>NC_138047.1:101082540-101698681 GCF_964194185.1 Rhinolophus hipposideros | reverse complement strand
GAGGAAAGAAATTATGTATTAATACTTTCCTGGGGTGGACACACTGCAATAACACAATGTGGAAACTTAGTACATCAGGGCATGAAAAAGTAAACGCACTTGAAGGAAAGAAACAAATCAATGAAAATATAAAGAAATACAGACTGTCATTTTCTTTAATTCTACTATTCAATAAGAGAAAATGACTTTTCTGACATAATTTTTTACATTTAATGACATTAAATTCTCATGTTTAAAGCATACATATTATCAACTTGATTCAAGTGAAACGTTCAAAGTACTATTCAAGCCCTCAATTACCTCCATTGCCATCTAAAATCTATCTGTAATTATATCAATTCCAGTTTCAAAAGGGAAAATCTGATTAGGTTAGAAATAACAGACAATAAACAGAGAGGGAGAAGGTACTAACACTGTACTCCCTAGACTTGCTTTGTAAAGTCTGATCTAGTATTCCTAAAATGGAGCATAGTAGTCTCATGACAAACCATCAGAAAAGATGACTAATTCCTAAAGCAAAATGATTCCACTATATACAATAGAATTAACTTCTGTAAAAAGCAGTATGGATTAGGTATTAAGAGTCATTTATAGAAAACCAGACCTAGAATCAGAGTCTCTAAGATTAGATCCAGTTCTACCATTTATTTAGTTGTGTAACCCTAGGTAAGTTAATTTTTCTCCCCCGATGTCTTACTTTTTTCTTGGTGTAAAATGGAAATAATAGCAACACCTGTACTTTATATGGTACTTGTGTGATTAAAATGAATTAAATTAGTACTTAATAAATGCTAGCTATCATCATTTTGAAATTTAATCATTCATTTTTATAAATCCATGCATTTTTTTTTACTCTATCCAAATATTTAATGCAGTTATCATAAGCCAGGCACTGTTTCTGGTACTTGGGATACATCAGTGGGAAAAAAAAAAAAATGACATCTCTGCCTTTACGGAGCTTACATTCTAATGAAGGGAAATAAGACAATGAACAGTAACGACAACAAACAAGTAAATTACCTAGAACAGGGATTGGGAAACAGTAAAGGGCCAAACGGTAAATATTTTAAGTTTTGTAATGCATAAGTTGTCTGTAGTTGTAGTTGTCAATAGCTGTCTGTAGCAACTATTTAATTCATCTATTGTAACACAAATGTCATATGAATGAGTGTGGCTATATTCCAATAAAACCTTATTTATGGACACTGAAATTTGATTTTCATATAATTTTATATTACAAAATAAAATAGTATTCTTTTGATCTTTTTTCCAACTATTTAAAAATTGAAAAACCATTCTTAGCTCCTAAGCCATATAAAAACAACAGGCAGGACCATTTGGTTAAAGCATTGTTGATTTTATCCCAAGAAATGCCACATAAGATCACAACAAAATTCACTAGTGTCTAATTTCAGCAAATAATACCATGTGTTTTTTTATTTTAAAAAAAGTTTAAATGAACAAGTAAAAACAGGAGATAAATTTTAAAAAGCATTAATAATGGCTACAGATTTAAAAAAAAAAAAAAAAGCATGGCAAAAAAGTGAAAAATGCCCTCATGAGTTAATGAAAATAACATCATAAAAGACATGGAGGAAATGTTGCATACATTCTCAGTGGACTACTAGAAAATCTTTCAGATTTAATGACAAGCTAAGGCAAAGCCAAGGTTCATGTGACAGACAGAAAACCAAATCAGATATATAAAAGGACTCTACATTATATAGAGTCAATCCAGCATGGTGGACTCTGAAACCAGATTGCTTAGGTGTGACTCAATCTCCGTCAGCAAGTCATTCAATTGTTGTGTACCAATGGTTTCTTCATCTGCTAATAAGGTTAACTACCGTGTTTCCCAGAAAAATAAGACATAACCGGAAAATAAGCCCTAGAATGATTTTTCAGGATGACATCCCCTAAACATAAGCTCTAATGAGTTATTTGGAGCAAACCTTAATATAAGACCCTGTCTTATTTTCGGGCAAACACGGTACAACATAGGGTTCTTGTGAAGATTTAATAAGTTAACATATTTAAAGAACACAAAACATGTATCAGCCTTACTTAGGCTTTTCTGTTATTTCTCCATTAAGCTCAAATAAAACTATCGTTAGAAATACTTATACTACCCAAGTAATTCTCCACTTGAAAAGAACAACTGTTTTTAACCTGGTACTAAAGTCAGTAAATTTAGCAGTTAAAAAAATAACTATAGCATATACAATTTAACTTTATGAAATCTATTTACATATATATATATATATATATATACATATATATAAATTTTGTTTTCCTCTGCAGTTATTCAAACGTACGGATTTGATTGAACAAAATAAACCTAGACACTAACAATGGGACATACCGAGGCCTATGATATGCTAGGTACTATAGTTAATTTTTTTAGATATTATTCTTACAACAATCCTAGAAAGTAGGTATTATAATTTCCATTTTATAGGTTAAAAAAATTTGAGGCTCAGAGAAAATAACTTACCCAAACCAACTAGTCCACAATAAAACAGAGATTAAGTCTCTATGAATCTAAATTCTATGTTCTTTCCACGAGATACAATGTTAGTCCCAATCACAAAGCTATCTTTTCAGATAGAACAAAGTAAATTGTCAAAAAGAATGCCAGCTCTAAAGCAATAGTTCTCACAAGGGAGTTGATTTTGCCTCCCAGGAGCTAACGGGCAAGGTCTGGAGACATTTTTGCACGTCACCACAGCAGAAGTGCTACTGACATCTAGTGGGTAAAAGTCAGGGATCAGCTAAAACATCCTACAATGCACAGGACAGCCCGACAACAAAGAATCATCTGGCCAAAATATCAGTGTGCTGCAGTTGAGAAATGCTGCTCTAAAGAACTGTTTTTCAAACATGTTTAACCATGACCATTAGCATGAAATACAGTGCAATCTAGACACACATACATCACAAGCATTTCAAACAAATTTCAGCAAACAATATTTCCCTCTCTAACCTGTGATATACTCTAATATTTACTTTTCCATTTCATTTTTTAATGCTGTTTCTGGTACTTGGGATACATCAGTGAGATGTATCGGACCCACAAAACTGATTTGATGATCTACAATGGGTTACAGGACACACTTTGAAAAAAATGTCGTACAGCATATAAAGGTTCCTAAGTGACCTATAAACTTGTATACTCTGATGCCTGGCAAATTCAACAAAGAACCTATGTAGAACAGAATACACCTAGTCACCAAATAGTAATAACCCATAACGTGGTATCTCCCATATTTTAAAAATTTATAACTAACTTTCTGTCTTACACACTCTACCACCTAAAATCTTACAGCCTGCTCTGGGTGAACACATAATGCAATATATAGAGGATGTATTATAGAACTGTACACTTGAAACCTATGTAGTTTTGCTGACCACTGTCACCCCAATAAATTTTAATTGAAAAACAGAAAATAAAAATCTTACAACCTGGCTTCAAAGTGATTTGAAAAATTGTGTGTCTCTTAAATACTAGATAATAACTTCAAAAATAGATATGAAAAATGGCATAACACAACCCAAAACCTATTATTACCCCAAATAAGTTTTTACTTTTTGTCTACTAGGCCAGACAACGCTTTCATTTAACCAAGGGAGATTTACACTCAATGAAGAAACCCAACTATCTCTGGTCAAACTTTACAGATAGAAAAAACTGTGATCCACAGGTAAAATGTTTTGCATAAAATCACATAGCCAGTAATAAGTAGCAGAACCAATAAGATAATGCAAAAGACATGGGCTTCAGAAGGGGAAAAATCCTAAGACTGAAATTTAGGCTCCCCTAATCACTAGTTGAGTGAGTTGGATAAGTTACTCAACCACTAAGTCTGTTTCTTCATCGTTAAAAGAGGGATAAAATTTGTCTCACAGGGCTCTTGTGAGGATTAAAATAACTATAAGCATGTAGTAAGAACTCATTAAATTCCCTTTCCTTCCTCTCCTAGCTCTCAATTCAATAGTCTCTCCAATAAACCAATCTTCCCAATGCCAGTCAGTAACAGTTTTTACAAGTATGCAGAGAAATAGAAAAACAAGGGCACATCAAGCGACACAGGTGGTTGGAGTGCCGAGCTCCTAACACGGAGATCACTGGTTCGACTCCCACATGGGCCAGTGAGCTGCGCCCTCTACAGCTAAGATTGAGAACAACAGCTCTCCCTGGAGCTGGGCTGCCCTGAGCAGCCGGGCAGCACTCCCGTGTGCTGCCAGGAGTTGCTGGTGGCCAGCATGAGTGGCTGGCAGCCAGCATGAGTGGCTGGCAGCCAGCGTGAGCGGCCATGGGCGACCAATTGCCTGGGGGGCGGGGGGTAGGGGGGGAGAGGCAAGGCTCATAATACCAGCATGGGCCAGGAAGCTGTGTCCTACACAACTAGACTGAGAAACAACAGCTTGAACTGGAATTGGGGGGAGGGTGACAAAGGGGGGGAAAAAGTGAAAACTAAAGGAAACCTACAATAGGGCCAACTGACACTAGACTCGATGCTCACTGGCAGAATTAATACCGTTAAATTTTGAGGATTAGAGGAAAAGACTAAGGAATTGCAGTAAACTGGAAAAAGGATGTCATTCAATGCAAATATTCACTAAAACCATCCCAATTGGGAAGGTCAGTGAACTAACAAAACGATTTTGTAAAAAATTGTTACCAAGCAAATTTTTCAGAAACCACTCTTTCACACAAAGAAAATTAAACGAGGAATCATGATCCTGACAGGTTTCCATCTGGATATATCACTAACTGCTGATGTAACTTGGTCTAGCTGATCTAAATCTACAAGTCCCAGCTATAAAACAGAAATACCCCTGCCTTTACCTACCTCAAAAGACTATTGTCTGGATAACAATGAAAAACCTTTCCGTAAATCCATTTATAAATGGTGAGGCAGTCCATGAGTAAAGTATTAAATTAGGTATTATACAACAATATTTAAAATGGCCTACAACTTTAGAATAAATTACTCTAAGTAAACTAGTCTAGGCATTTAAGTGATTGAGCTGATGCTAGTAAATAAATTGATGCTTCGGAAATATATTGTACTTGAAAATCTTGATAATGAAAATAAAAATGACTTCTTTATAATTACTGAGTATTCAGAGTCAACATTTAGAATACAGTGAAATAAAATACTTTGTATCTTTATAGTTTGAGTATAAAAACTAGTTCTCATTTTGTAAAGTTTTACTATACGCTGTTTGGGTTGGATATCCCTGATCTCTGCAAACAAAAGATGGTGAAGGCAAAACTTGAGGTGACAAATGAATAAAAACAAACAGTCCTTTAAGACTACTCAGCCATTATAAAAGACTTATTTTTCCACTCTAGCTCCCAAAGGACATACTAGGAGATATTTCCATTAGCTAGTAGTATCAAGAAGAAATCCGGATGTAGAATTCCTTTGCAGTTGTTTGTTTTTTTTCTTCTTTTTTTCTTCTTCCCTAAATCACCTTGGTCTCTGATCCACAGTTCAGAAAATTGGACTCTTAATCTTCTTGATGAATATATACAAAATCTCATTAACTACATCTAATTAGTTCAGAATTAGTGATAATTTTCCCTTATGCTATGTCAAATTGAAAATGCTTCCTAGTTACTGCAAGAGGAAACATTTAACTACTGGAAATAATCTTATTTGACTCCGATATTGTTTTTTAAAACAGCACTGTATTTTCAAAACTTGTTCTAATGTTCTCTATCACCAGGTAATGACACACGGAATTAGTGATCAGTTTCTTCAAAATTTACAATAAGGCTGGTTAGTCTAGTACATAACTAAATAAAGTTGCGATTCTTAACTATTGTGGTAGAAAATCAATCATTTGGAAATCTAATGAAAGCCACAAACCTCCTAGGGAAAAATGTCCATAACAATTTCAGGTGGTCCCCAGACTATCTCTTGCCAAATCTAAAATGGAGAGAAGACTTCAGATTCCAGTAGTCCTCACTAATTTTCCCATTTTGATTTTGAGAAAATAAAAAAACACCCAATTTTTTTCTTTGCTGCAATTAAAGGATATTGTCAGGATAACTAAGTTCAAAGGCCAGAGAACTGTAATAAAAACACTACAGTAAACTACAAAAATTCGGGGTTATTCAGCTTAACTAATGGCTTACCCATTCTCAATGCTTCTCCCGGATAAGTGATTCTCACCCTTGGCTGCACACTGGACTCATCCAGGGAGCTTTAAATTACACAATCATGTGCCCTTTAACAATGGAGATACGTTCTGAGAAATTCATCATTAAGCGATTTCGTTGTGCAAACATCCAAGAGGGTACTTAAACGTAGATACCATCCAAGTATAGCCTACTGCACACCTAGGTTATATGGTATACCCCATGACTCCTAGTCTACAAGCCTGTACAGCCTGTTTTTGTACAAAATACAAGATTAAATGAAGCACAAGAGAAAATAATGCCATCAAGAGAAATGTGGTGTAACATGACAAACCGTTTTACAGATTTTTTGTAAGTAGAAAAAGTACACTCCAAAACAACGATACAGAGCATAGTAAATACATAAACCAGTAACACAGTAGATTATTATCAAGTATTATGTACTGTGCGGGATTGTATGTGCTATACTTTTATTCAACTGGCAGTGCAACTGGTTTGTTTAAACTAGCATCCTCACCACAGACAAGTGAATAATGCACTGGGGACAACAGCTATGTCACTGGGCGATAGGAATGTTTCAGCTCCCCGATAGTCTCAGGGGACTATGCTTGTATATGCTGTTCCTGGTTGACCGAAAAGTTATGCAGCGCGTGAACTGTCCCTGACGCCTGGGTCCCACCCTCAGGGATCCTGATGTGCGTGGTTTTCGGGCATCAGCCTCGGGGGTGACTCCAGCGAGGAACCAAGGTTCAGAACCACTGTCCTCGAGTGCCGTGTTTAAACCTGTATTTGAACCCGGTATTTTTTAATTTCCAAAATGGAGGGAGGGAAAGGACAGTTGTGGGCGCGGTTTACACTGTAGGTTTTGAGTGTGGCCTGACAATGGACGCCCCGGGCATCCTCCAACCACCTCAATGCGCTGCAGGAACCTCTCTCGTCTCGTAACAGTGGTTCTGCTCGCTGCCGTCTACTTTCTGAAAACTCATAAAAGTTTAATTCTGTGCTTCAACTATCGTTATTTAAATGTGTTTTTTTTATTATTATTATTATTTCGTTCATTTCTACACGAAACAGGACTGCCTGAAGTTTTCAGGCTATCCACGTGGACTTTCCCCAACATAAATTGACGAACAAGTGAACGCTTCATAGTGTTTCAGAATCATCAGCAAAAGGCCCCGAACGGTCTCCACCAAAGGGCTTGCTTTTCAGCTGACGTTGCACCCACGAAGAGTCCAGAAAGGTGCCGATACTTAAACCAACTCGTTCTGCGGCCCCTTGTGATTCGAGCCCACGTAAGGAATTCCGACCGAGAACAGACGTCTCGTAACAAAACTTACGTGGAGCAACTGCTCAGGACGGTCCGAGTCGCCAGGATGAAAACTAACCACAAACGAGGGGAGCGCCGCTCGTTCCCACACCAAGAAACCCGGGTGTCCTCCCACATCAAACCAGTAAGAAGCTGGGGCACAAAACAAGCTCAGGCAGCGAGCTCGAGCCTCGCAGGGACACACGGGGACTGCCCAGGGCGCAGGGCGACCCCACAGCGGCCGCGGGAGCGCAGGGGCACCGCGGATGGAGGAGGCGGGGGACGACTGCGGGAACGGCCTCCCCGCGGCGGATGGGACGCCCACCGCAGGTGACCGACCCGGCGTCCCCGAAGGTCAGCGCAGAGCGAAGGTGCCCCTGTCCCGGGGGGGCCCCAGCTGCAGCCCCCGCGGGCCCGCGAGAAGCCGACCCCGAGGGCCGCGGGGGCCGCGCCGCCAGCCCCGCGGGCACGTCGGAGGCCGGCGGCCGGGCGGGGGTGCGGGCTCGCTGGGGCCGGCGCGGGACCGAGCGCGCGGCGCTGACAGCTACGCAGGCGGCAATTCGCGCGGCGCGGTCCCGGGGGCTGCAGGAGTGGCGCAGGCCGGGCCGCCCGGGCACCCGGGGGCTCCTCCTCCCCGCCCGCGCCGCGCAGCGCAGGAGGCCCCGCACACCGGTACCTTGTCACAGTAGAGTCCCACCAGCTGCTTCATCCGCCAGTGTGGGGCGGTGAACACGTCCACTTCTTCGGGGAAGGGCGCCATCGCCGCGGCCTCAGCCTCCGCCTCAGCAGCCGCGGCCGCCGCCTCTCCATAGACACCCTCGCCGCGGGGCAGAGGCGGCGCGCCCCCCTGCGCATGCGCCCGCCCCGTCGGCGCGCGCGCCCGCGCTGCCGGGCCAGTGGGGACGCGGGGGCGCGCGGGCCGCCGCCATGCGGTCGCGGTGGCCCACGTGACCGGGGGCGCGCGGCGGACGGTCGCACCGCCGTCTCCCGCCTCCGCTGTTTTCATTCTTTGGCCTCTTCGTGTGCGGCAGAAAGAAACCAAGTCTTTTACGTGTTTGTTTTGCGACATAAACCACATTATCTGAGGAGTGTCGTTTCAGGGGCGCTCTCAGGGCTTGTGTCGTTGCCGCTACGCCCACCAGGCCGTGAGGCCGAGGCAGCGGGGCACAGCGCCCGCGGTCGGGCCGAGAGCTTGGCCCGGCGCCGTGGCCGCTGACGCCCGCGTGCCAGGGCCACTGTGCTGTGCGTGACCTGGGCCCCCGGAGCCGCCCTTTGCCGCCCTGCGACTCCCGGGTGTTGGGCTCCCGCGTGGCCCAAGGCCCCGGTGATTGGTGAACCAGGGCCGGGGCCGCAGGAACTTGCCACCTACAGGGAGACAGTGACAGGGAGACAGTGACGCGGGACAAAGACGCCAGGGCCTGGGTCTGGGTCTGGGGACAGGGCGGAAACCAAGGAGACCAACCCCTCCGAGCATCTCCGAGCATCTCCGGGCCGAAGGGCCGCTGCCACTCTGCAGGCTCCACGGAGAGAAAGACGCCTCCTGGGCATTAGGGAGGCGGGAGGCCCCCCAGGCCCTGGGGTGCCACGTTAAGGATGGGGGTGGGGGTGAACAATCACAGGTCGGCACCGGCAGAACCTTGGTCCACGTGCCTCCATTTGAAGCAGAGGCTCAGAGAGAAAAGGACACTTGAGAGATCACACTGCCGAGAGAAAGCTCAATTAGGTCTCCTCCGCACGGGTCACCCGCTCCCGAACCCAGCCCTCCGTGGGACCGAGGGAGCCCTTGTGACGGACACCGCTCACCCTGACCGACCCCCCTCCGGTTGGACTAATGTACACGAAGAAATGGGAGGAAACAGGGGAGTCTGAGAACCCGGGTAGGATTGCTTGCTGAACGTTACCTGCTTGATGGTGACGTAAGAGTGAAGAAATAAAATGGAGTCGCTGTCGTCAACCTACTAATTTACGAAAATCAAGTGGGCTGAGGCAGGAAACACTCTGTTTTTGTTTTAACTAGCCTGGGAACTTAAAACTTTTGAACTCTCCAGTTATGCCTTGAGCTACACACACACACACACACACACACACACACACACACTCAGAGATACTGCAGGTTTGTATCCAGAGCACCATAATAAAGCGAATATTGCAATAACGTGAGTCATAATCTTTTGTGGGAGGGTCTTGCCTTCAGTTTGTAAAAAATGCAATATCTGTGAAGTACAATAAAGCGAAGCACAATAAAGATAGGAGTGTGTGTGTGTGTGTGTGTGTGTGTGTGTGTGTGTGTGTCCTATAGATAACCCTCTGATTGCCCCACGAAGGACTTAGGAAAGGATGTTCACTGTCCAGACCACCTGCCATCCATTATTCAGACCGGACATCTGGAACATTACAATGTGGGACCAATCCAGAAGCTAAGAATGCAGCACTGATTCTTCTCAAGAATGTCCTTTTTACTATAAGAACTCAGTAAGAACTCAGCTTTTCTTTCTTCAGAACACTCCAGGTATTGCTTAGTTGTGTTTCTGGTTTGCAAACCCCAACACCTTTGAATAAATCTTTGCTATTTATTTCTAGCCAGAGCCTCCTGACTCTTTGTGCTCAGTTGACAGTGGCCATAAATTCCAGGAGGGCAAGAACCAAATATGTTGTTTACCCTTTATATCCCCATTGCCTATTGCAGTTCCATGACACCATAGGGGTTTGATAAATATCCAATAAATGATGGAGTAGAAGAAGATGAGAAAGAACCTTGCAATAGAGTGTGTCTGTTTATTTCGAATCTTACTGTGTGCCATTCATTGACAGACAATATGAGCCGTAGTTAAAAGCAGGCTCTGGAGATGAAGTTAGACTTCTGGTTTAGCCTGATACACTTATATGACCTTCAGTAAGCTACATGATGTACCTGTGCGTCAGTTTCCTTATATATAAACTGGAGGTAATACTGCTATATACTGAATGCTTGTGTCCCCCTCAAATTCTCATGTTCAAAGTTACCCCCTCCATATGATGGGGTTAGGAAGTGGGACTTTGGGAAGTGATTAGGATTAGATCAGGTCATGAAGGTAGACCCCTCATGATGGATGGTTTTGGTAAGAGTCATTGGAGAGCTGGCTTCCCTTGTCTATTCTTCACCATGTGAGGTCACAAGGAGGAATCTGCCGTCTGTAGTCCTGAAGAGGGCCCTTACCATGCTGGTACCCTGATCTCAGATTTCCAACGATTATTTGAAATAAATTCAGTTTTTATAAGCCATCTAGGCTGTGGTATTTTTGTTATAGCAGTCTGAGCAACAGAATTGTTGTGACGATTAAGAATGAATATATTTGAACTGCTTATAAGAGTACCTGACAAGTGCTGTCTGTAAACTTAAAAATTAAAAACTTAAAAATTAAAAAACAAACAAGCAAAAACCATGTCTGTGAGGTGGTGCTGTAGGAAACTAAATCTTGAAGACATTCTGGTAAATTCCTAGGGTCCAACAAACTACTAAATAAGCAGGCCATATGAATCTAGGTTCGACAATATCCTCCCAGCACTGTGTTAGTTGTGTGAGAGACAGAGATGAGGATTTACACATAGGAATAATGCTTAATAGAATATAGATAAAGTCCTTAATCAATCTCTCTGTGTGTGTGTGTGTGTGTCTCTCTCTCTGTCTCTCTCTCTCTTCTCCCCTCTTTTCTTTTCTTCTCACACTCTGCTCTTTCACTAGGGCTTTGCCTCAATGTTTTATAATATCCCCCAGAGGACATTTCCTTATTTTCCCTTTATTTCTTACCTTCATTCTGATCTTCCACTCCAGCTGTCTTAGAATGTAGAATCAGACCTCAGGTGGTCCAATTATATAGAGAAATGAACTCCTTGGGAACATGTACTTTGTTTTATCCTCAACATTTAGAACAATGCCTATCAACAGTTACCACTCCATATTAGTTGAATAAAGAAAGAAGGAATGAGGGCAGTTCATGGCATTCTATAATTTCCTAGTTTTAACTAACTTCTAATACACCATGTTTTATTTCCCAATACCAGTCTGTGTCTGTGTTGTCTGTGTCCAGTGTACCCCTTAGAACCAGGCACATTAAATAGGTATTCAACAAGAAAAAAAATCCATGCACACAGTTTCAGTGTTACTCAAAATGTGAAGCTGTGTAGTCAGCTGAATGGTAATAACAGCCACTTTGGACTCTGGCCATTTCAGGGAATTTGATTAAGATGACAAAATTAAATAAAGTGATAAATCATAAGTCCTGTGGGTCATTCTTCCCTTCGAAAGAAGCTGTTAATATTAGCTCCATATGCTGAGTAATGTAGCAATTAACAACCTGATATACCCAGATAAATGATTGATTTACATTAAACGTTAGCCCCAGAAAGAAGACATTGATCAGTTTAGTATCATTATTGTAGGTTACTGCAACTACAGCAAATCAGGAACGGTCATTAAGGCCAAGGTTATCGGTTTAATTACCTCTCTGATTTCTTATGCTATACAACAGCGAAGGAATCCTAGCAGGCCATCTAACTATTGGCCACCACAAGGAGACTGGATAAGGCATTTGAACAGAGCAGTGAAAAATCCACATTGTATGATGCCTGGTGGATTGATGGCTCCTTCTTTGCTGTTCTCATTCTCTCTGAAAAACTGCATGCTACAGGGAAAAACAAAAGATGCCAAATCATTCCCTTGTGACCTAAAAATATGACATGAGGCCTCTTTTCCAACCCTAGTTTGAGGGCTGTGGAAAGGGTTACTGGTCAGGGAAAGTCAATTCTAAGGCATTTAACTCTGTTTATTTGAGTACGTTCTACAGCACTTTCCACAACAGGGGGTTAGTTGTGAAAACAAGCAATGAAAGAATGTTGCTATTGTAAAACAGTTGGAATTCCAGTCCTAACTCAGTACCAGACTTGATCCTCAGTCAGTCAAAATAGCCAATCAGCAACCGCTACAGCAGGGCTAGCTGGATTTAGCCATAAAGTTTTTAGTAGGGTGATGGCATCATAAAAAGAAAAGATACGCGGAGGCATGAGTTAAAATGCAATGCCAGATGCTATGTGCCTTTTTTTTTCATTTTCCTTTAGGATACTTTATATGCAAATGGACCTCTGAAAATCAAATATATGTAGGCCTGCAGTTTGCCTAAATCTGTTACTTTATTTTTATAAATTTAAATACTGAAAATATAATAAAACTTACTTTTGCACAATGACCCCAAAATTGAAAACATCTAATGAATGTTCCTCAATAGGATACTAGATATTAAATACATTATAGCACATTCATTCAATGGACAAATATACATCTGGTAAAATACATAAGATAAATCTGTTTGCTGTGAAACTAAGAATTGCTAAGTGTAAAAAAATAATGTAGAGAACACTTTGTTATCTATGCTCTCATTTGTGTTAAAAAGAACTGGACATATTTCTAGAATAATACGGCAGAAAGCTGTGAGCAGGGATTCTGAGATGGAAAGCAGTTAAATGCCTCTTAAATAGGTACAATTTTAGTATTTTACTATGTTCACCTAATGCTCTTACAGTTATAAAAATTCATTAATAATAATACCTTTTAAAAGAATTTGGGCCATAAATTTTAAATCTTTAAAAATACTATTAAAGGAAAATAATGTTTGATTATATATATAATCATTAGCAACAGTACTAATTGCAAGTAGAACCATTTTATGTTTATTCCCAAATTTTATTCGAACCTGTGTTGTACATCTAGTTCTCTTCTGGCTTCTCTGTTTACACTGCCATTTGGTTCACATCCATCTTCCCCACAGAACCGGAAGCATCTCTGAAGGTAGGTACAGTGTTTTTAATGACACTGGGGAGATGGGTATGGTAGAATGTTAACTGAAAAAAGCAGGATGAAAATTGCACATACAACATAATCCACACCACGTTTCCAAAAATGCATAAAAAAGATTGGAAATGAATGACGCAGAATCTGAACAAGTCTCCTCTAGGTGATATTTTTCTATTCTTTCCAATGTTTTAAATGAGCGTATTTTACTTTTAATGTCAGAAATAAAGAAATGAATATATTACAAACAATTTGATGACAACTATATTTTATAAATACATTTAAAAAGGGGCTGAAAAGAAATATATTACATGTTGACAATAGCTGTCTGGTGGTGGGACTGAGGGTAAGGGCTACTTTTATCTCAAATTTTTAACAAAAATGTTCCCCAAATTTTGTAGTTGAAAAACAACATTAGGGTTTTGGGTTGTTCGTTTTGTTTTTTAAAGATTTCAGTTTCGTAAACATCAACCACCGTGAGATCTATAATGCCAGAGCTATGTCGTCTCATGGACGCCCATCCTACTTCAGACATATGAGTCCTAGGATGCTTTCGGTACTTCTGCGTAGACCTTTGCCTTCATCTCCTGTCACCAAGTCCCATCCTTCTGATATGGGACTTTCTTAGCAGGTTACTAGGAAGCCATTCCAGTGAGTTCTAGCTGGGTCCTATTCCTGAGACCACCAAGCCCCTGCAGCACTTCCTACATGACACACACACAGGACCCTCTTCACTGTGGCTAGGCCTCCCTCACCAGCCAAGATTGCCACCAGCTCATTTAATAGTCCACGTAGTGACTAGGGGGAATCTACCACATTGAGCATTTTCCTGTTCAGAGGCCGTTTGTGATCACAATAAGTCTCAGTGTCCCTACCCAAAACTCCAAGTTTGCATTTTTGGAGCACATGCTTCCCATTCTTGACTAAAGGGTAGGGCATCAGATTGGAAGTTACTATGCCCTTTTGTTACTATGTGCTAGTTACTCTGCCCTTTTTACAAGGTGTGGAGCTCTGGCCCCTAGAAGTGGCTCATTGATGCCTCATACGTGAGGGCAAAAAATGCTTGTACAAAGGCATAGAATAATAGAAGAGCTGAGATGAGGAAGAGGCATAAAAGAAAAAAGAGACCAATAGGACAGAAATAAAAAGATAAGGAAAAGTAGAGTAGGGGATAGAATGAAGAAAAAAGATAAAAGTGGAAATAGAGAGAAATAAAAACAAGAATTAAAATGTATTAAGGTCTTACCATGCACCAGGCACTGTAAATGCTTTACATGAATTATCATGTGTAATCATCACAACTACTATATGTGGGAGGTTCTGTTTTTCCCACATGACAGAAAAGGAAAATGTTTAGACAGAGTTATTGATTTGTCCAAGATCTAGAGCTAGTTAGGGGAAAATCAGGAAGATAAAATCGATGTCTTTCTCAACCTAGAACATATACTTAACCTTACACCGAAAGACAATTCTCTACCATTAGTTTGTATTAACAAACTCAATGCCTGATATGTGCTATTAATTTCTGAACTGGAGCCAGAGGTGACTGAAAAGAATGTGGCAACACCACAAACCATGTAAGTGTCCAAACATAGAGTAGTTCCATTGCTTAGATTACCCTTTGAAGAGAAGTAGCTAGATAATGCTAAGAACATAGTTTGCTTCAATGTAAATATAGAGGTGTAATGTGTAAAGTGGTCCATAATGTTTCTTTGCAAAAATTCCAGACAGATAAGAGCCTTTTATTTCCTAAACATACCTGTGTGTCACTTACCTTGTTCTTTATAAGTATTGCCAAGTCAACACCAACTCCATGACTTCCAATCAAAGGCTCTACTATGGGCTGACTTGAATGGAACAAAATGGTGCAGTGTCGGTGTATATGGCCTGAGGGAAAGAAAGGTGGTTTGTCTCATGGACAACTTGACTCAGCTGTTTGCAACATGTATCAAGGAAAAGCATCACAAGTTGGAACAGAAACAAACGATAAGCTTCCTGTAATTTGTCAAACTTATACTCACTGTAATGATGAAATCTGGCAGGGGGTTGCTTAATTTCTGCCTACAGGAAGGGAAAAAAAGTATTTAGGGAAGTATCAGTTCTGTTTCCTTCCTCCCTACCCCTGACATTAAACAAAAAAAAAACGCATAAGCCTAAAACACAGTACAAAAAATATCTCCAGTTCCACAAGGTAATTCCCAGAAAATTTGAAAATGCTGAGAGCAATGTAGGCAGAAAGAAACAGGAGTGTCATATAGTATATCTTTGATTCCTATGAACTGACCAATAGCTTTTGGGGGGACAATGGGGGGGGAGCCTGGTTACATAAAACACTGACCTTAGTTCTAATTCTACCTCTGCCACTACCTACCTGTGGGACCTTGGACAAATTACTTGCCCATTCTGGGTCTTGCACAGATGAGGTCTGGGATGCCTTTCAGAGTGATAAGGGCTGACAAATAATTAATGCATAATTATTACATACTAATTAATAATTAACACATACTAATTAATCTATAACACATGTAAAAAGGACTCCCCCACGCAAGTGCTTACCTATTATGGGAAATAAGTCACCAATTGCCCAGATTAGTCCACCAAGAGGTAGATGACTTTTAACCAATCATTTTCTTTTTGTAACTAGTTTAACTGTGATTTGTTCCACTCACTTTGCCTAATATGTCTCTACCAAGGTGATTATTTGGACTACTACAGATCTATTCCCTTACGTGCACAATTGTAATAAAACATTGACATATGCTGATAATTAAACTCTTTGAAAAGTATTCAGTAACAGTACAGACAGTAAAACAAAGTGGTTGGAGTGTGGACACAAATTCCTTATTTATAAAATGAGACAGTGAGTCTCTACCATGCAGGAAGTCCAACAAATTACATGTTGTATGAAACTTAGTGGAGAGCCTGGAACAGGAAGCACTACATGTTAGCTCTCACTTTAACCTGTGAAGTGAAAAGACTGGGCAAGATGCTGTCTTTGGTCTCCTCTAGTTCTCAGTTTCTGAGACCCTGGACATAGCTCCTTGAAAACTGTTTCTTTAGGTTAATTCTATGAATTAACTGGACAAGGGAGGGTCTCAGAGCTAGATTTGGCTGTTATTTGACATAAAACATAAAGTTACACTGGCTAAAACAAGATAAAGATGTTTTAGTTTTGTTTTTGTTTTTCCTATTGGTGTATAACAAATTGCCCCAAAAGTTAGTGGCTTAAAACATTTTTTGTCTCAGTGTCTGAGAATCAAGAATTCCAGAGTGGCTTAGTTGGGTCATACTAGCATAGGTTCTCTCATGAGGTTACAATCAAGCTGGCAGCCTAGCCCCATAAAATGAAATAGTAAGTCATACTGATCTAATCTACAAGGCAAGCAATGAATAAGAGATGGTTGTGAAATATTTACCAAATGTAAATGTCCAATTTGAGTTAGCTTTAGGATGGGTTGAAACAGAAGGAATGTTATTATTCATGAAGAATTATAGATTTACACGTTTAATCTTGCCGGTCTCTAACTGAACATTCCTAAGAAATGATAGATCTCCTTTGACATAGAGCATAATGCCTCTGTGATCTTCCTCTCCAAATGTAAGGGTGAATTATGCATTGATGATAGCCATCAGTTCCTGAAGCTGAAAGACTAACTATATGCCACATTATCTCACAACATTGTGAAGTAGGTTTTTGTCAACCCAATTTTACAGATGAGCGAACGAAGCTCAGAGAGGCACGAGTTGAAGTTGAAGCCAGATCTCTCATTTTCACTGCACCGCACTGTTCATTTCCCCCTTGTACAGCCATCACACTCTACTTTCTACCAAATACAAGTCCTACCACGTAGACGTGCTGAGGAGCTTCATCAATGAAAAGGGGTGCAGAGTGGGGAACAATATGCAGAACAGGAGGCCCAGTGCACACTGCTTCAAGGGTCTTAGCTAAGTGCTTGCTCTTGGCTAAATTAATGACAGAAGATGTGAAATAACAGAGGCAATAAACCATGTGGTACTGAGATGTCAGTGCACTAAGACTTCAAGCAGAGTGCTCAGATGTCAGGGTACCTGAACGTGCCCCATCCCTTACAATGAGTGTTTCAAAATACGGTCCTCGGGGAACCTGATGAAAACCACATCAGGTCCTCTTAAAGATTTAGGCTCAGCCTTGGGAATTTGATTCAGTACATTCGGGGCAAAGTCTCGGGCTCTATACATAATTCTTATGTCACTAAAGTTTGGGAAATCGCTGTTCTACCTACTACACTTCCATAATTAAAAGTGTTTTTCACACTTGATAAGTTGGTTGTAGAATTCATGGAACTCATAGTGTTGTTTGCAAAACCCAATGACAGGATACATGAAATGTACTATAGCTAAATTTGGAAGACAGGTTACTGTAGAAATTGTACAGACTTCGGGAATAAACAGACCTGAGCTCAAATCTCTCCTCTCCTGTTTAGTAGGTATGCAACTACACACAAGTTCTTGAACATCTCAGAGCTCTGCTTTCCACTGCTGTAAAATATCAATTATGATTCCTTGATGGGTTATTGTGAAGACTGAAGATAGTATATGTACAATGCCTGGGACACAGCAGCCATTCAATAAATGATAGGTATTTTTTATTGTTATATATCTAACACTATATAAAATAGGACACCATATCTTAATAGACTGCAGTATTCAGAGATATTAGGGGCAGAGGTTTCAAAATGGTTCAAGCCATTACAGTAGTTCAGCATACCAGCTTTGGAATCAGATTGTCTGGGTTCAAATTCCACTGGCCTACTTTCTCACTTACCACTAGCAGAGGAAATCAGAACTTTCACCTTCTAGGAATGAGGCCTTTGTTCATATTGTTCATTAAGCCCCAAACCTGTTCACTATTCTGTTAAAGAAACTGTGACATGAAAAGAATACTACCTATCGGACAGAACTGTGAAGATGAAAAGAAATTATAGTGTGTGACAGTGCCTGGCACAGGATCAAAGTGCTTTAAAAGAGAAACTTGCTCGTTTCTATTATTATTCAACAAACACTGGGACTACCCTGCGTCAGAAACTCCAGATTCGGTATGTCTAAAAGTGAGCTCATCGTTTTCTCTGCCCTGAGTTTGCCAGGCCTTATGTGGTCGCACCTCACTGATTTTTATTACTGCCCATCGAGTTACCCTAGCTAGAACAAGGAGAGCAAACACACGAGTACAAGGCACTATTCTAAGGATGTTTTCGTATTAAATTATATCTATTCACAAAATGATTGTATGAAGTATAGGTACTATTATCATCCCTACTTTACAGGTGAAAAAAACTGAGATGGAGAAGAAACATAATTTGCCCAAGGCTGTCCCACTGATAGCAGAGCCAAGGTTTAAACCTAGGCAGGCTAGCCCCAGAACCTGTCTTTTAATGTATATGATGCCGCCTCTAGAGATTTTGGAGTTATTTTAAAAACTTTCACTCTCCAACACTTCAATATTTAAAAAGATACATAGTCCTCTTAAACATCTCTAATCCATGCCCTTTTCACCACAAATATTGATATGGACCAAGTTTAGGCTCTACTTACCTTCTGCTTGAACTGCTGGGCTCCCTGACTTTAACTTCTCATTCAATCCTCTGCCAAACCAACTAGTCAGAAATGTTTCTAAAACACAGATCTGGTAGATGACTCTCCTGTAGTTAAAAACATTTAATGGTGCCCCAATTTCTACAAAATGGGACCCAAACACTCGTGCCATTCAGTGAGGCTAGTGCAGTACCTCAACTTACAATGTTGAATGCACTGCATTTCATTTTCAGTGATATGAACGTGTCTTTTTCCCTCACTAAAGTGGGCCCTTTTTAAAAGTAGGGACTCTGTTTGGTTCACCGTATATAACCCAGATTTCTCCAGGCCCCAACAGCCCACAGACAAATGAGGTCACAATCCCTTTCTTCTGTGAATCTTAATGATTCATTGCCCCACCAGCAAGTGCAGAGCCTGTAGCTTCAGCAAAGCCTCCCCCATTACTACAAAGCACTTCTGAGTCCCCAGGGATGTTTCTCACGTGCTCCGTAACAAATTCACTCCCATTATAGCTATGCTGCTACCCCAGAAAACAAGTGAGCCACTCTGTCTCTTGGCTTCTTCCTCTGGGCCCTGTAATCTCAGATCATCATCATGAGTTTAGGTGCAAAGGTAGTAAAGAATGGCTTTCTTCTTTGTGACATACTGTTAAAAGGGTCCCAAAGGAGAGTCGCTTCAGCCTCATGTGTTAAGTGAAACAGCTTTCAATTGTATTCACTCAGACACCTCTAGCTCCCCGGGCAGCAGATATGCTCTCAGGGGTCAGAGCCATTGCAAATCGGAAGTATGGCCATACCACCATATTCAGAATCCCTCCTTCACTCCCACGGTGATTTTAGTATTAGTCCAGAGCATTTCTTTTTCCCTCGGGATGATCTGTCTTGTGGAAGTTACCTCAGCAAATTTGGTCTAAAACCTTTATGGGGCCACCCTACCAGTATGGCAGATGTATCTCAAATGATCTGAATGCCAGGGTGTCCACAGGGAGTGCTCAAGCTATATTTGTCTCCCCTTTCCACTCCCCTCACCAACTCCATTGCCTCGCAGGGAGCTTTGTGCATACTAGAACCTCAAGAAATGTTTTTAAATATGTACTAAAAAATAAAATTTTATGCCACTTGAGCAGAGTCAAAGTTTATCTGATGAAAGAAACATAAGACCACCTGGCCCTCAGTCCAAAACAGCACAGAAATCCTGACATTTAAAGGAAAAACCCAAAGCCAAACCAGAACCCACGGGCTCTCAGCTGAGATGGATTTAGCTGTGCTAGGGCTCCAGTGACCACAGTATACATGCACCTGTGTTCTCCAAAGGTGCCCTCCAAAGAAATCTGGGTCACAAGTGAACTGTTCAAGACCACACGCCACGCCCTTTGGCTGATGTTACAGGAAGTTGATTCACTATCCTTGTGGCCAGTTGCAGATAGATTGGCTCAAGTTCCTATTTATTTTTTAAAACCCCATTTAGTCATCTTATTCATGTAGTGTAAATCTTTTAAGTTGTTTTGACTTTTCAGATTTTTAAATATATATTTGTTGTCTTGATGAAACTCAGCCTGTTAGGCAATGTGGTATTAATGGAGAAAATGCATCCAATTGCTAACTAGATTAGGGTTTTAAACATTGGTAGTGTTTTCAGTTCACTGGTATTAAATAAGCTTCATTTCAAAAGAAATTATTATATTGTGAATACTTTCTAGTTAATGTGAGCATTATAAACCATATTAGTACTATTACAAGTTGCAAATATTAATCATGAAAATCTCATCCCACTCTTAATGATTTGAATCATGGCACACTGCAAAGGCACTTAAACACATTACAGTACTTAGGTTCTATTCGTGGGCTCTTTCACTAAACAACCACAAGATCATGGGCAAGCTCTCTGACCTTTATGGCAATCTATGAGAAAACATGTAAAAGTTCCTAGCATAACACTGGACATATAGTTGAGGCATTCAATATGGTTAAAATGCAAGTTTTAACACATATTAAAAATTTATATCTTTATGAGTTATATACAAAGTAGCACTACACTCCTGTTAGACGCGTAGATCTGGAAAGACTCATTACATTCAAATGAGACTAAGCAAAGTTTCACATTGCCTCTATATGCAGATCAAATATATGCTTTTATAAACATCAGATCACAAGTTAATTGTGGATGGAAACCAGAAAATCTTTTTAGTAGAAAATGCCAGAGAAACTTACTCCAAGTTTGAGCAAGGACTGATCAACTATGGCCATTGTTAACGGAAAGAATGTGAGAAATAAAACAGGGATTGACTAGGTCAGTTTGATTGTTGTCTTCTCATTTAATATCCTGGTACAAGATGGTCAATTTAACTATCGCCTTAGGGGAAAAGCTAATAATTATACAATTAAATGTTTGGTTAATGTAATTCAATTAGTGGTGACTTAATGTGTGAAGGCATTTCATCTGCTACTGACAGAAAATATCAAGATTTTTATTTATAAATGTTCAGTCCATTTGTCGGAAAACATCTGGTATGGTTATTTTTGAATTTGTAACTTGTAACAATTTAATCAAACTAATACAAACTGCATCTAAACCATTATGTTTTAAATATTAGATTGGTGCAAAAGTAATTGTAATTTAAAAGGTTAAAAATAATTGCAAAAACCGCAATTACTTTTGCACCAACCTAATAAAAAGAGTAATGGATGATGAAGTGAAAACAGTGTTCAAGTTCAACCGCTGGACCTAGATGTAAAATAGTGACAATATGGAGGAAAATTGTATTTTACACATCACATTTTAACTTCGGTAGAGCCACATTCTAAAAAGAAAGAAGTACAAAAGATTATAATGAAGATAATTTAATGTGTGGGTTATCAAATTATCGATGATATTTGTAAAAGCTTAAAAATCTTTAAAATTAAACTGCTACGTGGAAACATGCTGAACTTATTGATAAAAAAAGGAAAAAGATACATTCAAGTTCTCAGTCTAATTTCTTAGTCATTCCACTATTGTTAGTAATGAAACCTTATTATCAGCATTCAAACATATTGTGAGACAGAAAATGACTCATTTTCTTCCAGCATGTTTAGATATGGGGTGTATAAATTTACATCTCAGCTAATTAATTAAAAACTGTGCAGAGTAACAGCACAGTAGCTCATTTTTTCCACTACTGCAGAACATTTAGAAGTAATACTTATCACAAGTTTGTAGACATTTCAAAATCCAGTTTGATGAGAACAAGCTGCATAACACTTTCAGTGTGTTGGAGATATATCAGTTAGTACAGGATATGTTATGTAGTTTAAATATAACTGCGCAAACTGTATTAGATATATTTATAGTAGATAGTACCAGGGGTGCCAAAAAATGTATACACGTGACTTGTATTCTTTTGTTATCGGTATATATTATTACAATTTTAATACAGTTTTTCCCTTTTTTAAAATGTGCATACATTTTTTTGGTAGCCTCTGTATATTGCTGGGTAATATAAACTTTTAAAAATGTTTTCTACAGAAAATTTCAAACAAACACAAGAATAGAGACAATGGTATAATGATCACTGCCATGCACCCAATACCCAGATTCAATAATTATCAACTGACATACAATATGACACAAGTCTGTCATCCAAAGACATTCTACTGATTTCACTGAGGTATTGCAAATCAGTAAATGTTATTTTTACTAAATATTCAACACTACTTGGTTAACTATTTTTTTCTCTAGTTGAAAAGCAATTATTATTTGGCAAACATCTCCAAAGACAATATCTAACTAATAACATCACATATTTAACTGATATTTTCGGTATTCTTGATGAGCCATCTTTACAACTGCAGGCATTTATTTCAACATTCAAACATATCCAAGGGTTCCAAAAGGCATTACTATCACGGCAGTAATCACCCTAACTATTGCACACTCCCCAAAGTTTCACAACTTATGAAAGAAAACATTAACACATTTTGGAAGAAGTAAAATTAAGGATATTGTTATATCTCTCTTTTCTGATAAAGTTTTGTAGAAGCTTTATGGTAGTATAATCGACATACAATGAACTACACATATTTGAAATGTACAGTTTGATATTGATGTTTTGACGAGGGCATAAACACAAGAAACTATCACCTGAATGAAGATAATGAATATCTCCACCATCACCCAGTCTCACGGTACACTTGGTAACCCTCCCTTCTGCTCACCCCCACCCCACCCCTGCCTCTCTACTCTAGGCAATTACTGATCTTCTTTCTCTACAAATTAGTTTGCCCTTTCTAGGATTTTATATATATGGAATCACACAGAATATACCTTTTGTCTGGCTTTTTTCATTCAGCCTAATTATTTTTGAAATTCATCAATGTTTTAGTATGTATTAATAGTTCATTTTTTTATTGTTGAGTTGTATTCAATTGCATGTGTTCTATTGTACACATTTATCTATTCACTTGTTGATGGATATTTTGCTAATAATTTCTAATATTGTTACAAAATAGAGCTACTGTGCACATATGTGTAAGTCTTTGTACAAATATTTTCTCTTGGGTAAGTATTGATTAGAATGCATAGATCATATCATAGATGAATGTTTAACTTTACAAGAAACTGCCCAAGTACTTTCCACCTTTTATTTTAAACCTATTTGTGTCTTACAAGCAGCACATAATTGGGTCTTGCTTTTTTATCCCAACAATCTGCATTTTTACTGGGGTACAGTTAGTGGTTCTCAATTAGAGGCGGTTCTGCCTTTCCCCCCAAGAAGAATTTGACAATGTCTAGAGACATTTTTGTTCGTTTTTCGTTGTTTTGTTTTTTTAACATAACCTTCTAAAAGTGTAAAAACCATTCTTACATTGCAGGCAGTAAAATAACAGGTTGTAGACTGTAGTTTGCTGGCCTCTAGTGTATTTCCATCTTCCTGAAACACTTGCTTTAACATTTTCTTGTATTGAAGATCTGCTGATGATTAATTCTTTCAGCTTTTGTCTGAAAAAGTGTGTCTGGTTTTGAAAGATATCTTCTCTGGGCATAGAATTTCAGATTGACAAGGTTCTTTCTAGCACAGTAAATGTTTGTCTACTCACTTCTCAACTGAATTGTTTTCTAAAAGAAATGTCATTCTCATCTTTGCAACTTTGTTTCCAAATTACTTAGAAATAGTGCCTGTTTTCCTTGGTCTCATTTAAGATTTTATCTTTATCATTGGTATTAAACAATTTGATTATGGTGTGCCTTGGTGTAGTTTTTCTCGTGCTTCTCGTGCTTGGGGTTCATTGATCTTAAATCTTTGGGTTTGGTTTCCATCAAATTTAAAAACTTTCTATTTCTTCAAGTTTCTTCCACCACTCCTTAGTGTCCTATTACAGGCATGTTAAAGTGCTTAAAATTATGCACAGCTCGCTAATGGTCATTTTTTCCTGTCTTAATTTTTGGTAGTTTCTATTGATATGTCTTCAAACTCATGAATCTTTTCTCTTGCAATGTCAAATCTGCCATTATTCCACCCTATTTTATATTTCCCATCCCTAGAGTTTGGTGTCTATCCTCCACATCTCTACTTAACGTTTTAAACATATGGAAGTTAAAATATAACATCTACATATTCTATAGTTTCAATTATTTGTCTCCTCATTATGGGTCCTATTTTTCTACCTATTTGCATCTTTGGTAAGTTTTTCCTGGATGCCAGACATTGAGAATTTTACCTTTCTCAGTACTGGGTATATTTGTATTCCTATAAATCTTTTTTCTGGAACAGTTACTTGGAAACAATTTGATGCTTTCAGGTCTTGCTTTAAACACGAGACAGAATAGTGCTCAGCTGAGGGCTAATTATTCCCCACAACTGAAGGAAGACCCTCCTGTGTACGCTACCTAATGCTTTCTGAATGTTTTTCTAGTCTGTCTTGTGGGAACAGCCATCATTCCCAGCCCTCTCTGAGCTGGACTCTATTACCTGTAATACTTTTGTGTGGTGCCTTCGTTGGTCTCAGGTAATTTCCTCACCTGCATGCATTGATCAGTACTCACCAGAAAACTCAAGAGTGATTTCCAGATTTCTGGAGTTCTCTTTTTGTGCAGTTCTCTACTCTCCAATATTCTTGCTACAAACTCTAGCGCCCTTGGTTTCACCAAAATATCAGCTCTGTCTCATCAAATGAGGAAGCCCACCAGGCTCTCCCTGTCTTTGCCCTCCCTATGCTGTGGCCTAGAAACTCAAAGCAGTAAGTTAGAGCCATCATAGAACTCACCTTGTTTGTTTCCTCTTGCCCAGAGTTCATATTCTTAATTTCAGGTTCTTCCTTGCCTGATGGTCAGTGTCTTTAAAAACATTGTTTCATTTATTTTGTCTTTGTTTTTTTCTTTTTTCTTTTTTTTTTTTACTGCCTCTGGCCTGTCTGAAACTTTTAACCATTATATCCCAGAAAAAAAAATTGATACATTCAAGAAAAATATCTGGATAGATTCATTTGCTTTCCAAAACTCTGAATCAAAAATTGAATTATGCTGAATAATTAAAAAATATGAAATACTACAGCTTACTTTTCATAAACACTAAAAGATGATGATGAGACATTAAATTTATCACTTTTGATGAAATAAGACTGCTCATTGCAAAGTAGAATTAATGCAGTACTACTTATTAATACTTTGAATATTTAATCCAATTAATAACACACGGGGGAAAAACAGTTAATAGTGTATCAACTATGTGAGAATTGTCTTTGTGTATCCCAAACTGGAATGAACTTATGAATAGACACCACACTAATCACATTAAATATTCCTCAATTTTTATTTGTATTCTGTTTACTAGAGATTATCTCTCCATGTTGCATTTAAATATTAGTGAAATTGTATACCTTTTTTTCTTACAAAGGAATAGCTTCATGAAACTTGTATTTCAGTCACAAAATGTTCCTATCTCCCTATCAGCTAACTCATTTCTGTCGTGTCAGGAAATGGTCAAGGTAAAGGCTTTTAGCAATGTCATATACCTACAATCATTGTTTTTTGCAAATTCCTATCAGTTCACTGGGAGTTACTGAAATAAAAAAGAACAGTGAGCCTACCACTACCAACCGCTTTTCCACATCGGACAGATGAAGCAACTCTAAGATATTTCAGGGAACTGTAACCAGACTTGCAGATGATTTTTTTTGCCTCACTGATTTCACAGCTTCTGTTCAGTTACGTAAGCTGTAGGGGAATGTAACTTCCCTCTAGTTTCCACTTCTTCTATTTTGTTACATAATTCATTTTCTTCAAATTAATATTAACTTAGTTAATGTTTATAAGAAACTAAAATGGAAAACAAATTCTACGGTATAAAAAATAAATGATGTGAACAAGTACAACAAATAAAACTTATTTAGGACTAAATAACCAACTACCATTGTAGCCTATAAAGATTTTCTTGCATTCTTCCCATCCAGGATTTATCAGGATGGGCTTAGGGCCCATCTCGCTAAGGCCCCTTTCCATTATTTTCTATCTCAAGTCTTAGCTATCACCCTGGTGATCCCTTAGCTATCACACAGAACCACACAAGGGAGTTGAAAGTTTACTATGTACAATGTCTTACCTTCTCAGTCACAAAAGCTCTAGTTGGACAGGCAGGGATGCCATCCTGACCACCTCTGACGTTTTACTGATGTACAAATACTTTCAAGTAAAGGCATATACAACTGAGGCAAAAATTTAAGAGGAATCAAAGGTGAAAAAGAGCCCTACTTGTATTAAATCAGCTGTTGACCTTTGGCAAATATTTAACTCTCTGTGCCTTGGTGTCCCCATCTGTAAAAACAGGGAGGTTAAAGGACTACAGAGGAACAGTTGATGGGAATATTATTGCTTTATAATCCTTAATTCTTACATATTAGGACACTGCTTCAAAATATTATTGAAGCCTTTCACCTCATCTGAATGCAACAGAATGTTTCCAAACCACCACATAACTATTTTTGTCCCCCTCCCTGAAAAAAAGGTCAGTCATCTACAGTTAAACTATCAGTTTATAGAAAATACACGATAGAATAGGTTGAATTATAGGATAGGATGGAATTAACCAGAATATGGGAAATTCAACTAGACAAATGATCCAATCTCTAAAACAAGTAAGTGTCAAGAAAAAAAGGAAGGACACCCTGTTATGCATTAAAAGAGACAAGAACTATCAATCAAATTAAATGTATAGACATAGTTTAAATCCTAATTCAAAGAAACAAGTGTAAAGAATCATTGAGAAAATTAAAAATCCAAACACTGGATATTAGATGAAATGTTACGATGACCAACATCAGCTTTAAAATAATTCTGGCTGAGAGTGGGATGGGGGTGTATGAAGTATGTTTATGTGGCAGGGAAGAAGAGAGTGAAAAATAGAAATAAAATCATCCAAATATTAATAATGACTGAAGCGAGGTGTTGGATTGTTGGGTTCATTTTACTATTCTCTACTTTGAAAATTTTCATAATAGTAAAAAAAAAAAGTATGACTTTCAAATCTATTACCTTCATGTACGTTACCTGATATATCACTAGTCCTTGCTGAAGAAACGGAACTCTGAGCTATGTACGAAATCTTAAGAAAACAAAAAAAGGTAGTCACTAAAGGCCCAATTGTTTATCAAGTGATGCAACTTGTATTAATAAGCCACCAAAACCTATAAATACACCAAATTAGATTCAACAATTATCAACCCACAGCCCACCTTTTTTTCATCTAAAACCCCATCCAAGATACCCCAAAAGCCCTGGTCCCATATTAGAAATGGCTTGTTAAAAGGCTCATTAGTTTGATTTTTATTGAATTGCCTTGAAAGGAATTTTGTTTTAGTCTTTGGGGCAAAAACCATTTCCTATGCTTAAATACACTTAGTCAGTCCTACTCTCACATCTGACAGGTTGAAAATCATGCACAAATTGATAGTTAAATAATTACAGTAAAATAGCCAGAAAAAAAAATGAGTATCTTTTTTTATTCCGGAGATTAGGAAGAATTTCTTAAATAAATATAAAAGAGGACAGGCCATTAAAAGATAAATCTTACTTTCATTTAAATACTATCTAGAATTAAGAAAAAAAATAAAAAGCACAACAGAAAAGTGGACAAAAATACAACAGGCATTTTATTGACAAACAACAAACATATGAAGATATTCAACTCTTAAGTTATCAAGAAAATGCAATTAACATGACAATAAGATTCCATTCCTCTTCTATCAGACTGAAAAAAGTAGAGTCTCACAATATCAGTTTTGGGCAAGGATGTACAGCAAAAATTCTCATCCACTGCCAGGATTGTAAATTGGTCCAACTAACTTAGGAAAACATAGGCGTTACTAATTAAGTGAACGTGCAAATCCTACCATCCAACAATTTTAACTATATTAGTTTGTTAGGGTTGCGTGACAAAAATACTATAGACTGGGTTGCTTAAACAACAGAAATCGGTAACGTTTTCTGTTTTGGAGACTAGAAGTCCAAGATCAGGGTGTTTGCAGGTTGCGTTTCTTCTGAGGTCTCTCTCCGTGGTTTGCAGGTATCCTCTTGCAGTGTCCAGCCGGCCTTTCTTTTCTGAATTCTCAGTGTCTCTCTATGTCCTATATGTCCTAATCTCTTATTAGAAGGACACCAGTCACAGATTAGCACCCCCAACCCGAACAGCCTCATTTGAACTTAATTACCTCTTTAAACGCCCTACCTCCAAATGTACTCACATTCTAAGGTACAGGAATTCATGGCTTCATAATATGAATGTGGGGAAAAGAGAATTCAGTCCATAACAGTGCCTCTAGACATATTAGCTACAGAAACTTTTGCACATATTTGAGAATGGTGGTTAAGAGGTTAGTTCATAATAGTAAACAATATAATGGATAATTCAAGTGTGCTGTATTCCTAAAACAAACTACTATAAGGTAGTAAAAAGGAATAAACTATAGCTACATGCGTAAATTTGGATTACTCTTAGAAACAGTGTTAAATGAAAATTAGTTACAAAAGTATACATAAACCGTAACTCCATTTACATTAAGTTGTCAACATAAGAAATGTCCAAACATGTAGAGGATTTTTATAAGTTTATTTGAGCCAAACTGATGATATATGCTGGGAAACAAGATCTCAAATGCTCTGGAGAATAACAGTTTTGCTATTTCTTTTATGTATTTGAAATTAAGGAGGGGCAATATTTGTATTTGAAATAAGGAAGATTACAAGAAGGTGGGAGAAAGTAAGGTGGGAATTGGATTACAGGGTAGTTAAGATTACATGCACTCTTGAGGGGTCTAAAAAGAGGCATTTCAAAGGTGTGTTAACCTAGATGCACAGAAATAATGGCCAGGGATTGCCTGAGGCAAAGAAGCCTTTACTAAAGAAGTCACGTGCCTGGAGTCTGACTACCCACCAGGACCCCAGCCAGTTAGGAATTTATGATCAGAGGTTACTTTCCATAGAACCCCTTTTTTCATCCACAGAGGTTAAAAAAAGGCAAAGGCACAGTACCTATTTTTGGAATACATCTAGGTAACCTTATAATAAAGTAAGGTAATGAACAGCACAAAATTCAGGATAGTGGTTTCCTATGGGAAGGACACTTAAAAAGGTACCTTAATTAGATGTTGTGCATATGTGTTAATTTTATTCTTTTGTGGCATAATAAAAAATATACTTGCTCTTTGTAGTCCGCGCTGGGCCATGGGCATCCCCTGGGACAACTGGCACAAGCGCTGCAAGACCGGGGACAAGAGAAATCCCTACTGTTGCAGGAAAGAGGGTTCTTGGTTTCATGCAGCAAAGAATTCAAGCATGAGCCAAGTAATACAGAAGAAGTAGTTTATTAAGAGGTAGTCTATTCCACAACCATAGAGGCTGCCCTTGGGCCTCTACCATACAGACAACCCAACCTTGCTTGCTACTATTAGTAAGCCTTTTTAATATGCTAATAATGGCGAGGAATATTCTTATTAGTTCTCGAAAGGGTTCCCCCCTCAGAATTTGACACATCCCTTTTTTGTCCTTATATGGTCCTCTATGGAAGTGTCAGGGTGCAGGGGGTGTGTTATTTGGTATAGAAATGTATTATAATGACCATATAATGTGGCTGGAGGTTACTTAGAGGTGAATCTCACCACCTCTTGATTTGGGCTGGCTCTGTCCGGTTTGTACCACATCCTGGTTTACTAGTTTTCTGCCTATGGCTGTCAGTTAGTTGTTTTTCCTGAAGGCCCTGCCTCTGCCTTATCTAACTAGAAGAGAAACTATGAGCTGGGACACCCTGCTGCCAACACTAAGATTGGCCCCTGCCACATACACACAATCCTTGTGCATGGAGGCAACCAGAAGTACTGTGACTTGAGGCTGGAAGTGTGGAACTTCTCCTGGGGCTCTGAGTGTTGTAAAACAAGGATTACTGATGCAAAACAAGGATTACTGATGTTGTTTACAATGTATCCAACCACAGTTGGTCCACACGAAGCCTCCGTAAAGAACTGCATCATGCTCATAGACAGCACACCTTTCGACAGTGGCCCAAGTCCCATTATGCATGGCCTCTGGGCTGCAAGAAGGGAGACAAGCTGACTCCTGAGGAGGATGAGATTTAACACAAAAAACGACCAAAGAAAATTTAGAAGAAATATGATGAGCCCAAATCAGCAGTCTTCTAGAGGGGCAGTTCTAACAGGGTATGCTTCTTGCACGCATCCTTCAAGACCAGGCCAATGTGGCTGAGTAGATGGCTATCTGCTAGAGGACAAGGAGCTGTTACTCTATCTGAGGAAAATCAAGGCCCGGAAAGCAAATAAATCCTCTTCACTCCTATCTTAACTCATGGAATAAAAGTGTTTATTTTATAAATAAAAATTAAAAAATAAAAAATAAATGAATATACAAGATGTGATCAAAAAATATGATGTTTAAATAAATAAAAAATGTATTACAGTAAGACACATTGCCATTAATCCCCCTCAAAATACTCCCCCTGGCTTCAAACACACTTATCCCATTGTTCTTGCCCCTTTCTGAAGCAGTTCTGGAAGTCCTCTTTTGTGTCTTACGTTACGCTGCCGTGGCTGCCTCAATCTCCTGAATTGATTTAAAACATTTACTTTTCATTGTCATTTTGACTTTGGGGAAGAGCCAGAAGTCACACAGTGCCAGATTCAGTGAATAAGGTGGATGAGGAAACACTGTAATGTTATTTGACAGAAATAGCCGTACCAGAAGCGATGTGTGACACGGAGCCTTTCTGTTGTGAATGCTCCTGCTGAGTGTCATCCAACAGAAAGGCGGGGATCTTGAACATGGGAAGCAGTGCGTAGAGACTTAGTAACAGCGTGACAAGTTCCAACTTGTTCAGTGCAGTCAATCGGATGTGAGCTATGGTTGAGAGAAGGTATGTTTTAAAGTGTGCTGTAAATCATCCTCCATCATGACAATGCTCCGTGTCACACATTGCTTCTAGAATACAGTAATTTCTGTCAAATAAAAACATCGTGATATGTCTGTCCTCATCCACCTTATTCACCAGATCTGGCACTGTGCAACTTCTGGCTCTTCCCCAAAGTCAAAATGATTCAGGACATCAAGGCCGCCACACCAGCGCAATCAAAGACACTCACGAAAGAGGACTTCCAGAACTGCTTTGGAAAGTGGCAAAAAAGATGGAATAAGTGATAAGTGTGTTTGAAGGAAAGGGAGTATTTTGAGAAGGATTAATAGCAATGTCTTATTGTAATAATTTGTTTAAACATTCACCATATTGTTTGATCACACCATATGTATTTGATCATTGTCCCTGGTTCCTGGTACCAAGCTTCTAAAACCCTTGGAATTTTCTGATGGGAGTGTCTTTTGCTATTCATGAGTCCCTTTCAACCACACCAGAGTTTATGCTAATGATGTGACTAATGGGGGTGTTAGTGGGGATGTGGGAGACCCTACATAGCTTCAGGATAGAAGACAGTCACCAGAAAATCCAGCTAGGTGATTATAGGAAAGGAAGTTTCAGGCCCATCTCCAATTTCCAGGGAAGGGAGTGGACTGGACACTTGAGTTCAATCAGATAGCCAGTAATTTAATTAATCATGCCTACTCAATGAAATCCCATTAAAAAACCCTAAAACCACCAGGCTGAAGAAGCTTCCAGGTTGGTGAACACACCAATGCACTGAGAGTGGCACACCCGGACAGGCCATGGAAGCTCTGCACTCCCTGCACCCCCCACTTTGCCTAATGTATGTTTTCCATTTGGCTGTTCCTTGGTTGTATCCTTTATAATAAAACTGTAATAGTAAGTATAGCACTTTCCTGAATTGTCAGTCATTTTGGAGAATTATCACCCATACAAGCAGGGACGTTCGGGTGATCACGTCACGTAAATCCCTGAATTTGTAGTCAGCTACTAGGTAGAAGTGCAGGTAGTTTGACAGGATACCTGAGACTTGCGGCTGTCACGGAATATATGACAGCAAAAAAAAAAAAAAAAAGAAAAAAAAAAGAAAGAAAGAAAAAGAAACGAGCAAGTTTAATTAAACAGTGATAACAGGAATGTCCAGAATATATTGTTAAGCGAAAAAAGCAATGTGCAAAACAATGCAGAGAATAATGGAGGAGGAATGGGGGAAAATAAGAACGTATATTAGGATTTGCTTGTATTTGCATGACAACTAGAAGAATAAATAAGAAACAAATTAAAAACGGTTACTTGTAGGTGATCATGGGGAACAACGTTGGATAAGACTAGGGAGGGAGTGAATCTTCTCAGGGCATTGCTTTTTATGTAGTTCTTTTTTGTAGTTTCATGTAGTCAAACTTACGTAGTTTGACTGAGTCGTGGAATATAAATATTTACTAATCCAAACAACTTACTTGTAGTTTTAAAAATCCAATGGCAGAAGCAAAATGTTTTTAAAAACCAGTCTTTGTGTAATCGTGTAAGTAAAAAAAGGAGCTCGGGGTCAAGCAATGATGACGAAGTCTTGTGAAGTCTTAAGAGTTGAAATGAAAATTTCTGTCTCTAACGTTTTCTATTTCCTACACTAACCTATCGTAAGAGGCAATAAAGAGAATCAATCTGAAAAATAGTTTGCACGGATTTACTTTTTGTTAAAATAATTACCGGGGAGAAATATATTTACATACTTAATATGTATTTTACACCTACTTAACGAAATGCAGTTTTTGTTAAAAATCAGTGAACGGCTAACCTAGAGACACCCCAAGTCTCCCCAGCTCGCTGCGGCGCGCCCACCGTGCGGTCGCCGCCAGAGCGTTCGAAGAACTCCCGAGAGAGTAGGAACTACCGCCGGACTTCCGCGAGTCCACCCGGGACAGCAACGGAGCGACACGGGGCCCGACTTCGCGCCTGCGCACAGCGCCGAGCCAGCCCTCTTCCGGCTGGAGGCGGGAATCCCGCGGATGCCGAGGTGAGACCGGAAGTGGCTTTGCGGGGGCAATGGTGGGCGAGTAGAGTCGCCGCTAGACGGGCGAGATGCGTGGCTCCCGGCGCTGGGCTGGAGGTGAGAAGCAGGAAAGGCAACTTCTGATGGGAGTGGACCGGAGTCCGCTAACGGGAGACATCCCGGGGTTCGTTGCGGAGGAGACACATTCTGGTGGTGCTTAAAGGACGAATTGAGGTCTACCGGGGAGAGAGGGCAGCAAGCAATCCGGGTTCGGGGGGGAGATAGTCTAGGGTCGGCCGGAAGGGTCAGGCTGCAGGTCTTAAAAACCACGGTTGGCGTCCGAGAGGACTGGCGGGAACAGTCAGGAATCTCCTGGGGAAAGGGTGACAGGCTGATCTGCTCGAGTTCATACCTGCACGTACCCCCTCTCCCGGCCTTGGGAGCCGGTGTGCGCGCAGTGACAGTGCGGGAAACAAAGGGCAGTACGGGGGTGCAAGGTCATCTTGAGTCGCTAGGAGGCTGATTTGCAGTGACTTCAGGAAGGAATCAGGCCTTTCAGAACAATGCAATATTTTAGACAAAAGGTAGAAGTAACACTGTAACTAATGCATGTTTACGCGGCCACCCAACTGGGGAAATAAGTTATAAGTCATTGTAGCCCGTTGTCTGCTCCACCCAGTCCCATTGTTTCCTCTTCTGCAAGATAACCACTCTCCCAAGCACCTTTATATTTTAATTTCATATATTGTGTTGTTTTGCATAATTTGAGCAGTCAGATATATATCTCCTTATGCAGCTTTTTATGTAATGCTTCTTTAAGATTTGTCGCCGATTTGTAACTCTTGTTCATTCATTGCGACAACTGAACAAGTCTTCCCTTATGTGAATATGTCACTATTCATTTTCTTGCTTTGTATCCCCAGGGCCTGACACATGGTAAGTACTTAAATTTTAGTATGGACGAATGCTCTAGCATTTGAGCTAAAACCTAAAGAATAAATCTCATTTCAAACCATTTACGACTTACGAAGAAGATATTCTAGAATAGGCATAAAACACAGAAACAGAATGATTAAAAGACAATTGTTTTTGTCTAAAAGAATAAGTAATCCATACCTGTAGTACTATAAATGAGGTAATCGTTAATTTTTTTTGTGAGTCTCTTATTTTCAGGTAGATTTAGGTGTTAAGGTTTATAGGCTAAATTTAAATATAATTTGCATTTATGTTTTTATAAGATTATCATTTCTACTATTGATTATAAGCAGTTTATTTTTAAACAGCCTTTGACGATCTCATTTATTTATCTGTTTGTTTGTTTATTTATTTATTCTACAGGGAAAAAAATTTATATTTAGAATTAGCCAGCTGGACTCAGTTTTAGATGATCCTGATTTTGTTGGCAACTTCCAAAGCATCATAGTCAGGAGCCAGTCGAACATGCCTTCTCACCATCAGGCCTGATTAGGGTGCTGACCTTGGCCACGTCCATGTCATGGAGCTCCTTCACAGCCTGTTTGATCTGGTGCTTGTTGGTCTTGCCATCCACAGTGAACACAAGTGTATCGTTGTCGTCTCTCTTCCTCATGGCCGACTCGGTAGTTAGGGGCATTTGGTGATGGCACAGTGATCAAGCTTGTTTCTCCTGGGGGTGCTCTTCCCAGGGTATTTGGGCTGCCTTTGGAGCCACAGTGTCTTGGGCCTTTGGAAGGTGGGTGATGTCCAGATCTTCTTTTTTTTTTGTGACTGTGGACTCCTTTCAGCACTGCTTTCTTTGCCTTCAAAGGCTTTGCTTTGGCTTCAGCTTTGGGAGGGGCAGAGGCTTCCTTCTTTACTTTGGGCGCCATCTTCATGAAAAGCGATGACCCTATTTTAAAGGATATGTTTTACTCGCCTTTGTCTTACATGTTACCATACAGTCCAAATAGAGTTTGGTAACTTATTTTTCAGTGACTGATAAAAATAGAAGGTATATTGTGTAGTTTACTACAGGTGTAATACATTTTCTCATTCTTTCAAATACATTTGAATACCTACCATATGATAAACACTATTCTAGAGACAGGTAGATACAAAGATTCATTAGTGGAAAATCACTAACCTGAAACCATATCACATGACTATATAAATGCATCTTTTACAAGTATTTGGTCACCTTAATTGGAATTCTCTCCTAAAGGATGACTAAACTACATGCACAGCTGATTATTGCTCTGAAATGCAGTTATATGTCCCCAACAATCAACTTCAGTGCACACCTTAAGCATTAGTGCACATATTTGTAGGTCTCTGGAGTTTTGGCCAGAAGGGACTTATCCCAGCAGAACCCATCTGGGTTATAGAATCACACTGGTATATTTGTTTATGTTATGCTATGTATATGCTCTGATTTACGTTGAGTTCTAATTGAGAATATCTCTTTAAAGTTCCAAAAGAACTTTTATGGGTGGACCAAAAATTTCAGGTTTGAACCTATCTCTAAAACTCCTACGACCTCCCATTAAGGTGCCTTTCAGACACACAGGTAACGAAAAGAGAGGGCAAACAAAAGACTTCGGAGCATGTTTTGTTTAGCACCATTTTCTTTAGCTATTTATAGTAAATATCTCCAAACTATCGGGTAGATTTAACATTTGTCCTATGCTAAACTGGCCAAATAGGAGAGTGTTTTTGACAGCTCTGTACATCACTATTTCTCACTGAATTATACTAAATTGTGTGACCCATCTTACCAGCCACCTTTACCCTTCTGTACATCACTATTTCTCACTGACTTATACTAAATTGTGTGACCCATCTTACCAGCCACCTTTACCCTTCCTATACTTTCAGGTCTATACCCTCCTCAGTTCTGACTTGGTTCTGTTTTTGACATTTTATATTAGACCAACAAGGTAACTCAGTAGCAGGCTAGGCCATCACAACTCATGAGATCCTAGAGCGGGCCCTTTGGCATTATTTGAAGTTTGCCATTATGAATGAGTTACATTAACAAAAGTTGGCACCATTGCAAAAAAAGAGCAACTTCTATACTTTGTCTAGAAAGCGTACTCTGTGCTCACAATATTCTCATGCTCCAGCAACAAAAAGATAGACAATTTTTGCTTGGTCCTCTTTAAAAATGCACTGTACATATATTCCAGCAATCGGGTTCCTTAGTATTTACCCAAAGGAGTTGAAGACTTATGTCCACACAAAAACCTGCAAATAATGTTTATAGAAGTTTTATTCATAATTGCCAAACTTTCGAAGCAACCAAAGTATCTTTCAGTAGATAAGTGGATAAATAAACTGAGATGCATCTAGTCAATGGAATATTATTCAGTACTAAAAAAAATAAGCTATAAAACCATGAACATACATAGAGGAACCTTAAATGCATATTACTAAACGAAAGAAGCCAATCTGAAAAGGCTACATGCTGTATGATTTCAATATATGACATTCTAGAAGAGATAAAATTGTGGAAATAATAAAAAACATCAGGGATTGTGGGGGAGGGTGGAAGGAATGAATAGGTGAAGCACAGGATTTTCAGGGCAGTGAAAATACTCTGTATGATACCATAATGATGGATACATGTCATATATTTGTCAAAAACCTAAACTATGGACTTTGGGAGATTATGATGTATCAGTGTAGGTTCTTCAGTTGTAACAAATGTCCCTCTCTGGGGGGGCGGGGTGTTGATAATGGGCAGGGAGTATGTGGAAAATGTACTTTCTCTGTCTTCTGCTCAGCTTTGCTATGAACCTAAAATTGCTCTTAAAAATAAAGTCTATTAAATTTTTTAAAAAATGAACTATACATGACGTACTTTAACTCCCCTTCAAGTCTACTAATGTTAAGAGTAAAACCCATGTAGATATCATCAATGAAGTCTCACAGCCTTCTGCCTTCTGGCTATATCTTTCTTGGGTCACCATCCCCTATGATGCCTCTTTCAAAGCTGGCTTTATTATTAAAAGATTAGATCCCCACAAAAATGCATTGACAAGAGACTGGTGAACATTGAGGGATGGCATTCATATAATTAGTAGCATGTTTTTGAGTACTGTCGGGTATTTTTGAAACCTATACATTGCTTGTGTACTGTACTGTTTTACTTATAGATGAAGGATGGGTCATAGCTTTAATGAAAATACTTAGTGTGTCCCCCAAACTGGAGCATTCCAGTCTTTCTCTCAAGTGATTGGGAGAGTCCATTCACCAGGCACATAATAAAAGTAATCTCAAGATATGGGTGTTTCAGCTTTAACACTGACTTCTTAGAAAAATTCATGGAATGCAAAATTTATACTAACAATAACAATTCTTAGGGGAATTGTTAGGGGAAATGGACTGAGGCCAAACTATAAAACTTTGTAACCAGAGCAGTAACAAAATAAAAATGATTTACAATATACCTGGGATTTTTTTTAATAAAGTATGTAAGACATGCCTAACCACTATGCTGTACATCTGAAAGTAATATAAAATAATATTGAATATCAACTGTAACTGAAAAAATAATTTTTAAAAAACATCAAAACTTTGTTAAAATGTAGTTAAATATAAATAAATATTGTGTAAAACAAACAAACAAAAAACCATGCAGACACAGAAATGGCTGTCATGAAGTAGGAAGTTTTTTTACACACAGATCCCTAGAAACAGATAGCAGAGCATACCATGCCACACAGTCGGGGCACAAAGGGAAGCAGCAAGATTGGTCAGGAGGCAGAGGGAATGGAAGGGGAATTATAGAAAAGCCCGTTTTCTAGGGAAGGAATAAGTGAGACATGGTAAGCAGGTTTAGGATTGGCTTTTTGAATAATTTCAGCGGCTCTAGGTCAGGGGTGTCCAAACTTTTTTCAACGTTTTTTACCAAGGGCCATATGCGGTAAAATAAACAAACAGCCGGGCCACTCACTCAAGGTGAAATACGTATTGCCTCACCTGGCTTATTTAAGTAAACTAAATATATTTCTGGAATTTGATGCGGGCCAATAAAAAATGGATTGCAGGCCGCAGTTGGCCTGCGGGCCGCAGTTTGGACATCCCTGATGGGAGCTGTCCGTCGTTGCTTGGTACCTGCCCTGGGATGATTAGGGCAGAGGAATATTGGTGGAGTGTAAGAGTCTGGTTGGGGGAGGGTGCAGGGAGGGTGGGCTCTGGATTGGTTAGTTCTCATATGGCCGGTTTGTGCTCCTGGGTTGAGCTCTTTGCTATTTCTAGGAAATAGGTAACCTTGGGAACATCAGTTTCTCCCTGATTAGTGAGAACCCAGATGTGAGAACATCAAGAATATGGAAAATATGAAAATAGAGTTAATGCAAACAATCCTAGTAAAAGTATTAACACTGTTAAGATGTTGAATTCCAGTAAACTTCAGTAAACATAAGACTTTACATTCTCCCCCACCCCTAAAGTGACACGACTTGATGGAAAGGTACAGTGTAAAGGAAGTGCTGTGTTACAAGAGTCAGATACACTGAGATCAAAGAGAACAGTACAGTAAGCACTTCCAGGATGGGCATGGCCATGCTGAGCAGAGAGCAGCAGCTCTACAGCTGACCCTGCAGATCCATGGGTTTCACATCCACAGGTTCAACCAACCGAGACTGCAAATATTAAAAAAAATATATATTCCAGGAAGTTTCGAAAAGCAAAATTTTAATTGCCACACACTATGTTCCACCAAGCACTATGTTAAAGTGATGTCTCGGCATATGCTGCTGGAGCCTCTAATACAAATGTAGGTCATATGCAAATACTATGCCGTTTTACATAAGGGACATGAGCATCTGTGGATTTGGGTGTCCCCAGGGGACCTTGGAACCAGTCCCCTGCAGATACTGAGGGATGACTGTATGTGGTGAGTGAGCTACAGTCCTCGTGGCTTCTTGTATTCAGCTTTATCAGTGTCCTTTGAAACTCCTGATGCCAACTTCCAGGTTTTACTGACATCATTTTTCTATTTACCAATCTGTGTTGAGGAGGTTTGCTTTACAGCCATAGGCTGAAACCTACATAACATAGTGATGAGAAGAGGGATAGGATTTTTGCTTCAGCACCCATGACCTTCAATATTGTAAAAGTCCCCATAGCTGGCAATAATATTGCTCTGTATTGTAAGGCTTTAATGTCATGTCTCTGTTCTTATTCCCAGGTCCAGGATGCAATCCAACAAAGTTCTAAAAATACATCACCAACTCCAACCTGATAGTTGACGTAGCCATGGAAAACCTCATTGGAGCCTCACTAAATCAGACCATAACTGGCACACTTAAAACTCTTCCCATCAAAAAATATCAGGAATGAAAATCTAAGAGATATATCTGCCACTTCAAGAAAGTTCCTATACTAACCAACAGTCTAACAGATCAGCTAGTTTCTTTGGTCGTCAAGCAGACATACTCAAGCTACTAATACAGCAGTGGAAAATGCTTCTATATAAATACGTTGCACATTATATGTGTGACCCATTAGTAGGTCATGAGATCATTTTTTGTGAGTCACAATGAACTTTAAGACAAAAAATATAAAATGTCAGAGTGCTTTGCATAAATCCTTTGCCAGAATTATGCATATTGCAAGGACTACTAAGGTCAGTTACAATAAGTGAAAAGATATTTGATGGAGGGGATATGATGAATACAATGTATATTGGCTAAGATGGTTTTTCAGTCATTTGTCCACTGGTGTCTTGTTTCGTTTTCATAATAAAGTTGGTGTGCAGTCTAGTTTTCTATTACTATGACTTGCAACTAGATGTAAAGTCTGAGATGTTAAATAGATTCAGTTGCAAACTACATTTTTTTGAAAGATGTTATCTAGGCTATAAAAAAATATAATATGTATAATATATATTTGAGTTTGTGGTAATCATAACATTTTAATCAAAATTGCTTTTAAAATGGACCATTTCTTTTTTAAAAGAAAGAGGAATAATGAAGTGAAATATTCAGAAGCATGTTCAAGTTCAACTGTTGGATCTGGGCGTGTGAATAGTGACAATATTGAAAAAAATATTGACTCTAATCTGCAAACTTCATCTTCATTTGTGCCACATTTCAAAAAGAAAAAAGTAAGTGCAAGACGATATAACGAAGATTATTTAAAATACGGTTTTATCAAATGTGAAAAACCCTTTGAAAATGACAGACCTCAGTGTGTTATTTGTAATAGTATTCTTGCAAATGAAAGCTTAAAACCTTCAAAATTAAAAAGGCACTTAGAAACTCAGCATGTTGAACTTATTGATAAACCCCTTGAATACTTTCAAAGAAAGAAAAAAGATGTAAAGTTATCAACACAATTTCTTAGCTGTTCTACTGTGAGTGAAAAGGCCTTGTTATCATCATATTTAGTTGCATATCGTGTGGCAAAAGGAAAAATGGCTCACACAGCTGCTGAAAAAATTATTCTTCCAGCGTGTTTGGATATGGTGCGTACAATTTTTGATGATAAGTCAGCCGATAAATTAAAAACTCTACCTAGTGATAACACAGTATCTCTTCGAATTTGTACTATTGCAGAACATTTAGAAACAATGCTGATTTCTCGGTTACAGTCTGGTATAGATTTTGCAATCCAGCTTGATGAAAGCACTGATGTCGGAAGCTGCATACTTTTAGTTTATGTCAGATATGCGTGGCAAGATGATTTTATGGAGGATTTTTTATGTTGTTTATATTTAACCTCACACCTGAGTGGATTAGATATTTTTACAGAATTAGAAAAGTGCATTGTTGGTCAATATAAACTAAATTGGAAAAACTGCAAAGGAATTACAAGTGACGGAACAGCAGACATAACTGGGAAACATAGCAGAGTAATTAAAAAATTGCTAGAAGTTACTAATCATAGTGCTGTGTGGAATCATTGTTTTATACATCATGAAGCGTTAGCATCCAGAGAAATTCCACAGAACCTCATGGAAGTATTGAAAAATGCAGTGAAAGTCGTTAATTTTATTAAAGGAACCTCACTAAATAGCCAACTTCTCGAAACATTTTGTTCAGAGATGGGAACAAACCATACCCACTTACTATACCATACCAAAGTTCGTTGGTTGTCTCGAGGGAAAATACTAAGTAGGGTTTACGAACTCAGGAATGAGATTCACGTTTTCCTCGTTGAAAGAAAATCTCATTTGGCAGGTGTCTTTGAAGATGACATTTGGGTAACGAAATTGGCATATTTAACTGATATTTTTAGCATTCTTAATGAACTAAGTTTAAAACTGCAGGGGAAAAACAGTAATATATTCCAACATGTCGAACGTATCCAAGGATTCAGAAAGACGTTATTGTTATGGCAAGCAAGGCTTAAAAGCAGTCAGCCTAGCTACTACATGTTTCCAAGATTTTTGCAACATATTGAAGAGAATATTATTAATGAAACCATTTTGAAAGAAATAAAATTAGAAATATTATTGCATCTGACTTCTCTCTCTCAAACTTTTAACCATTTCTTTCCAGAAGAGAAATTTGAACTATTAAGAGAAAACTGTTGGGTAAAAGATCCATTTGCTTTTCGAAATCCAGAATCAATAATTGAGTTAAACTTGGTGCCTGCAGAAGAGAATGAATTACTGCAGCTCAGTTCTTCATATACATTGAAGAATGACTACGAAACATTAAGTTTATCAGCATTTTGGATTAAGATAAAGGAAGACTTTCCTTTGCTAAGTAGAAAGAGTATCCTACTGTTACTACCATTCACAACAACTAGTTTGTGTGAACTAGGGTTTGCAGTTTTGACCCAGCTAAAAACGAAGGAAAGAAGTGGATGGAATGGTGCAGCAGATATGCGGGTAGCATTATCCTCCTGTGTTCCAGATTGGAATGAACTTATGAACAGGCAGGCACACCCATCACATTAAATAAATCTTACCTGGTTCTTGTTTTTTGTGTTTCTTACTGTATTTTTCTATGTTGTATTTAAATGTTAATATATCATGTGGTAACTTTGCTATGTTTTTATTTTTGTTATATTTAATAACCGTAATGTAATTTTGTATTCATTGAACAAAAATTTAATGAACTTCTATTAGAAGCCAGGAATTGTTCTAGAGACATTTGGGATATAAAATGAAGAAAACTTTGAAGATCATTCTCTAGTGGAGCTTGTGTTCTAGCAAGGAGAGAGACAAAAATATTAGGTGTTACAATATTTGGAAGATAAGTGCTATAGGAAGAGTAATGAGAAAAGAGGTCAGTGTGCTATTTGGAGACCAAATCATAAAGGGCTCTGTACACCATTATGGGGCCTGTGGTTTTTTGTTAGTGAAATGGAGAACAATTGAAAGGTTTCTTCAAGAGACATGATCTGAATTAGGTTTTAAAAGACTCACTTTGACTACTATTTTGAAAACATTGAATTTAATACTGCTTCCTTAAAGAGGTCTTTCCTAACAACCTTAGTTTGGGTATATGCATTATTCTTTATTTATTATTATTTTTTGGTAGTATATAATTTGTAATATTTTTATTTATTTGATTGTGAGTTCTGTCAATGTGCCACCCTTGGAATGAATTCTCCATGGGAGCAGAGACTGTCCATCTTGCATATATAGTAAAGGGGTATTCAATACACATTTGGTGAAGAACAGATGAATTAATTATATATAATATCTGTAACTTGAGGTCATATTCAAGGAATAATTATTAAATGTGTGGCAAATTTCTTTACATTTTTTATATTTAAAAATCTCATTTTGTCAGGTAATCTCTATAAGCATCCAAAAATGGCATTGATTGATGTTGCTTCCTCACATTGTAGCTGATAATTAAGCAACATATACTGCTTAATATGACTTTCTCAAAGTAATTTCAAGTTCTGCCTTTACATATTTCCTGACCCCACTGGGTGATGTTTCATTTGGCATGGTCTTATCTAAAGTCATACAAATTAGCAATTCCTTTCCATCCATGCCTAGCACTACTGTAATGTTTGATTTTTTTTTTTTTAGATTTTTCTATTCTATTAAAGATAATAGAATTTTTCCCTTTTTGGTGCTTTAAATAAAGCGCTGGAAGATACTTCTTTCTGAATAGCTCACATTCCTGCACAGTCTTGATCCTCTGAATGAAAGTATTTGCATCTAAGTTAAGAATGTATAAGAAGACATTCAGGATAATGAAGTTACAGACATCTCTTTCCCTAGAGACATCCCAGGGAAGTAAAGATAAAGCCTTTTCTTTACTCCCCAGAGACATATGCATGCATCCCAGGAGTAATGAATAATGTCTCTAGGGAAAGATAGAAAGATGAACGAGAAACCCCATAAAACCCTAGAGTCTCCTACTGCACGCAGAGGTAGCATCTGGCCTATCTCCTGACGTGCTGTGGGAATTGGCGCATGAGGAATTGATACATAATGCTGATCTGGCTAGTTTTTGTTTTTGCTATTACTAACTGTGTCTGACCCAGAGGCCTTGTGCATTTCTGTCAGTTCTGCAAAATCCCCTTTGCCATGCAAAGCTTGTATGCACAGATTCCAGGGATTAGGATTTGGGCATCTTTTAGTGGGGGTGGGGGATCATTCAACATATTTCAGCCCACCTCCTGGTTCTCAAAGACTCATACCGATCCATCCCACATGAGACATATATTCACCCATCCGAAAAGTACCCCCAAGTCTCAGCCCATTATAGCATCAACACAAGTCCAAAATCTCAGAATCTAAGTCTCATCAGCTCAAAAGTCTCATCGCATACCTAAATCAGGTATGGGTGCAGTTCTGTGTATAACCAACCCATCCTGGAGCAAAGTATTTATGGACCTGTGAGACTAGAAAGCAAGTTCTGTGCTCCAAAAGTACAGTGGTGGGACAGGCATAGAAGTAACTCTTACAGACATTTCCATTTAAAAAGGGAGAAAATGAAAAGCAAAGGAGTCACCAACCAATCACTTATAAAGTCTACCTGACCAAACCCCAATTAAATGTCAAAGCTTGGGAATAACATGTGGCTCGTGCTTCTGCCCTGTGGACCCGTGCCTACACTCTGGAGTTGTGACTTACCCTTATAGAATACTGTAAGGTCAGCAATGAATAATATTCATAAGGTCATAATCAGGTAAATGCTGATTATTGATTTAAAGTATGGCATATCTATGTTGGGGCGATGAAGGGGGTACAGAAAGATGCATTTTGAGGATGTAGGTTTTAAAATAAAATGTCCCTTTCCATACTAGGAAGTCAAAGTATAATATCCAAGATGGAAACATCAAGAAACAGCATATAGGCGTTATTTAGAAATGTGGAAGTAAATACCAGGAAAAAACTGTTGAAAGAATTTAAAATGCTTATTTCTGGAATGTAGACTTGAGCTAGGCAGGAAAATGCGGAATTTGGTTATAAATTTTAAAAACGGAAAACAAGATTCAAAATGTTATAGAACCCTCCAGACCTCTCCCCTCACCTGCTTCCCGTGTTTATCAAATGCCTGCCAGACACTCAGAGTCCATAGCTATCATTACTGTAAAAATTGAGAACTAAGGCCTCCACGAGGAATTCTGTTAATCCCGGCATCCTGGCTCTCTAAACTGATTGTCTCTAGGATTTTCGCTTCAATCTAGGAGGGAGATGGTAGCCTCAAAAAGTTACTTAACTTTCCTGGGTTTCCACATATGTTAAATGGGGATGATAAACCTAGCTCCAAGGATGTTGTGAAAAGTACACTTGTAGAGTGCTTGCACATAGAACAGCTCAATAAATACTTGTTTTTGTGGTTATTATTTTCTGAAAACAAACAAAACCCATTCATCATTGGCGGATGGAAAAGAGGTAACCTATCAAAGTCGTCATAGTTTGGGGCCAGAAACATTTTCCTTCTGCTGACTGAACTGTCCCTTCATTTTCTTCAACCTCCCTTCTGCTCTGGGGCTCCCTCCTCTGGACTCAGGTCAGGATTAGCCAAGAGCGAATGTCCTGGCCCAGGTGATGTCCCAACTCAGCCCTGGAACTGAATCAGAAAGCGCGGGGAGAAAGCCCTCGAGGGTGTTGTGTTGAGAAGCGGGAGCAGCTGGTGGACTGAATTAAGAGCATGAAGATTATGACCTGCTGAACGAAGGGGTTCAAGCCACCCACGCGGTGGGCAGGTAGCTTCCTCAGTATCCAGCCCTCACATCCGGAAAGTGAAACCCACTGGGGTCCCTTTGATTGAAGGCGCAGTTTCAATACACTCACACAAAGAAAGGATTTATTACTTACAGATCTTAGCAGGGGGTGGGGGTGCAGGGTGCCACTGAGGGGCGGAGCGCAGCCCCTCCACGCTGCCCTGTCAACAGACAGAGGGAGACAGAGAGCAAGGTAGCAGGCACGAATTACTTAACTCGGGGCGGAGTCACTGACTTAACCCTACGTGGGTTTAACTATTAGTGGCTATTTAAAAAGATGTCCCAGAAAAGTAAAGCGGGGACTTACGGCGGGCATCCTAAACTCAAGTCCTTATCTAAACGTCCAGTCTAGACTCTTGGTGCAGCCTCCTGTAAAACGCCTAGGCAGCAACTCACAAAAGCAAAAGTTTTCCTCCGAGCGTCAGCTCGCGGGAGCCACCTCAGTGCGAAACGAGGAAACAAGTCCGGCCGGCTCTTCCAAATTTCCGCGATGGCTGCGGCCGGGTGCGCGCTGCTCCGGGCGTCTCTCCCCGCGCTGCTGCTGTGCCTGGCAGCGGGGTGGAGCGGGGAGGGGACCAGCCCGCACCTGCCGAGCATCTTCCTGGGCCGCTGCGCGGAGTACCTGGCCTTGGTGGCCCCTCAGCTGCGGTGAGCGTGTCGGCGGGCACGGGGGCGCTGAGCCCGTGAAGACTGGGAAAAGGAGAAGACTGGGAGGGGAGGGGGGGAAATAAAGGAGAGGGGCGAGAAAGACACAGAGAGAGGGCAAAGCGGGCAGTCAGGAGGTGAGAGGAGGTGTGGGGACAGGGAAATTGGGTCTGAAGGTCAGGGGCTTGATATGAGGGGTGCGCATGGGGGTTGATGGGGGTCCGAAAGGTGAGGGGAGCCGAGTGTGGAGGGTGGGTCTAGAGGTGAAGGGGGTGCTGTGTGTGTGGTGGGGGCTGGTCTCCAGGTGACCATTAGGGAGAGGTGAATTTGGATGGACAGCCCCAGACCCAGCAGACCCAGGGATTCCATGAGTTCAGGTACTTCGGGAATTGAAATTTCAAATCTAATCTAGAGGACCTTTTTTTTGTTTTGTTTTGTTTTGTTTTTAAGTTTGAGTGTCTTTTGCCAGCTTCTTACTAATTTTTGTTTCTTCTTTGGACACATTTTTTTTGTTTTCATAGTCCCTTTTTTGTGCCAGTTATTTTTAATGTGACACATTTCCAGCAAAAAAAAAAAAAAAGAGAGAGAGCGCTCATATGAGGAACGCCCATGTCACCTAATACAAGAAATAAAATGTTGCTAATGTAGTGGGAATGCTTTTAGAAAGCTAGACTAGAAGTCAAGAGTTGTGGCTGGCACTGGAGGTCATACTTTCTGCCTTACCAGGAAGTGCAACAGCCTTTCTCAACAGGTGGTGCTCATTCCTGAATTTACAAGGACCTGCACAGGGGCCTGACCTCACCTGGACCCGCCCCTACAATGGACCTCATTGTCTAAATGAAGAAGCTGGGAGCCTGTGTGGCTTACTGGAATTGTCACCTTCTGGCTCGGTGCCTTTTTGGCTCCTCTCTGTGAGCGTGGAGGCGAGACTTTATTCCTTACTTCTGAAAAACTTGTGTTTTACCTTCTGAGAGACACTTCCACTGTCCGATTTCTCAATCCATCTCCTAAGTTATTAATTTTTTTTCCTCTTCTGAATTGGGGTTAATGCATGAGCCATAACAATTCCTTACCTTTTTTTGTATGCTTAGTTTGGCGTAGTTGATGTATGACAAAATGGCTTGTAAAGCTCGTAGAGTGCATTGAGAGAAATGGAAAGACATCACATTGCAATGTGATTTCCCCCCCCTCTATAAACTTCTTCTTTTGCACAGGGACAAGAACTGCACAGCCATCTGGGAAGCCTTTAAAATGGTGTTGGATAAGGACCCCTGTTCTGTGTTGCCCTCTGACTATGACCTTTTTGTGAACCTTTCCAGGCATTCCATTCCCAGAGACAAGGTAACTCCACGACCCCACAAAACATTGCTCTCTAAAGACAGACTGGTGTAATTAGCTGCATCCAGGGACCCTGCAGTGTTATGGGAACATCAGGCACAATTTCACAATGCACTTGCACTTGTGGAGCTCTGTGGTGGGAAGGTGGCTTCATCGTCAACAGTGACCCTGGCCTCCCTGCCTGTCTGGGCAGAAGGAAATTGCCTGAGTCAACAGTCAGTGCAAGAATCACAAGGGCATCAGGATGGCGCCACACTTTTGCACCCCTAGCCAACTCTGTCCTAACTGACCCTAACGGCCTGAACCTGGAGTAATTCAGAAAGCTCTCAAACTCAAGTATCCTCCCAGAAAACCAATCTCTCCTTGCAAGGGGCCTGAGGATTATATCTACTTAGTATCGGTGTCTTGACCATTGATATCTATATTTTCTGCACTCTAAATTCTAATAAAATGAAAATAAATGAGAAAAATCTATGTAAAATGTTTGCTTAGAATAGTACCTTGAGTTGAAAGAACATTAGGTAGCATTTTTATTTTTCTGATATAATTCTTAGCCTGATTTTTTTCATTGTAAAATCTTACCATTGATTTTTTTTTTTTTTTTCACTTATAAGGGCAGGTAAATGGAGCTGGAGGGTCAGAGAGATAGTAAACTGAAAACATGATTTTTAAGTATATGTTGCATTTTGAACCTTGCTGCCTCCCTGCCAGTAAAAAAAGAGCCATAAATTGTGGCCTCTTCCCTCATAGATTATGGTTCTAGTTGATGAACTCGATAAATACTTACTGAGCTACTTCCTTGTGCTAGGCATGTGATAAGGGTTGAGGCTGCAACAGGGAACAAAATAGCCCCTGCCCTTGGGAGCTTCCAGTCTAGGCACAAAAAAAGTTTGAGTTCTGATGAAATAATGAGTGAGCAGGGTATTCTTATTTGTATTATCATTATGTGAAAAAACAAACTTCATAGTGGGAACTATAAAGTATAATACAAAAGAAATGTATTTGTGAGGCTCTTCATACTTTAGGAAATGCTTTTTGTGATTGCATGTCATCCTAACCACAGCTGTGGAAGAAACGAAAAGGCTCATGGTCCCCATTTTCCAGATGTGGAAACTGAGGTACAGGGAGATGACATGCCTTGGTCAAAATCACATATTTAGTGTATCACAGAACCAAGATTCAAACCCGGGTCCCTGGATCATCTTTTATATCCTGGAATCTTCACATACACACTCCACATTGTCTCCACATTGTACTGCTGGGAAAATATTTCATTAACATTTGCATGATACTCTTGGACTCAAAGGAACAGAGGTGGTACTACTCTCTGAACTGGTAATTAAAACGAAGAAAATAAAGAGCAGTTGTGAGGCAAGTCAGAGTTGAATGCGAAACGGGTTGCGTGACTTACCTTGATGATACTGTGCCTGAAAAAAATATTTGTTTTGATTTTATTTTATAGTTTAATGTTGTGTTTGTTTTTCCTTAGTCCCTGTTCTGGGAAAATAATCAGTTCCTTGTTACTAGCTACGCGGAGAACACCCGTCGTTTTATGCCTTTGCAAGATGTTCTGTACGGCAGGACTGGAGATCTCTTGAGCTGGTGCCGACAGAAAAATGCCTCTGGTAAGACTCCTGCACAAATCACAAGAAAAATAAGAGTTCTTGTTTACTGTGCACTTGCCATTTGGGCTAAGTGCTTTCATATGCATTTATCTCTTTGATCCCTTCCCTCAATCCTCTGAGGTAGGGGTAATAATCATTAATGATAATAATAATAATAATAGCACTTATGTTTTGCTAGGAAATTTCTAAGCACTTTATGTATATTAACTAATTTAATCCCTACAACAGCCCCATGGGATACGTCCCATCCTAATTCCTATTTTGACAAATGAGGAAACTGAGGCACAGCAAGGTTAAGAAACTTGCTCAGGGGTGCGCAGCTAGTAAACAGCAGAGTCAGACAGTCAGACTCCAGAGCACATGTTCTCAATCCTGTGCAACTCAGCCGCACTATCCTCATTTTCCCGAGGGGGAAACTGAGGCTTAGGGAGGTTGAATCACTTGACGAGACAGAGGCCAGGATTCAACCCTCTTCTGATGGATTTGAAGCCTGTGCTCTTAAATGCCACTCCAGGCCACCAGTAGATATTTTGAGATTAAAATCACAGTGAAAGATTAAGTCACAAGGACTGACCTGATGGTAGGGACAACTCTCCTCATTCATCCAGCTGCCATGCTCGGAGTTGGCAGTAAAGCGTCGCCACCGTCAGGGAGCTGATAGCCTTGTGAGGGTCAGTTACTCCCTCATCTGTGTGCTCTGATGCAGGAAGGACTACGGAGCAGCAGAGTGAGACACCAGCCTTGACCAGAGTATCCAGGAAGCTTCCTGGTGGCTCTTGGCTCTGGATGAATCTTGCAGGCTGAGTAGGAGCAAGGCAAGGAGGTGGGGGAAGGAGTTCCCTTTATGAAGGCTAGAAAGTCTCCCCCCTGTGTATCGGAGTCACTTTAAAAGTTAACCTGAGCTCAGTTGTTTATTCTCCTCCATTCATGTATCCATCCAGTTAACATTCGTAGAGTGCCTCCTATGTGCCAGGTCTCCCTCTTTTAGGTACTGGGCACACAGCAGAGAATAGAACCGGAAAATAATACCCATCCTTACATTATATGTAGGGGGGGGATAAGACAGTGAATAAGCAGGTAAAATATATTGTCTACCATAAGATTGTAAGGGCTACAGAGAAAAGCAAATCAGGGAAACAGGACAGGAAGAGCTAGATTGATGAGGATGGAAGAGGAAAGTGTCACAATTTTTCATAGGCCCAGGAAAAGCCTCACTAAGAAGCTATTTCAGCAAAGACCTGAAGGAGACGAGGAAGAGCATTTCCTGACAGAGGGAACAGCAGGTGCAAAGACCCTGAGCTGGGAGTGTGTCTGGCATATTTAAAGAACAGCAAGGGGGACAATAAGTAAAGATAAAAGTAGTCAGGTGCAAGGCTAGAGGAATAAAGGAGGCCCCTGCGGCCAGGACATTGCAAGGACTCTGGCTTTCACTAAGAGTGAGAAGGGAAGCACGGCAAGGTAGAGGGCAAATGGACATGGCCAGGGATCACTTCCAATGGACCAGGAAGTGATCTCTGACCAGGAAGCCTGTTTGATTATCCTGTAGAGGGTGGGGGAGGATGGCAGAGGGACATGATGGTAAGAGTATGATGGAAAGGTGTATAATACAAAAGTATTTGGTCTTTGTCTCCCAGTTCCTGGCACACAGCTCCTAAAGCCTTTGGAATCTGAGGAGTGATAAAAGTGTCTTTTGTTTGGCAATGAGATGACTGGTGGTTGAGGCCCGTAGATAGCTTCAGATGGGGGTTGGTCACCAGAAAGACCAAGGCATGATTAGAGAGTTGGAACTTTTAGCCCCATTTTCTGTCCCCCAGGAAGGGGAGATGGACTGGAGATTGAGCTAATCACCAGCAGCCAATGATCTAATCAACTATGCCCACATAATGAGATCTCCGCTAAAAATCCCTAAATGATGGGGTTTGAGAAGATTCCGAGTTGGTAAACATATCCAAATACTGGTATGGTAGTGCACCCAGAGAGATCATGGAAGCTCCACGCACCCACCGTCCATACCTTGCCTATGCATTTCTTCCATTTGGCTGTTCCTGAGTTGTACTCTTTACAACAAGCCAGTAATAGTAAATAAGGTGTTCTCCTGCGTTCTGCGAGCCATTCTAGCAAATTATGGCACCTGAGGAGGGGGTTGTGGAAACCCCTGAATTTATAGCCAGTTGGTTAAGAGTGCAGGTGTCAACTTGTAGCTGGTGTCTGATGTGGGAGTGGTCTTATGGGACTGAGCCCTTAAGCTGTGGGCTTTGTGCTAATTCTGCATAGTGTCAGAATTGAATTGAATTGTAGGACACCCAGCTGGTTCCTGGAGAGTCTGGAGAAATGATTGGTATGGGGAAAGAAACCCCACGCATTTGTTGTCAGACGTGTTGTTAGTAAAACAGCACAGAGAAAGTGCCCCAAGAAACCACGAGGTTATTCCCCACCTCTCCGTTTCTATCTATGCCATCCTATGAGGGGTCCTTGTTTAAAAATGAAGTGAAGTCCAGAGGTTAGGGGCCACAAAATAATGGGATGGTCCTATCGTTGGAGTCCTGTGGGGCCATGAACAGTGATGATCAGGCTTTGTGTTTATTGATCTGGAAAGGTGTTTGTGACATATTTTTAAGGGAGAAATCAAGTTAATCCACATAAAAATATGTATACACAATACATATGTGAAAGTATGCACATGAACAAGTCAAGAAGAGGCAAACCCAAACTGTTAACAGCAGTTCTTGCTGGGAATATGGCATCGTACATTTTTTTTTCATATCCACATTTACCATTTTTTTGTGTTTGTAATTTAGATATATTATGAGAATGAAAGATTTTTGAAGAAGAAAATTCTTCAACTAAGTCAATGATCATTAATAATACCAGTCATTCATAGTCTAAGAACAAGAAAGTATAACAGGTAAATACAGAAATTGTTGTCTGTCAGAAATGGTGGAAGGAGCCCTGGGAAGCTAGAGAGTTAGACTGTGGTATGTACCATCCTCCGTGTCATGCACCATCCAGGGGACCTGTCTGAGCCTCAGGTCTCTGAGAAATTGGGACACGGGCCCGCAGAGGTGATAACCTGGACTGCCTGCAAATCTAGAGTGTGTAATTCAAAGAAGTAATTACCACTCTCTTAAATAATGTCAAATAATAATTCTCTCTTAAGTTATGCGATGGACCTGGCATCACAGGACAGACTCCCTAAAAACATTACAGGTTGCCAAATTTGCACCAGCCCAAGGCATGTCATTTCCCTCCAGGTAGTACATAATTTTGCCCTGTTTGGTTCTTTCTGGAACAATTTGTCAACTAACACTTTCTTCTGTTTTTACAGAGTAAATGGTGAACAAATTCCATATGTATCTGCTGTATTGTAGCTGTAAAATGTAATACATTCGAACATTTTATATATTTTAAATATTATAAAATATCTATTTTCTTGGTCTATTTTTCTTGTATTGACTTCTAAGACCAGGGCTAACTGGAGAAAGCACTTCTCCCAGGAGAGCAAAGTTTTGTGGGGGGGTTTTAATCTCTTTACTAGAGTTCCAGCAGAGAAATAACCCAGCTGACATGCTTATGCTCAGTGGTCTGCCAAGCTCACTTATCTGCCAGCTGTTCAGGTCTCTGCCTTCCTCACATTTGTGCCAAGCAAGATGACAGATGTCTTCGTATCATGGACCGGGTGGTCACTCACTAGGCTCTTTATGGACTGGGTGGGCAGGACTGAGAATGTTTCACTTGTACAGAACACAGGCTAACTATATTCTATGGAACCAGCAAGGATTTTTAATGAATTCATTTTTTTCCTATACAATCTTGAACTGTGTTTATCCATTTTCCCCTTAGGACTCGATTACGAATCCTGTCCTACATCAGAAGATTGTGAAAACAATGCTGTGAATTCCTTCTGGAAAAGGGCATCCATGCAGGTCATGCTGGGCTGGGCAGCTGGGTGGCTGAGCGTGTGTGAACATGGGACCGAGGGGTTCAGAGACTGGGCTATCGGGTCATTATTTAACTGTTTGGAGCCTCACTTTCCACCTTTATAACATTCTGAGTCATTCTCTCTGCTCTGTAAAGTTGTAACTTTAAACTGAAAGACTGGATGCCGTACCTGGCACGGAGAAATCAGTCGGTGAGTGTCAGTCATGAATGAGGGTACCAAATAGTCGGTATTGGTACTATTGTGCCGTGGTTGTTGTTAGTATTGCAAATCAATGTGATCTTTATTGCTGTGTAAAGCGGGGTAGCCCCTGCTTTCTGGGACACTGGGGGACATCTGAGAGCTAGAGTGGGGATCGGAAATGTCTACAAAACTGATGTCAGTGGGCAAGGAGGTGATAGGTGACTGAGGACCAACTGGAGACATGGAAATGATCCTCTTACGGTAAGTCCACTCCTTAGACAGTGTTGTCACCAGAGTTGATAATAGTTACCAGCAGCTATGAGATCCAGTGAGTACAGCTTACGTCTTCTGTCGCCAGAACAAAGATCAGGAATAAAGAGTGTTAAGTCTTTTGCTCAGCGCTCAGCAAAGAGCTGCCTACTGTTACATGACTAGGTGGCCCATGGGCCTTCAGGGTCCTTCCCGCACTGCTGCCAACCCTCTTCCAGTGCTATCCATGTGTCTGGATCTCGAGGTATCCACTGGGTTCATCGTTCATCAGGGTGAGAGGGACTTTGGTCAACTCCTCCACCACAAGGGCCACTGGGAGCTAAGCAGAGGGCCTGCTCCAGACCACACATTCTGTTTACTCCTGTGCTCGCCTGCCAGTCCAGTGGGAGCACTCCATTTGCACCCACTTCCCATAGCTTCTCTTTGGAGTGCAGGCTATCGTCTTTGGCAGTGGACTGCCCGAACCCCTCACTGAGCCCCTCACTGAGGGACTATGGCTGTGTCATCACCTGAACGTAGATCATGATGACAACTCAGGGGTGATGTCAACATTACACAGAAAGGAACCATATAGTCTACCCAGTGGATCTACCTGACGTCACAATGTGTGTTCCAAACCGCCATCTTATACTTTCTCCAGTTCTATAATGGGAATTTATAGTAATTGTGCTCACATTTTACGAGCTCTCAGAATATGCTGGATAGTCCAAGCCTGTGGAGAGGTAGTAGAGACATATTCAATAAGTTTTAATAATCATTATTATAAATGGTTTGATCTTTACAACAGTCCTATGAGGTAGGAACTCTTATTACCCCTGTTTTACAGACAGAAAAAATGGGGCGCGGAGAGGTCAAGAAATGTGACCAGACTTATTGCAGAGTTAATAAGTAAGGAGCCAGAGACCAAGTTTTCAACCACTACATCATTCATGCCTCATTGTATCTGCATGCATTTTTAAATTGATTTTTCTTATCAATATAACAGCTCCTTATGATAGAAAATGACAAATTGTATAAAATATAAATAAGAAAATGAATCATCCATAATTCCCATCACCTAAAGGCAACCCCTTCAGCATGGTGGTCATCAGACCTTGACATCTGTGTGTCTAACCATGACTGTTAGCACTATTTGGAAGCAACCTGAGACGTGTGTGATGTGGACTATCTTGTGGCTTTGCTGCAGCTGGCGTTGGCCATCACTGTGCTGGAAAATAAGCCCAGCCACGTGTACCTCAGGGCTGCATAATACCATTACCCCACCCCGCTCTGTTCTAGTGTAAGCATTTTATCAGGGAAACTATATGCTCCAGCAGTGTTCTGAACTGGAGATTTGGGGACTTCTCTGAACTCTTTCCCTTGGGAATTTCAGGGGTTGAGTAATATTCCCTGACTTCTGCCCATTTATTTTTAACCTAGAGTGTGTGCTCCACCCACCTAATCTTGCATTTTGCTTTGAATGTAAGCACTTCCTATGCTGTAGCAAATCTTTTGTACACTTGTATTAATAGCTGGGTAATATCTCAGACCTGTAAGTACCATGATTTACTTGCCATTCCCTTGTCATTGACTATTTTAAATGGGGTACAAACAATGCTGCAATACACATCTTTGCACACCACGTGGTCCTTATTACCAAGTATTTCTCTCTCATCTTTTTTGCACTCCTCTGCCTCTTAAAGTTACTTACGTGTGACTTGCACTGGCCATTGAGATGTGAATGGGAGTGACCATGTTACTTCTGGGTGGAAGGAAATCTTTAAGAACTGGTCTATGATTTACCACTTTCCCCTTCTCTCTTCCTGATAACTAGTGACTTTGCAGATATGGAGACTTCATCAGTTTGGGACCCAAAGTGAGGAGCAAAAGCCCAATGGACCTATGATAAACATGTAGTGTGAGCATGAAATAAATCTAGTTTAAATGCAGTTTAAAGCCACTGTGATTTCAAGGTTGTTCATATGGCAGCATAACTTAGTCCACTCCAGCTGGTGCAATGCTGGAATCTGAAACTATATCACATTATTTTCTTAGATTAAATTCCCAGACGCGGAATTACTGAGTCGATGAGTTTTTGACATTTCAAAGCAATATGCTTTCCCAGATATACTAGTTTTCATCCCTTCTAGCTGTATGAAATATCAAATTTATCACACCCTTGCCAGTATTGAAAATTGTCAATTAAAAAAAAATTTGGCCATTGATTGCATAGCTGAAAAAGGACATGTCTTACTTTACTCAAAATACTTGTTTCTTCTTACAGTATTCAAAGGATAGTTCTGGGGTGATCCATGTTATGTTGAATGGTTCAGAGCCAACAGGAGCCTATCCTGTAAAAGGGTAAGTATGTTGGCACCAACAAATACAACAGAAATGCCAAATTGTTTGTCTAGTTGTTTTGGATGGAGGCTTAAGAGAATTGTCCTAATCCCCAATCTAATGCTTGCTTTAATAAGTTCAGGTGAAGCAAAACAATCGAAGGACCTAGAGATCAGAGACACATCTCAACAGTTTTACCATTAACAACTGATGAATGCATGAATGAAATCAGTAACCTAAAAATTAAAAAGTTACCCCCAAAAGCTTTAAAACAAAAGTAATAGGTAAATCAACTAACAATGAAATGGGGAAAGTATCATACTGCTTTAGGACACTAAAAAAAAAAGCCTTTCCTATTTTTCAGGTTTTTTGCAGATTTTGAAGTTCCCTACTTCCAGAAGGATAAGATCACACGAATTGAGATCTGGGTTATGAATGAAATTGGAGGACCCAAAGTGTAAGTTATGAAGCTATGGATGAGGGTGATTGTGTAAACATGCTTTTCTTGGATGTGTTATGATCAAGTCTGTTTTACATTTTCATGTTTTGGGGAAACAATAGTCTTCTCTGTTTCTAATGTGAAGGGCAGAGAAAGGGAGAGACTTGACTTTCTGGAAATGTCACTAGCCAGTCCTGAGCCCAGAGAGAAAACCTCTTTTATCCAGATACTCCTCTCAGCCAAGGAAAGTCATGTTCCTTTCTAAGCAACCTAGGCAGCTTTGGATTGGACAGTTTCTCATGCATTTGTGTGGGTCAAAGCAAGTTTCTCTTTCTGCAAGAGTTTTTGAAGCCCCAAAATTCTTACCAAGCGTTCTACGAATTGACCCAAAGGCTATGTAATGAAGCTTCCTTCTGTCACTCCTTTTCTCCCTGTACACTCCCTCTGTATTCATGTTACATGAATACCTCTGTATTCAGGTAGGGGAGGCTGCCTACCTTCCCGTTCCGCATAAGCGGAGGCTGGGTCCTGCCTGTGACATCAGTGGCATGCCTACTAAGCACAGTGGCTGTGTTGTACCTACCTCTTTGCCTTTACACACCCCCTGCTTAATTGTGACCTTCAGGAGGGCAGCACGCGGTTCAGGGTGGCAGTGTCTATCCAGAGCCTTCACATGCATTCAGAAGTTTGGGGCCAAAAACCCCTGTTTTTAGGAATTTATGCTAAGAAAATAAATAATAAAGGATGAGTATGAAAATGAAACTTCATGCAGGTGTGTTGTGTATCAGTGACGTTGGACTATAGGAATTAATTTTGATCTTTAAAAAGAGGGCAGTGGTTCTATGAATGATGTTCCGATTAGGGAAGGGAGAGCATGCAGGAATTAACAATAAGGGCAGGAGGTATATGTGTATGTACACAGACATGGGCAAATGCAGAAAACAAAATGCACTGGACAGAAGAATACTATATTGTAGTTTTTCAAAGGTCTCGTGGGAATAAACCTATTTTAAAAGTCTAGAATGATATACATCAAAATGTTAGCAGCAGCTATCACTAATAATGTGAGATTTGGGGTATTTGTGTCTTTTTATTTGCATTTTCTAACATTTTTTGATTTGTATGTTTTTGTTGCCATTTAAAGCTTAACGTAATACACTACGTTGAACAAGGGTATTAGCCCTGTGCCTGCCGGGTCACATCACAGAGCTGTGTTGGTGGTGGGGGCCGTGGCTGGGGGGGGCTATGGAATGCCCTGTGGCGCAGTGCGCCTGTCCCTGCAAGGCCCGTCCCCTGCACTTGACTTGCATTCATCAGAGCAGCTGTAGGGTGCTCAGAGCAGCACCTCCCGAGGTGCCACGGCTTTACCGCAAGCAGTACTTTTGGGTCCAGAGATTTTCCCAGATATTTCTCCAGAGAGGAGACTATCCTAGGAGCACACGGTCAAACTAAATTTTAATTCACCCAGAAACAATGTCTTCCATCCTCTTATTTTAGTTTTCTGTTTCTGTGTTTATGGTTTAGGGAATCCTGTGGAGAAGGCAGTGTGAAAATCCTGGAAGAGAGACTGAAAACAATGGGTTTTCAGTACAGCTGTATCGATGACTATCTGTAGGTGGTATATTATAATATAGTCAGTACATGTATTCAAAGGTGGGTGGGGATTGGGGAGGGCGGAGGGCTGTTGAAATGGTTCTGTGGGGGTCAGCTCTAAAGGCCAGGGGACTGTGCCTTCTCAGGTGTCATTGGGTGTGGGGACTGAGAGTGCCTTCTGGCCAGGTTGGGCCTGCCTCCACCCACTTCTGTCCAGAGCCCTTTTTAATGAGCTTAAAGGACAGAACAGCCCTGTATCATTTGCGCATGTCCTGTTTCCTCCTGGATTGCGTATAGCATGGGGAGTAACCTGTGAACAGGAACCATGGTGCCTGCATCCCTGGGTGCCCTGCTGCCTGTGGGATCCTTGCCCATGCTACAAGCTAAGGGGAGTATGTCTGAGATACTTACAGACAGGTACATCTTGGCTGTACACCAGTAGGAAATAATAATAGCTACTCTTTAGTTAGCACATTATGGACCAGGTACTTTATGTACTTATAATCAGATAGCGTTTGAGGGCGTTCCTGATTCGGGGAACTGTAGGTAAGTTTGGCTCAAAGCCCAGGACAGTTGAAACTGCCCTCGTCTGGGAATTCCTCACCTTCCTGCTTCTTGCTCCTTTCTGTGTCAGCACCTCAGTCTTCAGGTCTGTTTGGTTCCTCAGAGGCTGGAATCCAACTCTGCAAGGAATTAGTGGCTTTCCCCACCATTTGAGGGTATGGTAGGGTACAGATGACATCTGCAATCTCAGCCAGCACCCATGACCATCCAGCTGGCTCTGCCACCCTGTCTTCTCAAAAGCTGGGTGGGCTGAATCACCCTTCCATCTGAGCAAAGCCCCCTGGAAGCGCGGGTCTTCCCTGACTCATGCCTCCCCTAAGGGAACCCTCAAAACTGTTCTTTTTCCTACAGCTTGAAGCTGTACCATTTTACTCATCTATTATTGCTAATGCTCTCAGGAAATTCAAAAGTCAGGTGTTGTCATCACTCTCTTTTAAAGACGAAAGAAAGCTATTACTCTTTTGGCAATATAACCTATGTGCAGCGATATGTACAAACCATAACTATCCAGTTGAATGAATTTTCACAAGTTCAATATACACATGTAACCAGCACCTAAATCAAGAAACAGACATAACAGACACCCCAGTGCCTCCCCTCGACCTTCCTTTTAGTCTCCCCCCAACCCCCATTCGTAATAGTAACCACTCTAGACTTGTAAGGTCATACATTAGTTTTTTCTCTTATAAATTTTTCAAATGTTAATTAAGAATATTTTTTAAGTGTACATGAAAGTAGATAGAATAGTGTAATGAACCCCTACATATCCATCACCCAGCTTCAAAAATATCCCCTTTGTATGGATGGGTAGATTGAGGGTCTGAGAGGTTAAGGAAGTTTCCCAAGTCACTACTCAGTGACAGACCTGAGTTTTGAACCCAGCATTGTATGGCCTTGAAGCATGATTTTTACTTTCTACTATAGGATTCTTCCTTTTTTAAAGCATCAGATTTTAGTAAATTCTAAAAAAAGTTAATTCTGACTCTAAAACTGCTTTATGATGGAGAAATGGCTAAAATTTTCACATTTATGATCACTTTGCTTTAGTTCAGGAACTCCCCAGAGGAGCCTGTCTTTTTACAAGTCACTGGTCTAAGTGTGGAGGCCCAGCCAGAGCCCAAGGTCTCCTGCTGGTTCACAGCTGTCCTGCTTTTCTCTCTAGTGTTGTTCCCACCTAAGCTGGCTGCAGAGCTGTTCCTTTCTAAACCTGGCTTAGCCCCCCCAGCTCCCATTTCCTCACTGTGCATGGGGTTTTGTATTCCTCCTGGGAGCACTGAGCAGGTAACAAAATGTTTAACATAGGCCAGTGACAAAGGTTAACCAAAACAGATGTAAGTGAGAACTTCCTGCCCCCACAAAATTCAGGTGACACTGGCCTCTGTCCTGTGGCAATTGAGAGTTCTCCCAAAGATTCTTGGATTCTTGCAAATTTTGGCCGGGGCCTATCATTTCCTAGCCTCTCTGGATTCCTAGTTGATTTCCGCTTGGCACAGTGTTGAACCAGACTCAGTGAAACTAGATGCATTTGGGGGGTGGGGGTCGGCCAGCGGCATAATGACAACTACTCTCATTTAAAAAAAAAATTGCGTAGAGTAGACTTTTCTGAAAAGTAGACGAGTCCTAGGAAGGAGTCGCACAGCATGTCACAGAGTGAACAATGTATTTCCTGTTCCTCCAAAGTCCCCTCCAGTCACTCTGCTATGAGAGAGCCTCTCGTGGCCTGTCTCCTACCTAATGCCCAGGTTGCCCCCTTTACCTAGTTCCTCTCTCCACAGCTGTCTCCTCGTTCCTCCCAGCTGCTCTGGAACCCCGCCACGCAGAGCAGTTTAGCTTTCTTTGCTGAAGCCTGGGCACCAGCCATCACCCATGTGCTTCGAGCCCAACCTTCTGCCCAAAGTATTTGAGAGGTTTTTCCAAGCAAAATCATACATCCATAGAGAAGTGATTCCATTCTCAGGCTCTAGTAAGCCTGCAAGGTTCAAATTCTCCTCCACGCTTGTTCTGACTGTGAGAACTTGGGCAAGTTCCTTTGGACAGCTTTCTCAACTGTAAATTGGAGATGATAATAGTACCTGTTCTGAGTGGTCATTGTGAGGATTAAATGATATAATTTGCGTAAAGTACATAATCAGTTTTTGCTACACAGTGAGCGTTCAATAAAAGAAACTGTTCTGGGAGGCCAGAGACTTTGTATCCCCAGGACCTTGCAGGCACACCATAAATGTTTGATGCATGGAAGTCATTTAAACAATCCGCTAACTATTATTTCTTTTCATTCTACAGGCCAGTGAAGCTCTTACAGTGTGTGGACCACAGCACTCATCCTGACTGTGCTTTAAATTCGTAAGTAAATATCCTAACTCAACCCCTTTGCTTTCCCAAGATAACCAGTCCTTACTATTTATAGAACATTGATGAATTGCAATATGATTTTCACAAAATGCCCGGCTACAGAGTCAGGTTTGTATTTCTGTGCTGTATTTCTCTCAGTCTGAACTGCTAAGCTTGTGCAGGTAGGGTAAATACGTGCCCAGCTGAGCAGAGCCTTCCCTGATGTGTCCCTCTGCTCTAGCTGAATTTGCTTCTGCAGAAATCCTAGGAGTGTGTGTTCGTGGGGGGGGGGGATAGGAGGGCCTTTTAAAATGTATTTCTTCATCCTAATATATTTATAAATCATATTAATTTTTTGCAAAGGTAATACATATGCATGGGATACAATTCAAAGTTATAAAAGGGTCAAGAAAGTGAACAAACTTTCTTCCTCTATTCCTGGTCACTCAATTCCCTCACCTAGAACTACCAAAATTTCTAGTTTCTTGTGTATCTTTCTAGAATATTCTGTGCCCCAAAATAACACACACACACACACACACACACACACACACACACTTACGTATACTATTCATATAAATGATAGTATCCATAGGATTCTACAGCTTGCTTTTATTATAGTGTGCCTTAGTGCTATTTCCATACCTATAGATAAAGCTGCCCCATTTTTTTAATAGCTCTGTGGCGTTCTGTTGTATGCACGTATCATGATTTATTTAACCTATTACCCCTAGGTGGACATTTAAATTGTTTCCAATGTTATGTGTCATGAACAATGAATAAGAGGATTTCTTTCCTCTCCACTCGCATTTCCTCAAAGTAATTTCTTTTAACATTTTGGTCCATCTTTTCCCATATGTCCTTAATGCTCAAGCATACACATGTTTCCAGACACGGTTGCACGTTTGTTTGGTTGGTTGGTTTTGGTTTGGACTTATTTTCATTTATTTATTTGCATTTGCTTTTGTACAAAAAACAATCATGCTAGACATACTGTTGCTGTAGGCTTTTTTTCATTTACCGCCTGGTGTATAAGGTATCCTTTTGAGTCTGTTCCTGCTTTCTGACTCAGTCTTTTAGTGGCTGCAGAGTATGCTGTAGGATGGCTACTCTGCCATTTATTTAACCATTTTCTAAACATACGCTGACTTAGTTGTAGGTATAGTTGTAGTTGGTTTGTGGTTATAAACAATTTTGAGATATAATCCTTGATTATATCAGAAGTGCATAAAAAAATGTATACAAGTGGACACTTTGGTCAACGTTGCTCAAGCAGTCGTTTGCTGTCATCAGACGTGTCTGGATGCTGATGGTAACCACTTTGAGCAGATCTTGTAATTGCAGAAGTCAAACGTGATTTGTATTCATCTTGTGTTATCTGTATATATTGAGTATTACAATTTTAATAGTTTTTTCCTGTCTTAAAATGTGTATACATATTTTTTGGCAACCTCTGCATTCTTTGAGCTTTTGTGCAAGTATTTGTGTGGGATAGATTACCAGCAATGGAGTTGTTGGGTCAAAGAATGTATGTAGTTTGAAATTTGATGTTTCTAAAGGGCTGCATTGAAACTGAGAGTCCTTACGATTTTGATTAAACTTAGTTTTAAATCCTAGGTCTAGGAATCATATCCCTTATTGCTGTCTCTCTCTGTCTCTCTCTCTATTTATATATATATTATATATAATATATATATATCTATCTAATATATATAATATATTATATATTATATAATATATATAATGTATATTATATAATATATTATATTAGATAATATATATTATATATATATGTATATGTATATGTATATATATATATATATATAAAGGCTAGGTCCAATCCCCAGGATAATCATCAACCCCTGAGGCAGCAGGAAACAGTAGCCCGGGTCTGACTGATGGTCATAAGATGAGACCTCTGGGAGCTAAGGTAACATCTTGACCTAAGTTATGTTTCAGCTCCTGAGCCGTAAGGTGGAACAACCCCTGGCTACTTTCCCATGAGAGAGGACTGAGGGACGCTGGATAAGACCTCAGAACTGTCCTCAAGACTTGAAGCAATGATTCATTATTCCTCACCTCCCAACATGACCCTGAACTCCTAACCCACAGTGTCTTGTGATTCTGCCCTATAGAATCTGTAACATACATGCCATTGGGGAGCCAGGTCTTATGGGCACTAGCTCATCTGTGTCTCCAGGGTTGGTGCCATTTCCTTAATTAGACTTCTACTTTCTTTGCTGCAAACTGCTGTTTGTGTCTCCACTGGCTTTGATGGATGCAGGCAAAACGAATGCCTTGAGTTGGTAACAGCACCAGTGTACACTCCCGCCAAAGTATATGGTGGGTGCTCCTTTTCCCCTTCCTTTGCCAACACTGGGGTTAGTGTGGGCCCTGACAGTTGCTTGTTGTGTGTGTGTGGTTTTCTTTTTCGTAATGTAAGTACCTGACTGAAGCTTTGATTAGGGAGGCATTCACTTCCATGATGGCTGTCTATCTCCAACAAACAGATTGCCAAAGCACTGAAGGGCTTGGCCACCCCCCCCAGTAAAGCTCCTTTGTTTTAGAGATCTTGGTTGATTTCAATGACTGACCATTTGGGTCGCTTTTTTCTTCTCATCCTGAGCTTTAACTTCCCACTCTTAGGTTTTAAATTCACCAATAAAGAGGGAACCTGTAATACCGTAGGCCCCCACCCTTAACCCCAATAAAAGCAGAACCCCAGGCTCTTGCACTGTTTCTCTCTCCCCACAACCTTGCTGTGTGGCTCCACGTGTGCTATGTAATTTCCAGGTTTTGTGAGTCAAAAACCTTTATTTTTTTCAAAGTTTCCAGAAGGTTGTTGGTGAAGAGCATCTTGCAATTGTAATAAGAACCATAAGGGCCAGTCTAGCCACAATGTGGGCTATTGATAGGCTAAGACCAGCACAAAACATGGGTATAATCCGTATCTGTTTCTGAGTCTGTACCTGTACCTATATCTCTATCTAATTTTAGGTAGTCTTATGGGTAAAACACAGGGCTTTATTGTTTTCATTTGCATTGGCAGGAAGATTTCTTTTCCTATCTGCTAAAATCATACTTATCCTTGAGGAACCTATTCCAAATGTTCGTTCTCGGTAAGGCTTTCCTGATTCTACAGGTGGTTTAAGAACTCCCTTCTCTGTGCTCCCGGGACTTTGTACAGAGCTGACTACAGCACTTCACTCTTTTCAGCCGTGTTATAGTTCATTCCACCCCGTCTGTCTGCCTCACTAGATTTGGACGTTGCGTGAACTCCCTCTTCGTGTGTCTCAGGACACTTGGACACAGCAGGTGCTCCAAGAATGTCTGTAGGATCCACTCATCCACCTACAAGGGGAAGATAACTACTGAGGGCTGGACACCACTGTATGCCAGGCATGGTGTGCATTCCATAGAATATTTCATTCATCCTTGTAACTAGTCAGAGAGGGAGAGAGAGAGAGAGAGAGAGGGAGAGGGAGAGAGAGAGAGAGAGAGAGAGAGAGAGAGAGAGAGAGAGAGAGAGGAGAGAAAGAGGAGAGAGAGAGACTGCTCATCATGCCCACTGGCTCCTCTTCCCTTCTCCACTCAGTAGAACTTTAGAATTTTAGTTGGGCTCATGGCTGCCAAGAACGAGTTGTACTTCCTAGCCTCCCTTTCTGCTGTGGCCAACCGATGTGTGCAACTTTTGGGCTAAGCATTTGAAAGGAAGAAACATGCATTTCCTCCTCCCTTTCCAGCTGGCAGTGTGTGGACCCAGGAGCTGTGGTGCTGAGCCAACTCCACGGGGTGTGGCAGAGCAACACCACAGAAGGAGGGCGGGTGCCCCCTGGGGGCTGGGGGTGGGGGCTGGAGCTTCCGTTATCAGCCTGGACAGTTACTGAGACAGAAATAAACTTCTGTCTTGTCTAAGCCACTGGGATTTGGGGTCATTTCGACAGCAACCAAACCTGTATCTGAATCAATGTGGGTAGACTCTCTTATCTTCATTTCAGAGGTGGAGGAACTCTGGCTCAGGGAAGCTAATGAAAGACTTGTGCAAGACGACCCACCCAGCAGGGCGTGGGTCTGAAGCCAGTCGGTGAGGTTTTCAGGATTCACTCTGGCAACTGTCCTGCTCTTTTGACTGGAAATTGGGATGACTGATCCCCCCTCGCCAGCATGTGTACTGGGAGCTGCCTACCATCCCAGGGGTGGCTGGTGAATTAAGTCCTCTCCCATACTCTGCTGCTCATGTCCTGTGAATTCGGCATGCATCTTTTGGAGTCCACTCACAGTGGATAAAACATAGTCTATGGACCTGACTTTCCTCACCACAAACTGAAACCCACTGTCCCATCCCTGATGCTAAAAGACCTTCATGTCCCCTCACCGCCAAGCCCAAACCTCTAGCCTGGCCTCCCACGTTGTCCTCATTGGGAGCTTCCATTTCAGGCTAGCTTTGATCCACTTCCCTAAAGACATCTGTGCATTCCTGCAACAGCCTGGGGACGCTGACCCTTGGGCGGTGGTAAGAGCATTGCTGTTGGAGTTAGATGACGTGAGTTTGGCTATTTCCTCATCTACAAACTAAAATTAATGAAAATCCATCTCACAAGTTTGTTGTGAAGATTGAATAAAACCATGTGTGTAGAAGCGCCCAACCTCCTTTCTAGACAGGACACTGGAAAGACTCCGCAGAGCCTGGGCTGGGTACAGGATTCTGGTTCCTAAAGTTCATGTAGGGAGCACATCAGGTGACATTCTTAATTGCAGGTTTTGCACACTCGCTCCAGGTAGTTCAGAAATGGGCGCATTCAAGGATTTCAGGTCACTCACCGACTCTCCCTGGGAACACAAGAGAGGCAGGACTGGAGGCCATGCCAAAATCCCACCCAGACCTGCCTCAGGGGAGACCACACTGCAGCCTGTCTCGGCACAGACGCCTCCAAGAGTACGCACGACGCACACATATGAATGCCTCCAGCATCTTTGCCATTGCTGCCTCCGAAAGCTGGTGCCTTGGGTTCCTCCATGGCTAGAAAGGACCCTGAGTGGCACCTGCTGGAGGCATCCTTGGCTCCTCTTCTCTCACCCCTCAGAAAATCCTGTCATCGACTCTGACTAGCCTGGTCTGAGCTGCTGTCATCTGTCACCTGGATTATGGCAGTTGACCTTAATAAGTCTCCCTGCTTCCACTTGGCCCCATCCCCCCGTAGCCTCTTTGAAACCCAGCTACTATCGTGTTTCCCTGAAAATAAGACCTAATTGGACAATAAGCCCTAGCATGATTTTTCAGGACGACATCCCCTGAACATAAGCCGTAATGCATCTTTTGGAGCAAATCTTAATATAAGACCCTGTCTTATTTTCGGGGAAACACGGTAGAGTTAGCTTTTTATTTTTCATTAGGGACACTTTCAAAAACAAAGTATAGAGAATAGTCCTTTAAAAGTTCAGCCATGTCACTCGTGCTTACAGCCCCGCAATCGCTCCCATGTCACTCAGAGTAAGAGCCAAGCAGCCTGCCCCGCTCACTTCTCCAATTTCTTTTCTTCCTCGCCTTCCCCTCACTGAGCCTCAGCCACATTTGTTCCTCAGGGACTTTGGAAAGGCACATTCCCACCTCAGTGACTTTGCCCTGGCTGTTCCTCTGCCTGGAAGTCCCTCCCAGAGCCGTCCATGTGACTACCTCTCTCACTCCTGTAAATATTTGCTCATATCTCACCTCCACAAACTTACCTTTGCTTCAGTAGTACAAGTTACAGCCTGCATTGTAAACTCTAACTCTGTGAAACCCTCATGTTGTTCTGTTTTTACTTTCTTACTGTGTTCCATCATCTTCTGACTTGTTTATTAAGTTTATTCTTTGTTGCCTGTCTTCCACCTGTTAGAATATAAGCTCCAGGAGAGCAGGGACTTTCACCTGTTTTGTTCACTGGTGGGTGTGTTCCAACAACCTGGAACAGAACCTGCGACCTGGTAGGCACTTAGGAATAAATGACTGAAGGAACAAACAACTGGTTTCTACCCAGGGAGGCGCATAGACTTGAGACACAGAATTTTCAAAGGCGCTGGGAATGACACATGCGTACAAGAGTTGGAGGCATATGCATAAGCTCCGGGTGGTGATTGCAAGAAACAGAAACCCACTGTGGCTCAGTTAGGTGGGAAAATGGGGACTAAGGTTATTGGGAAGATTTAATGGGGTCTCTGACCCTTAGTGTTACAGTGTAACTTAGTCTATGGTTTTACTGCTTTAGCAGACTCTAAACTTTATACAGATACAAATCATGTAAAATTCCTTTTTGCAAAACCCATTGCACGGTACACTGCTATTCCTGAAATAGGAAAGTGGTGCCTCTCTGACATCAGAGCCTCAGTTTACTTCTCCTGCTGCACGATGTCTAAGGTGAATGAGCATGGCTCTCCTCACCTATCCTCAGGTCTTTCTGAGCACGTTAGTAGTGTCAGGCTTCCAGCCCATCACTCTGGAGTCTTCGTCTCGTTTCATTCCAACCACGTTCCTGGAAGGTGGGCAGTTTGATTCCCTATGATCCTGAGGTTCAGAGAACGTGGACCCAGACATACAAAACAAAGGCAAACAAAACTATGTTTCTATTTGTGCATGTAATGGGCGTAAATGATAGAAATAGGCCTGAGAAGATAAACTCAAAATTGCTAACAGTGGCTACTTCTAGGGAAGGGAGTGAGAACTGGAAATAGATGAAAGGAAACTCATTATTGTGTTTAGTTTGGTATAATTTTGTTTTCTAAAAAAATAAGAATAAACGTAACCTTGTATACATTAGTTAATTATTTAAAAGCAAAAATATATAATCAATTTTGAATGAATCATGTTTGGGACATTAAATGAATCAGAAGTGCAATTGTAGAAAATGTCCAGCAGGTGGAGCCCTAGTACAACTTTGTGGGCAGCCGAAGATTCCTGTAGCAAAAAAGGGGTGGGTTACCAGCACTCAGATGGAATCAGAAACTCTGAGAACCCCGCCACTACTGGAGAGCCAAGGGATACATTTCCAAGCCGACAACAGATTGTTCCATAATTTTTAAAATTTGTCTTTTAATTCATTTAAAAGAATTCAGGCATTTCTGTTAAAAATCCAGTGGTCAGAACCTATTTGTTATGGCCAGAGTCCATATTTTGACCAGGTTCTTTCTCGGTGTCTTTATGTCAGGACAGGTTTTTCTTCACTATTCAACTCTGATGATGTAATGTCCACCAGCAGGGGACTAGGCTAACTTTATGGTACATGCGTACAATCAGAATTCATCCACGAGGAAGAACGAATTACAACTCTGTAGTTATGTATAGAAGTATGTCCAAAATATGGTGTTAGGTGAAAAAGCAAATTGCAGATTTCATTTGTGCTTAGATAAAAAAAATATGTGAGCGTGTGTGTGTGCGTGTGTGTATGTATCAGGTTCCTGGAAGGACAGTTCAAACTATCAATGACGGTTCTCTATGGAAAGAGGCAATAGGGAGATTCAGGGACTTCTGCTTTTCACTTGATAACTCTCTGTACTATATTTAAATTTTTCTACAAATTTTCTAGAAAGCATGCATGTATATTTTTGAAAGCAGGTGTTGTACACCAGTACTGACATTGTCTCTATTTCCTTTTTAATTTGCAGGGCAGCAACATCTATTCAAAGAGAAGCCCCATCCCTTTACGCAGAACAGAGTGTCGGCCTTGTCATTCCTTTCTTAGCGACTTTGGCTTCAGGTGCTCAGATGTAGCTACTAGAAACTCAGCTATGCTGCCCTCACCGCTCCAGCCCTGAAACCTGCCGTTGTGCCATCATTCTTCTTGTCCTCTGTACCAAGTGGTTCCATCGTCCAAAGAAGCTTCCTGCTGGAAAACAATATCCTGAAATGGGCTTTTAAGGAGGCGTATGCTCAGGATTTCAGAAACAAGAGATTAATCTGGTTCTTTTTAACAGGCTAAAACTGCTGCATTAGAATTAAAGCAAGTTATTATTTTCTTTTTTTCATGATGGTACAAAGCACTGAAACCTAAACTGTTGTATAATCAAACATTTTCAGAAAGTTCTAATACAACTGTATATTTTATTTTCTTCTATGTTTTCCTGTATTCCCAGGAGGGCACACCGTATTTTTGCTGGTAGCATAAGATTTTTATGTACATTATATAAATATATACATATATATTTGGTAGGCAAAGATTTATATTAAAGATGGTCATTTCAAATGGTTACAACAGGGTAATACTCAAAATGTCTAATACTAGGGAACTGTTTACATATGGTTTACTATATATGTAGGATGGAATATTCAAATAGGAAAAGTCATGTTTGTCGATGTAAATGCCCTTCACCTGGTGACTAGATGAACTAATAGTGGTATGTCTAGAGCAGGGGTGTCCAAACTGCGGCCCGCGGGCCAACTGCGGCCCGCGATCCATTTTTTGTTGGCCCGCAGCAAATTCCAAAAATATATTTAGTTTACTTAAATAAACCAGGTGAGGCAATACGTACTTCACCTCGCGTGAGTGGCCCAGCTGTTTGTGTATTTTACTGCATATGGCCCTGGGTGAAAAATGTTGAAAAAAGTTTGGACACCCCTGGTCTAGACAGTGGAGTACTATGCAGCAATAAAAAGTAGCCAGCTGTTGAGATACACAGGAAGGTGGATGAAACACAAATGCATTGTGCCAAGTGAAAGAAGCCAGCCCAAAAGCCTACATGCTATTTGGTTCTAATTACATGACATTCTGGAAATGGAAAAATTATAAGAATGGAGAACAGATCCACAGTTGCCAGGGGTTAGGACTAGGGAGAGGAGCTAACTGAAAAGGGGCAGTGGGGGAATTTTGAGGGAGTGACAAACTATTCCGTATCTAGGTGGTGGTGGTGGTAAATCATAGATGTCAAAAAGAGTAAATTTCATTGTATGTGAATGAATGACATGTTTTCAGAGAGCATTTAATTGCAGAAAAATGTCAACAATAAGTGCAAGAGGTAGGATATAAAACTGTGTATCACATGATCCAATTTACTAAATACAATATAAATTTAACAGATATATTGTGTGTGTGTATGTGTGTGTGTGTGTGTGTGTGTATGTGTGACATACATACCGTAAATCATTGGAAGGAAAGGCAGAGCAATGATTCTGCAGAGTGGTTTTATCACTGGTTTTTCTTCTGACTTCTGAACTTTTGTACTTTCCAAATTTCCTCTAAAGAGGAAATTACTTTTACAGTCATTACTTTTACAGTCAAAAAAAGAGAAATGCAGACCCACATGCACACATGCACGTATCATATATGTGTGGTAATTTGACCCAACACAAAACATTTCCAGATGTGACAAACAAACCCAAAATATCACAGACACTTCCCTGTTCTCCTTACTCCTTTTCTTACTTAAAGCAAGTGTGGGCCGTTCAGACCCGAAGACTCTGAGACTCCGATTTCTCGGGAGCCAGCAAGTGGGCTATGAGGGTGCTTTAACGTCCCATGGAGCCCTGCAAATCTCTATAGGGAAGAGAGATTTCCTATCAGCAGCAGACTCATTCCTCAACGTGCAGCTTTGAATACACCGATCTTTCTTCCTGACCCCTGGGGCCTCCTGATGGTGACTTCATTTGACTTGTGTGGACACCTGACCAAATATTCACTATATAGCTGGAAAACTGAACAGCTTGATAATCACCAAGGATAACATTTAGTTGACCTCATGGCTATTTAGAAATCATCCCCAACACTGCCCTGGGCAGGGCTCAGTCTCTCTCACTGAGAATGATGCAAAGGCCTCCTAACTGGTTCCTTGCCTTCTGTGTCTTCCTCTCCTGGTCACTCCTCATCTCCCACCATTACTCCTCTTTTGTGGGGTCTACACGCTAGTTGGCCCCACCCCATGGTGCTTATTCCTGGGTTCTCTGCTTTGGAGACAGGCTGGTTCCTTGACCATCGTCATCAGTCACCTTCATCATAATCGCCATCTTCACCCTTGTCGTGACCATAGCTAGTATTTATTGATTTCCTACCAGGAACCAGGCAATGTTATAAATGTTTAATAAATGATTTAATCATTCACACAGTTAATCACTATCTTCATTTTACAGATGAGAAAATTGAGGCTTGATGAGGTTAAGTCACTTCTTCAAGATCACACAGCCAGTAAATGGAAGGAAGGTTTTATAACCAGGTGATCCCTGAGTTGGGGTGCTTGGACCTCTGCTGTACTAAATAAGGCTACATGAACATTAAGAACCTCTGGGTTATGTTCCCAAACCACCTGAACTCACTCCCTCCTCCCTCTTTCCATTTTCTCAATCTTAGATTTCCAACTCTGCTGTCCACATACCGTTTGTGTTTTGGCTTCTCCCTGGTTCTTTGACACAAGAAATAGTCTCTCTTGTGGCCAAGCTGGACTTTCCTCTTGCATGTACTTGCATCCTTTCTCCTTTCCTCAGCACATTTAAGGACACCTGACAGGGTAACCTGCTTCTATCTCACCTTCCAAGGGCTGACATTGTCACACCCTACTCAAACCACCTCACCACTGTGGGTGGGACTTACACTTATAGTGACAGGGGCAACTAGACTTATAGTGACTGGGGCAACTGGAATTCTTCCCGATGTTCAGAGGAGTTTGGGGTATAACCAGTGCCACGCTTTCTCTTTTGGTAGCTGAAGCCCCGTAGAACTTTCGGGAAGCCTTAGTATAGATGGTTGGATTTTGGGATGTTCTTTTTATAAAAATGTTGGACATGTGTATCTTTTGGCAGGCAATATCAGGCTATGGGTGTCTTACCTTTGCTTCGAAGGATACATTTGACCAAGGTTTATATAAGAAGGGAAAGCAAGAAAGAAAGAGAAAGAGAGAGCGAGAGCGAGAGCGAGAGAGAAAGAAAGAAAGAAAGAAAGAAAGAAAGAAAGAAAGAAAGAAAGAAAGAAAGAAAGAAAGAAAGAAAGAAAGAAAGAAAGAAAGAAAGAAAGAAAGAAAGAAAGAAAGAAAGAAAGAGAAAGAAAGAAAAAGACTTCTGTAACATTTCACAATCCTGTCCCAGTTCACTCACCATAGCAACCCATACGCAATGAGAAACAGCAAACAGTAGGGTATTATAAGGAGAGGCAGGATAAACAAGATTGCCAAAGCAACTTTTGTTCTCAGTTCAGCCTTGGTGTTCCATCCTTTCTTCTTTGTGTAGGTAACAGATGACAGGAGTTCCAATGAGCTCTAATAAGTTTCCAGATGTATCTAGACCTTACCAGATATCTTATTATCGAGGATATCACTTGAATTCCCGTCTCTTCCTACCATGTTTAGCAAGTGTAGATTAGACAAGAGTCTAAACAACATAAATCCCACTGGTCAACCAGAGGGAAGAGGAAGCGGAGGCTTTATAAGCGTGTGATCTCTGCAGCCCTCCAAGAACCTATCCTCAGAGGGCCCAGCTTGGTCTAATGCTCTTCTGTCTCTGTCTTTAAATTCTGAAGTTCTGAACAAAGTGCTCAGCATTTTCATTTCTTACTGGGCTTTGAAAATGATGTAGCCGGTCCTGAGTGGAAGGAAAGCCTTCCAAGACAAAGGGGGTTTTATTTTGTCTTACATGGCCCTGTTTAATATTGAAGAAACAGGATGTGGGGAGACTCTACATGTGGGGAGACTCTACATGTGGGGAGCTGAAAACACCCCCATTGGCTCCTCTTGGGCACATTTCACGCTTGGGGAATTTCTTACTTCCTAAGTTTACCTTCCTAAGAAAGAAGCCAGCAGCGTGCTTTTCCAGTTGCTTGTGAAGCCAGGATGCAGACTTATGATCCAAGCTCAATCAGTGAGGTGCGCATGCGCGAGACTTCTCTTTGTGGGAGAGAGATGAAGATGGAGATACAGTCCAGGCTTTAGCCTGGCCAGAGGGGAAAAGGCAGCAGTGGCAGGGTCGTTGTGATGTCATGGGTGGTGCAGGATGAGGTGACTGTGCCCAGAGATGGGCTCAGGGTCTCTGCCGAGCGGTCGGACATTGTATTTGGGCATGATCCCAGGTTGCACAATCTTGAAGCTTCATGCCCTGGCTGTTCTGGAGACTCTATGAGAGTCTTCTGCTTAAGCAGACTGCAGTGGATTTCGCTGTTTGCAACTGAGAGTCCTGACTACTAAACTTCCAATTCTACTTGAAGTCCTCCCCAGGCAAAGATGAAGGGAAGAGATGCCTCAGCTCAGCCATATCTCTACATTTTGGGGTTTTCAATTGAGGAAGGGGGTCATCCCCACGTGAAAGGGCAGCTTTTACTAGTGTGGACAGAGCTAGAGGGACCGGCAGTCTCTGGGCTTGTCAACTTCCAATGGACCATGTCCCCTTGCTGTGCACATTCTTTCTAACCCGCAGTGCTGGGTGTAAAGCACAACCTTTTATAGTATTCCCACCAATCCCCTTGATGTTCCCCCAAAAGGGCATGATCTTAGTCCATTTGGGCAGCTATAACAAAAGACCGCAGACTGGATACCTTACAGAAAGCAGACATCTATTTCTCACAGTTCTGGAGGCTGGGAAGTTCAAGATTGAGACAGCAGCATGGTTCAATTCTAGTGAAGGTCCTCTTCCTGGTTCTTCAACCAGCACCTTCTTGCTGTGCCCTCACATGGTGGAATGGGCTAGGGATCTCTCTGGACTCTCTTTTATGAGTCACATTCACGAGGGCTTCGCCTACATGGCTTAAGTACCTCCCAAAGGCCTCACGTACCAACACCATCACATCAGGCATTAGGATTCCAAGGTATGAATTTTGCAGGGGGCACAAACATTCAGACTACTGATGCCCAAGCCAACTCAAAACTCTTCACATCTTATCAGTTCTCCACGCCACCCCTTCATCTTATGGGATTCAACCAAACTGTCCACAGAATCGCCTCACTCTCTCTATGGGCTCAGAATATTCTAACCTGCTCCACCCTTTATGTCTTTGCCAGTTATCTCATCTCCTGCCCATCACTGAAATCTCAGTTCAAGTCTCTTCCTCCACCAAGCTTTCCCTGACCACCACTCCCACTCTACATCCAGTTTGAAGTTCTTTCCCTTATTGTAGTTTGTAATGACACATTTGTTAATGTGAATATTGATTAATATCTATATCTAAACACAAGGCCAGGGACCAGACATGTCATTAAAAATACTTAAACATCACTGTAGCACAGGCCTGACCAATCACAGCAGACACCCAATGGCCTCATCGGAAAAGCCACTAGCCTTAGCAACTGGCCAGACATGTGATGGGTACCAACAGCAGCTGTAGTATGGGTGGAACTAACTCTGCTTGTTGCTGCACCTTCAGCTCTTGGCCCAGTGCTTGGCACATAAAAGATGCTCAATAAATATTTGGTGAATAAATGATTGTTCTATGTTGTTGACCTTTTCTTTAGATCCTATACTTGCTCCACAACTTTCTTGGATCTAATGTGTTATACCTTCTGAGACCTCCTAGCATGTCCTTACCCAGGATATGAATGCCAGTTAGCGTTGCTCCCTGACACTACTTGTCATGTCTCCAGCTTCCATGCCCTGCAGACATCAGCTACCTGATAGAATAGTGGATTCCTCCCTTTGTTTGCAACCGAGAGTCCTGACTGATAAACTTCCAATTCTAATTGAAGCCCTCCACAGCCAAAGACAAGGGAAGAGATGAGTTGGCTCAGCCAGGTCTCTACATTTTGGCCAAGGTACAGTAGGATACAGCATACACAGGGAATGGGTGGGGTTGGGGACTAGGTGAAGCTCAGAATGGGTTAAATAAATGAAAAGAAAGGCTGTAGAGGAACAAAATCCAAGAAGACCTGGAAGGTGGTAGAATGTTCATTGGTGTAGCCACTGGTGGAAATTGTGAGAGTGGGGTCAGCTCCTTAGAGAAGCTGGATCCAGTTGGGAGCCATCAAACCAAGTTTTAGGTTGGTGCAAAAAAAAAAAAAATTAGGTTGGTGCAAAAAAAAAATTAGATTGTGGTTTAAAAAGTTAAAAAGAATTGCAAAAACCGCAATGACGTTTGCACCAATCTAATATCTTGCCATAACCCAGACATGACCTACTTTCTCCGTCATTGGGGTCTTGAACATGTTGGTCTCTCTGCATTGACTTCCTGTCGTGTTCTGATATCCATTTGGCATACTTTAAGGCACACGTTACATATCACACCCTCACTGAATCCTCTGGGACCTTTCCCTACAAGATCCTTAGCTGTTCTTTGCTCCTTTGCTGCCCCAGCCACCTGTGAATTTCCCTAACACGGTCCATCTTTACTGTCTTGTCATCGTTTGGGACTGTGGCTTCTGTAAAGACTTACCCATCTTTGCCCTCTTAGCCTGGCCATGCCTGGGGAAGGTGGACATTCCACCTGTGCTTTTAATGAGAGAATGGATATGTGAGTGAACTGAGCTTCAGAGAAGAAAGCACAGGGCGGGTGATTCTTTAATTTTCTTTTAGTGCAAGTTTTGCTGGAGAAAGTCCGAGATACGACAGATTAAAAGCCTCATGGGTCATACATTCTGTATTTACGCTGTATTTCTATAAAATGCTTGAAACATGTGATATGTGAATGCGAGGAGCAAGGAGGGAGCAGGACAAGTGGTATGAGACCCTGGGATACCTAGAAAGGAAGAGAAAAGGCTCGAACTGACTTCCAGTTTGCAGTTTGTCTGAGGGCAGCAAGCTCCTCAGTCTGATCGCCCAGAAGCCCCAGCCAAGGGCATCTGTTACGCTGGGGCTGGAGAATACCCTGCTCACTGCCTTTGGGTTGCTGGGTAACCAGTCGACAAACACAGTCACTCATGACACAGTGGCCTGGGGCTTAATTAGATGTTGCCACTTTGAGCTCTATGGAAAAGAAAATTCTTTATTTTTTTAAAACATAAAAATTACTTCACTTTTTTCTGAATATAAAAATAATAGCACCTACTCACTTGAAAAACTTTAAATAATACAGAAAAACTGGAAGAAGGCAATACATGTCCCCTACCGTACTACATGTGTATTTGAGCACACATTCATATTTTTACATCCACGAGCCTATGTTTGACGCAGGAATGCACTCTGGAGCAGAATCAGTAAAATCCAGGTTCTAGCCTTTTTATACATTCAATGCTGACTTCATACATAGAGTTGCCTCCTAACTGGTCTCCTGCTTCTGGTCCATTTCCCCTCTAGCCTAACTTCTACGACGCTGTCCAAGCAATCTTCCTAAGCCTGGGTCCTGATTGCAAACCCCACCGCCACCCCCAGTTCAAAATCATCAGGGCAAAATAAAATCCATATTTTTAAATCTAGCATTCAAGATGGTTCCCTTTGCCCCTGAACTGAACCGTGTTAGTTTCATGTCCCCAGAGAACCTGGAACCTCCTCTCCAGGTGCCCACTCTCAGTTCCCCATTCTTACCAGAAGCCTCAATATTTGGTACTTGTACTCATTTCCTCCTTGAATTCTCACTTTGTTCCAGTTTCAGATACGTTTACTTTTATGTCTCTCTTGAGGACAGTGACATTATCCGTTAGTTTTTGCGTCTGTCACGGTGCTTCGCCCTAATCAACCACGACCCAGTGAGCACTTGACTCGTGAAGGAATCAACACTGAACTTGCATTTAATAAAGAAGTGAGTTCATGTGCATAAAGAAGCCAGAACAGGGCTCGGCACGCAGTCAGTGAGTCCTGTGTGGGTTACTTGCTAGTGTCGTTGCTACTACTACTAGAGTTGTTTGATAATTATCTAAATGCTATCTACCATTACTGTACTTTCTAGTGAAGGTTACGAGATTACTGGGCAGCAGACTTCACTTGTGTGAAGAGTTGAATCTTTTTACTGAAATTGTTCTGCTAGTCATCAGTTCTAGATATACCTTAATTTTATTATGAAATAATTTATCACATTTATGTCATTGCCAAAGCGTATAAAATATATTTCACAGTTCTAGTAATAGTTATGTCAGCAGAAAATCCCCAAAACTTAAAATTATCAAAAATTATTTGCAGTCTTGAATTTGCCAGGAATGACTGACAAATTTAAATTATATTGATTGAAAATTAAGTTGTTAAAATTATGAATTTTGATCACCTAACAAATGAATTTGCAGAAAGGTGAGCAGAAAAATCTTATGGTCAATCTAGATATCACATTAATAAAATATTACTATTTATTATATTGTATAAAAATAAGTATTATATATTGTATTACACAAAGTGTGTAAAATTACATCAAAATATATTATTGCAATTTGTAAGTTTACGTTATTACTCATTGTCACATTTTATAAGTAATAAAATATTGTTAAAGACAAAAAAGCTTTATATTTTAATAGCTAGCTGCACTTTCTTTTCCTGCTTTTTGAATATTTTGTGGTAGGCTCCACAAATTATGCAGCTGACCTTTCTGCTAGAATCATGGTTTCTTCTGGGTCATATGGCTGAAACGTCAATGAGATCCAGGACCTTTCTGCAGTGTCCTGAAGGGGAACACCCGTGTCATGCAGGGTGTCATGCGAGGTCTCTAGTCCCACTCCCCACATAAGAACGCAGGACATGGAGAGGCCGAAAAGGAACACCCACGGAGCCATAGGAGGGGAGTCATACCACTATAATCTTGCTGGCGGCTGGGCTGGAGACACAGGAAGCAGGAGCTACACTATCTGCAACCTGCTGTCCACTTCTCTCTGCCAACCCACCTCATTCACTAGCTGCAATCTGCTCTTGCTAGCTCAGCCACCATCTTCTTGCTAGCCCCATTTCCTGCTAGTGTTAGCCATGGCAGTTATATTAGAGGCCAATGGCTCACTGGTTACAGTTGATGGCCAACTAGCCACAGCTGATGGCCATCCAATCACAGTTGATGGCCCATTTACTTTCTGAGCCAGCATCTTTCTATGTGAGGCCAAGAGCCTGGAAACTGCACTCCTGGCTCTGTCCCCACACAGCAAAATATGCCACTTCAGCATATTTTGAATTAAAAGGACTTGAGATATAGCTGCTGCAAGAAGCACATTCTTAACCTCCTCTATCTCCCTGAAATCTTACACAATTAATTAAAAGTTACAGTTCATTAACGGATCAGAGCCATATTCTCAAGTGTGGTTTGTGCCCTCTTCAAAATCCACCAAAACTTTCTAAGAGCCATGATTGTTTCATAGCAGTAGGAAGTGCAGGACATAATAACATGCTCTTTATTTTTTTATATTGTGTGTGTGGAGGGGTGGGGGGAGTAGGAGAATGCTGTGGCATGCCACAGATCACTGGCTCACCCCAACTTCAGTCCTGAATCGACTGCTTTAATGAATAGCATGTGTGGACCCTCCTGGGGAACACAACCAGCTGGCTATGGTTATCACTTTCTTTCCAGCATGCCCATTTCTCTGAGACTTTAACCCATTTCTTACTACTATGCCAAAGTGGAGTAGTAAATAAACCTTAGCTTTTTTATTTCAGGATATCTTTTCTCCAGGTGTCAATGAACCATCCCAACAGTGTTATCAGGACTGGCTCTAAGTGTCCTTGCCAGGTTGTTAAACTTTGAGTCATGGGAGAGTGTCCCCTTATTGACACCTGTAGGGACAGAATCCCAGAGAGCAGCTTCCAGGCTCTCGGCCTCACGTGGAAATGTGCCGGCTCGGATGGCAGATGGCCATCAGCTGTAATCAGATGGCCATCAGCTAGGATCAGATGGCCATCAGCTGTAACCAGTTAGTCATTAGCCACTAATATAACTGCTGTGGCTATGCCAGAAGGCTGGTTGTTGGTTGGTTGGTTGGCAGAGAGCGGATGGTGGATTGCTCATCATGTGGAGCCTGCTTTCTGTACCTCCAACCCAGTTACCAGAGAGACTATAGTGATATGTCTCCTCCATCTATGGCTCCCTGGGTGTTCCTTTTTGGCCTCACCATAGCCTGCGTTCTTATGCAGGGAGCAGGACCAGAGACCCGCATGACACCCCGCATTACAACACCTTTTATCGTATCCAGCCTTATGTGTTCCATACCACATTCTCCAATTTCAGCACCATTCTTAGGCACGTCTTCTCAGTTCCTGGCCTACATATTGGGCAGATGCTGCAATTCTTTTGGTTAATAATTTCTTTTCTGGGTGAGGGAAAATATTTCCCAGATGCGTGGTTCCAATACTTGAACTTAGATATCAATCTAGAAGTAACTAAGGGAGGCAGGATCTGAAGAGGGCCAGCACCATCGTGAATGTGAGGCCTGTGCAGGTCTCCTGGCAAAGGGAGCTGCTGTGTCCTCCATACGGGCAAAAAGTCACTCCTCCCAACTCGGAGCATTCGTGGGAATCTGGGGGTTTAAGATTTTCCATTACATATACAAACACATCCTCTCCCTGTGTCTCGGGGTCCTACTCTTTCCCCATCAGAGAAGGATACCTGCCAGGCTGGGAATTCAGACCTCTTGTCACTCTGCTCTGCTCTGCTCAGCATGGCCATGCTGGGCTCTCATAACGTTCAGCAGTTGTCCCCTGCGGCTGCAGGAGGTGCAGGTGCCCTTAAACACACCACAGAAATCTTCAGCTTCACACCATGCCCAAACTGGCGGCCCTGATTCTGATATTTTTTTCTTTAGCACTTTGATGGTAATGGAAAGCAACAACCAACTCCACATTCCTTATAATGTTCCATTCTACCTATAGCTCTCAGTTGCTCAGATAGCCTGTAACTCAATGCATCCCTTTCCCCTTTGCCCATCACAGTTCCCCCTCACGTGAGTCTTAGTGATGGTAGTGCCACAGCGTGCCAGGAGAGGGGGTGTTGGGACGGAGTCCCAGAGAGCAGTTTCCAGGCTCCTGGCCTCACCTGGAAAGGTGCTGGCTGGGTTATGTAGCCCACACACGCACTTGGGTAACCAGTTGACCATCAGATATAACCAGCTGGCCCTCAGCCACTAGTGCTCAGTGTGCTATAGAACTGCCGTGGCTACGTTAGCAAGCGCAGGTGTTGCAGATGTTGCAGCGGAACTTGAGGATGTGGTGGAGCTTGAAGATCTTGCGATCCTACTTCCTGTGTCTCCACTGGGTGCCATGGAGACTGTGGTGCAGGAAGACCCCTTGCTGGGGTGCAGGCACATGTTTGCTTCTTGTGTCTCCCCCAGCTCCACCAGCCGCCACCGAGAATATAGTGGTATGAACCCCTATCCACGGTTCCGTTGTTGTTCTTTTGTGGCCTCACCGTATCCTGCGTTCACCTGCCGGGAGCTGAGCGCCTGCATTACAGGGGGCATGGAGAAGAAGGTAATCATGGGTAGCTGCCTGGCAAATTGTCACTGAGGAAAACTAGAACTTAATCCTGAAGGGAGTTTTATGCTGACAGGGTAAAGCATTCCTCAGAATCATCATGCAAGGCACATATGAGCTGAGGCCTTTATCCTTTATTCTTGTCAGTCACTGGTTGAGGGCTGCCCCCAGGAAGGATAATAATTCCTGGGCACTGACCTCCACCCTGTTCCTGGGCAGTAAATCCCCACCTCTCCATGTTCTATTTGGATTAAAGCTCAGTTCTACCCTGAGGTCTCTCCCCATGGCAATTGTTCCTGCATAAAATTTGCTGCCCCCCTTTTAATTTCTGTCTGATTCTGGTTTTCTCTGACACCAGTAACATTTAGAAGTACTCTCTTTCCTTCTCTCTAAGACCCAGATGACTGTCTCTTTCTTTCCTGGAATTACTCACTTAACACCTTTTATTTCCAACTGTGATGCTTTCTCTCACTCATTCAGCCAATTTCTTTTTTCCATTAAGAAGAAGAGAAGCACAACAAAAGAACAAGACAAACAAATGAGAAACAAAAACTCATAGACACAGTAATTTAGTGGTTACCAGAGGGTAAGGGGTGGGGGGTGGGTGATGAGGGTAAAGGGGATCAAATATATGGTGATGGAAGGAGAACTGACTCTGGGTGGTGAACACACAATGGGATTTATAGATGATATAATACAGAATTGTACACCTGAAATCTATGTAACTTTACTAACAATTGTCACCCCAATAAATTTTTTAAAAAATGAAAAAAAAAAAAAGAAGAAGAAGAGAAGCAATTCCTTAAAAATAAGTTCATGTTGGTCCAGGAAGCGAGGGAAGCTGGACAGAATAAGTAACACATGTACATGATACTCACTCTTTCCTTAGTCGTATTATGTGATGCTCCTTGTCTCCATTTTCTCATCACAACACCTAAATTCCAGCATTTCTTATTTTTCCCCTCTTATAAAAACTCATGACAATGTGGTGGTGGGGGAAGGTGATTTGTGTAAGAACAGAAAGTGAATTGCTGCCTGTTTTAAATCTGCTAAGAAGCTTTAATTTTGTCCTTGGAGCAATGAGGAACTATTGCAGATTGAAAAACTTTGACACGGGAGGAGTCTGATCAGATTTGTACGTCAATCATGAATTCATTCAACAAATATTATCATATATCTCTGGAGTCCAAGCACTGTTTCAAGTGCTGGGATTATTTCAGGGATTAGAAAAAAAAATCCATGCCTTGTGAGAATGCACAGTCTAGTAAGTGTGAAGGCAAACAATGAATCATTTATATGATGAAAGAAACTATATTTTAGGAAGTGATACATCCTATGGAGAAAAATATAGCAGGGAAGGGATCGAGAAAGTGCTGAGCTGAGGGCTATGATTTTAAATAGGGAGTTCTGGAAAGGCTTCACTGAAAAGATGACATTTGAACAAAGATTTCAAGTTGTGGAAGAATACAACCAAGTTGATATCTAGAAAGAACATGTCAGGCAGAAGGAGAAGCAGAAGCAAAGGCCCTGTGGTGACCACATGTTGAGAAACGGAGGCCAGGATGGCAGGGGCACTGTGAGGGAAGGGAATAGGCCAGATCAGTTTGGGTCTTATAGGCCATTTTACAGACTTTTCTGCGAACGAAATGGAAATTTTTTAAAGGCCTCTTGGAAAGAAACTTTTGGCCACAACATATTAATGTCCCCAAACTCTGGTTGAGGATGTAAACCAAATACAAATCACTAAGAAGGTAAAGTGCTATCCTGTTAGAGTTGCATTCAGCCATGGGTTACCCTCCACCTCTGTCTCTGATATAAATGTCATATCCAAAATAGACGACACTGGACTCTTCTGAAATGTCAGATTACATGTGTTCCAGCTTTCATCAAAGCTGTGTCTGCCTCTGGGGTTCAGATAAGTTTGGGATGATGGCATTGGGCTTGTCCATTTGTGGGAGAGATTGTCAGATAACAAAAGTGTTCTGGAAAACAGAGAAGAATTAGACGGTCATCATCATATCTGTGGTGGAGATTGGTCGTGTGTCATACACAGGTTAGCTCATGGTAGTGCCATTAGTGTCTTTTGTTCCAGTGTATTTATTAATAGCATCCCTCTCTGTTAGAGGGAGCCTTAGCGAGAAAGCGCTGTGAGACGCAGAGCCACAAATGGCATTGTGGGGGTACTCCACTATCAAAGAGTGACTCAGCCGTCATACAGCTGAACAGTCTCAACAAAGGTTGTCACTAAACGCAATGATGGGGCTGTCAACCTTAAAAATAAATCATTCAGTTATTTTACCAGCAAAATGTGTATTGAATTTATATTTTGCTATGCAAGCTATACCCAGAAAGTGACACACTCAACCATTTTCTTGAGCTGCGTGGAAATGTGGTGAGAATGTGTTGATAGGTTAAGAAAGACTGAAAAACATTTTTTTTAAATTAATTTATTTATTTATTAGTTTCAGGTGTACAAAACAAGGTAATACTTAGACGTTCATCATTTATATCCCTCATACTGTGAACCCCCCTCCCCCCATCCACTATCCCTCCGACCTCACACTGAACCATCACATTATATATATAAAACTATAGTTGGCATTCATTAATGTTTAGCTTCTGGTGTACAATGCCATGATCAGGTATCCACAGTATCCCTGAGGTGGTCTCCCAAATAGGACGCATGGCCATCGGATACCCAACAAAATCTTTACAACATTATAGAATACCTTCCCCAAATTAATTTTCAAAAAAACCCTGAGGCCATCTTGTGGTTACCAGCTGCTTCCAAATCCCTTCACCTTTCCCCTTATCCCCAACCCCCTCCCACACACCCATCTAACCACTCTCGGTTTTTTCTCTGCGTCCCCAAAACTGTCTCTGATTAGTTCATTCACATAGTCTTTTCTTTAGATTCCATATATAAGTGAGATCATATGGTACTTGTCTTTCTCTTTCTGACTTATTTCACTTAACATAATGTTCTCTAGATCCATCCATGTTGCTGCAAATGATAAGATTTCTTTCTTCTTTATGGCTGCGTAATACTCCATTGTATAAATGTACCACAGCTTCTTAATCCAGTCATCTACCGATGGGCATTTCGGTTGTTTCCATATCTTGGCTATTGTGTAAAGTGCTGCAATAAACATAGGAGTGCATACAGATTTTTGAATTGGAGTTTTGGAATTCTCCGGGTAGATGCCTAGGAGTGGAATTACTGGATCATAGGGTAGTTCCATTTTCAGATTCCTGAGATACCTCCATATTGTTTTCCATAGTGGCTGCACTAATCTGCAGTCCCACCAACAGTGCACTAGCGTTCCCTTTTCTCCACATCCACGCCAGCATTTGTTGTTTGTTGATTTTTTGATGATAGCCATTTTGACTGGAGTGAGGTGGTATCTCATTGTGGTTTTTATTTGCATTTCTCTGATGGTTAGTGAGGTTGAGCATTTCTTCATATGTCTTCTTGCCTTCTGTATGTCCTTTTTAGAGAAATGTCTCCCCAAGTCCTCTGCCCATTTTTTAATTGGGTTGTTTGTTTTTTTGGAGTTGAGTTGAGTAAGTTTTTTATAGATTTGTGATATTAATCCCTTATCAGATATATCATTGGCAAATATCTTTTCCCATACAGTAGGATCCCTTTTTGTTTTATTGATGGTTTCCTTTGCTGTGAAGAAACTTTTTAGTTTGATGTAATCCCACATGTTTATTTTTTCTCTTACTTCGCTCGCGCGAGGGGATATATCAGTGAAAATCTTACTCCGGGTAATGTCCATGAAGTTTCTTCCTATATTTTCTTCTAGATATTTTATGGTTTCAGATCTTACATTTAAGTCTTTAAGCCATTTTGAATTTGTTTTTGTATATGGTGTAAGGAGGTGGTCCAGCTTCATTTTCTTGCATGTGTCTGTCCAGGTTTCCCAACACCACTTATTGAACAGACTGTCTTTACCCCATCGTACATTCTTGCTTCCATTGTCGTAGATTAGATGTGCATATAGGCATGGATTTACGTCTGGACTCTCTATTCTGTTCCATTGGTCTATGTATCTATTTTTATGCCAGTACCATGTTGTTTTGATTACTGTAGCCTTGTAGTATAGTTTGAAATCAGGTATCGTTATACCTCCCACTTTGTTCTTATTTCTCAAGATTGCTGAGGCTATCCGGGGTCTTTTATGGTCCCATATAAATTTTAGGATTATATGTTCTATTTCTGTGAAAAACGTCGTTGGTAGTTTGATAGGAATTGCGTTGAATATGTATATTGCCTTAGGCAGTATGGACATTTTAACTATATTAATTCTTCCTATCCATGAACATGGAATGTGTTTCCATCTATTTATGTCTTCTTTCATTTCTTTCTTCAGTGTTGTATAATTTTCTGAGTACAGATCCTTTACATCTTTGGTTAGATTTATTCCCAGATATTTTATAGTCTTTGGAGCAATTGTAAATGGAATTGTTTTTTTAATTTCTCCTTCTGCTATTTTATCATTGGTATATACAAATGCAACTGATTTCCGAATATTAATTTTATATCCTGCTACTTTACTAAATTCATCTATCAGTTCTAATAGTTTCTTGGTGGAGTCTTTAGGGTTCTCTATATATACTATCATATCATCTGCATATAATGATAATTTTACTTCCTCCTTACCAATTTGGATGCCTTTTATTTCTTTCTCTTGTCTGATTGCTGTGGCTAGAACTTCCAGTACTATGTTGAATAGAAGTGGAGAAAGTGGGCAACCTTGTCTTGTTCCTGATCTTAGGGGGAATGGTTTTAGCTTTTCCCCATTGAGTATGATGTTAGCTGTGGGTTTGTCATATATGGCCTTTATTATGTTAAGATATGATCCCTCTATTCCCACTTTCTTAAGGGTTTTTATCATAAAAGGTTGCTGTATTTTATCAAATGCTTTTTCTGCATCTATTGATATGATCATGTGATTTTTATTTTTCATTTTGTTAATGTGGTGTATCACATTAATTGATTTGCGGATGTTGAACCACCCCTGCATACCAGGGATGAATCCCACTTGATCATGGTGTATGATCTTTTTAATGTATTGCTGAATTCTGTTTGCTAATAATTTGTTGAGAATTTTTGCATCTATGTTCATTAGAGATATCGGCCTGTAGTTTTCTTTCTTTGTGGTGTCTTTGTCTGGTTTTGGGATCAGGGTGATAGTGGCTTCGTAAAAAGTGTTTGGGAGTCTTCCTTCCTTCTGGATTTTTTGGAAGAGCTTGAGGAGAATAGGTGATAATTCTTTTTTGAACGTTTTGAAAAATTCACCTGTAAAGCCATCTGGTCCAGGGCTTTTGTTTGTTGGGAGATTATTGATTACTGATTCAATTTCCCTGGTGGTAATCAGACTGTTCAGGCTTTCTGTTTCTTCTTGAGTTAGCCTTGGAAGGTTGTGTGCCTCTAGAAAATTGTCCATTTCTTCAAGGTTGTCAAATTTGTTGGCATATAGTTGCTCATAGTAATTTCTTACAATTTTTTGTATTTCTGTGGTGTCTGTTGTCACTTCTCCTCTTTCACTTCTGATTTTATTAATTTGGGTCCTCTCTCTCCTTTTTTTAATGAGTCTGGCTAAAGGTTTGTCAATTTTGTTTATCTTCTCTAAGAACCAACTCTTGGATTCATTGATCTTTTGTATTGTTTTTCTGGTTCTATTTCATTTCTTTCTGCTCTGATCCTTATTATCTCCTTCCTTGTGCTCCCTTTGGGTTTATTTTGCTGTTCTTTTTCCAGATCCCTTAAGTGTGAAGATAAACTGTCAATTAGTGATGTTTCTTGTTTCTTTAGGTAGGCCTGCAGTGCTATGAACTTCCCTCTTAGGACTGCTTTCGCAGCATCCCATAGATTTTGGGTCGTCGTGTTCTCATTCTCGTTTGTCTCAAGATATCTTTTGATTTCTTCTTTGATCTGCTGCTTGACCCATTCATTATTTAGCAACATGTTATTCAGCCTCCATGAATTGGTGTATCTTCCTGGTTTTTTTCCCCTGTAGTTCATTTCTAATTTCATAGCACTGTGGTCAGAGAAGACAGTTGGTATGATTTCAATTTTCTTAAATTTATCGAGGCTTGTCTTGTGTCCTAACATATGATCTATCTTAGAAAATGTTCCATGTGCACTTGAGAAGAACGTGTATTCTGCAGCATTGGGGTGAAATGCTCTGAAAATATCAATTAAATCCAACTGCTCCAAAGTATCATTTAAGGCTGTTGTTTCCATATTGATTTTCTGTCTGGAAGACCTGTCCCTTGTTGTCAGAGGTGTGTTGAAGTCCCCTACTATGATAGTGTTGCTGTTGATCTCTGTCTTTATGTCCATCAGTACCTGTTTTATATATTTAGGTGCTCCTATGTTAGGTGCATAGATGTTTACTAGGGTTATGTCCTCTTGTCGGATTGATCCCTTTATTATTATATAGTGCCCATCTTTGTCTTTTAATGTTTTTCATTTTAAAGTCTATTTTGTCAGATATAAGTATTGCAACTCCAGCTTTTTTTTTGCTTCCATTTGCATGAAATATGTTACTCCAACCCTTCACTTTCAGCCTGTGTGTGTCTTTTGATCTGAAATGAGTCTCTTGTATACAGCATATACAAGGGTCTTGTTTCCTTATCCACTCAGCCACCCTATGTCTCTTGATTGGAGCGTTTAATCCATTTACATTTAAAGTGATTATTGATAGGTACATAGTTATTGCCATTTTTAGATTTGTAGTAAATTGTTTTCATCTTTCTTCTATTTACAGAAGTCCTTTTAGTATTTCTTGCAATGCTGGCTTGGTTGTCATAAATTCTTTCAGTTTGTTCTTTTCTGGGAAGCTCTTTATCTCTCCATCAACTTTAAATGATAGCCTTGCTGGATAAAGCAATCTAGGTTGTAGGCCTTTGTGTTCCATCACTTTGAGTATCTCCTGCCACTCCCTCCTTGCCTTCAATGTTTCTGTAGAAAAGTCATTTGATAGTCTTATGGGGGTTCCCTTGTATGTAACCTTCTGCCTTTCTCTTGCTGCTTTCAAGATTCTCTCTTTGTCTTTAAGCTTTGCCATTTTAACTATAATGTGTCTTGGTGTGGGCCTGTTTGGGTTTATCCTGGTTGGAACTCTCTGCACTTCCTGGGCTTGTATGTTGGTTTCCTTCATCAGGTTAGGGAAGTTTTCGGACATTATTACCTCAAATATGTTTTCAATCCCTTGCTTCTTCTCTTCGCCTTCTGGTATTCCTATGATGCGCATGTTGTTGCGCTTGATGTTATCCCAGAGGTCTCTTAACCCATCTTCATTGTTTTTTATTCTTTTTTCTTTCTGTTGTTCAGTTTGAGTGATCTCTGCTAACTTGTCTTCTAAGTCGCTGATTCGATCCTCTGCTTCATCTAACCTGCTGGTCATTCCTTCAAGTGAGTTCTTAATTTCGGTAATTGTGTTTTTTAGTTCTAGCTGGTTGTTCGTTAAGATTTCTACATCCTTTTTTAGTTCTAACTGGTTGTTCTTTATGATTTCTATATCCTTCTTTATGTCTTCTCTAAGCTCCTTAAACATTCTTATCACCAGTGTTCTGAACTCTGCCTCTGACATGTTGGTTACCTCTGCTTCATTTGGTTCCAGTTGTGGAGGTTTCTTCTGTTCTTTTATTTGGGACATGTTTCTTTGTCTCCCCATTCTGACTGACTCTCTGTGTTTGCTTTGGTGTATTAGGAAGATACCCTAGAGCTCTTAGTTCTTGCTGGGTTATCTTATGTAGTATGTGTCTTTTATATTTGACTTGGACTACTTTGTTCTTCTCTGCATGAGTTCCACAGGTGGCTCGTTTGTTTAGTATATCGTCCTGTTCAAGAAGAACTTTAATTGCTTTTTGCTTGTGAGTAGGTGGGAAGGACCACTGTCTTTTACTGAGTACTTTTGACTTACTTTTCGTCCTTGGTTGTGTTCTTGAGCACGTAAGATCCAGGAGAGAGGCTGGGGGCTCCCACAGGAGAGGACCGGGAAAGGGCTCTGATCTCTGAAAAACATTTTGACTGAGAGTGTGTTACATGCTACCTGGCCTTGTGAGGATGGCACCCTAAACAGAATGTGGATCTTTTCTGGATGAGTCAGGCCATCACCATGAACTTGGGCTATTGTAACATCCTACAGGTGTGTTAGGCTGTGGAGAGCTATTATTCCTGCTGGTGGCCTTGGAGGGTGAGCTTTGGAGTGATTTTCAAAGAGTTTCTGTGTGCTGTATGGCTGTATGGTGGCTGGCCAGGTCTCTTTCCACAATGTTTAGTCTTCAGTGTATCTTTCTGAGCCCAAGGTCAAGCACCAGTTCCATTATGCCTTTGTCTTTTGACCTTAGCTGATTAAGATGGCGCTCTTCCTACCTATAAGAGGGCAAACACACACCTCTAGGACGGGTGTAAATGGTGCTCCTCATGAAAGAACACATCTCCTCCCCAATTCCACCCTCTCTTGCCCACTCCTTCCCATTTATAGTACAGAGAATCATGTACAGATAATTCATTAGCGAGTACATGTTTAATTTTTAAAAATCTAATAACTTCAACATTTTGATTAATAGTTTAACATCAGTTAATGAAGTTTTAATATGTATAAAGTATTTGGTATCAATACCTCTGTATTCCCATAATGAAACAGAACAAAATGCTTCTCACCTGTGCTCATCACAACTTGTATGCTTGGTGCCCTTTTCACTGCAGGTGGTATCATGGAGCTATCGCCTTCATAGCGCAATGCCTTTTGTAGGGTATCGTGCCTAAGAGTCAATGCCTGGAATTAGGTGGACAGGAGTCGAATCCCATTTCCACTACATATTACCTGTGGGTCTTCACTTACTTGACCTCTCTTTGCCATAGTCAGTGTTCTTAGTTATGTACAACAGAACTGTCTCCCAGTAGCACAGTATTAGGAAGCTCCAGAATCTCTGGAGGGCTAAGGAATTAGGAAACAGTTAGAAATTATATCCAAATTATACCACTGGTCCAGTAGAGAGTCTACTGCCCAGATCTCTGGACAAAGTAACTGAAGCCTGCACCATGGACGTGCAGTCCAAGATCCAATCCATAGACTCCCCATCAATGCTACCTCTGAAAATTTGAAAATTTGATGCCTACCACTTTCAGTTTCCAAATCAGTAAAATGGGTATGGTAACAGTGCTTATATTATGGGGTTATTTTGAGGATTTAATAACATGATATGTAGAGAGGCCAGTATAGTGGTTGGCACATAGTACATGCTCAATTAATGTTTCCTCTTCATTTCCTCCTTTTCTTCCTTTTTTTGCATCTTCCTTTACTTTTCCTCCCTTTCCTTTTCTTCCTCCCCCTTTTTTTTCTTTCCCTCCCTTTCCTTTCTTTCCTCCTTTTTCCCTCCTCATCCTCCTAAGTAATAAGAAGCAGCATATGAACAGTTCTGCCCATGGAACCAATTTTCCCTGTTTCTGGGGCCAGGAGGAGTTATGGAGTACACAGCCAAAAAAGTCACTATTTGGTTCGATGGCCCTATAAATTAATAAATCCTAAATACATCTCTTTTCCTTTTCTTTTTTTCCCCCTAGCATTTCCCCAGTGGCAGCAAATGTGAACTGTGCTGTCTTCATATCAGATCCAGGAGAAATGGAAGGGGATTACACTAGAGAATGTAAACTCCAGGAGCTCAGGGGTTTGTTCTTAAAATCTATATAATACACATGCCATAAATTCACGTACCATACATTTATGCGTATACATACATCACATACATTATATAATTCACATACCATAACCTTCATCCTTTATAAGAATACAATTCGATAGTTTTTAGTTCACTCACAGTTCTGTAACCACCACGTAATCCAAGTTTAGAACATTTTCATCAACCCAAAAAGAAACCTCATACCCACTGGTAATCACTCCTTATTGACCCCATGTACAGACCTAGGCAACCAGTAATCTGCTTTCTGTCTTTATGGACTTGCCTATTCTGGACATTTCATATAAATGGAACTATACAATACATGGTCTTTCGTGACCGGCTTCCTTCACCTAGCATAACGTTGTCAGGGTTCCTTCATGTTCTGACAAGTGTTAGTACTTCATTCTTTTCTATGGCTGAGTAATATTCTGCTGAGTAGGTAAACCACAATTTGTTTATCCGCCCATCCATTGATGGACATTTGGGTTGCTCTGATGTTTTGGTTATTATGATAATGTTGCTATGAACATTTGTGTACATTTTGTGTAGATGTATGCTTTCATCTCTCTTGGGTAAATGCATACAACTGGGATTTCTAGTCATGTATTAACTCTGTTTAACATTTTGAAGAAGTACCAGACTGTTTTCCTCAATGGCTGAGGGCACGATTTTCATCTGGTTTATTCACTGCTGATACATGCTAGCATATGGTGAACTCAGCATAAATGTTAATTAAACAAATTGAATAAATGAATATAGTTGTTTGGTGAATACATAATTTTTTCTTATATATGTAAACATTCATAAAATATTTTTTGTTTAAACATTACATATGGCCTGCAGTTCTCTCCCTCTTTCTTTCTTTTATTGATAATTAATGCTTATTAAAAATGCGATTTTGAAATGCTACTCCGGCTTATGTAATTCTGAGAGAAAGGTCTTTTTTGTGGTGTCTTGTGTGCCACACTCACTTCGAAAAGAAAAACAGTTAAATGAATGCAAAAAGTAAATGAGCGAATACTACATAGGATAATACATGTACATATTAAAATGCTAAAAAAAAAAAGAAGAAAGCAGTTGTTTTATTCTTACCTTCTGGGATGTTTATAGCTTGGTATCTGGAAAACTATGCTTTAGGACTGTATGTAAAGCATGAGAAACAAACTGATGAAGGAGGACCTGAGTGAAGTTCTAGTTCTAGTTCTAGTTCTCCCTGTTCCCTCACTCCTGCTACAGCATTGCTACCCATGAGCTTGTATCATGGCGTGCATAACAATCAATTATCCTTCATTAATAAGAATTCCTTCTCCAGTATAGACTATAGGCCTGTACAAGGCAGACAGCTTCTCTCGAAAGTCTTTTGTATTCCCGGAATCTAGTCCACAGCAGGATGCAGGCTCAATGCAGTTTTTGGAATGTGTATGTCAATGAATAAGTGAACTTCTGTGACATTGCATTTTCATTTTTGTGGATGGTTTTAAGAACAAAATTCTAAACTATGCATTTATATATGTATATGTGTATATGTGTATATACACATACATATATACATACATACATGTGTGTATATATATGTTGTATGTATATATATATGTATATATATGTGATTGGAAGGATTGATATAAGTACAAATTTGTAAATTTTGTATATTTGTAATTTTATGTATTTTCAAGCTATATTGCAAAAGAGATGTGTTACACTTTTGATCAGCAAAAACAATGAACTAAATGCAATATTTTGAAAAGATTTTTATTAAAAATATAGTTAGCATACAATATTGTATTCATTTCAGGTATACACAATAATTATTCAACATTTATTTACCTAAAGAAGTGATCACCTTGATAAATCCAGCAACCATTTGACACCATACCATGCTATTAGAATATTATTGACTATATTTTCTATGCTGTACATTATATCCTCATGACTTATTTGTTTTATACCTGGAAATTTGGACCTCTTATTCCCCTTCACCTTCCCCACCTTTTTAACATTTTCAATTACAGTTGCTATTTCATATCATTGTGTATTAATTTCGGATATACAGCATAATGGTTAGACATTTATATAATTTAAGAAGTGATCCCCTGACTACTTTAGTACCCACCTGGCACTATACAGAGTTATTACCATATTATTGACTATATTCTCTATGCTTTACATCCACATGACAATTTTGTAACTAGCAACTGGTACTTCTTAATCGCTTCACCTTTTTTTTTCACCTTTTTTCAACACCCCTCCCATCTACCACCCTGATAAATCTAGTACCCATCTGACACCATACACAGTTATTACAATGTTATTGACTATATTCCTCATGCTATACCCTACATCCCCATGACCACTTCGTAACAAAAAATTTGTACTTCTTAATCCCTTCCTCTTTTCAACCACCACCCCAATCCCCAACCCATCTGGCAACCATCAAAATGTTCTGTGTATCTATGAGTCTGTTTCTATTTTGTTTGTTTATTTTGTTCTTTAGATTCCACATATAAGTGAAATCACATTGCATATGGCTTTCTCTGTCTGATATACTCCACTCAGCACAATGCCCTCCAGGTCCATCTATGACACCACAGATGGCAAGAACCCCTTCCCTTCCATGGTCGAGCAATATTTCATTGTATATATGTACCACCCACTGTTTATCCATTCTTCCATCAACGGACACACAGGCTGCCTCCACATCTTGGCCATTGTAAACAAAGCTGCAATGAACATATCGATGCACATGTCTCCTCAAAGTAGCATTTTGAGTTTCTTTGAATAAATACCAGGAAGTAGAATTACTTGGTTCTTCTTCGTCTCTTGTTATAGCCTTTGTTTTAAAGTCTATTTTGTCTGGGATAAGTACTGCTGCCCCAGCTTTTGTTTGTTTCAATTTTTGTGAAATAACTTTTTCCATTCTTTTAGTTTCAGTCTCTGTGTGTATGTTTTTTGGTCTAAAGTGAGTCTCTTATAAGCAGCATATACTATAAAGGTTTTGTTTTTTTATCCATTCATCCACCCTGTGTTTTTGATTGGAGCATTTAATCCACTTACATGGAAAACAATTGTTGATAGATATGTAGTAGAGGAACTCCTTTATCTTATTCTCGTCTGGGAAGCTCTTTATCTGTCCTTCAGTTTTAAATGATAACCTTGCTCTGTAGAGTAACCTTGGTTGTAGGTCCTTGCTTTTCATCACTTTGAACATTTCATGTAAATCCTTTCTGTTGAGAAATCAGCTGATAGCCCTAAGGGAGCTCCCTTGTAGATAACTAACCACTTTTCTTGGCTGCTTTTAGGTTTCTCTCTGTCTTTAACCTTTGTCATTTTAATTGTAATGCATCTTGGTGTGGGCCTGTTTGGGTTCGTTTTTTGGGGGGTCTCTCTGCACTTCCTGGGCTTGTACGTCTATTTACTTTGCCAGGTTAGGAAAGTTTTCAGTCTTTATTTCTTCATATAGATTCTCAATCCTTTTCTTTCTCTCTTCTCCTTCTGGTACCCCTATGGTGCGAATGTTGTTATGCTTGATGTTGTCCCAGAGATCTTTTAAACTCTCCTTATTTTTTTTGATTCTTTTTTTCTTTTTGCTGTTTTGATTGGGTGTCTTCTGCTACCTTGTCTTCCAAATTGCTAATTCAATCCTCTGCTTCATCTAGTCTGCTGGTGATTTCTTCTGGGGTATATTTCATTTCACTTTTTGTATTCTTCACTTGTGACTGGTTTCTTTTTATGGTTTCTATGTCTGTTTTTATGCTTGCTATCTCTCTGTTAAAGTTCTCACTAAGTTCCTTGAGCGTCCTCATAGCCATTGTTTTGAACTCTGTCTCTGGTAGGTTGTTTGTCTCCGTTTCGTTTAGTTCTTTTTCTGGAGTTTTCTCCTGTTCTTTCATTTGGGATATATTTCTTTGTTTCCTCATGTTGGCTGCCTCTCTGTGTTTGCTGCTATGTATTAGGTAGGGCTGCTATGTCTCTCAGTCTTGCCGGGTGGCTTAATGTAGTGGCTTAATGTAGTAGGTCCTGTGAGACCCAGTGGCACAGTCTCCCTGGTCGCCTGAGCCGAGTGCTCCAGGAGTGTCCATTGTCTGGGTTATGTGTGCCCTTCTGTTATAATTGACACTTGGTTGCTGTGGGCATATTTGTAGGTGGTATTGATCCTCAAGCTGACTGGGTGTAGGTTTGGCCACATCCAGAGTTTATGGAGCAGAATCTGCTCCAGGCTTTGGGGCCTGTTGAGACCACACTTTGTGTGTGCTATTTGTGGAGCTAATTAGGCAGTGCTCTGCTGTGTCTGTAGCCAACCTCCAAGTATGGGCTCTGTGGCCTCTTGGGAGGGGCTCCAGTGCAAGCCCAGGTCAGCCACTGCCTGTGACTGATGGAAATACAAAGCGAATCATAGTTGGTCAGTGACTGTGCTGTACCTGGAGATGCACTGGAGAGGCCATGCTACAGACTGAGAATGGCTGGTTTTGGGGTAGCTCCACAAAAAACCAGGGCATTCCAAGGCCTGCTGCCATCTGGTGCTTCCCATAAAGTTCAGCTGCTGATAAAGCATCCTGCAGTATGCGAGTTGGATGAGGCAGGGTCTCGATGAGTCCACAGGTTTGAGCAGAGAAGCTCACCAGACCAATCAGATTCAGAGTTGGCTGGGTGAGCGTGGGTTCAACACAGGAAAGATGGCGCCCATTTGCCAGCTGCATAGGAGAAAGACCCCACACAGGGAAAATGAGGACTGTCTCTGCAGTCCTTGTCCTGAAGTTCAATTCAGTCTCTCCTCATATGTCTCTGACACCTGCAGAGTCACCATCCCTCTGCTGGAGCCCAGGGTGAGTACCTGCATGGGCCCTTTAATAGGATGTCTGGGTTTCCTGCAGCCTTCCTTCCACTTGGATGGTCAGAATCCCTATTGTTTTTCACAGTGGGAAGTTATGAGGGCTCCTCTTCCCAGCACAGTACTCCAGGCTAGGGAACCTGGTGTGGAGGCCTGGAATCCCTTGCTCCTTTGTGGGGAACCTCTGTGGCCAAGATATCTCTCCAGATTTTCAATCACCACATGTGAATGTGGGACCAGGTCATTTCATGTCTCTGCCCCTTTTACTGGTTTCAACCTGGCTTCTTCTTTATATCCTTAATTATAAAACTTCTGTTCATCTAGACTTCTGATGGTTCTCCAGGTTGATTGTTCAATAATATAGTTGTAATTCTGATGTGTTTATGGGATGAGGCAACCACTGCATTTGTCTAATCCACCCCCTTGGATCTCCATACTAAATGCAATTTTTAAAAAGAAAGGAGAATAACTTCTAGATTCTTGATGATGTTATTCATAACTAATGTAACTTGGAGAGCTGAGCTGCTTTTCTTTCTGCATGAATTTTAATTATTATAGCTTTAAAATAAACATTCTTTAATAATTTAGAATTCCTGTATTTTCTTACCAGAGGAATATTTTAACAATTTTACAGGTGTTAGGTAACTTTTGTTCAAATTGGGCAAACCTCAATTCTAGCATTATGGGAGTGTTATTTGGAAGTGAACTTCTAACTATCAATACAAATGTCAGGATACTACATAAAACATCCACAGGAAATTTTTCACCTTTTTTTTGAATTGTTCACAAATATTTCCTGCATTATCCAACATAAAACAAAGAAATGGTTCATCTTTTTCTTTCAATTTGTATACAGTGGAAAAATAAGAAAAAAAAATATATATATATATTTACAAAGTTTACCTAATAGGCACGAGTCAAGATCATAGTTTAAGTTTATAGGTGAGAAGTTATCTAATAAAAATAATCAGAATTTATTTAGCATCAGTTGCTTCCATAATCAAGTATTATTCTGTTAATAAAACTTGTTGCCATTAGGCTTCTGGTATATACTTACACCATTACATAATTTGTAGTGCTGCTGCCCACCTTGGTTCTTTTCACAATTATTAACATAGAAAATTGTTACAAAGTAGGAGCAAGCATTTGCAAAAAATTCCCCAGCTTATTATACGTGCAAATGTATATGATGAAATTGTTTTCAGAAGCAATGATCTTTCAAACCCTTAAGAAATCACCAGAACTGAATTTGCAAAGATATTTTGCCTCTGTCCAAGAGCTGCATTTATTTATTCCAAGAAAGGAGCTGGAAAAATCAAATTCAGTGTTTAGTTTGGAGGTGGGTTAGGGAATTTGGCCATTTGAAAACTGACCGTCTTTAAGAATATGACCACAAAAAATAGGTTCAGTAAATTTATTTTAAAAATCATAAAACATTTCATACAAAAGAACATTGTATTCTGCACACTGCTCTGAATAGTTGCCAGGGACATAAGGACTATTGTTACTTTTCCTCCGTTTCCCCTACCCCCAAATGTTATAGTGACCACAAAGCGAAGGGTTCACAGTAATTACACAGAGGAATTTTCCTTTTTAATCAAGAATGAGCAAAAACAAAATTCACTCACTCTGCTGCTGTTTCAAAATTTCAGTGTTAGTTTGCACGCCCCCCCACCCTCTTCCCCAGCCTGTCTGTAAGGAACTAAAAGATTACATCTGGTGAACAGCAAAGGTTTCACTACACCTCAAATGCAGAACACAGGAAGCAGAGGAATGTTGGCTTTTTAAACAGAAGCAGATAAAAAAAAAAATGCATGACTCCTTCAGTTCTTCACTAGATGTAGAAAAACTTTCCAGAGTACTGCTTCACACTATAAAAAAGAAAAAAAAAATATCTTGCGTTAAAATCCTTCAATATCTGCATACTGCTTCACACTGTTCTGCAACAAACACTGTGCATTCTGTGTCTGGTCCTGTGGCTCTGTAAGGGTAATGATCCGATCTTCGGATCCTTCTAAGGGTTCATCAGTTTTGATCGAAGCTCCTGACTCGTGATGAATTTGTTTAATCCGCTGACCACATTTGCCAATAACAGATCCAGGCTAATCTTTGGGAATAGTTTCTTGTGTAGCAATAATAGGTCCTCCAATCTGGGATTGTAAGGCTGTGCACGCCCTTTGATGGGAGATTCTGATATAAGATCAAGGATGACCTTCATGCATTTTACAATCCAATGAGGTTTTCCTCCAATAAGAACCAATCTGTCAGAGGAATGAGGACAGTATTCATGGAAAAGCTTGATTGTTGTCTGAGTGTTCTCTCAAAGTTTTTTGATGATAGCACCTTTGATCCCAATAATTCCTCCTGCCAGACTCTGATGAATCAACAGTCTCAGCTGGCATTCAAAGTCGATACTTCCTTTATAGAGTGTTGGTAATTTAAGCCTTCCACAATATCACATTCGAGCGGCAGCTGGCTGGTTGCACTAGGTGATGGGAACTGCAGGCCCTCTTGCAAGATAGGGATGATTTTCTCCAGAATTTCTCCAATTGATTCAATATCAGCACTGATACTCAATAGGCACTTGGTCCACTGCTGTCCAGGACTGAAACACTGGCATTGTAGTCTGTATGCAAAGCCATGATATCCTGGCCTCCTTTTCCAGTCACTGCCCCAGCATTCTTGCTCTGAAGCCGAATTTGTAATTCAACCATCTCATCAGTGTTTCTAGATCTTTTAAAAGCTTGTTCCTCTTCCATTTCTTCTGCAGGATGTTTACCAAAGTCATCATTGGTTATGCTGTTGTGGAATGTACCCTCTGGCTGCTCAATCTCAATTTTCTAGGATTAAATGAATACACAAATCTAGGCCGCACACAAGCAGGATGTAGGCAACATGTCATCAGGGTTGATGCCGCGGAGAAACAGAGGGCAATGGCATTTGCTGACAGCTTGGAATACGTTCTAATTTCCAGTTTCTTTTTATTTTTGTCCTTTTTCTTCTGACATCAATAATAATGTTTCCATTCAAATTCTAGAAATTTATCATAAGAAAATCATAAGGGAGAAAATATTAGAAATCAGAATAATGATCAAATAACTGTGGAGTGACAATACTATGGAGGGTTATGTATTGTTAGAAATACTATTATGCAGGATATTTAAGACAGGTAAAATATCTATCATGTAATGTAAAATTGAAATCTTGGGATATGAATTCTGGGAAAATCATACATACATATAATTATTACTATTTTTTATGTAGACATTTTAATTTATTGTATTCATAATAGGTATAGTTTAAAATCTAAAAATCCTATTCTCTAGAACACGAGAAGACAATAAATAGAAGACAAGTGCTATACAAATGGAATATATAAGCGTCAGTAGGACTATGTATGTGATTTTCAACCACATTCACATTACGCACAGTTTTAAAAGTAGCTAATCTTACAATGACTTACTTGAAACAGTAGAGCTGGTAGAGGATATACGCCATTTAAGTATCAGTTCAAAGGTATATAAAGACAATTTTATAGGTGGTACTTATGTGTGTGGGGAGAACTGTTTACAATATCTAACTATCATGTTTCAGGGGACATGATTTAACAGTGAAGCTTTTATATTACAAAACAAGTTTAAGTATTCGTTATTTTAGAAATATCACTGAAACTAGAATGACATTTATTAACTATATTTAAGGAACATAGCAAACTAGTTGATAAAATTTACCTATCTTAGGAAACCTTAGATTATTTAGATAACATAGGATTTAGCTTTCAGACACACAGAAGGCAACGCCTGCTATAATGTCAATGTTAGTAAAAGAGCTTACTGCCGTGAATACTTAGATACTTGGCCAACTCCTGACCTAAGAGACATACAAAGTCACAACAAACAAAACAGCCCAGGAATAATAAAAACCTCATTCCTTATCATAGCTTCATTTCTCTTCTTTTGTTTCAGGCTCCATATACATCCGGCACAGGGCTGCATTAGGGCGGCATATAAAAGCATCACTTTCGTCTCCCAACTCTGTTAACTGTTCCAATGAAGATACACAAGGATAATGATCTTTTAACATATCTGGCAATTTAGAAATGTTGTCTTGAAGACGTCGAGAACGTCTAACTGGTGTTAGAAACTTCAGCTCTTTAAATGTAGAATTTATTTCATCAACTTGCATCTTCGTCTTCACACTTTGTAAGTATGGTGTAGTAGACACATTATATTTAATTAAGCAACTCTCTCTTGTTTCTGTACTGGGAGTTTTAACATCATTGGCTGGATCTTTTGTTTTGTCATTTTGCTCTGGTTCACAGTCTTGAAATACCACATTTCTATGATGTTTATTTTCCATTTCTGGTTTTCCTGACTCTAGTTTAACACTGGTATCTTCAATGTTGACTTCTTGGATTTGTTCCTTGGTTGCACAAGGCTCTTCAAAAATTTCTCCAAAGGTAACTTTTTCTTGACTCTTCATTGTTAGAATATCTACAATTGCATGTCAGATCTCTTCGATAGGCTGAGCTCCTGCCAGAATCGCCTTCTCATAGATTGCGATAATATTTTCAATAGGACTTGTGAGTGGTTCAATTCGTGCAAGGCATATCCAATTATTTAACAAGTTTTTTGGCATCTGGAATATTTTTAATCAGGTCATTCAGTGTGTCCAATATTTCTTCTTTTGGGCAGCCCTCATTGATTAGGTTAAGGCATTCAGAAACTGTCTTGTTTACTTTTTCAGTAAATAATCTTTGTTCATCTTCTGCCATGGTAGTCCAAAAGGACCCAACTGGTTTTTCATTTTGTCCTTCAGGTTCAGGGTGGGTAACTACTGAGCTAGGAGGCCTTTTCAGCACTCTTCCTTTGCCAGCTTTCCACTCACTCAGAAGAGGTTTTCTCTCTTCTGCAGTTTCTTTGGGCTGAGCAGATTTACTATTGATAGCTGCTTTTGCGATAGTATGTCTCCGCGGGTCAATGGGTTTTGACTTTTCTGTCAGTTTGGTATTAGAAGATGAAGCAGGCTTGGCTATAATTTCCGATGTGATGCTTCTTGATAGTGCCTTATTTCTTTTTACTTCCTGAGAAGAACTGGTTTTGACATTAGATGAAACTGAATTTAATTGCAGTAATTCTTTCTCAGGAGGCCCTGTCCGAATTGTAACATTGGCAGAGGTTCTACTGATGCCTCGGTTCGTGGAGTCCTGGGTATTGTTGTAGTGACTTCTAATAGGAGGACGCAAAAGTTGTCTGCTCTGAGATGTAGTGCTCACAAATTTAGTGGTAGTCTTCATAGTTGGTGCTCTCTCACTTTTCACTGTTGTACTGCTGGTGTTTATAGGCTGAGACTTTGTGGCTTTAGAGACAGTAGTTGCAAGTTTCTTCGTTGTTGCAGAATTCTCCTCTTTGACTTGTACAGGTTTCCTAAATGAATTAACCTTAGACCGAACAATTTGGCCGCGGTAAGATCCAAGCACAGGTTTCTTGAGCATGCAAGAGTCTTGCTTTGGTTTTTCTGTAGTCATTTGTTTCTTTTTAATATTGTTTTTAATGTGAAATGCTTGGCTTAATGTCATACGTTGATTTGGGGGCTTATCTTTATTTGGTAACTGCAGAGTTTGATTATTAGTCTCCAAATTATGTGTGTCAATTGCCATAGATGAATTGGTGAATTCATTAGAAGGTTTTAAAGGAATACAATTTTTTTCAATTGTTATATTATTTTTGCTCCTTGTAGCTCTACTGATGTTTTCTTTATCAGCCATTTTTGTCTTAAGTTTTAGAACTTTTGTATCTTCTTGGACTTGACCCTCAGATGTCACCACTCTCTGGTCTCTACTGGATAATATCTGATTTCCCTGTTTGTATGCAAAAATAGTTTTTCTTCTGAACAGATGTTCCTTGAGGTTTTGTTTTCTTTGTTCTCTGAACGTGGGATGGGCCCTCTGACTTGGGGGAAGCAGTAGGTCTTGTGGCACAGCGTGGGCACAGCTCATTGCAGTGCTGGGTAAGGAGTTACGCCTCGGATTTAACCGCTTCGCGATCCCTCTGAGTCCCGGAGCACCGCGCAGGCTGCCAGGGGCTCGGATTTTAGACCGCGCGATAATTATTACTATTGATGACATTTATTTCTGAGTGAAGAAGTTATGAGTAATTTTATTTTTTGTACTCTCTTAATTTTCAAAATTACACATGAGCAGAATATTGCTAACGTAACTTGAAAAGTTATTGGTAGAGCTGTTACTTTGCAAAAGGGTTATTTTTGTAAAATATAATTTTGAACATTGTTTTGACTACTAATTAGCAAAGTATGCAGAATTCTGAAATGTATTGGGTTGAAAAAAATTTAGTTTCGGAAAACAAAAAGTATAACCAAAATATCCTTCAGCAAGTGAATAGATGAATAAGCTCTGGTACATTTAGACAATAGACTATTATTCAGTGCTAAAATGAGCTATCAAGCCATGAAAAGACATGAAGGAAACGTAAATGCATATTACAAAGTGAAAGAAGCCACTCTGAAAAGTGTACATACTATACAAAGTCAGGCAATTCAGTTAGTGAACTCATCCTAGAAAAAGTGCTACATGTCTCATTGCTGAATGTCACTATGGTCGCTTTCAAAGTCCTCCCCTTGGGAAGCCATGCACCCATATCAGCACCTACTCCACCCTTTAAAGCAATTCTGGAACTCTTTTTCTGGAATGGCCATCAGAGCTGTTGTCGTATTACCATTGATCTCCTATAGGTCATCAAAATATCTTCCTTTCAACATTTCCTTTATCTTTGGATAAAGAAAGAAGTCATTGGGGGCCAGATTAGGTGAGTAGGGAGGGTGTTCCAATACAGTTATTTGTTGACTGGCTAAAAACTCCCTCACAGACAGTGCTGTGTGAGCTGGTGTATTGTTAGAGCTATGAATTGTTGGTGAAAAGTTCAGGTCTTCTGAAATTTTCACGCAGCCTTTCAAGCACTTCCAATTAGCAAACTTGGTTAACTGTTTGTCCAGTTGGTACAAATTCATAATGAATAATCCCTCTGATATCAAAAAACTGTTAGTAACATCATTGCAAAAAGTTCACAAACCTAATTGTCAGATCTTGTATAATTCTAACTACGTGATATTCGGGGAAAACCAAAACTGGGTAGGGAGTGAAAAGATCAGAGGTTGCCAGAAGTTAGGGTGAAAAGAGTGATGAACAGGGGGCCCACATAAGATATTTGGGGCAGTGCAACTACTCTGTATGAAGCTATGCTGGTGGGATGTGTCATTACACACCTGTCACAGCCCATAGATGTACAAACCAAGGGTGACCCTGAGGGAAAATATGGACTTTGGGTGATGAGGTGTCAATGGGCGTTCATTGATTGTAACATGTGCCCCCCCCACTTGGGTGGGGAAGCTGAGAGTGAGGGAGGTGGTGCCCGTATGTGGGAAAGAGGTGTGAGAACTCAACTTCCTGTTCAGTTTTGCTATGAGCCTAAAACTGCTCTAAAAGGTACGTTTATAAACAAAATAAAATCAGTGAATGATATTCAGTAAACTTACCTTCAGTGAATTCCACTTGTGGCTTTCGTTTGAGTTTTTTGTTTTGTGTTCAGCTGCTCTGGTAAGTTTGGGAACACATTGCTCAGTTGCCTCCTAGAGACTCAAGTCTGTGTTCCTCCCCCAGCTGAGATATTTGACCTTTAGCCTCTTTGTGTTGGAGTATAGGAATGGATAGCATAATCCTAGGGAATCAAGTAAACATCTTCTAAGAAAAGCTGGTTAGAAAATTGTGGCATGCATTGTGGGGATGTTCTGGGTGATTTGAAATGTATACATGAAATAAATAATATATAAACTTTGCCAAACTTGCTATAAGCGGGTTAAATTTGACGTCAACGAGGGTGCTTTTCTATTGTTTTTGAAATCCGGCATCCCTCTTCTGGTGACAATCTCCTGATTTTCCTTCGGGAAACTTCCCCCTTTGCACTCTCAGCCCCTGTGGGGCTGCAGCCCCTGGTTTAGGCAGCAGGAGACTGAGACCTAATCTAATGAGAGCAAGCCAGCCCTGAGCCACAGTGATTGGCACAGAGCTAATGGCAAGGATTTTCCTAAGTGAAATTCAGTGGAGTATGTGTGAGTCTGTTTGCTCAGCCAAGAGGCAGCATGGTTTAGAAGAGCAGGTATTCTGGACCGCATTGTTTGGGTTTCAATCCCAGTTCCCCAGTTCTACTACCTACTAGCTAGGTGAACTTAAGTAAGTCACTCATCCTCTCTCAGCCTCAGTATCCCCTGTAAAACAGAGCCAAGAATACTCCTTATCTTATGGGGTTGTTCTGGGAATTGCAAGAATTAATATTTATAAAACCTGGTACTATGTTTATCTCCTCAAAATTTTCACTTGGGTATGTAATGAGAATCTCAAATTTAACCTGCCCCAGATGAGTTCTCCTTTCATAGTCTTCCTATGAACTCAGTTAATGGCACTCCATCCTTCCTGTTGCTCAGGCCAAAATCCTTGGGCGGTCTTTGGCCTCTCTCTGTCTCTTTATCACATAAACAAATTCTGTCAGTTCCACCTTCAAAATATCAGGTAGATCACTTCATAAATTATATCAATGTCTAACCACTACACTATACACCTGAAACTAATATAAAATAACATCAAATGACAGCTATAATTTTAAAAAAAGAGCCACAGGGATATCAAAAAATGTATTCAGAATTCAACCAATATGTGTTGATGCCAAGCTGGTCCAAGGTACCATCATCTCTTGTCTGGATTGGGCACCGCAGCCTCCTAAATGGTTTCTCTGACCCTGCCCTCCACTCACTACAGTTTATTCTCAACAAGCAGCCAGAGTGAACCTGATAAAACAAACTGGGGAAATGTCACTCTTTGGCACCGAGTGCTCGTCGATCCCCTGCCCCCAGCACATGCAGTTACACCTCTGGCGTCTTCTCCTACTTCCTCCTCATTTGTCCTCTGCACCAGGCACTTCTTACCTGGCCTCCGCTTTTCTTCCAACACACCACATGCTCAGCACTTACTGTTTTCTTCCAGCTACACGACTTTGCCCTGCTCGCTTTCAGGATGTGGGAGGAGAAATCCTGCAGCTTTCCTTCCCACAAGACAGCTAGAGACACCAGATCGCTGGCTGTGATGTGTTTGACATCAGTGAGTGTGTTTTCCTGTTGTTTTTGATATTCAACATCTATTCACCCTTCTTCAGGTGACAGTAGTCTTACGTGAGGAGGTACAAAACATATTGAGAAACAAGACATGTTCCTAAGCAAAGAGGTCCGCCCCCACCTTCCCAGTGATGCTCAGAGCCTCACGGCTGCCCTTGGCTCATATGAGCCCAAGAACATGTCTCCAGAAGGCGCCACTTTGGACAATAAATCCTCTGCAAGGACAGTTTGAGTGCCAACTCTGGGCCAGCACATAATGGGTGCCCTAAGTATCTGTTGCTTAGTGGCATAGAGGTAAGGTTAGTGGGACAGGTTTGAAATAAGGTTATCAGGGTTCAAAACCCTTCTCGATTAACCAACTTTGGTCAAATTGCTTAGCTTTCTAAGACTCAGGTTCCTCATCTGTAGTATGGGAATAGAAAGTGGTTACATGATGGCAATGTGGTAGGGTATCGTACACAAAGTATTTGACACTCAGAGATGTTAGCAACCATTTTGTTGAAGGAGGAAAAAGAAGAATCTTGTAGTTAATCTTAGCCTCTCACCTCTTCTGCCTTCCACACTGTGCTCCACCACTCAGCAAGCACATGACAACGGATGCTTGCCCATCGATGGGGCTTAGCTGAGAGTCTGGAGAGGACCTGGGACCTATTAGGTTCTCCACCCCTGGTGGATGATCGGTCTGTTGTTGCTGGATTGCAACTGGGGGAGAGGGAATTGTTCAATCTGCAGGCATTGCTTGAGCGCCAGCTGCATGCCAGGCGTTGCTCTGATGCTAGGACCTCAGTAGTGGACAAAGATGGGCGATGGCCCTGTTCTCATGCAGCTGCTTCTAGTTGGAAGAGGGTCCCCCATTTCCAGGGCTTTCCCAGGGAATTTGGCTGCTCTTTATCTTATACGTAACCTCACAGGTTTTAACAGCAAGCCTGAGACTCAGGGGGATCACAGGATATTATGCTCAGGTTCAAAGAGCTACCAAGAAGTGGAAAGTTAGGACTTGAGTCTGCGTTCATTGTTCTGGGAGATGAGACAAGGCCGGGCAGTGACTATGCATGCACAGTGAAGTGGAAAGAGCAGAAATTATACACACGCACACACACGAGCGCTCAGGCGTGTGTGTATTCAGATGGTATATGTTATAATTACCTTTAAAGCTGTAACGATTAGAAGAAAGGCTGGAGGGAGAGATACCAAATGTTAACGGTAGTTGTGTTAGGGTTTGGAAGGTGGGAACATTTAGCTCTCTTGCTCTATATCCAACTTTTAAAATGTGATTGTATTACTTGAATGATTTAAAATGACTAACGAAGTTGACAAAGAAAAGTAGAGAGCTTGAAATTCGCATTTTGGACCCGTATTTCTACTAACTTTCTGTGTGGCTGGGAGAAAGTCAAAGAAGTCACTACTCTAGTGCGCCATCCGTCCTAAAATCTCCTTACAATTCTGTTTAAATGCCTTTCCCCCCTTTTTCCAAACTTTGCTTTTCCATCAACAGCCATATCTAGTGTCACTTCCTGAAATCCACTCTGACATACTGCGATTTCTCCTGTCCATATGCAGCCACCCCAATATTAGTGCTTATTTCTTGAATACTAGCTAGAAGTCAGAACTCAACTACGTTCTTTATATACGTTACCTGAGTCAATCCTCAAAATAATTCAGTGACGCCCACAGATACTTTTAAGCCTACTCTGCAGAAGAGGAACTTTCAATCAGAGTTTTATTCCTTGCCCAAGTGTCAGAGCCCACTCACGTCTACTTTCACGAGAAAGCCCACATTCTTAACTGCTCTACACAGGGCTTCCTCGAGGCCAGTTTAATTTTGTGTCCTCAGCAGCTACCATGGTACCTGGCATGTGGTGGGTCCTTAATATGTGTTAAATGAATGAATGCCCAAATATGCCATTTTTTTGAGTCTCAGTGTGTTGTAACTATGTGCAAAGATGTCTTCAATAACAATATTACCATTTGTTGAGTACCTATCCTATCTTAGGTGTGTATATTATCCCCAAATTAATCTCCACTTTAACCTGTTGAGGAAACATTATACTGTATCCATTTGACAGATCAGAAAACAAATTAAGAAAATGTAACTTTCCCATCAAACCGTGCCACAACCAGAGGGCGTGCAGGGAGGGAGTTTATTTTTCTGTGTACTGGAAACTTCTTCCCCAAGGACATATCAGGATGCTTGACATCTGTGGCTCTGAACACCTGTAGAAAGACAGAACACAAAGCGAAAGGGTTCACTAACCAAGTGACTTCGTCAAAGCAAAGTTTCCTTTGAGATTTTATTTTCTCAGGTCTTTGTTATACCAAAGAGGAGGAGAGACTAAAAGCTAAAGTGCCCCCAAGTCACTGCCGATTTGTAACCCGAAATTAAGGCAAAACAAATCCTGTTTATATTTACATATAAACAGGGACATATGCTGCCTGTTCATTAATATTTAGTGCAGGGCAGGAGGAAGAATGATGTACTATATATTCACTTTGTTCTGTTCGATTTTTACTCCATGTGTATTTATTATTAGGTTGGTGCAAAGGTAATGAGGATTTTGCAATTGTTTTTTACCTTTTAAACCACAATTACTTTTGCACCAACCTAATATATTTATTATCAAACAACAAATACCTTTTTAAAGGGGTGGTATTTGTGGCAGTTCTTAAATGTTTTGTTAGACACACTAGAAAAATATTAGTATCAGATGGCTCAGTTCAATAAGGAGAGGTAGCAAGATCTGTTACACATTAACTGTTATGTGCAACTGAATAATGTTGCACATTATTCAACATAAAATAAAGCTTAGGCCAAGGACGAGAGGGGTAGAAGAAGGCAGGGAACACAGCAAGGTCAGAGATGAGGGAAATGAACCCCAAGGAAAAGTGATTTCTCATCCCATTTTCTACTGACATCTGTGATATTAAGCTAGAAAGTGCCAAACTGGGAGACATAACCACTCTGGGAGCTACGTGGGGTCAAGAAAAGCTTCCAGAGGAAGGTACAGGGAAAGTGACCTAGCAGTCAATGAGTAGGAGGTGTAATAGATGAGTAGGAGTGGGTGGACAGCGGGCAGGCAGGATGGGCTGGCGCCAGGGAAGAGGTTGGCCTGGTTGGGGACAGAGAGAAGCCCCACAGGACTGAGGGCCTTGGGGGCTGGGGAGAGAGGAGGCTGTGGAGGCTGGAGGAGGAGTTACGGGGCTGGTATGCTTGCTTGCTGTGTCTACAACTAGCGAGGTGTGACGAGTCAGAGTGAAGTTTCAAAGGTTACATACCTACAAAGTTTGGCTTAAAAGAAAGCCACCAGCCTGGCTGTGGTGGAGAAAACGGATGGCAGAGGTTGGGGAGAGAGGATTGGGGAGAATGGTTGGGGAGCTATTCCTAGGTGAGAAAGAGAGTGGGATTTCTCTTGGACTAGCTGGTGGCAGAGGGGATGAATAAAGTGGATATTTGATAAATAATTTTCAGGCAGAAGGTACCAACTTCTGGGTGGATGTGAGGGATGACGGAGAAGGAAGGGTCAAAGACTTGGAAGTTTCTAGCTTGGGCATCTGGAGGATGGGAATTTTTTTATTACAATTTGGAAGTACAGAGAAAGATCTCCTTTGAAGGAGAAAGATGAACATTTCACTATTGGATGGAGTAATTTGCAAGTAGAGATTTACCTTCCTCTATCAACTTTTTGTCCCCTTCATGACCGCCCAGCCATGGAGTCCGTGTAAGAATTAGCTGCTCTATTCCATTACTAAAATCCCATCTTTGCTTAAACTTTCAACCCCCTTGCCTTTCTCTTCCCTGATGTTATAGGCTGCATGGTGTCCCCACCTCTAAGTTCATATGCTGAAGTCCTAACCCCCAGGACCTCAGAATGTGACTGGATTTGGAGATGGGACCTTTAAAGAGGTAATCAAGTTACAACAGGGTCATTATGGTGGGTCCTAATCCTACGTAACTCGTGTCATTATAAAAGGAGAAAATGTCAACACAGCTGTGTGGACACACAAGGGAATGTCCACATAAGGACACAGCAAGAAGGTAGCTATCTATTAATAGAGGAGAGAGGGGTCTGCTGGGAAATCAACCCCACTGACATCTGGATCTCAGACTTCTAGTCTCCAGGACTGTGAGAATATCGTTTCTGTTGCTTTATCGTGGCAGCCCTGGCAAACCAACACACAGGCAAACCCCAACCCTATCAAATCCAACTCTGCCTACTTTTGCTGTTTGCTCTAAGCAGAAGCAGGTGGCTGGATAAAACGTACCCTCACTGACTGGCCTTTTTTTCACCTTCCAGACCGCTTGAGAAAACCCTGGGAACTTCTCTCATTTCCCACTCCTTCCACTCTCCCAGGGTCCTGCAGCTCGCCCAGCACCCCACGCACTCTCAGTAGGTGACCTTCTCATTCATTGAGAAGCAATCAAGAGAATGCCCACATGTCACCATCTGCATGTACACTAACCTTGGTAGCCCCAAAGCCACGTTCACCCCTTTCCCTAGGTGGAGGCAGAGCTCCTACCCACACCCCATGTCTGGGATTCCCAGTGCTAAGGGAACTTGAGAGAGGAGAGGCAAGGGATGTCTGGGAAAAGCCACTCGGTTATGCACTGAACCACCACTTGGAGTGCTTACTGCATGGCAGACGCTTTTCTAAGCACAACCTATGGATTATAGAATTGCTTCCTCTCCACATGCTCACGGACAGGTAGGAATAGCTGACATTTATTGCGTGCCTACCATGTTTCAGGCTTTTTGCTAAACAGGCTGTAAGTATGAATTCACTTAATCCTCATAACAACGCTGTGAAGTGGGTACTACTATTGTCCCCACTTTACATGTGAAATACAGAAAGGTCAAGTACCTTACCCACATCGCCCAGCCAGTGGGTGGTGGAGCTGGGTTTGAACCCAGACTTATCCATGATGCCAGTTGAGAGAAGGGGTAAGGCTTAGGTGGAGCCTTAAAAGGGGGCTGAGCTGGCATTTTTCAATGCTAAGAAATAGAGGCAGAGCATTCCTTTGCAGATAAAAGGCATTTCTTGCACAGAGGTGCAGAGACCGGCAGCCAGCTTTTCTATTTTCCAGGCCCCAGTGTGGCTAAGTGCAAAGCTGACAAAGGGAGCAGGCAGAAAGGGTCAAGGACATACTGGGTGTTATTTAGGCATCTGCAGAGGAAGGTTAAGGTGGCTGCTTCTCTGTTATTGTTGAGGTCTTTTAAGTCCTTTAAATCTTTATTGGTCCAGCCAGCCAGGGAACTTTGAAGGAGGGGGTGGGGTGGGGAAGGAAGCCATGAAAAGAAAAGTGAAAGACAGAGGGGGAGGTGGCAGTTTCCTAACCAGTTAGCTCTCCAATCTTCCCGCCTCAAGCCCATCTCCTCCGACTTCACAGGACAGAACCTGAAGTGGAACCCATGCCCAACCACAGATTCAGCCCCGTGTCAGAGCAGGAACCATGCTGCAACCTCTCCAAGAAAGCCAAGGTCTGTCTCGGCATCCTCTGTGTCCTGGTCGTGTTGGCGACCATCGCGGTGGTGGCGGGTGTCCTGTGGGGTCGCCCGGCGCCCAAGCTCAAGGAGTGGGACGGGAGTGGCAGCACTCCGAATTTCCCCGAGATCGTCCTGGGGCGATGCTTCGTCTACACTCAAGTCCTGCGGCCTGAGCTGAGGTGAGCTGGCGCGGTACTTACTGCGGGCGGGCGGCAGGGGACAGCGGGGCACCGCGGGCACCGCGGGCGGAGGGGCTGTGCGCATTGCCTGAAACAAAGCATCTTCTGTCCGGGTCAAATGAGAGCCCGCTGGGCAGTGCTGAGGTCGGAGTCCGGGGCTTGAGATCCCACGCGCCTCTCACAGGAGCCCCTGGAAGTGGCACCCGCTTGCGGAGCGGGATGCGCTGCCCTCCGGGCGGCCCTTCAGCTGCGAGCACTTGGCAGAGATGCCCGCCCTTCCCGCAAGGTGCCCGCCCCGCCCCGGGCAGCCCAGAGCCGCAGCCCACCTCCCAGCTCTGCACCCGCTGCAAAGCCCGAAAACACCTGCAGGAGCCGGTGTGGGGGTGGGTGGGGGCCTGGGGTGGCGATGGGGGGCGTCAGGGGGAGGGCGAGGGATGGGGCAGGTGTTGGGGGCATTTCCTACTTTGCATGGGGTTTCCTGTCGCCGGGTGTGACCAGAAAATGCCCTGATGGTTACGGATAACACCTGCTGACGCGGTTTGCGGAGCCTGAGGTGGGGGGATGGTGTCAGAGGCCGGACCCCTGAAGTGAGTTTCATCCATTAATAGAAAACGGCTCTCTGATTCCTCTTGCGTGGGTGACACGAATGATTAGAGAACTCCCTGACAAAACAAAACAATAACAACTTTAAACACTGAGATACAGCGTATCTGGCAAGGTGCATCAGCTCGATGAATCTGGACCCCCCCTGGAAACACCGCCCACATCAGGCTATGGGACCTTTCCAGAAGGTTCCCCGAGCCCCCTCCCACTAGTTACTAATCTCTCCCCACAGTGAAGGGCTTTCTTCACTGCTATTCCCAGGGATTCATTTCACCAGGAAAACTCACGTTGAAATGGAACACGCTGGGAAGTAAAAAGCTACTTCTCAGGCTGCCTAAAGTTTCAGGGGGAGCCGCGATTTCCTGCGGTGGGTGGAGGTGCACAATTTGGCCTCCATGAGCCCTGCAGTCCTGGTCAAGGAGCTTTTAGTTGCCTCAGAGCTCAAGAGTTGAGGTCTATCTAATCCCCTCACTTTCCCCCTGATCCTTACCCCCCTCCTGTCTAGCAAACCTCAGTTTTTCCTCTATGTCTCTGAGACTGTTTCTGATTAGTTTGCTGTTTAAATAAATAAATAAATAAATAAATAAATAAATAAATAGAGTTTGAAAACAGAAAACGAGAAAAAGAGTTGGGTTCTAATGCAGATACCAGAGGTCCTCATGGCAAATCACTCAAGTCCAGAGATTGCCAGGGTCCCAGAAGTTTTGTTTACAAGTAATTAACTTGATAGGTGACAGGTAAACTAGAGGTGGTAGCTTTCCTTCAAGTTGTTGCACTTAGTACCAATTAAATCAAGGGATATTCTATCTGAATTAGCACGGATAAATGTGATCTTTTATTTTCACCTTAATTTAACAGTTTCAAATATTTGTTGCTCAGTCGTGTTTGGTATGGTCATACTATGGTTGGATTACTACATCCTATTGGTTAGATTAGTACATCCAAACAGCAAGCGGGATGTACCATAAACACCACGTGCTTTTTAATGGTTGTCAGAATGCCTTCAAACACAGGTTTGTATACATATGTATATATATGTATATATATATATGTTCAACATATGCATATGTGTGCATGTACACATTTAAATTATTAGCAGGGAAAAGCTTCTGTTAATATTTTTGAACATCCAGATTTCTCACATGTACATGCACACAGTTTATATAAATGGGCTAGTATTCACATGGTACTTAGCATGTGCCAGGCACTTAAAAAAATCAAATCGTTTAGTCCCTTAACAAGGGGAGTATTATGCATATTTTAAATTTTGATAACTATTTCTAAATTCCTTTCCAAAATAACTGTTCCATTTTATACTCCCATCACCATCTATCAGAGGGCATGCTTTCCCACAATCCCTTCATTGCTGAATAGTATCAACTGTTTATGAGAAAAAAATAACACCTAATTTTTCCCTGGTTATTAGTGAGTCTTAGCATGTTCTATACATTTATTGGTCATTTACATTTTGTTCTGTGGATTTCCTGTTCAGATCCTTGCTAACTTCTGCTGAGTTGCTTGTTGATTTCTTTTTATGGGAGTTCTTTATACATTGTACATACGTTATATATATAGTGAGTCTTTCTCTCTCTGCCAGCTGTCCTTCTATCTAATTTCTGTTGGCTCCCCAGGGACTTTAACCTCAAGGTCATAAGTGATTAATAATTTCCTCCTTCTTTCTATGTTGTTGGAAGTTTGGCACACTGGCTATTTTCCTTGTAGTCATACCCTCTTAATATCAACAATCTTTCCTCTGATGAATTCTGCAATTGTTCCTGTGATCCTCTTCTCATATCCGTCTGTTGCCAGGTTACTGTCTCCTGCCTTGTTCTTTTATATTGGGTCAAAGCAGCAATTCATGTCAACTATTTAAGCTGGTGTTTCTACTTTGACCCAGAACCTTTTACCTCTGCAGGTCTTTATTGAAATAGGTATTAACATACAAAAAATGTGATATGGAATACTAAGCAAAACAAAACCAGCATAAAAATTATGCATATAATAATTGTAACTATGTACAGTAAAGCTGAATGTAAAGAAAAAATATAGCAAAATATGGCATTGCGTGGTTAATGAAAGAATTATTGTAGGCTTCTTTCCTTGTTATTGTTCAGTTTCAAATGATCTATAATTGGTATTTTGCTTATCAGTACTACATAATAAACCACCCCAAAACTTAGTGTCTTTAAAAAGAAAACCATTTTATTATAATGTCATACAATGACTGTGGATTGATTGGGCTTAGCTAGTCGGTTCTTCTGCTTCTTGTGATCATGACCAGGGCTGAAATCATCTGGGCCCTCAATTAAGCTGGAATATCCAAAATAGATGTGACATCAGTCACATGAACGGCAGCTTGGAGGGGTCAGCGGAAAGGCTGGTGTCACCTGGGGTGCTGGAAAGGCTGGGTCTCTCTCTTTCTCCGTGATGTCTTCTTAGTGCCTTACAGTCACACCCCTGAAATCTTGACTCTGTGAACATGTTTTACTGTCAGTACCCTGGATGTGATCATTGCCTTGAGGCCAGTTCTTACTTTGACATTCTTTTACCAGGAAAGATGGGGAATGACAAACAGTTTTATTCTCAAACCTAGCAATACTCACTTGGAAATACCTGACTTAAATATTCTACTTAAATATGAGCAGCTCTCCTTTTTATTCCTCTTCTTGTTCCCCTCCCCCCCACCCCCCCGTTCTTTCTGTACCTTATGGTACACAGCTCAAATAAATGACTTGGCACTTCCAATATTCTGCCTGGAAATCTCTTTAGCCATATATGTAAGTTTGGTATATTCCCATTAGCTCCATTAGTGCAGATGACAGTGTTACTAAACTTTCCACCATTACATAACGTGGGTCACCTTTTTCATAGCCTCCAATAACAATTTCCTCTGTGTCCATCCAGCCTTCATGAACAGTGTCCTTGAGACCTTACTTAATTATGGCTGCTCCTCAGGGCTAATGCCACAATGTAGTAGTAGGGTCGCCCAGAATGAGAATGAGAGAGAGAGAGAGAGAGAGAGAGAGAGAGAGAGAGAGAGAGATTTTAAGGAATTGGATCACTTGGATCACGTGATTGTGGAGGCTGATGAGCCCAAACCCTGCAGGGTGGACAATCAGGCTGGAGACCCAGGGAAGAGCTGATGTTGCAGCTCAAGTCTGAACGCAGTCTGCTTGCAGGATTCCTTTTGCTTCAGGGGATGTCGGCCTTCAGCTGATTGAATGAGGCCCATCCACAGTATGGAGAGTAATCTGCTTTACTCAAAAAATACTGACTGAAATGTTACTCTCATCTAAAAAAATACCTTCACAGCGAGATCCAGATGCATTTGACCAAATATCCAACACATGGGTACCATGACCTAGCGAAGTTGATGCAAAAATGAACCAACGTGCACAGGTTTAGGTTTCTGTAACACAGAACCTCACTTCCAGCTACCACTTCCTGTTGTGGTTCTGTTGTTGCATTATTAGCTACCCTGAAATGTAGTGACTTACAGCAACCATTTTTCACCTTTCAGGATTCTGTGCGTTGGCTGGGATCAGCTGGGTGGTCAGTTTCATGTAATGTCACCTGGGGCTATCATCATCTGGGGGATTGACTTGGCTGAAACAACCAAACTGTTGTACTTCCATGATGGGGCCATGGCGCCTGGGCTCAGCGAGGGTAGTCAGACCTCTCTTTCTCTTTGTATCATCTCAGGCCTCTCCTTCCACTGTGGCCTCTCCTCGTGATGTCTCCATGGTGTAGCTTCATTTCTCAGAGTTCCCAGACTCTTAAACATGGAGCCTGGCAGAGCTTCTTAAAGGTTTAGACCCATAACTGGCACAGCATCAACTCTACCGCTTTCCGTTGGTTAAAACAGTCACCAGTTCAGCCCAGATTCAAAAGGCAGGGAAACAAGCACCCCGACTTCCGAATGGAAGGAGCAACCTACATTTTGTGGACAGCTTTAACCCTTCATATATCTTCATGTTTATTTTCTTATTTTCATTTCCTTCTTGTCTTTTTATTTTTCTGTTAGCATCTATTGCTCTTTCTATATTATTACCTTGTATTAACTAGATTAAACAGTGACAAAAATCTAATATTTGACTCCTAGAAAATAAGCTCCTTGAGTCTAGGGATGTTTTGTCTTGTGATGTATCTCGAGGACCTAAAATAGTGCCTGGAACATAATAAGCAGAAATATTTAGTTCAGTTCAAGGAATGGTATACAAGCTAGTGTATTGTAAATAATAGAAACAAACCAAGGCAGAATTAATATATCTCTTCAGTGAACTTTGCAATACTATCACTCCCCAAATCCATCAGTTTCTATTTTGGGCATTTGGATTGTTTGTTCTTTTGTGTTAATAGCTTTTGGGTATTTCTTTGTCAGTCGTAGGACTTTATCTTCTTTACCTGTTCTTTTTCCTTGCTTTTCCTTTGCCAGAATCTCTTAATCCCACAGAACTTCCTGTCTGCCAGCCTTTTAGTATTGAAGCTTGTCTCTGGTTATAGAGCTGGTCATTTTTTGAATTGAAACAGGAACATTAAATGAGAAAATTCCTGAACAGATCACACCTGGCTATCTCCCACCTCAAGGTTCACAAACAGGAACTTCCTTGTGACCAACAGGGCCCTGGACATATGCAACCCAAGAAATGTGGCCAAGAACCACCAAAGAGTTAGCGAATTGTTAGCACTGACAATGGGGCATGTTGATGCTGTGAGAGAGAACCGAGACTTAGTCAGGACCCAGGGAAGGTGGAAGGGTGGGGCAGAGTCTGCAGGAAGAAATGGAGAGCCAGCACCCAGAGTAATGTGGGCCACTAGAGAGGCACCTAGATGGTGTGGCTTCCATTCTACGAATCTTCTCAGCTTTAGGGAAACCAGCCCTTCCCATGAATTGCAGGCATCTATGATAGCTGCTGGCTGTCCAGGGATGGGATCAGACCCTGCTATGATAGCTCTTTGCATCCCCCACCCCCAAGACAAGCTAGGGTCCTGGAGAACAGGGACTGATTTATTCACCTCTGTTTCCCCTTTTGTTTGGCACATTGCTCATCACATTGTAGTCTTAATAGATGCTTGCTCAGTTGAACTCAAGTCCACATCATGCTGGTTCCAAAATACGTGTATAGTGAGACACTTAATCAGAGAAAATATTTCATCCCTCTCACCCTGCCTTTTCACAATCATTTCTATTCACACACTGACTGTCTTTTCTGATTCCTTTATCTTCATTTCACAACTTGTTTTCCTTTCTCTTTCCTCTTTAAAGTTTCTAAGAAGGTTTCTTCGGTCCAGTTCTTCATTTTTACTTCCCTGTGCCTCTCATTTTCATGACTTTAGCATTTTACTAACTTCTAACTCAATACAGTTTATTAGTATAAAATGTGAAAAATAGCAAACACTTACTGAAAAGCTATTGAGTGCATGGTGCTGGGCTGGTCATGGGGGCTTCAGAGAGGAAGAAAACACAGGTGTTGCTCTCCAGGGTCTTGCAGGGAAGGTGGGGGGAGGACTGGCCTGGAAGCAGAGTACTGCAGCATAGCGTGGTCTGTGACCTGTTTGTACATGGATGGGAGGGGATCCCGAGAAGGTGGGGCTTCTGTGCTGTCAGCCCTTTGCTGGATTCTGCTAGGGTGAGTCAGATGTACTCAGGTACCTATGAAACAAAAGATATGTGAACTGCTATGAGCCAAGTGCCAACACAATGCCACAGCGATTCAGAAATGAGCATCACCAGCTTAGGGCAGAGTCAGGAAGGGCTTTATGAAAGCAGTAGCATATGAGGTCTTCCTTTTAGAGTAGAATTTCAACCAAGAAGTGTGTCTCTGAAAAGTGTGTGTTACCTTGTTGCTGGAAGCCCGGGAGACACAGAAGATGCTATTCTTGACACTTGATGGACCAAAACACTTTAAAGGTTGCGGGGCCTTGGGAAGATCCCACTGGAGGGAGGGTCTCCCACTGGAACCTTGTGTGGGCCGGTTCACAGCCTGGACTTTCCCAGTACACAAAGGATATGAGGGTGACTGTACTTGCACAGGACAGAATGCCAGCATTGTTTCCGTGTTGAGTGATGGACTGTCCACCTCCTTGATGTCAATTCCCCGTTAGACCCTGAAATTCATTAGAGCATCACAAGGCCTCATGTTCCCCTATGTACCTCAATGCTCAGGTCATCTGCCTTCCTTCAAGCCCACCTTTCATTCTGGGGTTCTAAGAGGGAGACCTGTGTCCACAGAGTGTTCGATGCACCTGACTGAATGGGGAAGGTGAAATAGGGCAAGAGATAGGGCTCTCAGATGTGCAGCTGTGGTTACAAACAGGGAAGTCAGCCCTAGGGCTGAGTTATCTGTGGAAGGAAGTGTGGAGTGGAGTGCATGTGCAAAGCAACTGAGTTTGGGGCCTGTGGGTTTGGGGTGCTACCAGGACATGTGGGAGAAAGTAGCTCTGGGGATAGAATCTTTTAGTAAGAGGGCTAGTAGGAGGGCCCAGCAGGGAGCACATTAAATGGCTGAACAAGCCAAGGCGGAGATGAGAGGAAAAGCAGGAGAGATGTTGTTTCTGTGCTCCTTGGCTTAGCGTTTTGCTGCAGGTGTTTTTACTAGAAAGGTCTGTGGTGCTCCCTACTGAAGTTGGCCCCCACTCCTTGCTCTGGTATCATTTTTAATAGCTGAAGGAATTGGTGAGTTTCCCCTGACCCCTGAGAAAACTTTTGTTCTTTATCAAAAACGAGCACTCATGGCTACTCTGCTTCCTCATTTCCTCTTTGGGAGAAAACTCTTGGAAAACAGCTGGCAAAGTTCATTGAGAAAGTTTGAAGGGAGAAATGGTTATGGGTTGTCTACGACGTGTAGGCACTTTAGAGTTGGTTATTTTTAAACTTTATCAGGTTCCTGTCAGTAAAGTTCAGGACACACCCACATGGGTGGGAAAATGGAGGCTGACAGAGGTTTAAAGACTTGGCTATATCTACAGTGAGTTAGAGCTGGTGAGGTATTCTCTGGGTCCTGTGCAGAAGGAAAATGCAGGGCTCACTGTTCAAAAAGCAGGAAAACGCTTTCCCTTCCTTCTGAGGTCTTTTGCTCCACCTGCAAGGTGGTTTTACTTCGTACTTAATGTTGAGTTCCCTTGGGCACAGGAACAGAGCCAACCCTGACAGGTGCCTGGGTCTGCACCCTACAGCTTGGCACATGTGGAATGTGTGCCTGACCCCGACCCTCCTTCACCCAGGCTCCTGCTGATGGCAGAGGGTGGCAGTGGTCATTAGGTGGCGAAGAACCTTTCCCAGGAAAGTGGGTCCATGTGTGAGCCAAGGTTTCAAGCCCTTGGTGCACACTCCCATTGGATGTTTCTGACAAAACACAAAAGCAAACATAAAATTAGTAAGAATTTCCAAACAGTAACTGCAGAGCATTAAACGCCAAGCAGGAGACCTTTCTGAGCCCAGGGCCTGTGTGACTACACCAGCCATATGTCCATGATGTCAGTCTTATGGTTAGCTCATGGCAGAGTGGGGATTGGGAGTCATCTCTTTCTATCCTTGGACACATCAGACCCATTAGGCTGATGAGAAAACTAAGGCTTGGAGTGATTTCCCAAGGTCCAGAGCTGGTAAGTGGTAGGGCTGGCTTTCTAACCGACTGCACAGCCTGAGCCATCGCATCAGATGGCTTTCAAAAGAGTAGGCTCTATGCAGCTCCTAAGGCCTGGGGCAACCCATTCCAACTGACGTAGTAGCATTTCCGGAGGGAGGCCTCTCATAGTTTTTCTATCCATCTCAAAGGTGAGTTTTGAGGCTGTAGTGCGGGGTCACTGGGCTCCTCCTTTTAGGGAAGCAAGGTCCGAGAGTTCAGTGCTTTTTCTCAGTACTTAGGGAAATGTTGGAAATCTCTGCAGAATGCCACATCCTGCCCCGGTTGTCAGGACATGTCCTTTGTGGTTTACTCACCTCTTGAACTATCACCTCTTTGAGCTGAGTGAGGAAGGATGTAGTACTCATTCTGTACCTCTTAGCCTATGCCCAAGGGAGCCCTGCTAATTGATTACAGCACTGTATGGGAACCAGTGTCCAGCCTCCAAATCCCCACACAGCATACCATGTAGATGCTGCCAGTTGGTTGCGGTTGTTCTGAGAGATAACACCTATTTGTGATACTGCTTCAGCATCGTGTACTTGTCAGGTGTTCTCCACTGGTTGAAGAACAGTCTTGTTGCAAGGGGATCAGATGTGTGTTGTGTAACTGTGTACGGCACAGTCAGAGCCTCCAATAGCAGGGAGTCATGAGTAACAGCCAAAGTTGCACAGCTGATCACAATTTGAATTCATTTGTTGAAGAAGAAGTTTCAAAATTTAAGAGCATAACTTTTATAACCTGCAGAATCAACACGTTGACGATTTATGAAGAATCAATAAATGATAAAGTCAGATCAAAGAAAATTTGGAGGCACTGAGTATTTATAAGTATTTTTAAAAATATTAGAATTATAGTGATAGGTTAAATATAAAACTGGTTAATGGTTTACAAGGCAGTAAAAAGCCATAACCTTTTGAGAGGACGTTTCCCCACCCCCCTTTTTTTTTTTGTTAGAACTAGTTCAACTCTGGAATAGATATTTGAATGCCACTTTAGTTAAGAGATCTTGGATTTTTTTGTTTTTCAAAGCTTCTTTCTTTTTTTCTCTCTCCTCTCCTCTCCTCTCCTCTCCTCTCCTTTCCTCTCCTCTCCTCTTCTTTCCTTTCTTTTCCTTGGGGAATACTGGGGAACAGTGTGTTTCTCCAGGGCCAATCTGCTCCAAGTTGTTGTTTTCAATCTAGTTGTGGAGGGCGCAGCTCACTGGCCCATGTGGGAATCGAACAAGTAATCCTGTTGACCAGAGCTCACGCTCTAACCAACTGAGCCATCCAGCCACCCCTGGGATGTCTTTCTGTCAGACAGAAATTATTTGTATCTCTAACAGGCAAGATCTACAAGTTACCATCTAACTTTTTAAGGTTTGCCGTAAGTAGCAAAGACAAATCTAGTAGGTAATTAATTCTTGGATAAGCCAGTCATAAAATGCCCCAATATGCTACTGAAAGAACGTGCTGCCCACTTTTTTTTGCCTTATTTCCAAGTGTTAAATATTTTTTAGAACATGTTTATTCAGTAATTATTATTGAGCTCCTATTATGTTTCATAAACTCTTCCAGATTTGGGGACTACAATAGTAAACAAAATAGACTCAATTCTTTCTCACATGGAACTGATATTCTAGTTGGGGGTGGAGAACAGACAGTAAAGGAAGCAGGAAAATGTAGTGTGGTAGCTGGTAGAAAGTGCTGAAAAGAATGCTGGGGAGGGGAGAGAGTATTTAGAGTTTTACGTATGATAATAAAATAAGGAAGACCTCACTAAAAGCTGAAAGAAGAGGGAGAGCGAAACCTATAAAAGTTGGAACTTTCTGTTATGGAAAACTTCAAACATATATGAGACTAAAGGAAATAATAATAACAGACCCAATCAATCCCCATTTCAATCCCCATTTACCTGTTACCCAGCCTCAATAATTATCAGCCTTCTGCTATCCTTATTTCATATGTCTCCTCACTTTCTCTTAAAGTACACTAAAGCAAATTCCAGACTTCATATCATTTTGCCTGTAAATGCTTCAGTCTATATCGCTAACCAAAATAAATACATAACTAAATAAGTGCATAAGTAAATAAATAATAAAACATAGCTAGAATACCATTATCATACTTAACAGAATTAAGACGAATTCTTTAATATTGTCCAATATCCACACTGTGTTCAATTTTCCATGACTTTTTCAAAAAGTGAGGCAAGGAAAGAAGTATGGGAGGGATTTAGAGGCTCTTAAATTATTCAGATGAGAGCTGGTTTTAATTTGGATAGTGATGGATGCTGGTGAGATGTGGATAGGTTCTGGATACATTTTGAAAATAGATCCCATATGATTTGCTATGGGCTTGTAAATAGGATGTGAAAGAAAAGGAAGCAATAATGACTCCACAGTTTTGGGGCTTAGCTAGCTACTGGAAAAGTGAATGGCCATTTATGAACAAGGGAAAGACCAGGGTGAAGCAAGTTGGGAAATAAATTAATAGTTTGGTTTCATTTGTATCAGTTTTGCAATGTCCACCGCCTGCCAGTTGGGGATGTTGAATAGGAAGTTGGCTCATGTGAGTCTAGAGTTTTAGGGAGAGGACTGGGCTGGAGACAAAAATGTGGAAGTCCACAGTGTGTGTAGAAATGCAAGGGAAGGTGTTTTAGAGGGAAAAAGTATAATCAGCTCTTTCAAGTGATTTCAACTAACCAAGGCAGATGAAGACTGAAAATTGACCAAGGGATGGATGTCTTTGACAACGTAAGTTTTGGAGGAGGAGTAGCAATAAAAGTCTGTGTGAAATAGATTCAAGGAAAAAAAAATAGGAAGAGAGGAATTGGAGACTGTATACATAGACAACTCGTACGAAGGATTTTTCTGGAAAAGAATAGAAATGGGATAGTGGCTGGTTGGATAAGGAGGAATTCAAGACGGAAGAAACTGTGGCTTGTTTGAGAGGCAGTTTCTTTAAAGTTGGCTGAGAAGTCATCTAAATAAAGAATACCTCTAGATTTCTACAATTTCCTATTCTCTTTCACAATTGGTTTACCATGTCAGATTCAGTAACACTTTTTAAGTAACTCGCCTGTGGTCAATTTTACAAGACATTCAACTTAGTGAAACTGTTTTTTCTTTTTCCACTTATCCAATTTATTTATGTACAATTAAATTATGTAATTTTAAAAACAAAAATAAACATATTTATAAATAGGTAAATAATAACCAAGTTAACAGAAACTAAACTTCTTGGGTGTACTAGAGAGTAGCCTGTTAATTATGTAGAAGACAGGCAAATGTACAGAGAGACTGGGAATGTTGGTTTATACAGTAAGTCAGTTAAATAGGGGCCAGTTAAGAGATTTTTTTGCAATACGTGAATTTAGAGGTGCTCAGGAATTTTTCTTTGCCATTAAAGGAACCCCTTAGAAATGTCAAAAAATTACGAAGACAAAGTTTCCTTTAAATAAAGGATGGTGGAAAGAATGGATACAGGGTCCTGAGAACAAAACAGGAAACCAAATGATAAATGAAATCAAGAATTGAGAGAGAGGGAGGGAGAGAAAGAGAGAAAGAGTTTGGAAGGGGAGGAGTGATTATATTCATAAGTTTTCTGTAGTTGATCTGAGTGGGGAGTAAGGGATTATCTTTTTCAACAAAATATCACTGGCAAATATCCACTCTGGAACAGGGGATAATGAGAATCTTGTTTTTGAAGATAAAAAAGAAAGTGAAAACTGAGGTCATAAATTTAAAGAAATGGAGCAAGAGAATAACATACTTTTCCCTTTCAATGACTCTTATTTTTTTTTCTAATTATAAAAGTAAAGCATGCTCATTGTGGAACACTGGGAAAAAAATACAAAAATATGGAAAAGAATAGAAAATCGCTTAACCATAAAGTGGAATTCTAAGTAGGGGGGAATGCTACAATGAAAAAAAAAGCAAGAAGATTCACAGAAGTAAGATACCGTGTTTCCCCGAAAATAAGAGCTAGCCGGACAATCAGCTTTAATGCATCTTTTGGAGCAAAACTTAATATGATATAATGTAATGTAATGTATGTAATGTAATGTAAAATAATATAATATAATATAATATAATATAATATAATATAATATAATATAATATAATGTAATATAATACCAGGTCTTATATAATATAATACAAGTCCGGGTCTTATATTAATTTTTGCTCCAAAAGATGCATTAGAACTGATTGTCCAGCTAGGTCTTATATTTGGGAAAATGGTATATACCCGCTTATGGCCTCACCATAAATATTTTTATAGACATAATTAAAATTTCTTTTATAATCTGACCTTTAAAAAAGTTGGTAAATTCAACTTTCCATTTCCTACTACAATGTATCAACATGATACATCCACATGATAGAAAGCTATCTACATCTTTGGTGTTTGGATACTTGTATTTTGAAGTAGTTAGTAAAGCTTGGTTTGAAGGGACATTAGAAATTCCCCCAATGCATATTTTGTTTGGCGGTGGTCTGTGTTTACCTTGATATTATTCAAATGTTTCTTTTCTCTGATTATGAATATCAAGCAAATATAAAGTCATTTCTATCTTTGACAGCTCATACTTTCAATATTGTGAAATTCATAACAAAACTGGCTCCTTCATTTTCTTGGTTTTTAAGAGTAAGAGTATTAATGAATTAACTTATCTAGAGCTGTGTCAATGTTGGTAGTAATTAAATCTCTTTGGAAATTTTTCAAGAGCAAAAACCTAAAACATGCAGTTGGAGCTGGGAGAGACTTAGAACTCCAAAGGAATGTTTGAGACTTAGATCAAAGATGAATTGATCATATTTTTGGGACTCGCTCTTATGTTTTAACACGTCTAGGTAAAATCTTTTGAAAGGTACTTTTGATCCCCAGGATATGAACATACCAATTTCCAGCTGAGAACTGTACTTTTGTTTTCACCAGGTCTAGTTCTCATTTTTTCCACTCAAGGGATCTCTTTTTACTTATTCCTCAATGAATATATCCTCTCATGTTTTTTCTTTAAAATTAAAAATGTTCAGTTATGAAAATGTTAAACATACTGAAATGCCCATGGGATAATATTACAAATATCTATTTATTCATTATGTAATGGTAATAGACAGTACATTTTTGCCTATCTTTATCCTCATCTTACCTGAATCATCTACAAAGATATTATTCCAAATAAGGTCACATTTTGAGGTTCTGGGGTTAGGATTTTAACATATTTGCAGGGAATACAAGTCAAACCATAGCACTAGGTGTACCAGTTTGATACTTTTGGCTGCAAGTAAAAGAATACTCAAGTGAAAGTGGTTTAAAACAAGAGATTTTTATAGACACATAAGAAGACATCAGAAGTGGGGTGGTCCTACGGTTCGTTCAGCAGCTTATATAGCTTGTGCTTTAGGTATCTGATACATTTCTAGTTAATTTTTATGAATGTTGTGAAGTAAGGATTTATTTTATTTTATTTTTCACACACGCAAAGCTATTTGCTGTAGGATTTTTTACTGAAAAAACTTCCCATTCCTTTCCTTTCCTTTCCTTTTCCTTTCTGGGAAGCTCTTTATCTGTCCTTCAATTCTAAATGACAACTTTGCTGGGTAGAGTAACCTTGGTTGTAGGTCATTGCTTTTTATCACTTTGAATATTTCCTGCCAATTCCTTCTGGCTTGCAAAGTTTCTGTTGACAAATCAGCTGACATTCTTACGGGGGCTCCCTTGTATATAACTAACTGCTTTTCCCTTGCTGCTTTTAAGATTCTCTCCTTGTTTTTAACCTTCGGCATTGTCATGCAGGGACACCTACTCGCTGCACCATTTGTCCTGCGGGGTCTCTGGTCCCGCTCCCCACATAAGAACGCAGGACATAGTGAGGCCAAAAAGGACACCCACGGAGCCATAAGTAGGGGAGTCATATCACCATATTCTCACCGACGGCATCTGCCTGTCTGCAATCTGCTCTTGCTAGCCCCCATTTTTTCTGCCAGCGTAGCCACAGCAGTTATATTAGTGGCCAATGGCTTACGGGTTACAGCTGATGGCCAACTAGCCACAGTTGATGGCCATCTGATCACAGTTAATGGCCATTTACTACCTGAGCCACCACCTTTCTATGTGAGGCCGAGAGCCTGGAAACTGCTTTCTGCGGTTCTGTCCCCACAGGCGTTTTAATTATGATATTTCTTGGTGTTGGCCTCTTTGGATTCATCTTGTTTGGGACTCTCTGTGCTTTCTGGGCTTGTATATCTACTTCCTTCTCCAAGTTATGAAAGTTTTCTGTCATTATTTCTTAAATAGATTTTCAATTCTTTGATCTCTCTCTTCTTCTTCTGATACCCTAATAATGCGAATGTTGCTATGCTTGATGTTGTTCCAGAAGCTCCTTAAATTCTCCTTAGGTTTTTGGATTATTTTTTGTTTTTGCTGTTCAGGTTGGGTGTCTTTTTTTCTTTTTCTTTTTTTTTTTTTTTACATTAAAGTTTATTGGGGTGACAATTGTTAGTAAAGTTACATAGGTTTCAGGTGGACAATTCTGTAATACATCATCTGTATATTACATGTGTATTCACCACCCAGAGTCAGTTCTCCTTCCATCACCATAAATTTGATCCCTTTTACCATCATCTACCACACCCGTTCCCCACTACTCTCTGGTAACCACTAAACTATCGTCTGTGTCTAAGAGTTGTTGTTTCTTCATTTGTTTGTCTTGTTCTTTTGTTATTTTCAGTTTTATATACCACATATCAGTGAAATTAAATGGTTCTTGACTTTTTCTGTTTGATATATTTCACTTAGCATTATAATCTCAAGATCCATCCATGTTGTCACAAATGGCACTATTTCATCCTTTCTTATGGCAGAATAGTATTCCATTGTGTATATATACTATAACTTCTTTATCCAATTATCTATCGAAGGACACTTTGGTTGTTTTCATGTCTCGGCCACCATAAATAAAGCTGCAATGAACATTGGAGTACATATATCTTTATGGATAAATGTTTTCAGATTTTTTTGGTAGATACCCAGGAGAGGGATTGCTGGGTCATATGATAATTCTATTTTTAATTTTTAGAGGAATCTCCATACTGCCTTCCATAGAGGCTGCACCAGTCTGCACTCCCACCAACAGTGTATGAGGGTTCCTTTTTCTCCACAGCCTCTCCAACACTTGTTATTATTTGTCATGTTGATCATAGCCATTCTAACTGGTGTGAGGTGATTTCTCATTGTGGTTTTTATTTGCATTTCTCTGATTACTAGTGATGTTGAGCATTTTTTTCATATGTCTATTGGCCATTTGTATGTCCTCTTATGTCTATTCAGTTCCTCTGGCCATTTTTTACTTAGATTGTTTGTTTTTTTTTTGTTGAGTTGTATGAGTTCCTTACATATTTTGGATATTAGCCACTTATCAGAGGTGTTATTTGCAAAACATCTCCCATTCAGTTGGTTACCTCTTTATTTTGTCGATGTCTTTCTTTCTTTCTTTCTTTCTTTCTTTCTTTCTTTCTTTCTTTCTTTCTTTCTTTCTTCCTTCCTTCCTTCCTTCCTTCCTTCCTTCCTTCCTTCCTTCCTTCCTTCCTTCCTTCCTTTCTTTCTTTCTTTCTTTCTTTCTTTCTTTCTTTCTTTCTTTCTTTCTTTCTTTCTTTCTTTCTTTCTTTCTTTTTTTCTTTTTTTTTTTGCTGTGCAGAAGCTTTTTAGTTTGTTATAGTCCCATTCATTTATTTTAGCTTTTACTTCCCTTGCTTTTGAAGTCAAATTCATAAAATCCCCTTTGAACCCAAGGTCCATAAGTTTAGTACCTATGTTTTCTTTTATGCAGTTTATTGTTTCAGGTTTGTTACCTTATTTTCTCCATCGCTGGTTATATCCTCTGCTTAATCTAATCTACTGTTGATTCCCTGTAATATATTGCTCATTTCTGTTATTGTATTCCTTGTTTCTGACTGGTTCTTTTTTATGTTTTCTATCTCTATTTTTATATTCCTATCTCTTTTTTGAAGTTCTCCCTAAGAATAGTATGCATTCTTATAGCCAGTGTTTGGAACTCTGAATCTGATAGATAGCTTGTCTACATTTTGTTTAGTTCTTTTTGTGGAGCTTTGTTTTGTTCTTTTATTTGACACACGTTTCTTTGTCTCCCCATTTTGGCTGCCTCCCTGTGTTTGTTTTCATGTATTAGGTAGGGCTGCTGCATCTTCTGTTCTTATTAGAGTGACCTTATGTAGTAGGTATGCTGTGGGGCTCAGTGTGCAGTTTTTCTGGCCACCTGAGCTACACACTCCAGGTGTGTCCTTGTGTGGGTTATGTGTGCCCTCCTCTTGTAGTTGAGTCTTGATTGATAATTGCTCATCAATGGGAGCGACTGACCCTTGGTCACTGGTTGTGAGGACTGGCCTTGACTACAGTGGAAGAATTGTTGTGCAGAAAACAGGATCTGCCTCAGCAGGACTCTGGTGCTTGCCCAATCTGCCCCTTGTGTGTTCATACTTGGAGGCAGCTAGGTGATGCTCCAACTCATTTAGAAACTGGACACTGGGAGTGCCAGCCCCAGGACCACCTTGGAGGGGATCTGCTATAGGTCAAGTTCAGCCACAGTCTGTGCCCCACCCAAGACCACCCAGCAGGAGCCACAAAGAAATCCACAGATGGTTGTCACCTGTGCCATACTTGCATGAACCTTGAGAGGCCAAGCCAAGAAACAAGGCTGACTGCCGCTTGTGCCGAACTTAGGGATGCTCAGCCAGAGGTACAGGACACTCTCAAGTCAAATGCTGTTTGTCTGGGTTCCACAAACCTTTGAGAGACCCTAGGAAAGTCTGCAGCTGGAGCTGAGGCAGGTAGTTTGTAAAAGAAATCACTGGAAGAGGTTTGGGTGTGCCGAAAGTTGGGAGGGGCAGGGACTTGAATTGCTAGGGCGTGACAAACGAATGGCAGAGACTCAATTATTACTGCCACTTGTGTCCACACACTGGGAAAGGGGAGGGTTCAGCAAGGAAACAGTGGCCTCTGCCAGCGAATTCAGGAGAAAGCCACCTCTCCATTCCCTGTCCCAAGCCAGACAACTCAGTTCCCCACTATGTGTCTCTGCCTCCTTTTCAGCCTCTGCCCCAGCACTGGAGCTCAGAGTGAGAGATTCCATTGGTGTGTAAGTCCACGTGCAATCCCTTTAAGAGGGGCACCTGGGAGTGCAGCTGCCCTCTGTCTCACTCAGTCACAATCTCCGCTGGTTTCCACAACCAGAAATTATGGGAATTTCTCTCCCTGGCATTGGAGCCCTGGGCTGGGGTGGGGCTAAGACCTCTTGCTCCTCTGAGGGGTGTAGGGGGACCTCCACAGCTGAAATATCCCTCCTGATCTTTAATGGTGTGGGACCCAGGTGTGGGACCAGCCTGTTCCCCATCTCTGCCCCTCCTACCAGTCTTGAGGTGGCTTCTTCTGTATGTCCTTAGTTGTAGGGCTTTGGTTCAGCAAGATTTTAGGCTATTCTCAATGATGGTTGTTCTGTACTTTAGTTTTAATTTTGATGTGGTCGTGAGAGAAGGTAAGCATACTGTTTACCTGTGGTGCCATCTTTGTATTTCCTCTGTCCGGACTCTGTTTTATAGGGGCACTAACTCCTTTAGGTCAGGGGAATCCTGATGACCTAATCACTTCTCCAAAGCCCCACCTCCTAATACCATCACATTGGGACTAGGTTTCAACACATGAATTCTGGGGGGGAGGGGGGGGAGGGCACAGACACTCAGTCTATGGAACCGTATAAATATGGGTTTCTTTTTGAACTCAGTGTTTGATTCCCTTGATCTGTATCTACTCTCACCACCACCACATGACAAGATGAGTGATGCTCTTTAGTAAGTCTTGAAGTCAAACAATGTGAGTCTTCCAGCTTTTTCTCTTTTAGTTGCTCTGGCTAAGTTCTTTCCATTTTCACATAAATTGTAGAATCATGCCATACTCTTAACAAACCATGCTGAAATTTTGATTTGTGATCTGTTGGATCTATAGACACATCTGAGTGATATTTACCATCTTAATATTGTACCTTCCAACTGACGATATGACATACTTCTCTGTGTCTTGACGTAATGTAAAACTTCTCTCAGCAATGTTTTGCTTTTAGAGTACAAGTCTTGCATGTGCTTTGTTAAATTGATGGCTCGATATTTTGCAACTTTTACATTTCTAGAAATTTTTTGCTATTATGTCAAAGTAGCCTATGTATATATAAAATTTCTTTAAAAATTGAAAAAAATATTTTTAAATTGTTGCTGGTGTATAGGAATGTTTTAAATGTTGAATGTTGATATTGTATCCGCAAGTCTTAGAAACAAGCTCTGTGTGTTTGAGAAATGGAAAGAGGGACATACTTGTCACATAGCTGGTGGAAGGCAGAGAACAATTTGCGGTCAGAGATGGCCAGGGATCACGTGATCATCAAGGTACACGATTTAATATTTTTTTTACATGTAGTTCTAAAATATCCAACCTTGATAAGAGTGGGTCCCAATGTGAAACATTCTGTGAGTAACTATGTGGCCATAGCTCACTTTATTGTTACCTCCTAATTAAGAACTGATTCCCTAGGGACTGAGAACTTTGCAGGGCAGGGGCTGTGTATCTTGTTAATTCCTGTGTCCTTTGAGTATACCTAATACTCTGCCTGGCACATAGCAAGTACTCTGTATGTATTGAACAAAATAATTAACATATGAAATATAAATTTTTATTATAAATATACTTTACAAATTCATGCTGATAACAGTTGGCTACTCTAATAATGACTAATAGATTCTAATGAGTACAAGAAGTAAGGGGTTACAGGTAACTTTCACAGATTAATTCAACCTGAATATTAAATTCCTTTCCATAATTCGTTTTGCTTTAGAGTTTCAGGATAATTTTCATTTCAACAGATTACTAGGGAAGTGGCTTGCTTGCTGTGCTAAGAGAAGACATGCTCAGGCTTGAACTGGGGGTGAAAGGTGAGGGCATGAAGGCATATACTCCGGGATAGTTCTCTCTTGATATATTTACAGTACGTTTAAATATAGGCAATGTTTCTCAAGATCTTTCCCCAAATAAATTCACACAATACATTATCTGAGATAAAGAAAAAAGAAACCCAGGGATCAATAACAAAAGAGAGACACCCCCCACCCCCCCCCGCCACCACCACCACCATTGCATTTGGAAATGAAAACGAACCTGGTCATGACTTGGCGATAATTTGGATGGTCAGTTCTCAGTCTTAATAGACCTTGACCATCGAGAGCATCTGATACAGTTGATCACTTCCTCCTGCGTTAATATACTTCCTTCACTGGCTTCCGTCAGAGCCCACTCTTCTGCTTTTTGTCCTACTTCCCTGGTTGCCCTTATCCAGCCTTTGCCGTTTCTTCTCCGAACTCTTATGTTGGAGTGACTCAAGGCTCAGTCCTCAGTCATCTTCTCTTCTTTGTCTTTGCATGCTGATCTCAGATAGTCTCTCTGACTTTATTTCTCCTGAACTTCAGATCATGTACCCATCTGTATATTCCACAGCTGCACGTGCATGTTTCATAGACATTGTGATCTCAATACGCCCCAGACTGACCTCCTGCTCGATGCCGCATCCCTCAAAGCCTTCTCCACCCCAGTTAATGACAACTCCATCCTTCCAGTGTCTCAGGCCCCAAACCTTGGAATTATCATTGATGCCTGTTTCTCCAAAATCCCACATCCAACCCACTTGGAAATTTACAGTGAATCCAGAATCTGTCACTTCTCACCATCTCCACTGCTGCCATTCTGGTCCAAATCACTATCAGCACTTGCCCAGATGACTGGTCTACCTGCTTCTGCCCTTTCCTTCTTTCAGACTATATTCTACAAAGCAACCAGAGAAATCCTTTGAAACTTAATAGCATGTCCCTCCTGTGCTCAAAATCCTCCGTAGCTGCTCAGTGACCATGAGTAAAAGTCTAAATCCTTACAACGGTGGAGTATGAAGCCCTGAGCAGTCTGACATCATTATCTTTCTGACCTCCTTTCCATCTGCTCCAGCCACACTGTTGTGTGAACATGCCAGGCATTAGGGCCTTTGTGGCTGTGCCTTCTGCCCAGAATGTTGTTCCCTTGGATGTCTCTTTGACTCAGTCCCTCGCTTCTTTCAATTCCTTGCTCAAATGTCATGTACTGTCCGCCTTGTTTAATGCGGAACACTGCCACGTCCTGGTTTATCACTCCTGGCCTTTATCATACTCTATTTTCACCTTTTTTCCATAGAACTTAAAGTTTTTGGGATACACTAGCGCTTATTTATTATGTCAATTGTTTATTGTCAGTCCTGCTCTGATAGAATGTAAACTCCCACAAGGAAAGGAACCTTTGCCTGTTTTGTTTACTAGTATATCCTATATGTTCATAAATGTGCCTAGCACATAGTAGATTCTCAATAAATATCTGCCAGATTAGTGAATTCATGATGTCTAAGCTTTCATTGGCCTGAAGAGTCTGCTGATTTTAAGATTGCTTAGAAAATCCTGATTGCCTCAGCGAAAGTCACCAATAGCTCACTTCTCCCACAAGGTGGCAGTCTTCACCTTCAATACTTCCTCCAGTAGCCTCAAATTTGAGAATATAATAACTGAGTTAACCTGTTTGTTTTCTTTGAACCAACACAACCTGCCCTGCAGGACTCAACAGCAGGAACATTCATAGAATGAGTGTAATTACCCCTCGAGATCTAAGTGCTTTTAGGAGAGAGGATTCAGGGTGTGATTGCTTTCCCTGGAGAGCAACACATTATGACGCTGATGATGCTTTATTGAGGGGAATTTGAAATATTATTACTTGTGGGAAGGCTGGAGGTTTAGAGAGAGGCGACAGCATAGTCATAAGCCCAGAAGTAGGCTGACGACATGCAAAATGGATTTAATCACCAAATATATCTGCGTTTTCACCTGAGCCTACGACTTTATAGCATAAGACTTGAACCTTTTCTGTCCCATCGCCTCTTACCCCATTCACTCTATCAGGTCCCCTGGGTATCACTGTGCCCTATTCCGGTCTTCAGCTTCTCATGCGGTTTAGGGAAATGCCAGCCCCTGTGAGGTCTGAGGTCCTCATTTCTCTGTGAGGAACAAAGTCGTTCTGGGGCTATGGCCATGATTTGAAATGTCCTGTGGGAGGCAGCGTTGTTTAGTAGAAAGAGCACAGTTTGGAATGTAATCTTGCTCTGCCACTTGCTAATTGGTTTGGGGCAAGTCAGGAAACATTCTGAGCTCCAGTAGCTGTAAAACAGGGGTAATGATAGAGCCCTTCCCATAGGACTAGTGTGGGATTTAAAAAGGATCTCTGCAAGTTAAGCACTTAGCACAATCTCTGCACTTGGCAAGCACTCTCCCTTCCTCCTGTTATGGCTTCCTGCCTCTGGCCCCTGCACACAGCCTACCTGGGTAGGCCAGATGTAGGGAGAAGGGGTGAGAAGTGAGCAAGAGGGAATGACTCATGGGGAACAGGGAACCGTCTGGGGTCTTTGGGACGGAGCAGGTCTTTGATAGGAAGTGGGTGGACATGTCATTGACCTTGAATCCTGACATTTGCCCTCAGCTCACACTGCAAGCAGAAAGCTGCTATCAGACCAAGACTCCAGCTCAACATGAAAACTTGCTTATTCACAAATCTAGTCTTTCAGAAGCTGCTCCTGGAGCTTCCGCCAAGCATAAACACTGATTAAGGCATGCTGACATCCACAGGCCTTTGATTCTTTACTATTCCATCCAAGATTGCCAGTTACCGTCCATGCCCCTCAATGCAAGACCAGCATTGTAGGAACACAATGTTGTTGCAAAATATGAGTGTATGGCTCTTTGTAAGAAGTTGAATATTCACTATGGAGACCCATCGGGACAAGGGAGAGTTCAGTTCAAGGATGTTAGAAAAGACTTAGAGGATTTGGGCACGTTTTATGAGACCTGGGGGAAGGTTGAAGGAGGCTGGGTTTGGGTAGATGGTCCCAGGAAGCAGAGGGGGGGATGGAGATAACTCTATAAGAAGGTATCTTAACAAATCACATCCACTAGGCTGGAGGAATGAAGCAAAACTGAAGCTATAATTGGTAAGGAAGTTGCAGTCACTCATGTTGGCTATGGTAAAAGGATGTTTGGTCATTTCTTTTTGTGGTTTGGACATTGTTTTAGTCTGTTCACATCATGGTGTTTTGTGGTCACACAGTGGCTTTTCCTGATGCTGGTGTCCTAGAATTTGTTCAATAGAAGAACTCCAGGGCCTCCCTGCGAGTGCCAGGCCAGCTCCAGAGTGTCAGGAGCTGTGCTTCCCTTTATCACCACAAACACCTCTAATACCACCTGTGCACTTTAGGTCCCAGTGGGGAGGAGGCAAAAATCATCTGGCCTGCGATGGCTTTATTTAATTTGGGAAGAGGGATGATCTTGGGGAAAGAGAAGAAGGCAAGTGAGCTGGTCCAGTCTCCTAGTCAACTGGACCTCCACGTAGATTGAGTAATGATATTTGCTAGAACAAAAACACCTGTCTCTTGAGCACCCTTAGCAGAAGGTCCTTGGGTAAAGGATTAATACAGATAATAAATTCAGAATGTGTGAGACATAAGTCCCTGGACACTCCTGTAAACGGACACCCACTACTCAGGCTTAATGATGTGAAATAAGGGGTGAGATGGGGGCTAGGGCTGCAGACTTCCTCCAGTGAAGCTTTCTTTCCATTTTAAAGACTTCCTTGATCCCTAAGCAAGATTGTACTATCAAATCGCACTTCACAAATTATAGATAGTACCCAGAATCAAACGTTATGAAAAATGTCAAGGAGACAGGTAATTGAGAGTCTCAGACAAATCCAGGAAAGGACAGCACATCCTGTCTAGCCCACCCCGACCCCCACACCTGGGTACTGCCTGCCTTCCTGCATGGGACACACTCTTCCTGGCCCAGAATAATAGATAAGATCACTAAGTGAAGTTTTGTAGGGTTGCTCACAAGCTGGGAGGACTGGTATAATGAAATACCTCCATTTTCTTCCCTTGAAATCTTTACTGTTTGGAGGGGATCTGGAGATGGAATTTCTATTTTAAAGAATTATCTCCTTTTTGGGGCCAGGTCAGAGTTTTCCAAAGTGATTTTTCTAAAACAAAAATCAACTGAGGCCACTTCCATGCTTAAAGCCATCCAATGGCTTCCCACTGTAATTACAGTAAAATTTGCAATCTTTTCTTTGGTCCAAAAGGCCTAAGTAGTGTGCCTCTTGATTATTTTTCTGACTTGATTTCTCACCATGCTCCCATTTCTTCCTTTTCACTGCTGTCATGCTGTTTTTCTCTCAGTCCCTCAAAATCAGTAAGTTCTTTCCTGCCTCAGGGCCTTTGCACTTGCAGTACCCTCAGTCTGGAACGCAATCCTTGTCATTGTTTAGTCTCAGCGTAAAAACCTGTCAGGGAGACGTCTCCTGACCAGCCTCCTTAAAGTGATCAATGCTTCAGTATTCTGCTGTCATCCCTCCCCATTGATTTCCTGCATGCTTATAATCATCTGTACTTATTTTGTTAACCATTTTGCTTTTTGGGGTCCTGTCGACTCTCTAACCTGAGAGGAAGCTCTGTGAGGGCAAGGAATTTGTATGGGAGGGGATGTAATGCTCACCCATTAAAATGTTGTAGCGCTTAGACGAGGTATTAACGAGATGATGTGTGTAAACTACTTGGCACTCAGTAAATGCTTCCTACGGGAGATATTTTTGGAAGTAATTATGCTTCAAAAATATGTTTGAAATCTTATTATCCATGTTTTTTTTTATTTTTTATGTTTTATCTCATAGTCATATAGACTGCCGAAAGATAGGGAAAGCATTCATGGATGCATTCCTTTCCAAGGACCCTTGTAGCAGTACAGAACAAGACTACCTACCACTGCTGGAGTTGACAAATCAAACTGTACCTTGCAACAAGGTAACTGAGTCAAGTTATTGATTTTCAAATGGAGGCTGAAAGCCAGAGGGAGGAGGTCACAGGACCAAATTTTGACCAGGATGATGGATGAGGAAAAATCTGAACATTAGTATCTAGTTTGTTGGTGGGGATGGATTGTGTGGTGCTCTTGGGAGACCACGATATCACATAAAGAAGAAAGGACACTTGGTTAAAAATCAGCAAAGTAACCCTAACATGAAATGCAATCCAACACAAACAAAAATAACCCCACCTTATATACTTCCAAAGCTCTCCCCTCACCTCTGATCATGATGATTTGCATTTCAGAGTGCCTTATTGCTTACAAAGGACTCTCTCAACCTTATCCTAGTAGGTCTTCACAGCCATCTGTGGAATAAGCAGGTGGGGTGTCAGCATCCCCATTTCACCAATGAAAAATCCAGGGCTTGCTGAGTTTAGGTGACCAGTGATTGCTTGAGTTTGATGGTTCTGAAAGAGACTACTTCAAATGTTAACGGCATAAGATTTGGAGCCAAAGAGGCCTGGAAAAAGTCTGTTATGGAGTGCATTTTTTCTAAAGTCAGCATTTAAGGTGAATATTTAGTGTGTCCCACCTCATTTGTGAAGCCTTTAAGCCAGATTACAGCCTCTCATCCTATCGTTAGAGCTGGAGCTAACTTGAGCTCCTACTTGCTGCACCAAGAACAAGGCCCTTCACAGAAAAAGTGCTCGTTAAATAAACACCAGGGACATTGCTGAATGAGTGACTATGCCCTTTACAGGGGACTAAGCACTGATTTCTATTGTCTCATTTATTCTCCTCAGCATCTTAGGAGCTCCTTACAGTGATTCTCGTTAACCATTTTACAGATGGGGAAAGTGAGTCTTAGTGATGCTTTGGTTGCCCCAGGTCCGGCATCTAATAAGCAGTGATGCTGGGCTTCATAGAACAGTGTGATTGCAGGGTCCGGGCTTCAAACCTGACCCTCCGTGGTCTTTGATTCAGAAGGAATAGAGCCATGGAGCAGACGAGTGTTCTGAAATTTGAGTTTTTGTATTTGTACAAAGGACCCTGATAAACCTCACCATATTTGTTCTTTTCTTTTCCTTTTAATTTGTGGGGGGGGGGGCGGGGGGCGGGGGATACGGGAGATTTGAGAAAGAAAGCAGGGCTTATGGACCTCTTCAAGAATCAAAGAGCACTTTTTCTAAAAATAGTGTTACTGAACTCAGGTTCTGCTGCTTGCTGCTCATTAGCCAATGATTGAGGGACAAGGTTGGTGGAAAGAAAGTAAGTTTATTCAAAATGGTGGCATTCTGGGAAGATTATCTCAAAAACCACCTTCCCCCTTCTGAGACTGGCCAGAATGTTTTATAGGAACACAGAAAGAAACACAACAAAAGAAAAAGGGAGTTAGGCGATTCCTGGGCGCTGAGGAAATGGGAGTTAGGTGATTCCTGGGCACTGATGTCTGAATAAAAAGTAAAAAATGGCTTCCCATAGTCCAGTTTGTTCCAAGATAAAGTTATCTCAGACTCTGTAGTCGGAGTGAATCTCAGCCTGGTTGCTGTGAAGCAGATGTCTGAGGGCTGAAATAGTTTCTTTCGAGTCCTTTTTCTGGAAGTTAAATAGATTAACGAGGTATGCAAGCGGCCATGAGAAAACAGGGTCACTAAATCCCGTTGGAGGGGAGGGAAGCAAAGAAAAGGAAAAAGAGTTTTAAACTAAATTACATTGTTAAATCAAGGTAAAGGTAAACTAGAGTGTTAAATCTTGAAACTACAGTGTCACCCTTACAATAGCACATAGAGAAAATTGTTTTGCAGAAAACTTTAGGAATTCCATAACTTCCCAATGCCTCCTCCAGATATGTTCTGATGCTATATTTAGTACAAGATTTTATTCAGTGGCTGTTAGATTTTGTTTACTGCAACCCAGAATAATCAGCTCATGTTACATTGTGACCTAGGACACACACACACACACACACGTATGTGCGCGGGCACCTACACGTGGACACACGCACACATACACACACTCTCTCACTGACACACAGAAAGCAGCGATGCACTCAGTAATACCTACCTTGACCATATGTGATTTATTCTCATAGTTTCTATGTTTGTTTTCCTTTAAAAAAATGCAGTTTTTTTTTTTTATTGAACTGAATTGATCTCATTAGTAGGTTGTGTTTATTCTTTCTTAGACCCTCTTTTGGAGCAAATCAAGTGAGCTGGCGCATCAGTACACAAGAGTCCAGCAGGAGATGTTCACGCTGGAGAACACACTCTTAGGTTACATAGCCGACGGTCTCAAGTGGTGCGGAGATGCGGACTCTTCTGGTGAGGATCGGGGCCATTTGGCATCATCCAGGGACCTGTGGGGTGAAAGAGCCCTGAGCTCTGCTAGGGACCCTGAAAGGGCAATGCAGAAGGAGGAGCCCCAGGTACCCGCCACCTCTGCCCTTCAAGACAATGCACGCTGATGCAAAACTGCATTCTTTAGATCAACTCACGTTTTCATCCTTTCTTTTCTATCCCGCTTACCACTGCCTGAGTCCAGCCCAGGAACACATCCTCTTTGTTGCTGGGTCTGTTGTAAGTCTCACTGCTCACTCACTCCTTCCCCCTTTAGGTCTGCCACCTTCTAGACTGCACAGTGGGACAGTTTCTGTCTCCCACCTAAAACCTAAATAGCTCTCTTTTGCCTCTAGGATGAAGTCTAAATTCCTTAGTGTGGCCTGGCCTCTGCCTTTCATGTGCCTCGTCTTCCAGCACTGCCTTCCTTATTCCTTCTCCTTTTGCTCAGGTGGTACTAGTCTAAACCCATGACGCTGTCTCACAGCTCTTTCCCTTTGCACATGTTCTCTCTGCACGGAGCACCTTCTTCTGTCTCGTCTGTCTCAAGACTCCTGTTCATCCTTCAAAGCCAAGTTCAACATCCACCTTCCCTAAGGGTGCTGCACACCACCCACCGCCTATGTTGGCCTTTCTGTGATTTATTTGATTATGTTAGATCATGAGCTCTCTGAAGGCAGGGCTTCTGTCTAATTCATCTCTTTATCCCCAGGATCTGATTCTCAAACGTTCAAACGTTTTGTGTAGTCAAGTGCAATGGATAAAGAAAATGTCACACACACACACACACACACACACACACACACACACACACACTGGAATATCGTTCAGTCTTAAAAAAGGAAATTCTGTCATTTTCAACAACATGGATGAATCTCCAGGGCATTATGCTAAGTGAAATAAGCCAGAGAAAGACAATCACTGCATGGTGTCACTTATATGAGGAATCTAAAAAAAAAGTTAAAGTCGTAGACACAGTGTAGAAAAGTGATAGCCAGGGGCTGGGGGTGGAGTAATTAGGGAGAGGTTGGTAAAGGGTATACTTTTCAGTTATAATATGATCAGATCTAAGGTCTACTGTGACATGGTAACTATAGTTGATAACACGGTATTGTATAATTGAAATTTGTTAAAAGAGTGGAACCTATATGTTCTCTCACAGACACACACACAAACATAAATATGTGATGCAATGGATGTGTTAATTAGCTCCTTTTGGGGAACCTTTTCACAATGTGAATCTATCTATCTATCTTTATCTATCTATCTATCATCTATCTATCTATATCTATATCTATATCTATATATATCAAATCATCACATTGTATACTTTAAATATCTTACAATCATATTTGTCAATTGTATGTCAAAAAAACAGAATTACAAAACTGTCTGTCCATTAAGGCAGACATCCTTTGGAGAAGTGACACAGAAACTATGTATTCGTACTCTATGCCTGTTGTACCTCACAGCCCGTCTTGATGGGGAGAGTGTAGAAAGACTCAAAAACCAGCTGAGTTTATGGGTGTGGGGACTGAGGGAGGAAGGGGGAAGGTTGTCAACCGGAGAGAGGTGGCAGGAAGCAGAGTTGTGGTTGGTGAGATTGGCCCCAGAGAGCCCAGGTTTTCCTCTGGTTTTTCCTGGACACGGGGATAATGAGGGGCTTGTCCCTGTCCGATGAGCTTTTGCTGCAATTCCCAGAAGGATGACTCAAAGCTGGTGACTGTGTTCCTGTCTGGAATTTGGAGGGTAAGGTAAGGACTTGGATGGGATTCGGGGGGCACTTAGTTAAATTGGATTGAGATGTGTCCATTTTCCATCCTCCATTTTTACAGCGATGCCACTGGAAAACAGCTCCACTGTGATCTGATAGCTATGGAAGAGCAGAGCTTAATTCCACCCTTTGTTTTCCATTTTAATTATTTTTATATTAACTATGTCTTTTAGAAATAAACTATGGCTCTTGTCCAACCCGGGGGAGAAAATGCATCAACAACACTTTTTCTGTATTCTGGAACACGGTGTCTAAAAGGGTAAGTACCGAAAGTGAAATTCTAGAATTTTGGAGACCAAACGATCATCCAGTCAGTGGTTGGTTTTGCAATTTTTTTAAATCTCAGATACTTTTAGGAGCAAAAGTGTAGGAATCTTTCTTGAGAAAAATGATTCAAAGCATATGCCAGAGGATTTTTTATATACAATTTGAAGATATTCATGGAGGGCGCATGGGCTCCAGTTGAAGAACCCCTGCTCTTATCCATTTTTGGACTTTGGCTGCCAGGAATATCTGTTTGGTTTAATCCTCTGATCCAGGTGTTGGCCAATATCAGATTCCTGGAACAGTCTTAACAGTCTACATTTACAGACCACTTCCTTCGTGCTGGGTACTCTCCTTAGGTTTCTAAATGATTTAAAACTTTACAATCACACAAGAACCCTATGAAGTAGGTACCATGAGTATCACACCCACTTTACAGATGACAGAATAGAGGTGCAGGTAAATAAGCAATCTACTAAATATACACAGGAAGTAACACATCTGGGAGTTTACCCCAAGGTGTTTGACTCCAGATGCAGAATCCAGGCTGGGAATTACTCCCCATTGTTCCCTTCCACACCCTCCTTTCTATTTCTGACTTTACTCTAAGCTTCCTTTGTGCATCTTTCTTTTCTAATAAGTTGCTTCTTTGTAAGTGGACTAGGAAAAAAGGAAAAGGGAAGAAGTGAAGGGAAGAAAACGAGGGAGAAAGTACAACTAGACTACTTTTAGTTTTCCAAAATTAAATTTAAACATCTGAGGAGTTAGGGCATGTGGGAACTCACGTTTAAGTGCATATTTATAGTAAGTTCTGACCAACTGCCTACCTATATATCATCTCATTTAGTCCTCAAGCTAGGTGGTGGGAGAAAGTATAAATCCCCACATTACAGGTGAGGAAACAAAGACTCCGAGGTTAAGCGACTCGTCCAAGTCAATGGTCCAGTAATGAGGGAGAGCCCAACCCGTGCTAAGGAGATTCAGGAAAACCCTGGGAGACACAAGGAGGTAGCCTGGGATTTGCATTAGGAGATGGTTTAAACTTGGACAGATTCTTGAACCATGAGCCTGACCCTCAGGTCCCTCATTTGTCAAGTGGGGATAAAAATAATGTCTGTCCCACAGGGTTATTGCAGTGTTTAAACAGAAAGCACAATCCCATTAACTCATTCACAACGCATTCCTTCCAGAAATAGTTGTTGAGAACTTACTCTGTGCTTTGAAAAATCAGAGGCACTGCATAGTTTTTCTGTTTGTTTCTTTGCTTTTTCTGAGAAAAGTTTCTATTTATTGTATGCTCAGTGATATGTTTTGGGGCAATGCTATTGCTAAAAACTTTTAAAGCCAAGTCCCATTTGATACGTTCTCCAGACTGTCCTTGGAGCTAGGAGCTCAGTGGTGACAGTGATCACAGGCGCGCTACCCCCGTGAGCGACCCAGGGACGGCAGTCTCCGTGTTACAGGCTGAACGCTCAGTCTCGGAGGCATGTACACAGCCTTCTTTATCAGACTAGACGCTTTCTTTTCCTGACAATGGAGGCAGCGTTGCTTGGGGTTTCACGGCCTCACTTCCAAGTGATGTGACCCAATACTTACTTTGCTGGGCCTCTTGAGAAAGACATAGTGTTGCAGGGTCAGTACTTGGCACCTGTAGCTAGCCCTTGACTGATAATTATTGGGTCTCTGTCCTCTACTCGTCACTCCCTATACAGAGACAGAAGCCGCACTGGGTTTTCACAATTCCACTTCAAATTGTTCAGTGCTGTTTGTCACCTGCAGATTAAAGGCCAGATTTCTTGGCCAAGCGTTCATGGTCCGCCATGAACTATCTTATGTACCCAACTTCAGAATCCACTGAAGTTTTCCCCCCAAGCCCCTCTGTTTTCCCAAACCCCTTGCTTTTCTGTTACCAGCTGCCTCGGCCTTTACCAGGTGAAATCCTATTCATCCTTCAAGACCTAGCTTTGTTGCCCTCTTTATGCTTTTTGTATTTCTTTCCTAACCTCATCACAGAGTATCTGGACTTCTTGCTTTCCCTTTCCTCTCTTCCTCCTTCCACAGATTTTCACTGAACCCCCACTCTGTGCCATACACTAGCTTTGAAGCTCCAGGGCTGAGTAGTGACAAGCAGGACGGCCTGGCTCACAGCTCTCAGACCTTTCAGCACCAGCACTAAGCCCATCTGAACTTATCACAGTGTGAGATAGTTGGGTAACCTGAGAAGGGACCTGAGCTAGTTCCAGTCCCTGGGCCTTCTGGAGGAAACATGCAGATTGCTTTGTTTTGCTCACTTTGGTTTTCCCCAGTGCCTAGTAGGAAATCCAGCTGAATGTTTGTCGCATAAGGAAATAAAGCTCTTTGCTAAATAATGTTCGTTCATTCATTCATTCATTCATTCCTCATTTCTCTTTGTGCCTGTGCAGGCCTCAGTGTCACCTTCTGTCCCAGTTTCCCCCTTTATTGGTGACCTCATTTCCCTTACCTCTGACTCATCTACCCTGCTCCCTGAATGAAATCGGCAGTGTCTACAGTACGTGGCACCAAGAAAGCACTTTCGTCCTCCTGCTCCAGTGAGCTTCCTCTTGCTCTTCGGAATTCTGACTTCTGAATGTCCAATTTAGCAACAATGACATTGAACTTCATTGTTCAAACACAGATTGAAGTGACTGCTTCCAGAACTCTCATGTGAAACATAATCCCTCCAATAGTTTGGGATGAATATTACCTAGATCTGGCATTCCCGAGCTAGAACCATACAGGCTAACGCTGAGAGCTGGTAGGGTTGGAAAGGCTGGGGTGTGGCGATTAAGTTTGCATGCTGAGGAATTGTGGGCTTTTTTTTTTTTAAGTTTGCAGAAAATGCCTGCGGTGAGGTCCAGGTGGTGCTCAATGGGTCCATCAGTAATGCCTTTAATAAAAACAGGTACTTCTTTCTTTACATTCTATTTGCCAGGGTTCACACAGCCTCCTATTAGATATTTCATCTATAGAAATATATACTTTTCATGTTTAAGGTCAGTACTGCAGCTTGGGGCTGAAAAGGTAAAAGTTTTGTGTTCTATGGAGCGGTTTGGCTTTCTAAGTCAATGCCTTAGTCTGGGGTCTCTGTTGTGTAAAATCCTTAAAGGTGATAAAGGTCCTTGCACTGTGTCCAGCTCCCCTCTTGACTTTTCAAAGCCAGGTGTGATTTTCTCAGCTCTGTCTCCCAGTACACTCCACCCTGCCCATTTCCTGCCTTTGTTCACACTGTTCCCCCATCGGACCTGCCTCTTCCCTCTGCTGCTTATCTACGTCCTGCCATCTTCGAAGGTCTGTCCTTCCTCCTCTGTCCTCCATGCCCCTGTGAGTCCCAACTCAGCAGTGAAACCACCACTGGGGACATCAGGAACTGTGCTGTATGCTCTTGACTTTCATCATTGTCAGCAACTTAGTGTCGTGCTTAAAAGTGGGAACACCTGGGGTCATTACATACTATATACGTGACTTTAGACAGGGCATCTAACCTCTTTGAGCCCCTGTAGTAGGTACCTGCAGAGATGATGGTGATATGAAGAGTAACTGAGATAATGTATGAAAAATGCTGAGCTCTGTTCCTGACAGACAGAAAGTGCTCACCAAGTGTCAGCTATTATCCTCTCATTTAATCCACACCACTCAATCTGGCCACACTAATGCTTTCTTTCTTCACTGCCTTCTATACTTACAGCTTTTACCACATGGGTTACCTTTTTAGTTCTTTGTTCTCCGGGTTTTCCCTGCATAAGGCTGGATTGAGAGAAGGGAGCACACAGTAATGTGCCCTGGACACTCCAGGTGCCCCAAATTAAATTTCCTTCTCTCCTTTTTGAATATTTAGTTCTATGAAGAAGCATTTTTTTCTTTTGCCTTCTGACCTCAACCTCATGGCCTTTTGGGTAAAGTGCTAATAATCCAGAATTGTATAATCTGATACTAGGGGTCTAATTACTTGCAGTAGGAGTGGCAGCTGCCAGAGAGTAATGGGGAAGAGTTGAGGACATCAGGGTCTGTCCGAGCAGGGCCCCAACTTGCCTGAGGGTGTGGGTCACCTGGGCATTGCTCAGCTGCAGGTTCTGGTTCTGCAGGTGGCCATGGCCTGAGCTGCTGCACGGCTAACAGCTCCCAGGTGACGTCATTATGTTGGTTGAAGGCCTGATCTTGGAATAGCAAGTCCTTAAAGAATGAACGTAAATGCACAGATTAAGAATCTTATTTTGAGGATCTTAGGTATCAATGGTCACACTGAAAGAGTAAAGGTGTCTGTTTCTAATGCAAATCATGGGTCAGTTCAGAAGGGTAGGTTCTAACCAATGGCACCCCACCTGCTGGCTTTTTGCAGCAGCTCTGGGTGCCTGAATGATTTAGTTTGGGGTTGACAATGTTCTTTGTCTCTTCTATCTTAGCACTTTTGGACGTGTAGAAATCTATAATTTGCGTCCAGAGAAGGTTCCTACACTACAAGCCTGGGTGATGCATGACATTGGAGATCGCAGGTATATGTTACTACTTTGTACCCATATGTTCTCAGGGTTCTTTTGTCCACCCAAGAATCTACAGTCACAAGAAAGCATTGAGAAAAGTAAGACTGGCTCAGGAAATGAATGGGGCCTCACTCTGCATTCAGCCCATCCCAACAACCTCCCAATGTTATCAGCACAATGGGTGTCTCCCTAGTTGATACCCTCCGCTCCCCTGCTGAACTGTGAACTCTTAGTGGAGACTCTGCTTCACCTCTCTATCTCAAGGCCTTGCTACCTGCCACCTAGAAGACACTAAGAGACTCAAGAAATGTTTGCGCGATCTTCTTCTTTTAACACTTTCTTCTTTCTTTCCCAGTGTCTCGTGCTCAAGCTCCTCCATCAATGATCTGAAATTGATTTTAAGCAACAGAAATATTAAATTTACCTGCCACGATAACTACAGGTAATTGATTTTTTTCTTGAGGAAGAAATGGCCGTCTTGCTATGTACAGGCGTTTTCCCTTGGGCCTTGATGGTGGACTGGGATGGTGACCTATGGTGATCTCTGTTTCTTCCCCAGCCTAACCCAGAGGTTCCTAGCCTTCTGAAGAAAATATGGGGATCCCTCCTTTCACGTTGCAGCTTCTGTTGTTTCTTCATTATCAACTGACATTCATAGTCCATAACTGTGCCATGTTAGAGCCAGACATTCATTTTCATCTCCACATATTATCATCAGACATCCCTTCTCAGTATTTATTTTTATGGCTTTACACGGGAAAAGAAACTAACCTGAGCCCCACTTTAAGTCATTCACTCCTGGACTTGACCTTTCTCTATGTTGCCGTTGTAGGAGAGAAACTTGTGTGGATGCTTCGTGGTCCACACATGCTTTTGTTGCAATGAAGCGTCTTCTTTCACTGATGTCTTGAACCATAGATATAGTGTACTGCCTCTAGGTATTACTTTTTGTTTTTTTCTCATAGGCCCATCAAGTTTCTTCAGTGTGTGAAAAATCCTGAGCATTCATCCTGCAGTTCTTTAATATGAGCCAATAGACATGGCAGTTTCAGAGCTTGGAGCCCTTCTGATATACATCACTCTGCCTGACTCAGGAGACAGGCTTGTGGAAAGCCTACTTCCTGACATCCCTTTCCTCTGTCATCATGTCAACACTAGAGATGGAATTCTTTCCCCCCAAAGTCTTAAAATAACTTATGTTATTTACAGAGTTGTTATTTTCAACTCGTAATATTTAAGAAAAATTATGTAAAATAAAAATGAAAATTTTGTATTAAATTATTTCATTTTAATTTTCATGTCATGCTATTATGTAGTTTATATTTTGGTAACATTCTTTCTATCGAAGAATGAACACACCAAAATCTCTTATTGGAACAGGCAAGAAAGGTAAAGAAAGGTAGATGTCCAAGCTTTTCAGAAAACATTACATTTGCAAATGAATGATCTTGTCTCAGGATATATTTTTGTACCCTTCCTACAGATAAACAATAATGCCCTGGTTATGGGTCATGTTGGGGAAAATATTCTGTAGGATATAAACTACCCATATACTTCATACTTTACCTCTAAGAACCTTTGTAACAAATCTATGATGTTTATATTTTTGTCTCTCAATTGTTAGATGAGAAAGTGGAAGTTCAGAGAGGTTAGATAATTAGCCTAATGTCATACATTTAGTTCAAAGTAGAGGCTGAATTTGAACTCAGCTCTGTCTGACTCCAAAGTATATGTGCTCTCTCTTTCTAGGCCTGTAATACCAAACTGTTTTTGCTTCCAATAAATGCATGTTGGATTAAAATCAATACAATAGAATCTGGAATGTGATTTTTCTGATGGCTTCAAACAGATACAGTTTTTTTCTTCCTCTTTCTCTTCCTTCTATTCTTCATGTTCAGTATCTTGCATATGTTAATAGGCAGTTAAAATATGTAGTTGTTCCTGATACTGACAGTTCAGTTTGTTCATTTCTCCTTTTTTTCTTGGTCATTCATGCTCAAGGTTTATCACTTGTTATTCTTTCAAAGAACCAACCTTCAGCCTTGTTGTTTTTCTCTTTTATTTTTGTTATTTTTTTGTTCTTTTAATTATTAGATATATAGAAACGCCTTATAATTTCTTTGGGTTTTAAAATTCAGCATCTTGAAATGGAAACTCAGATCACTGATTTTTCAGCCCATTTCCTTTTCTTATGTATATATTTTATGTACTATGAATTTTCCCCAAGTGCTTCTTTAGCTGGAGCTCTTACGTTTTGATATGTCTTTTTCATTATCATTCAGTTAAAAATAGTTTCTAATTTACTTATTTAGAAATATGTTGCTTAACTTTCAAATATCTGTTGATCTTCAGTTTTTTTTGAACCCAGAGATTTGTTGAAATGCATAAATTTTGGAGTTAGGCATTTCTGGGTTCATATTTTAGTGTTACTCTGTGATGTTGAATGAAAAACCTAACCTCTCTGAACTTCATTCTGTGATGTTGAATGAAAAACCTAACCTTTCCTTGCCACTCAAATAAGGATTATAAACTCACTCCCCCTAAAGTGTGGTTAAAACTAAAGAAGATGACAACCATTGATGAGGCATATTGCCTTGTATGTAAAACAAGTACTCACCAAGGTTGGCTCCTTTCTGCCTGCCACTGATGAGCAATTCAGGTTTTTTTTCAGGAGCCCTTGCAGCTACTGTGGTCAGTCCATGGAATCTCACTGGCTCCTCCATCACCTAAGCACATCCTCCTGGAACTTAATTTTGGCTAGACATGAGGCGCGGTGCTTGGGACCAGTTCTGATTAAGTTGCAGACTTGCCCCAAGTTTCAATGAACTCTACTTGCAGAATGACTGCTAACCTACTGTGTGACCTGGCGGTTTTCCACTCCAGACAGTTTCTGACTTAATGTTGCACTTGCTTGCTGATTTCTGGACTCTGTAAATGTACCTTCCTTGTTCACCAGGATACTCCTGGAAGTGGCTGCCTGTGCCAGAAAAAGAATGTTCTTTACAGTTGTCCCAAAGATGAAACTGATAGAGTAGAAATCAATTTGCAAGAGGCTTCCCCCAAGAAGACCATTTGAGTGTTCAAGTTCAAAAACCAGTGAAGACTAACAGGAGACTGGTCCCATGGGTTTTACACTGTACCACGGAGGACCCTGCAAGCCCTGGAAGTGGCTGGGGTGGGAGTGCTCTTTTCTCCTTGCACCATGTCTGTATTTTTCTTACCATGCCACTCCATTCCTGCCTCTTCTCTCTCTGCAGTTCCAACTTGGGTACCTTTGCCGTTAGCCATGTGGTCATCTTTAGCCCTAAGGCCAAAGATGTAAATAAATCCTCCATATCCTTTTTCTTATAAGTGACATCAGTACTGAATTACTGATTGCTCATCAACCTCTTACTGGTATGCATGTATGTATATATCTGTGATTGGAAGGATCAATACAAGTAAAAATTTGTAAATTTTGTATATTTGTAATTTTATATATTTACGAAATGTTTTTCTAAAGATGTGGATTACACTTTTGATCAGGAAAAAAACAATATACTAAATGCAATATCTAAAAAAATTATTAAAATATATTAAGCATACAATATTATATTCATTTCAGAGGGAACACAATAATTATTCAACATTTATATACCTAAGTGATCTGACACCATATCATGCTATCACGATATTATTGACTATATTCTCTATTGCTGTACATTATATCCTCATGACTTATTTGTTTTATACCTGGAATTGTGGACCTCTTTTTCCCCATCACCTTCCCCCTTTTTTAAAAGTTTGAATTACAGTTGATATTCAATATCATTTTATATTAATTTCAGGTGTACAGTATAATGGTTAGACATTTATGTAATTTAAGAAGTGATCCCCCTGACTACTTTAGTATCTACCTAGCACTATACAATTATTACCATATTATTAAGTATATTCCCTGTGCTTTACTTTACATCTGCAGGATTATTTTGTAACTACAAATTTGTATTTCTTAATCCCTTCACCCTTTTTCACCTTTTTTCAACCCCCTCTCCCATCTATCACCTTGATAAATCTAGTATCCATCTGACACTATATGTAGTTATTACCTATAGTAATAACTATATTCCTTATGCTATACCCTACATCCCCACGGCTACTGTGTGACCACCAATTTCTACTTCTTAACCCCTTCACCTTTTTCACCCACCACTCCAATCCCCCTCCCATGTGCAACCATCAAAATGTTTTCCGTATCTATGAGTCTGTTTCTGTTTTGTTTATTTTGTTCTTTAGATTCCACATATAAGTGAAATCACATTGCATTTGTCTTTCTCTGTCTGATATACTCTACTCAGCACAATGCCCTCCAGGTCCATCCATGCCACTGCAGACCACAACAACCCATTCCCTTCCCTGGCCTAGCAATATTTCATTGTATATATGTACCACCTCCTCTTTATCCATTCATCCACCGACAAACACCCAGGCTACCTACACATCTTAGCCATTGTAAACAATGCTGCAATGAACATATGGACGCACATGCCCCCTTGAAGTAGTGTTTTGGGTTTCTTTGGATAAATAGTGGAGCCTTTTTTGTGTCTTGTTTTAAAGTTTATTTTGTTTGGTATAAGTACTGCTACTCCAGATTTTGTTTGTTTGTTTCCATTTTCACGAAATAACTTTTTCCATCACTTTACTTTCAACCTGTGTGTGTCTTTCAATCTGAAGTGAGTCTCTTGCAAGCAGCATATGTAAAGGTTTTGTTTTCTTATCCATTCATCCACCCTGTGTTTTTGATTAGAGCATTTAATCCACTTACATTGAAAGCAATTGTTGATAGATATGTAGTTATCGCTATTTTATTATTTATTTATATTATTTATCTATTTTTTTTTAACCACCATCTTAAAGAAGTCCCTCTGATAGTTTTTGTAATACTGGCTTGGTGGTGGTGAACTCTTTTAGCTTGTTCTTGTCTGGGAAACTCTTTATCTGTTCTTCAATTTTAAGTGATAGATTTGCTGGGTAGAATAATCTTAGTTGTAGGTGTTGCTTTTTATCACTTTGAATATTTCTTGCAAATCCCTTCTAGTCTGCAAGTTTCTGTTGAGAAATCAGCTGATAGTCTCACGAGAGCTCCCTTTAGATAACTAACCACTTTTCTCTAGCTACTTTTAGGATTCTCTCTTTGACTCTAACCTTTGCCATTTTAATTATAATGTGTCTTGGTGGGGGTCTGTTTGGGTTCGTTTTTTAGAAGTCTCTCTGTGCTTTCTAGGCTTGTATGTCTATTTCCTTTGTCAGGTTAGAAAAGTGTTCAGTCTTTATTTCTTCAAATAGATTCTCAATCCCTTGCTTTCTCTCTTCTCCTCCTGGTGTCCCTATGGTGTGAATGTTGTTATGCTTGATGTTCTCCCAGAGGTCTCTTATACTCTCCTAATTTTTTTTGGATTCTTTTTTTTTTTTTTTTTTTTGCTGCTTCTATTGGGTATTTTCTGCTATCTTATCTTCCAAATTGCTGATTCAATCCTCTGCTCCAACTAGTCTGCTGGTGATTTCTTCTGGGGTATACTTCATTTCAGTTTTTGTATTCTTCACTTGTGACTGGTTCTCTCTTTATGGTTTCTATGTCTGTTTTTATGCTTGCTTTCTCTCTGTCGAAGTTCACACTAAATTCCTTGAGTATCCTGACAGCCATTGTTTTGAACTCTGTATATGGTTTGTTGCTTGTCTCCATTTCATCTAGTTCTTTTTTCTGGAGTTTTCTTCTGTTCTTTCATTTGGGACATATTCCTTTGTTTCCTCATTTTGGCTGCCTCTCTGTGTTTGTTTCTATGTATTAGGTAGATCTGCTATGTCTCCCAGTCTTGCTGGGTGTCCTGTGGGGCTCAGTGGCACAGTCTCCCTGGTCACCTGAGCCGGTTGCTCCAGGAGTGTCCATTGTCTGGGTTATGTGTGCCCTTCTGTTATAATTGACACTTGGTTGCTGTGGGCATGTTCTTAGGTGGTGTTGACCCTCAGGCTGACTGGGTGTAGGTTTGGGCACATCCACAGTTTCTGAAGCAGGATTCGCCACAGCAGGCTCTGGTGCCTATGGACACCGCACTTTGTGTGTGCCACTTGTGGAGCTAATTAGGCAGTGCTCTGCTGTGGTCTGAAGCCAACCTCCAAGTATGGTCTCTGGGTCCCTTTGGAAGGGGGTCTGGTGCAGGCCCAGGTCAGCCACTGCCTGTGACCGGCAGGGAAGCACAAAGTGCGCCATAGTTGGTCGCTGCCTGTGCTGTACCTGGAAATGCAATGGAGAGACCACACTGCAAATTGAGAACTGCTGCCAGCAGTCCAGGCTTTGGGGTAGCTCCACAAAAAACAAGACACTCCGAGGCCTGCTGCCACCTGCTGGCTTACGGAAGGCTCAGCCACTGATAAAGCCTCCTGCACTATGCAAGTTGGATGAGGCAGGGTCTCAATGAGTCCACAGGTTTGAGCAGCTGAGCTCACCAGGCCAATCAGATTCAGATTTGGCCTGTTGTCGGTGCCTGCCGGCGAGACGAACAGTCCCTGAAGTGGGGAGTGAGGATTGAGAAAAAAGAAGAGAGATAAAGATGGGATCGGGAGGGCCGGCAATTCTAAGTAGACTGCCGCAGTTCTAAGTAGAATGCCTCAGTTCTAAGTAGAATGCCTCACCCCAAGTTTATTTTTGCAGTTTATATACTCTGGGCTTCAAAAAGTAACAGAACTGTCTGTAATCTAGTAGTTACAATGTTTGGATAAACAAGGGCGTGTTTTTTGGCCAGCTCCTGCACTTCCTGACTTTGTCTGGTTCTGTGTTCTCAAAGTAGCAAGTTTTGCCTTGCTGGGAGCACAAACCACTCAAGGAAGTCAAAGGTCCAACATTTCACAAAACAACACCTGCTAGCACTTCAGCACGGTTTCCCACAGCCTGTGGGGGAAGGCTCAACACAGGAAAGATGGCGCCCACCCACAGATGGCTGCGCAGGAGAAAGGCCCCACACAGGATAATGGGGACTGTCCCTCCAGTCCTTGCCCTGAAGTTCCATAACTCAGTCTTCCCTCATATGTCTCTGACACGCCCAGAGTCACCGTCCCTCTGCCGGAGTCCAGGGTAAGTACTGTGTGGGCCCTTTAATGGGATGTCTGGGTTTTCTGCATCTTTCCCTTTCACCCGGATGGTTGGAATCCCTATTGTTTTTCCCAGTGAGAAGTTGTGGGGTTCGTTTTCCCAGCAGAGTACCCTGGGCTGGGTAACCTGGTGTGGGGGACTCGGGTCCCTTACTCCATCTGTGGTATCCATATATACTCCATATATTAAACTGCCACACGTGAGTGTGGGACAAGCCCATTTCGTGTCTGCCCCTTTTACCAGAGTCAACGGGCTTCTTATTTATACTTTTAATTATAAGACTTCCATTCAGCTAGACTTCAGAGGGTTCTCCAGGTTGATTGTTCTGTATTATAGTTGTAATTTTGATGTGTTTACGGCATGAGGCAAGTACTGCGTTTATCTACTCTGCCATCTTGGATCTCCAGACTATATGCAATTTTTAAAAAGAAAAGAGTAACTTGTAAATTCTTGATGATCAACTAATGTAACTTCATAACTAATGTAACATGGATAGCTGAACTGCTCTTTTTCTGCATGAAATTTAATGATTATAGCTTTAGAATATATAATTTAGAATGACTGTATTTCCTTACAAGAGGAACATTTGAACAATTTTACAGGTGTCAAGTAACCCTTGTTCAAATTGTGCAAACATCAATTTCAGCATTATGGGAGTTTTATTTGGAAGTGAACTTTTAACTATTAATACAAATGTCAGGATACTACACAAAACATCCACAGGAAATTTATCATCTGTTTTTGAATTGTTCACAAACATTTCCTACATTATCCAACATAAAACAAAGACATGGTGCATCTTTTCCTTTCAATTTGCATACAATGGAAAAATAGGAATATATATATATATATATGTGTATATATGTACCTGTATATACATGTACATATATATACACATGTGTATATGTATATATATGTACAAATATACATACCCATAGTTTTTGTTTCTTAAAAAAGCTTGACTAGTAGGCACTAGAAAGGCTAATAGTTTTAAGTCTATAGGTGAGAAATTATCTAATAAAAATAATCAGAATTTATTTAGCATCAGTTGCTTCCATAACCAAGTATTACTCTGATCAATAAAACTTGCAGCCATTATGCTTCTGGTATATACTTATTCCATTACACAATTTATAGTGTAAATTGCTGCTGCCCACCTTGGTTCTTTTCACAATTATTAACATAGAGAACTGTGGCAAAGTAGGAGCAAGCATTTGCAAAAATAATCCCCAGCTTATTATAAGCGTCAATATATATGATGGAATTTTTTCACAAGCAATGATCTTTCAAACCATTAAGAAGTCACCAGAACTGAATTTGCAAAGATATTTTGCCTCTGTCCAACAGCTACATTTATTTATTCCAACAGAGGAGATGGAAAATCAAATTTAGTGTTTAATTTGGGTGTGGGTTGGGAATTCGGGTATTTGAAAAATGACCACCTTAAAGATAATGACCACCTTAAAGATAATGACCACCAAAGATAGGTTCAGTACATTTATTTTAAAAATCATAAAATGTTTCTTACAAAAGAGCATTGCATTCTGCATAGTGAGCTGAATAGTTGCCAGGGACATAAAGAGTATTGTTGCTTTTCCTCCCTGTCGCCCCCACCCCCAAATGTTACAGTGACCACAAAGCAAAGTGTTCAAATAATTACATAGAGGGAATTTTCCTTTTTAACCAACAATAAACAAAAATTAAAATTCACTCGTCTGCTGCTGTTTCAAAATTTCAATGTTAGTTTTTGCATACCCTCCTACCCCAGCATGTTTGTAAAGAACTAAAAGATTACATCTGGTGAACAGTAAAGATTTAATTACACCTCAAATGCAGAACACAAAGGAAGCAAAGAAATGTCGGCTTTTTCACAGAAGCAGAGGAAAAAAAAAAAAGATGCATGACTCCTTCAGTTCTTTGCTAGACTTAGAAAAACTTTCCAGAGTACTGCTTCGCCCAATAAAAATGAAAAAACAAATATCTTGCATTAGAATCCTTCAATATCTGCATACTGCTTCACACTGTTCTGCAACAAACACTGTGCATTCTGTGTCTGGTCCTGTGGCTCTGTAAGGGTAATGATCCGATCTTCGGATCCTTCTAAGGGTTCATCAGTTTTGATCGAAGCTCCTGACTCGTGATGAATTTGTTTAATCCGCTGACCACATTTGCCAATAACAGATCCAGGCTAATCTTTGGGAATAGTTTCTTGTGTAGCAATAATAGGTCCTCCAATCTGGGATTGTAAGGCTGTGCATGCCCTTTGATGGGAGACTCTGATATAAGATCAAGGATGACCTTCACACGTTCTACAATCCAATGAGGTTTTCCTCCAGTAGGAACCACTCTGTCAGTGGAATGAGGAAAAGCTTGATTGTTGTCTGAGTGTTCTCTCACAGTTCTTTGATTATAGCACCTTTGACCCCAATAATTCCTCCTGCCAGACTCTGTTGAATCAACAGTCTCGGCTGGCATTCAAAGTCGACACTTCCTTTATAGAGTGTTGGTACTTTAAGCCTTCCACAGCATCACATTTGAGTGGCAGCTGGCTGGTAGCAGTGGGTGATGGCAACTGCAGGCCCTCTTCCAAGGTAGGGATGATTTTCTCCAGAATTTCTCCAACTGTTTCAATATCAGCACTGATACTCAATAGGCACTTGGTCCACTGCTGTCCAGGACTGAAACACTGGCATTGTAGTCTGTATGCAAAGCCATGATATCCTTGCCTCCTTTTCTAGTCACTGCCCCAGCATTTTTGCTCTGAAGCCGAATTTGTAATTCAACCATCTCATCAGTGTTTCTAAATCTTTTAAAAGCTGGTTCCTCTTCCACATCTTCTGCAGGATGTTTACCAAAGTCATCACTGGTTTTGGTGTTGTGGAACGTACCCTCCGGCTTCTCAGTTTCAATTTTCTAGGATTAAATGGACATATCAATCTAGGACACAAACAAGCGGGATGTAGGCAAGACATTGTTGAGATTAATGCTGCAGAGAAATGGAGGGTAACGGAGAGAAACGTCTGCAGCCAGCTTTAGAATATGTTTCAATTTCCACTTTCTTTTGATTTTTGTCCTTTTCTTCTAACATCAAAAATATTTTATTCAAATTCTAAAAATTTATTGTAAGAAAATCATAAGGGAGGAAATATTTGAAATCAGAATAATGATCAAATAACTGTGGAGTAGCAATACTACAGAAGATTATGTATTATTAAAAATATTATTTATGAAGGATATTTAAAGACAGGTAAAATATCTATCATATAATGTATAATTAAAATCTTAGGATATAAATTCTTGGAAAATCATTTATACAGACAATTATCACTATTAATGACATTTATTTCTGAGTGATGAAGTTACAAGTAATTTTATTTTCTTTTTTGTGCTCTGTTAATTTTCAGTGTTACATATGAGCACAATATTGCTATTGTAACTTGAAAAGTTATTGGTAGAGCTGTCACTTTTGTAGAGCAAAAGGGTTATTTTTGTAAAATATAAATTTGAACTTTGCTTTGACTACTAATTAATTAGCAAAGTAAGAATTCTAAAATTTATCGGGTTGAAAAAAATTTAGTTTCAGAAAACAAAACAAAATATCCAAAATATCTTTCAGCAAGTGAATGGATAAATAAAAGGTGGTACATTTAGACAATAGAATATTATTCAGTGCTAAAATGAGCTATCAAGCCATGAAAAGATATGGAGAAAACTTAAATGCATATTACTAAGTGAAAAAAGCCACTCTGAAAGCCAATCATACGTGCTATATGATTCTAACTATATGACATTCTGGAAAACCAAACTTGGGTAGGGAGTGAAAAGATCAGTGGTTGCCAGAAGTTAGGGTGAAAGGAGTGATGAACAGGGGGCCCACATAAGATATTTGGGGCAGTGCAACTACTCTGTATGAAGCTATGCTGGTGGGATGTGTCATTACACACGTGTCACAGCCCACAGATGTACAAAGCCAAGGGTGACCCTGAGGGAAAGTATGGACTTTGGGTGATGAGGTGTCAATGCGCGTTCATTGATTGTAACACGTGCCCCTCCACTGGGGTGGAGAAGCTGAGAGTGAGGGAGGCGGTGCCCGTGTGTGGGAAAGAGGTGTGAGAACTCAACTTCCTGTTCAGTTTTGCTATGAGCCTAAAACTGCTCTAAAACGTACGTTTATAAACAAAATAAAATCAGTGAATGATATTCAGTAAACTTACCTTCAGTGAATTTCACTTGTGGCTTTCGTTTGAGTTTTTTGTTTTGTGTTTAGCTGCTCTGGTAAGTTTGGGAACACATTGCTCAGTTGCCTCCTAGAGACTCAAGTCTGTGTTCCTCCCCCAGCTGAGATATTTGACCTTTAGCCTCTTTGTGTTGGAGTATAGGAATGGATAGCATAATCCTAGGGAGTCAAGTAAACATCTTCTAAGAAAAGCTGGTTAGAAAATTGTGGCATGCATTGTGGGGATGTTCTGGGTGATTTGAAATGTATACATGAAATAAATAATATATAAACTTTGCCAAACTTGCTATGAGTGGGTTAAATTTGACGCCAATGAGGGTGCTTTTCTATTGTTTTTGAAATTCGGCATCCCTCTTCTGGTGACAATCTCCTGATTTTCCTTCGGGAAACTTCCCCCTCTGCACTCTCAGCCCCTGTGGGGCTCCAGCCCCTGGTTTAGGCAGCAGGAAACTGAGACCTAATCTAATGAGAGCAAGCCAGCCCTGAGCCACAGTGATTGGCACAGAGCTAATGGCAAGGATTTTCCTAAGTGAAATTCAGTGGAGTATGTGTGAGTCTGTTTGCTCAGCCAAGAGGCAGCGTGGTTTAGAAGAGCAGGTATTCTGGACCCCATTGTTTGGGTTTCCATCCCAGTTCCCCAGTTCTACTACCTACTAGCTAGGTGACCTTAAGTAAGTCACTCATCCTCTCTCAGCCTCAGTATCCCCTGTAAAACAGAGCCAAGAATACTCCTTATCTTATGGGGTTGTTCTGGGAATTGCAAGAATTAATATTTATAAAACCTGGTACTATGTTTATCTCCTCAAAATTTTCACTTGGGTATGTAATGAGAATCTCAAATTTAACCTGCCCCAGATGAGTTCTCCTTTCATAGTCTTCCTATGAACTCAGTTAATGGCACTCCATCCTTCCTGTTGCTCAGGCCAAAATCCTTGGGTGGTCTTTGGCCTCTCTCTGTCTCTTTATCCCATAAACAAATTCTGTCAGTTCCACCTTCAAAATATCAGGTAGATCACTTCATAAATTATATCAATGTCTAACCACTACACTATACACCTGAAACTAATATAAAATAACATCAAATGACAGCTATAATTTTTAAAAAAGAGCCACAGGGATATCAAAAAATGTATCCAGAATTCAACCAATATGTGCTGATGCCAAGCTGGTCCAAGGTACCATCATCTCTTCTCTGGATTGTGGCACCGCAGCCTCCTAAATGGTTTCTCTGACCCTGCCCTCCACTCACTACAGTTTATTCTCAACAAGCAGCCAGAGTGAACCTGATAAAACAAACTGGGGAAATGTCACTCATTGGCACCGAGTGCTCGTCGATCCCCTGCCCCCAGCACATGCAGTTACACCTCTGGCCTCTTCTCCTACTTCCTCCTCATTTGTCCTCTGCACCAGGCACTTCTTACCTGGCCTCCGCTTTTCTTCCAACACACCAGATGTTCAGCACTTACTGTTTTCTTCCCTCTGCTGAAACCCTGTTTCTCCAGATGTCACGTGGCTACCTCACCTTTTTCAGATCCTTACTCAAATGCCACCTTGTCAGTGAGACCTCAGCCCAATGTTGCCATCCTCTTCCCAGTCTTTATCTCATTTCCTGCTTATTTTGTTTCTTAGATTTCATCATCACCTCATCTATGTTGTACTTTATTTATCTTGTCTGTTTTACGAGGTCTAAAAATTAAGTTCTCAAACTCATCCTAGAAAAAGTGCTCCATCCCTCATTGCTGAATACCAGGACAGTCACCTTCAAGGTACTCCCCTGGGGAAGCTATGCACTGATGCCAGCACTTCGTCCACCCTTCAAAGCAATTTTGGAACTCTTTTTCTGGAATGGCCATCAAGGCTGCCATCATTTTACCCTTGAGGTCCTGAATGTCTTCAAAATGTCTTCCTTTCAGTATTTCCTTTATCTTCAGGGAAAGAAGAAGTCACTGGAGGCTAGACCAGATGGGTACGAAATGTGTTCCAATGAAGTTTACTGCCTAAGAACTCTCTCACAGACAGTGCCCTGTGGGCTGGGTGCATTGTCGTGATGCAAGAGCCATGTATTGGCGAAAAGTTCAGGTCGTTTTCGTCTAACTTTCTCCCACAGCTTCTTCAGCACTTCCAAATAGTAAACTTGGTTAACTGTTTGTCCAGTTGTTTCAAATTCATAATAAATAATCTCTCCGATATAAAAAGTTAGCAATGTCGTGCAGCAAGTTCACGAACATAATTTTCAGATCTCGTGTGTGTGCCTGCCGTTAGAATATATGCTCTATAAGCACTGAATTGCTTTCTTTTTCTTTTTTTTTAAATTAAAATTTATTTAGGTGACAATTGTTAGTAAATTTACATAGGTTTCCAGTGCACAATTCTGTCATACATCATCTATATGTCATGTTATATGTTCCCCACCCAGAGTCAGTTCTCCTTCCATCACCATATATTTGATTGAATTTCTTTTTAACTGCTGTGTATCTGGTACTTAAGAGATCATGAAGCACAGTAGGTGCTCAGGAAATATTTCATGCATGAATGGATGAATAAATAGATGAAAGAAAAAATTTGTGGTAAAGTATGATATTCATCAATAGTTTGCAGTGCCTAGAAGGTACCAGGGACTTGCTAGTCAATAGGATCACACGTGAGAAAAAGACTGCTTCGCTGTCCTTTCACAGCCTAGTGTGGGGCCCAGGGGCATGAAGAAAGTGTTCCCTAAAATATCAGGAAGCATAGGAAACATATGGGAGCCCATGATAGGAGCTTGCAACCCAGATGTGAAGGCTTATAAAATAGATGCCAGACTTAGGGTGCCTTCGCTCTTGTCTGCAAGTTCAGGAAGAGCAAGTAGTAGCTAGGTGAAGGAGGTGAAGGGTGGGGAGAGCAGCAAAGTCCACAGATCTGTTAGTCTGAGGTTAGCCATAAATGAGGAAGAGGTTGAGAAGTTCTCATGCACTTGGGTCTCTACCCAGACTGAATTAACAAACAAGCAATGGACTACAAGGAACAACAGGCAGTTTCTTTGAATTAAACACACTTCGAGGCATTCTGCCAAGTCCTATTAATTCTTGTTTCAGTGAAAATACAGAGTAAAGAATGAATACAAGACTTGGCCCTGCTCGGTTTCAGGATGTGGGAGGAGAAATCATGTAGCTTTCCTTCCCACAAGACAACTAGAGACACCAGATCGCTGGCTGTGATGTGTTTGACATCAGTGAGTGTGTTTTCCTGTTGTTTTTGATATTCAACATCTATTCACTCTTCTTCTGGTGACAGCAGTCTTACGTGAGGAGGTACAAAACATATTGAGAAACAAGACATGTTCCTAAGCAAACAGGTCCACCCCCACCAACCCAGTGATGCTCAGAGCCTCACGGCTGCCCTTGGCTCATATGAGCCCAAGAACATGTTTCCAGAAGGCGCCACTTTGGAAAATAAATCCTCTGCAAGGACAGTTTGAGTGCCAACTCTGGGCCAGCACATAATGGGTGCCCTAAGTATCTGTTGCTTAGTGGCATAGAGGTAAGGTTAGTGGGACAGGTTTGAAATAAGGTTATCAGGGTTCAAAACCCTTCTCGATTAACCAACTTTGCTCAAATTGCTTAGCTTTCTAAGACTCAGGTTCCTCATCAGTAGTATGGGAATAGAAAGTGGTTACATGATGGCAATGTGGTAGGGTATCGTACACAAAGTATTTGACACTCAGAGATGTTAGCAACCATTTTGTTGAAGGAGAAAAAAGAAGAATCTTGTAGCTAATCTTAGCCTCTCACCTCTTCTGCCTTCCACACTGTGCTCCACCACTCAGCAAGCACATGACAACAGATGCTTGCCCATGGATGGGGCTTAGCTGAGAATCTGAGAGGACCTGGAACCTATTAGGTTTTCAACCCCTGGGGGATGATCGGTCTGTTGTTGCTGGGTTGCAACTGGGGGAGAGGGAATTGTTCAATCTGCAGGCATTACTTGAGCGCCAGCTGCATGCCAGGCGTTGCTCTGATGCTAGGACCTCAGTATTTGACAAAGATGGGTGATGGCCCTGTTCTCATGCAGCTGCTTCTAGTTGGAAGAGGGTCCCCCGTTTCCAGGGCTTTACCAGGGAATTCGGCTGCTCTTTATCTTATACATAACCTCACAGGTTTTAACAGCAAGCCTGAGACTCAGGGGGATCACAGGATATTATGCTCAGATTCAAAGAGCTACCAAGAAGTGGAAAGTTGGGACTTGAGTCTGCGTTCATTGTTCTGGGAGATGAGACAAGGCCGGGCAGTGACTATGCATGCACAGTGAAGTGGAAAGAGCAGAAATTATACACACGCACACACACGAGTGCTCATGCGTGTGTGTATTCAGATGGTATATGTTATAATTACCTTTAAAGCTGTAACGATTAGAAAAAAGGCTGGAGGGAAAGATACCAAATGTTAACGCTAGTTGTGTTAGGGTTTTGGAAGGTGGGAACATTTAGCTCTCTCACTCTATATCCAACTTTTAAATGTGATTGTATTACTTGAATGATTTAAAAATGACTAACGAAGTTGACGAAGAAAAGAAGAGAGCTTGAAATTCGCATTTTGGACCCGTATTTCTACTAACTTTCTGTGTGGCTGGGAGAAAGTCAAAGAAGTCACTACTCTAGTGCACCATCCGTCCTAAAATCTCCCTACAGTTCCATTTAAATGCCTTTCCCCCCCTTTTTCCAAGCTTTGCTTTTCCATCAACAGCCATATCTAGTGTCACCTCCTGAAATCCACTCTGACGTACTGCGATCTCTCCTGTCCATATGCAGCCACCCCAACATTAGTGCTTATTTCTTGAATACTAGCTATAAGTCAGAACTCAACTACATTCTTTATATACGTTACCTGAGTCAATCCTCAAAATAATTCAGTGACGCCCACAGATACTTTTAAGCCTACTCTACAGAAGAGGAACTTTCATTCAGAGTTTTATTCCTTGCCCAAGTGTCAGAGCCCACTCACATCTACTTTCACGAGAAAGCCCATGTTCTTAAGTGCTCTACACAGGGCTTCCTCGAGGCCAGTTTAATTTTGTGTCCTCAGCAGCTACCATGGTACCTGGCATGTGGTGGGTTCTTAATATGTGTTAAATGAATGAATGCCCAAATATGCCATTTTTTTTGAGGTTCAGTGTGTTGTAACTATGTGCAAAGATGTCTTCAATAACAATATTACCATTTGTTGAGTACCTATCCTATCCTAGGTGTGTATATTATCCCAAAATTAATCTCCACTTTAACGTGTTGAGGAAACATTATGCTGTATCCATTTGACAGATCAGAAAACAAATTTAAAAATGTAACTTTCCCACCAAACCGTGCCACAACCGGAGGGCGTGCAGGGAGGGAGTTTACTTTTCTGTGTGCTGGAATCTTCCTCTCCAAGGGCACACCAGGATGCTTGACATCTGTGGGTCTGAACACCTTACATGTAGGAAGAGCACAGCGTAAGAGGGTTCACTAAACAAGCAACTTCGCCAGAGCAAAAATTCCTTTGAGATTTTATTTTCTCAGGCCTTTGTTACATCAAAGAGGAGGACAGTCTAAAAGCTAAAGGACCCCGAGTCACTGCCAATTCTTAACCAGAAATTAAGACAAAACAAATCCAAAAGTATAAATGTATGGATATGTCATTTGGTGTAACCTCTTTGTTGTCTGTATCTTGCAAAATTTTAAATGTTTGTGCGCAGGAAGTCTCTTTTTAAGAGTGTGTGTACTTGGGCATGTGAAAAAATATGCTGAACACAACAATGTTTATTCTACTATTTAAAGTGGTTCCAAAGGAGTGGAAAACCTAAGTGCCCATCAATACGGTCTGGTTAAATAAATCATGGTATATATCCAAAGGAATAACAGGGGTCATCTAAAAGAATTAGATTGAGCAACATGTGCTAATAAAAACTTCTTAAAAGTATATCACTATCTGAAGAAAGCTAAGTGCACAACAGGATATGCAATATACTATATTTTTTACGAGACTATGAAGGCTATTCTCTCTATTTATATGTACATGTAAACAGAGATATGCTGCCAGTTCATTAATATGGTAAGAGGGGAGTGCAGGGCAGGAGGAAGAATGATGTTCTACATATTCACTTTGTTCTATTTGACTTTTACTCCATGTATATTTATTATTAGCTTGGTGCAAAGGTTATTGCGGTTTTTGCAATTATTTTTAACCTTTTAAACCACAATTACTTTTTCACCGACCTAATATATTTATTATCAAACAACAAATACCCTTTTTAAAGGGGTTGTGTCTGTGGCAGTTCTTAATTGTTTTTTTTAGACATACTAGAAAACTATTAATATCAGATGGATCAGTTCAATAAAAGAGGTGGCAAGATGTGTTACACATTAACTGATTTTGTACCTTGCACATTTTTAAATACAAAATAAAGTTCAGGCCGAGGATGAGAGGGGTGGAAGAAGTCAGGGAACACAGCAAATCAGAGATCAAGGAAGCGAACCCCAAGGAAAAGCTATTTCTTGTCCCATTTTCCTCATTATTTCGTTTAGATCTGGCATTGTGAGAACAGTCCTATAAACCCAGTTTGGAAAGTGCGGAATGTGGGTGCCAGAATAAGACTCTGGTCGGTCATTCAGTCATTTACTTCTTCAACAGCACTTGAGCACCAAATCTCGAGTCTTGGGATATGAAGAGAAAAAACTTCATTTTCCGCCAACCTCGGCCTGAGCAAATCCTTGTTTGGTTGGGAAAGGAGCCTCAATGAAATTCTCAGGGCATGTGTTTTTGGTTTGGCAGGTCCGGACCAGGGCCTCTGAAATTTGTATTGTCCTAAGAGATCTCCTGGCATCTGTGATATTAAGCTAGAAAGTGTCAAACTGGGAGACGTAACCACTGTGGGAGCTACGTGGGGTCAAGGAAAGCTTCCAGAGCAAGGTACAGGGAAAGTGACCTAGCAGTCAATGAGTAGGAGGTGTAATAGATGAGTAGGAGTGGGTGGACAGCGGGCAGGCAGGATGGGCTGGCACCAGGGAAGAGATTGGCCTGGTTGGGGACAGAGAGAAGCCCCACTGAGGGCCTTGGGGGCTGGGGAGAGAGGAGGCTGTGGAGGCTGGAGGAGGAGTTACGGGGCTGGTATGCTTGCTTGCTGTGTCTACAACTAGCGAGGTGTGACGTGACGAGTCAGAGTGAAGTTTCAAAGGTTACATATCTACAAAGTGTGGCTTAAAAGAAACCACCAGCCTGGCTGTGGTGGAGAAAACGGATGGCAGAGGTTGGGGAGAGAGGATTTGGGGAGAATGGTTGGGAAGCTCTTTTTAGTGGGATTTCTCTTGGACTAGCTGGTGGCAGAGGGGATGAATAAAGTGGATATTTGATAAATAATTTTCAGGCAGAAGGCACCAACTTCTGGCTGGATGTGTGGGATGATGGAGAAGGAAGGGTCAAAGACTTGGAAGTTTCTAGCTTGGGCATCTGGAGGATGGGAATTTTTTTATTACAATTTGGAAGTCCAGAGAAAGATCTCCTTTGAAGGAGAAAGATGAACATTTCAGTATTGGATGGAGTAATTTGCAAGTAGAGATTTACCTTCCTCTATCAACTTTTTGTCCCCTTCATGACTGCCCAGCCATGGAGTCCTTGTAAGAATTAGCTGCTCTATTCCATTACTAAAATCCCATCTTTGCTTAAACTTTCAACCCCCTTGCCTTTCTCTTCCCTGATGTTATAGGCTGCATGGTGTCCCCACCTCTAAGTTCATATGCTGAAGTCCTAACCCCCAGGACCTCAGAATGTGACTGGATTTGGAGATGGGACCTTTAAAGAGGTAATCAAGTTAAAACGAGGTCATTATGGTGGGCCCTAATCCGACATAACTGGTGTCATTATAAAAGAAGAAAATGTCAACACAGATGTGTGGACACACAAGGGAATGTCCACATAAGGACACAGCAAGAAGGTAGCTATCTATTAACAGAGGAGAGAGGGGACTGCCGGGAAATCAACCCCACTGACATCTGGATCTCAGACTTCTACTCCAGGACTATGAGAATATCATTTCTGTTGCTTTATCGTGGCAGCCCTGGCAAACCAACACACAGGCAAACCCCAACCCCATCAAATCCAACTCTGCCTACTTTTGCTGTTTGCTCCAAGTAGAAGCAGGTGGCTGGATAAAACGTACCCTCACTGACTCGCCTTCCGGACCACTTGATAACACCCTGGGAACTTCTCTCATTTCCCACTCTTTCCACTCTCCCGGGGTCCTGCAGCTCGCCCAGCACCCCACGCACTCTCAGTAGGTTACCTTCTCATTCATTGAGAAGCAATCAAAAGAGAATGCCCACATGTCACCATCGGCATGTATACTAACCTTGGTAGCCCCAAAGCCACGTTCACCCCTTTCCCTAGGTCAGGAGGCAGAGCTCCTACCCACACCCCATGTCTGGGATTCCCAGTGCTAAGGGAACTTGAGAGAGGAGAGGCAAGGGATGTCTGGGAAAAGCCACTCGGTTATGCACTGAACCACCACTTGGAGTGCTTACTGCATGGCAGACACTTTTCTAAGCACAACCTATGGATTATAGAATTGCTTCCTCTCCACATGCTCACGGAACAGGTAGGAATAGCTGACATTTATTGCGTGCATATCATGTTTCAGGCTTGTTGCTAAACAGGCTGTAAGTATGAATTCACTTAATCCTCATAACAACGCTGTGAAGTGGGTACTACTATTGTCCCCACTTTACATCTGAAGCACAGAGAGGTCAAGTACTTAACCCACATCGCCCAGCCAGTGGGTGGTGGAGCTGGGTTTGAACCCAGGCTTATCCATGATGCCAGTTGAGAGAAGGGGTAAGGTTTAGGTGGAGCCTTAAAAGGGGGCTGAGCTGATGTTTTTCAATGTTAAGTAGTAAAGGCAGAGCATTCCTTCGCAGATGATAGGCATTTCTTGCACAGAGGTGCAGAGACTGGCAGCCAGCTTTTCTATTTTCCAGGCCCCAGTGTGGCTAAGTGCAAAGCTGACAAAGGGAGCAGGCAGAAAGGGTCAAGGATATGCTGTGTGTTATTTAGGCGTCTGCAGAGGAAGGTTAAGGTGGCTGCTTCTCTGCTATTGTTGAAGTCTTTTAAGTCCTTTAAATCTTTATTGGTCCAGCCAGCCAGGGAACTTTGAAGGACGGGGTGGGGTGGGGAAGGAAGCCATGAAAAGAAAAGTGAAAGACAGAGGGGGAGGTGGCAGTTTCCTAACCAGTTAGCTCTCCAATCTTCCTGCCTCAAGCCCATCTCCTCCGACTTCACAGGACAGAACCTGAAGTGGAACCCATGCCCAACCACAGATTCAGCCCCGTGTCAGAGGAGGAACCATGCTGCAACCTCTCCAAGAAAGCCAAGGTCTGTCTCGGCATCCTCTGCGTCCTGGTCGTGTTGGCGACCATCGCGGTGGTGGCGGGTGTCCTGTGGGGTCGCCCGGCGCCCAAGCTCAAGGAGTGGGACGGGAGTGGCAGCACTCCGAATTTCCCCGAGATCGTCCTGGGGCGCTGCTACGTCTACACTCAAGTCCTGCGGCCTGAGCTGAGGTGAGCTGGCGCGGTACTTACTGCGGGCGGGCGGCAGGGGACAGCGGGGCACCGCGGGCACCGCGGGCGGAGGGGCTGTGCGCATTGCCTGAAACAAAGCATCTTCTGTCCGGGTCAAATGAGAGCCCGCTGGGCAGTGCTGAGGTCGGAGTCCGGGGCTTGAGATCCCACGCGCCTCTCACAGGAGCCCCTGGAAGTGGCACCCGCTTGCGGAGCGGGATGCGCTGCCCTCCGGGCGGCCCTTCAGCTGCGAGCACTTGGCAGAGATGCCCGCCCTTCCCGCAAGGTGCCCGCCCCGCCCCGGGCAGCCCAGAGCCGCAGCCCACCTCCCAGCTCTGCACCCGCTGCAAAGCCCGAAAACACCTGCAGGAGCCGGTGTGGGGGTGGGTGGGGGCCTGGGGTAGCGATGGGGGGCGTCAGGGGGAGGGCGAGGGATGGGGCAGGCGTTGGGGGCATTTCCTACTTTGCATGGGGTTTCCTGTCGCCGGGTGTGACCAGAAAATGCCCTGATGGTTACGGATAACACCTGCTGACGCGGTTTGCGGAGCCTGAGGTGGGGGGATGGTGTCAGAGGCCGGACCCCTGAAGTGAGTTTCATCCATTAATAGAAAACGGCTCTCTGATTCCTCTTGCGTGGGTGACACGAATGATTAGAGAACTCCCTGACAAAACAAAACAATAACAACTTTAAACACTGAGATACAGCGTATCTGGCAAGGTGCATCAGCTGGATGAATCTGGACCCCCCCTGGAAACACCGCCCACATCAGGCTATGGGACCTTTCCAGAAGGTTCCCCGAGCCCCCTCCCACTAGTTACTAATCTCTCCCCACAGTGAAGGGCTTTCTTCACTGCTATTCCCAGGGATTCATTTCACCAGGAAAACTCACGTTGAAGTTGTACACGAAGTGGAACACGCTGGGAAGTAAAAAGCTACTTCTCAGGCTGCCTAAAGCGGCAGGGGGGGCCGCGATTTCCTGCGGTGGGTGGAGGTGCACAATTTGGCCTCCATGAGCCCTGCAGTCCTGGTCAAGGAGCTTTTAGTTGCCTCAGAGCTCAAGAGTTGGGGTCTATCTAATCCGCTCACTTTCCCCCTGATCCTTACCCCCCTCCTGTCTAGCAAACCTCAGTTTTTCCTCTATGTCTCTGAGACCGTTTCTGATTAGTTTGCTGTTATTAAATAAATAAATTAAATAAATAAATAAATAAATAAATAAATAAAGTTTGAAAACAAAAAACGAGAAAAAGAGTTGGGTTCTAATGCAGATACCAGAGGTCCTTATGGCAAATCACTCATGTCCAGAGATTGCCAGGGTCCCTTAAGTTTTGTTTACAAGTAACTAACTTGATAGGTGACAGGTAAAGGAGAGGTGGTAGCTTTCCTTCAAGTTGTTGCACTTAGTACCAATTAAATCAAGGGATATTCTATCTGAATTAGCACGGATAAATGTGATCTTTTATTTTCACCTTAATTTAACAGTTTCAAATATTTGTTGCTCAGTCGTGTTTGGTATGGTCATACTATGGTTGGATTACTACATCCTATTGGTTAGATTAGTACATCCAAACAGCAAGCGGGATGTACCATAAACACCACGTGCTTTTTAATGGTTGTCAGAATGCCTTCAAACACAGGTTTGTATACATATGTATATATATGTATATATATATGTTCAACATATGCATATGTGTGCATGTACACATTTAAATTATTAGCAGGGAAAAGCTTCTGTTAATATTTTTGAACATCCAGATTTCTCACATGTACATGCACACAGTTTATATAAATGGGCTAGTATTAACATGGTACTTAGCATGTGCCAGGCACTTAAAAAAATCAAATCGTTTAGTCCCTTAACAAGGGGAGTATTATGCATATTTTAAATTTTGATAACTATTTCTAAATTCCTTTCCAAAATAACTGTTCCATTTTATACTCCCATCACCATCTATCAGAGGGCATGCTTACCCACAATCCCTTCATTGCTGAATAGTATCAACTGTTTATGAGAAAAAAATAACACCTAATTTTTCCCTGGTTATTAGTGAGTCTTAGCATGTTCTATACATTTATTGGTCATTTACATTTTGTTCTGTGGATTTCCTGTTCAGATCATTGCTAACTTCTGCTGAGTTGCTTGTTGATTTCTTTTTATGGGAGTTCTTTATACATTGTACATACGTTATATATATAGTGAGTCTTTCTCTCTCTGCCAGCTGTCCTTCTATCTAATTTCTGTTGGCTCCCCAGGGACTTTAACCTCAAGGTCATAAGTGATTAATAATTTCCTCCTCCTTTCTATGTTGTTGGAAGTTTGGCACACTGGCTATTTTCCTTGTAGTCATACCCTCTTAATATCAACAATCTTTCCTCTGATGAATTCTGCAATTGTTCCTGTGATCCTCTTCTCATATCCGTCTGTTGCCAGGTTACTGTCTCCTGCCTTGTTCTTTTATATTGGGTCAAAGCAGCAATTCATGTCAACTATTTAAGCTGGTGTTTCTACTTTGACCCAGAACCTTTTACCTCTGCAGGTCTTTATTAAAATAGGTATTAACATACAAAAAATGTGATATGTAATACTAAGCAAAACAAAACCAGCATAAAAATTATGCATATAATAATTGTAACTATGTACAGTAAAGCTGAATGTAAAGAAAAAATATAGCAAAATATGGCATTGCGTGGTTAATGAAAGAATTATTGTAGGCTTCTTTCCTTGTTATTGTTCAGTTTCAAATGATCTATAATTGGTATTTTGCTTATCAGTACTACATAATAAACCACCCCAAAACTTAGTGTCTTTAAAAAGAAAACCATTTTATTATAATGTCATACAATGACTGTGGATTGATTGGGCTTAGCTAGTCGGTTCTTCTGCTTCTCGTGATCATGACCAGGGCTGAAATCATCTAGGCCCTCAATTAAGCTGGAATATCCAAAATAGATCTGATATCAGTCACATGAACGGCAGCTTGGAGGGGTCAGCGGAAAGGCTGTTGTCACCTGGGATGCTGGAAAGGCTGGGTCTCTCTCTTTCTCCATGATGTCTTCTTAGTGCCTCACAGTCACACCCCTGAAATCTTGACTCTGTGAACATGTTTTATTGTCAGTACCCTGGATGTGCTCATTGCCTTGAGGCCAGTTCTTACTTTGACATTCTTTTACCAGGAAAGATGGGGAATGACAAACAGTTTTATTCTCAAACCTAGCAATACTCACTTGGAAATACCTGATTTAAATATTCTACTTAAATATGAGCAGCTCTCCTTTTTATTCCTCTTCTTGTTCCCCTCCCACCCACCCCACCGTTCTTTCTGTACCTTATGGTACACAGCTCAAATAAATGACTTGGCACTTCCAATATTCTGCCTGGAAATCTCTTTAGCCATATATGTAAGTTTGGTATATTCCCATTAGCTCCATTAGTGCAGATGACAGTGTTACTAAACTTTCCACCATTATATAATGTGGGTCACCTTTTTCATAGCCTCCAATAACAATTTCCTCTGTGTCCATCCAGCCTTCATGAACAGTGTCCTTGAGACCTTACTTAATTATGGCTGCTCCTCAGGGCTAATGCCACAATGTAGTAGTAGAGTCGCCCAGAATGAGAATGAGAGAGAGAGAGAGAGAGAGAGAGAGAGAGAGAGAGAGAGAGAGAGAGATCTTAAGGAATTGGATCACTTGGATCACGTGATTGTGGAGGCTGATGAGCCCAAAACCTGCAGGGTAGACAATCAGGCTGGAGACCCAGGGAAGAGCTGATGTTGCAGCTCAAGTCTGAAGGCAGTCTGCTTGCAGAATTCCTTTTGCTTCAGGGGATGTCGGCCTTCAGCTGATTGAATGAGGCCCATCCACATTATGGAGAGTAATCTGCTTTACTCAAAAAATACTGACTGAAATGTTACTCTCATCTAAAAAAATACCTTCACAGCGAGATCCAGATGCATTTGACCAAATATCCAACACATGGGTACCATGACCTAGCGAAGTTGATGCAAAAATGAACCAACTTGCACAGGTTTAGGTTTCTGTAACACAGAACCTCACTTCCAGCTACCACTTCCTGTTGTGGTTCTGTTGTTGCATTATTAGCTACCCTGAAATGTAGTGACTTACAGCAACCATTTTTCACCTTTCAGGATTCTGTGCATTGGCTGGGATCAGCTGGGTGGTCTGTTTCATGTAATGTCACCTGGGGCTATCATCATCTGGGGGATTGACTTGGCTGAAACAACCAAACTGTTGTACTTCCATGATGGGGCCATGGTGCCTGGGCTCAGCGAGGGTAGTCAGACCTCTCTTTCTCTTTGTATCATCTCAGGCCTCTCCTTCCACTGTGGCCTCTCCTCGTGATGTCTCCATGGTGTAGCTTCATTTCTCAGAGTTCCCAGACTCTTAAACATGGAGCCTGGCAGGGCTTCTTAAAGGTTTAGACCCATAACTGGCACAGCATCACCTCTACCGCTTTCTGTTGGTTAAAACAGTCACCAGTTCAGCCCAGATTCAAAAGGCAGGGAAACAAGCACCCCGACTTCCGAATGGAAGGAGCAACCTACATTTTGTGGACAGCTTTAACCCTTCATATATCTTCATGTTTATTTTCTTATTTTCATTTCCTTCTTGTCTTTTTATTTTTCTGTTAGCATCTATTGCTCTTTCTATATTATTACCTTGTATTAACTAGATTAAACAGTGACAAAAATCTAATATTTGACTCCTAGAAAATAAGCTCCTTGAGTCTAGGGATGTTTTGTCTTGTGATGTATCTCGAGGACCTAAAATAGTGCCTGGAACATAATAAGCAGAAATATTTAGTTCAGTTCAAGGAATGGTATACAAGCTAATGTATTGTAAATAATAGAAACAAACCAAGGCAGAATTAATATATCTCTTCAGTGAACTTTGCAATACTATCACTCCCCAAATCCATCAGTTTCTATTTTGGGCATTTGGATTGTTTGTTCTTTTGTGTTAATAGCTTTTGGGTATTTCTTTGTCAGTCGTAGGACTTTATCTTCTTTACCTGTTCTTTTTCCTTGCTTTTCCTTTGCCAGAATCTCTTAATCCCACAGAACTTCCTGTCTGCCAGCCTTTTAGTATTGAAGCTTGTCTCTGGTTATAGAGCTGGTCATTTTTTGAATTGAAACAGGAACATTAAATGAGAAAATTCCTGAACAGATCACACCTGGCTATCTCCCACCTCAAGGTTCACAAACAGGAACTTCCTTGTGACCAACAGGGCCCTGGACATATGCAACCCAAGAAATGTGGCCAAGAACCACCAAAGAGTTAGCGAATTGTTAGCACTGACAGTGGGGCATGTTGATGCTGTGAGAGAGAACCGAGACTTAGTCAGGACCCAGGGAAGGTGGAAGGGTGGGGCAGAGTCTGCAGGAAGAAATGGAGAGCCAGCACCCAGAGTAATGTGGGCCACTAGAGAGGCACCTAGATGGTGTGGCTTCCATTCTACGAATCTTCTCAGCTTTAGGGAAACCAGCCCTTCCCATGAATTGCAGGCATCTATGATAGCTGCTGGCTGTCCAGGGATGGGATCAGACCCTGCTATGATAGCTCTTTGCATCCCCCACCCCCAAGACAAGCTAGGGTCCTGGAGAACAGGGACTGATTTATTCACCTCTGTGTTCCCTTTTGTTTGGCACATTGCTCATCACATTGTAGTCTTAATAGATGCTTGCTCAGTTGAACTCAAGTCCACATCATGCTGGTTCCAAAATACGTGTATAGTGAGACACTTAATCAGAGAAAATATTTCATCCCTCTCACCCTGCTTTCTCACGATCATTTCTATTCACACACTGACTGTCTTTTCTGATTCCTTTATCTTCATTTCACAACTTGTTTTCCTTTCTCTTTCCTCTTTAAAGTTTCTAAGAAGGTTTCTTCGGTCCAGTTCTTCATTTTTACTTCCCTGTGCCTCTCATTTTCATGACTTTAGCATTTTACTAACTTCTAACTCAATACAGTTTATTAGTATAAAATGTGATAAATAGCAAACACTTACTGAAAAGCTATTGAGTGCATGGTGCTGGGGCTGGTCATTGGGCTTCAGAAAGGAAGAAAACACAGGTGTTGCTCTCCAGGGTCTTGCAGGGAAGGTGGGGGGAGGACTGGCCTGGAAGCAGAGTACTGCAGGATAGCGTGGTCTGTGACCTGTTTGTACACGGATGGGAGGGGATCCCGAGAAGGTGGGGCTTCTGTGCTGTCAGCCCTTTGCTGGATTCTGCTAGGGTGAGTCAGATGTACTCAGGTACCTATGAAACAAGAAGATATGTGAACTGCTATGAGCCAAGTGCCAGCACAATGCCACAGCGATTCAGAAATGAGCATCACCAGCTTAGGGCAGAGTCAGGAAGGGCTTTATGAAAGCAGTAGCATATGAGGTCTTCCTTTTAGAGTAGAATTTCAACCAAGAAGTGTGTCTCTGAAGAGTGTGTGTTACCTTGTTGCTGGAAGCCCGGGAGACACAGAAGATGCTATTCTTGACACTTGATGGACCAAAACACTTTAAAGGTTGCGGGGCCTTGGGAAGATCCCACTGGAGGGAGGGTCTCCCACTGGAACCTTGTGTTGGCCGGTTCACAGCCTGGACTTTCCCAGCACACAAAGGATATGAGGGTGACTGTACTTGCACAGGACAGAATGCCAGCATTGTTTCTGTGTTGAGTGATGGAATGTCCACCTCCTTGATGTCAATTCCCAGTTAGACCCTAAAATTCTTTAGAGCATCACAAGGCCTCATGTTCCCCTATGTACCTCAATGCTCAGGTCATCTGCCTTCCTTCAAGCCCACCTTTCATTCTGGGGTTCTAAGAGGGAGACCTGTGTCCACAGAGTGTTCGATGCACCTGACTGAATGGGGAAGGTGAAATAGGGCAAGAGAAACAGGGCTCTCAGATGTGCAGCTGTGGTTACAAACAGGGAAGTCAGCCCTAGGGCTGAGTTATCTGTGGAAGGAAGTGTGGAGTGGAGTGCATGTGCAAAGCAACTGAGTTTGGGGCCTGTGGGACTTGGGATGCTACCAGGACATGTGGGAGAATGTAGCTCTGTGGATAGAATCTTTTAGAAAGAGGGCTAGTAGGAGGGCTGTGGGGACAAAGCCCTAGAAAGCAGTTTCCAGGCTCTGGGCCTCACATAGAAAGGTTCTGGCTCAGGTAGTAAATGGCCATCAACTGTGATTGGATGGCCACCAGCTGTGGCTAGTTGGCCGTCAGCTGTAACCTATAAGCCATTGGCCACTAATATAACTGCTGTGGCTACACTAGCAAGAAGAATGGGGGCTAGCAAGAGCAAATTGCAGAGAGGCGGATGCCGCTGGTGAGAATATATTGGTTTGACTCCCCTACTTATGGCTCCGTGGGTGTTCCTTTTTGGCCTCACTATGTCCTGCGTTCTTATGTGGGGAGCGGGAGCTGAGACCCTGCCGGACACCCCGCAGGACAAATGGCGCAGCAGCAGGGTCTCCCAAAGGACAAGGGCCTAGCAGGGAGCACAGTAAATGGCTGAACAAGCAATGGAAAAGCAGGAGAGATGTTGCTTCTGTGCTCCTTGGCTTAGCGTTTTGCTTCAGGTGTTTTTACTAGAAAGGTCCCTGGTGCTCCCTGCTGAGGTTGGCCGCCACTCCTTACTCTGGTATCATTTTTAATAGCTGAAGGAAGTGGTGACTTTCCCCTGACCCCTGAGAAAACTTTTGTTCTTTATCAAAAATGAGCACTCGTGGCTACTCTGCTTCTTGCTTTCCTCTTTGGGAGAAAACTCTTGGAAAACAGCTGGCAAAGTTCATTGAGAAAGTTTGAAGGGAGAAATGGTTGTGGGTTGTCTACGACGTGTAGGCACTTTATAGAGTTGGTTATTTTTAAACTTTATCAGGTTCCTGTCAGTAAAGTTCAGGACACACCCACATGGGTGGGAAAATGGAGGCTGACAGAGGTTTAAAGACTTGGCTATATCTACAATGAGTTAGAGCTGGTGAGGTATTCTCTGGGGCCAGTGCAGAAGGAAAATGCAGGGTTCACTGCTCAAAAAGCAGGAGAATGCTTTTCCTTCTTTCTGAGGTCTTTTGCTCCATCTGCCAGGTGGTTTTACTTTCTATTTAATATTGAGGTCCCTTGGGCACAGGGACAGAGCCAACCCTGACAGGCGCCTGGGTCTGCACCTCACAGCTTGGCACATGGGGAACGTGTGAATGACCCCGACCCTCTTTCACCCAGGCTCCTGTTGATGGCAGAGGGTGGCAGTGGTCATTAGGTGGCCAAGAACCTTTCCCAGGAAAGTAGGTCCATGTGTGAGCCAAGGTTTCAAGCCCTTGGTGCACACTCCCATTGGATGTTTCTGACAAAACACAAAAGCAAAGATAAAATTACTCTGAATTTCCAAACAGTAACTGCAGAGCATTAAACGCCAAGCAGCAGCCTTTCTGAGCCCAGGGCCTGTGTGACTACACCAGCCATATGTCCATGATGTCAGTCTTATGGTTAGCTCATGGCAGAGTGGGGATTGGAAGTCATCTCTTTCTATCCTTGGACACATCAGACCCATTAGGCTGATGAGAAAACTAAGGCTTGGAGTGATTTCCCAAGGTCCAGAGCTGGTAAGTGGTAGGGCTGGCTTTCTAACCGACTGCACAGCCTGAGCCATCTCATCAGATGGCTTTCAAAAGAGTAGGCTCTATGCAGCTCCTAAGGCCTGGGGCAACCCATTCCAACTGACGTAGCATTTCCGGAGGGAGGCCTCTCATAGTTTTTCTATCCATCTCAAAGGTGAGTTTTGAGGCTGCAGTGCGGGGTCACTGGGTTCCTCCTTTTAGGGAAGCAAGGTCCGAGAGTTCAGTGCTTAGACTTGGTTCTCAGGGAATTATTAGAAATCTCTGCAGGTAAAGTTAAGAGCGTGACTTTTATGCAGAATCAGCACATGGAAGATTTATGAGTCAGTAAATGATAAAGTCAGTTCAAAGAACATTTGGAGGTGCTGAGTATTTATAAGTATTTGAAAAGGAATATTAGAATTATGTTGATAGGTTAAATACAAAACTGGCTAATGTTTTACAAGGCCATAAAAAGCCACAACATTTTGGGATGTCTTTCTATCAGACAGGAATTATTTATATCTCTAACAGACAAGATCTACAACTTACCATCCAACCAACGTTTGCCGTAAGTAGCAAAGACAAACAAAGATACAATCTACTAGGTAATTAATTCTTGGATAAACTAGTCCCATAATGCCCCAATATGCCATTGAAAGGACGTGCTGCCCACTTTTTCACCTTATTTCCAAGTTTTAAATATTTTTGGAACCCGTTTGTTCAGTAATTATTATCGAGCTCCTGTCATGTCCCCCAAACTCTTCTAGATCTTGGGGATACAGTAGTGAACAATATAGACTAAATTCTTGCTCAGGTGGAACTGATATTCCAGTTGGGGGTGGGGCACAGCAGTAAAGGAAGCAGGAAAATGCAGTCTGGCAGTTGGTGGAAAGTGCTGACAGAATGCTGTGGGGGGAGAGTGTTTCCAGTTTTAAGTATGGTAATAAAGTAAGGAAGACTTCACTGAAAGCTGAAAGAAGAGGGAGAGCAAAACCTAGAAACGTCAACACTTTCTGTTATGGAAAATTTAAAACATATAAGACTAAAATATAAAATAACAATCAATCCCCATTTACCTATTTACCAATTTACCTATAACCCAGCCTAAAGAGTTATAAGCATTCTGCTACCCTTATTTCATATGTCTCCTCACTTTTTCTTAAAGTACTTTAAAGCAAATTCCAGACTTCATATCATTTTGTCTGTAAATACTTTATACCTCTAACAACAACAAAAAGATTATAAAACATAGCTAAAACATACTATTATCATACTTAATGGAATTAAGAGTAATCCTTTAATATTGTCCAATATCCACCATGTATTCAGTTGTTCATGATTTTCTTACAAACAGGGGAAGGAAAGAAGTGTGGGACGGATTTAGAGGCTCTTGTAGTAATTTAGATGAGAGCTGATTGTTATTTGGATAATGATGGTGCTGCTGAGAGGTGGATGGGTTCTGGGTACATTTTGCAATTAGATCCCATATGATTTTGCTATGGGCTTTAAATAGGATATGGAAGAAATAGAAGAAACAATGACTCCAAGGTTTTGGATTTAGTTTGCTACTGGAAAAGTGAATTGCCATTTATGAACAAGGGAAAGACCGGGGTGAAGCAAGTTGGGAAATAAATTAATAGTTTGGTTTCATTTGTATTAGTTTTGCAATGTCCACTGCCTGCCAATTGGGGATGTTGAATAGGAAGTTGGCTCATGTGAGTCTAGAGTTTTAGGGAGAGGACTGGGCTGGAGACAAAAATGTGGAAGTCCACAGTGTGTGTAGAAATGCAAGGGAAGGTGTTTTAGAGGGAAAAAGTATAATCAGCTCTTTCAAGTGATTTCAACTAATCAAGGCAGATGAAGACTGAAAATTGACCAAAGGATGGATGTCTTTGACAACATAAGTTTTGGAAGAGGGGTAGCAATGAAAGTCTGTGCAAAATGGATTCAAGAAAAAAAATAGGAAGAGAGGAATTGGAGACTGTATACATAGACAACTCGTACGAAGGGTTTTTCTGGAAAAGAGAATAGAAATGGGATAGTGGCTGGTTGGATAAGGAGGAATTCAAGATGGAAGAAACTGGGGCTTGTTTGAGAGGCAGTTTGTTTAAAGTTGGCTGATAAATCATTTATTTATTTAGCTGAGAAATTATTTAGCTGAGAAATAAGCTAAATAAAGAATACCTCTAGATTTCTACAATTTCCTATTCTCTTTCATAATTGGTTTACCAATATCAGATTCAGTAGCACTTTTTAAGTAACTCACCTGTGGTCAATTTTACAAGACATTCAACTTAGTGAAACTGGTTTTTCTTTTTCCACTTATCCAATTTATTTATGTACAATTAAACTATGTAGTTTTATAAACAAGCATAAGAATATTTATAAATTGGTAAATAACAACCAAGTTAGCAGAAATGAAACTTCTTGGGTGTACTAGAGAGTAGCCTGTTAATTATTTAGAAGACTGGCAAATGTACAGAGGGACTGGGAATGTTGGTTTATACAGTAAGTCAGTTAAATAGGAGCCAGTTAAGAGACTTTTTACAATATGTGAATTCAGAGGTGCTCAGGAATTTTTTTTTCTTGACATTAAAGGAACCCTTTAGAAATGTCAGAACTTTATCAAGATAAAGTTGTCTTTAAAATAAAGGATGGTAGAAAGAATGGATACAGGGTGGTGAGAACAAAACAGGAAACTGAATGATAGATGAAATCAAGAATTGATTTTGTGTGTGTGTATGTGTGTGTGTGTGTGTGTGTGTATGTGTGTGTTTCAAAGGCTAAGGGGTTGGAAAGGAAGTAGTGATTATATTCACAAATTTTTGTAGCTGATCTGAGTGGCGAATAGGGGATTATCTTTTTCAACAAAATATCACTGGAAAATATCCACTCCCGAACAAGGGGAAATGAGAACCTTGTTTTTGAAGATAAAAACGAAAGTGAAAACTGAGGACATACATTTGAAGTAGAAATGGAACAAGAGAACGACATTCTTTTTCCTCTCAATGACTTTCATTTTTTTTCTAATTATAAAAGTAAAACGTGCCCATGTAGAATACTGGGCAAAAATACAAAAATATAGAAAAGAATACAAAATCATTTACCACTAAAGTGGAATTCTAAATAGTGGGGAATGTCGCAATTAAAAAATAAAATAAAATAAGGAGATCCACAAAAGGTTGATATATACCCACTCGAAGTGTTGGCCTCAATATAAATAGTTTTATAGAGAGAATTCAAATTTCTTCTATAATCTGACCTTTAAAAAAATTGCTAAATTCAGTTTTCCATTTCCTACTAGAATGTATCAAACATGATATGTCCATATAGTAGAAAGCTATCTACATCTTTGGTGTTTGGATATTTTGAAGCAGTTAGTAAAGCTTTTGAAGGGACATTAGAAATTCCCCCAAGGCATATTTTACTTGGCTGTGATCTGTATTTACCTTGATATTGCTCAAATGTTTCTTTTCTCTGGTTATGATTATCAAGCAAATATAAAGTCATTTCTATCTTTGACACCTCATAGTTTCAATATTGTGAAATTCATAATGAAATTAGTTCCTTCATTATCTTGGTTTCTAGGAGTAGGAGTTTGTTTATGAATTAACTTACCTAAAGTCGTCTCAGTGTTGGCAGTAATTAAATCTCCTTAGGGATTCCTCAAGAGCAAAGAAAGCCTGAAAAGATGCATTTGGAACTGAGAGAGATTTAAAACTCCAAAGGAATGTTTGAGGCTTAAAGACCAGTTGATCAATTGATCACATTTGGGGGACCTGCTGTCATGTTTTAATACCTCTGAGTAAAATGTTTTGAAAGGTGCTTTTGATCCCCAGATATGAACATGTCCATTTCCAGCTGAGAGCTGTAACTTTGTTTTCACCAGGTCTAGTTGTCCTCATTCTTTCCACTCAAGGGACCTCTTTTTACTTATTCCCCAGTGAATATATCCTCTCATGTTTTCTTTTTAAAATTAAAAATGTCCAGTTATGAAAATGTTAAACATGCTGAAATGCCCGTGGGATAATATTGCAAATATCTATTTGTTCATCAGGCAATGGTAACAGATAATACATTTTTGCCGTATTTGCTTTATATCCTTTTTCTAGTTTTTCAAGAAATACCATGTTACAGAAAAAAAAAGAAAAAAAAATACCTTTTATTCCCAATTTCCTTTTCTTTTTTCTCAGAGGCAAATAATGCTATTTGGTTCTTCTGTATCTTTCTAGAAATTTTCTCTGAATACATAGGCATATATTCATATGTATTTTTTGCACATAGATCCTCTCTTCTGTGTTTCCCGCCCTGAACAATGTATCAGGATTATCAGTGTAGTTCTTATAATTACATAGCATTCCATTTTACGGATTTACCACATTCTAGATTTGTATTGGTGGACATTTAGAGGGAATCCTATAAGGGAATCATGAAGAAAAGGCTATATCATTTGTAATTTTGTAAACGTCGCCAAATTTCTCTTTCTGAGGAAATTCTCTTCTTGAGGTAACGAGAGTTTCTATTTCCCCATACCTTCAAGACATACATTGCTTTCAATTTTTTCAGATTTTCTGACTTTTTTTTTTTGTAGCCAGCAACTTTACTATATTCATTTATTGTTTCTTTTTTTTTTTTTAAATTTATTTATTGGGGTGACAATTGTTAATGAAATTACATAATTTCAGGTGTACAATTCTGTATTACATCATCTATAAATCCCATTGTGTGTTCACCACCCCGAGTCAGTTCTCCTTCCATCACCATATATTTGATCCCCCTTACCCTCATCTCCCTCCCCCCACAATTTTTATCAATCTGATAGGGAGGATGTTAATGCAGTTTAATTTTAATTTGTCTTCATTTTGTGTTTTTGCCCTCTGGAATAAACTTTGCTTTTGCCACTTAACAGTATAGTTTGGTGATTTAAGTTATATTATTCTAGAGATTCATCCATATTGATATATACTTTCTAGTGCATTAATTTTAACTGTTGTGTATCGTCCTGTGAAATGATCACATCCTACATTTATTAGTCTATTCCCTTATTCTCGGTTTTTGCTGGCATTAACAATGCTAAGAACATGTATGTCTACTTGTGCATATGATTTCTTTTCTAAGGTATTTAGTTAAAGATAGAATTACTAAGTCACAGAGTATGCTATCTTCACTTTTACTGGTTGTATTAGTTTGCTATAGCTGCCATAACGAAGCTTAAAAAGTAGAGATTTATTGTCTCACAATTCTGGAGACCGGAACTCTGGAATCAAGGTGTCAGAGGATCGGTTCTTTCTGAGGGCTGTGAGGAAGAATCTGTTCCATGCCTCTTGCCTAGCTCCTGGAAGCCTCCGACTTTCCTTGCCTTCCTTCTACAAGTGTCTGTCTCTGTGTCAAAATTTCCCTGTTTCTATGGACCTGAACCCTAGTCATATTAGATTAGAGGCCACCCTTATCCTCATCTTAACTGGATTGTCTGCAAAGATCTTATCCCAAATAAGGTCACATTCTGAGGTACTAGGGTTGGGATTTTAATATGTTTTCAGGGGATACAATTCAGCTCATAACACTGGGTGTACTAGTTAGGATGCTTTTGGCAGCAGGTAAAAGAATACTCAAGTAAAAGTGGTTTAAAACAAGAGATATTTATAGACATACATAACAATACATTAGAAGTGGGGTGGTCCTGGGTTTGGTTCAGCAGCTTATATAGCTTGTACTCTAGGTCTCTGATCCATTTCTGGTTAATGTTTATGAATGTTGTGAAGTAAGGTTGATTTTATTTTTTTTCCACATATGAAAATGTATTTGCTGTAGCATTTTTTACTGAAAGAACTTTCCTTTTCCGACGAATTGCTTCGACACCTTTGGTAAAAATTGACCATATGACTTAGTCTATTCAGGTTTCTACAGTAGCATGCCATAGACATCAGACATTGATTTCTTGCAGTTCTCGAGGATGAGAAGTCCAAGATTAAGATGTTGGCAGATTCGGTGTCTGATGAGAGTCTGCTTCCTAGTTCATAGATGGCCATCCTCTCACTGTCCTCACACAGGGAACGGGAGGAGAGACCTCTGTCCGGACTGTTTTATAGGGACACTAACTCCATTAGGTCAGGGGAATCCTGATGACCTAATCACTTCTCCAAAGCCCCACCTCCTAATACCATCACATTGGGGACTAGGTTTCAACACATGAATTCTGGGGGGGCACAGACACTCAGTCTATGGCACCGTATAAATATGGACTTCTTTTTGAACTCAGTGTTTGATTCCCTTGATCTGTATCTATTCTCACCACCACCACATGACAAGATGAGTGATGCTCTTTAGTAAGTCTTGAAGTCAAACAATGTGAGTCTTCCAGCTTTTTCTCTTTTAGTTGCTCTGGCTAAGTTGTTTCCATTTTTACATAAATTGTAGAATCATGTCATACTCTTAACAAACCATGCTGAAATTTTGATTTGTGATCTGTTGGATCTATAGACACATCTGAGTGATATTTACCATCTTAATATTGTACCTTCCAACTGACGATATGGCATACTTCTCTGTGTCTTGAGGTAATGTAAAACTTCTCTCAGCAATGTTTTGCTTTTAGAGTACAGTCTTGCATGTGCTTTGTTAAATCGATGGCTCAATATTTTGCAATTTCTAGAGTTTTATTGCTATTATGTCAAAGAAGGCCATATATATATATATATATATATATATATACACATAATGTCTTGAAAAATGAAAAAAACATTTTTAAATTGTTACTGGTATATAGGAATGTTGATATTGTATCCACAAGTCTTAGAAACAAGCTCTGTGTGTTTGAGAAATGGAAAGAGGGACATACTTGTCACATAGCTGGTGGAAGGCAGAGAACAAATTGAGGTCAGAGATGGCCAGGGATCACGTGATCATCAAGTTACAGGATTTAATATTTTTTTACACGTGGTTCTAAAATATCCAACCTTAATAAGAGTGGGTCCCAATGTGAAACATTCTGTGAGTAACTATGTGGCCATAGTTCATTTTATTGTTACCTCCTAGTTAAGAACTGATTCCCTAGGGACTGAGAGCTTTGCAGGGCAGGGGCTGTGTATCTTGTTAATTCCTGTGTCCTTTGAGTATACCTAATACTCTGCCTGGCACATAGCTAGTACTCTGTATGTATTGAACAAAATAATGAAAACATAAAATACAAATTTGTACTTTATTATAAATATACAAATTTATGCTGATAACAGTTGGCTATTCTAATAAAGATTAATAGATTCTAATGAGTAGAAGAAGTAAGGGGTTACAAGTAACTTTCACAGAATAATTCAACCTCAATATTAAATTCCTTTCCCTAATTCGTTTTGCTTTAGACTTTCAGGATAATTTTCATTTCAACAGATTACTAGGGAAGTGGCTTGCTTGCTGTGCTAAGAGAAGACATGCTCAGGCTTGAACTGGGGGTGAAAGGTGAGGGCATGAGAGGATATACTCCGGGATAGTTCTCTCTTGACATATTTACAGTATGTTTACATATAGGCAATGTTTCTCAAGATCTTTCCCCAAATAAATTCACACAATACATTATCTGAGATAAAAGAAAAAAGAAACCCAGGGATCAATAACAAAAGAGAGACAACCCCCCCCCCCCCCCCCCCCCGCCACCACCATTGCATTTGGAAATGAAAACGAACCTGGTCATGACTTGGCGATAATTTGGATGGTCAGTTCTCAGTCTTAATAGACCTTGACCATCGAGAGCATCTGACGCAGTTGATCACTTCCTCCTGCGTTAATATACGTCCTTCACTGGCTTCCCGCAGAGCCCACTCTTCTGCTTTTTGTCCTACTTCCCTGCTTGCCCTTATCCAGTCTTTGCCGTTTCTTCTCCGAACTCTTATGTTGGAGTGACTCAAGGCTCAGTCCTCGGTCATCTTCTCTTCTTTGTCTTTGCATGCTGATCTCAGATAGTCTCTCTGACTTTATTTCTCCTGAACTTCAGATCTTGTACCCATCTGTATATTCCACAGCTGCACGTGCATGTTTCATAGACATTGTGATTTCAATACGCCCCAGACTGACCTCCTGCTCGATGCCGCATCCCTCAAAGCCTTCTCCACCCCAGTTAATGACAACTCCATCCTTCCAGTGTCTCAGGCCCCAAACCTTGGAATTATCATTGACGCCTGTTTCTCCAAAATCCCACATCCAACCCATTTGGAAATTTACAGTGAATCCAGAATCTGTCACTTCTCACCATCTCCACTGCTGTCATTCTGGTCCAAATCACTATCAGCACTTGCCCAGATGACTGGTCTACCTGCTTCTGCCCTTTCCCTCTTTCAGACTATACAAAGCAACCAGAGAAATCCTTTAAAACTTAAGTAATACCGTTTCCTTCCTGTGCTCAAAATCCTCTGTAGCTGCTCAGTGACCATGAGTAAAACGTAAAACCTTACAACGGTGGAGTATAAAGCCCTGAGCAGTCTGACATCATTATCTTTCTGACCTCCTTTCCTTTCCATCTGCTCCAGCCACACTGTTGTGTGAACATGCCAGGCATTAGGGCCTTTGTGGCTGTGCCTTCTGCCCAGAATGTTGTTCCCTTGGATGTCTCTTTGACTCAGTCCCTCGCTTCTTTCAATTCCTTGCTCAAATGTCATGTACTGTCCGCCTTGTTTAATGCGGAACACTGCCACGTCCTGGTTTATCACTCCTGGCCTTTATCATACTCTATTTTCACCTTTTTTCCATAGAACTTAAAGTTTTTGGGATACACTAGAGCTTATTTATTATGTCAATTGTTTATTGTCAGTCCTGCTCTGATAGAATGTAAACTCCCACAAGGAAAGGAACCTTTGCCTGTTTTGTTTACTAGTATATCCTATATGTTCATAAATGTGCCTGGCACATAGTAGATTTTCAATAAATATTTGCCAGGGTGTTGAATTCATGATGTCTAAGCTTTCATTGCCCTGAAGAGTCTGCTGATTTTAAGATTGCTTAGAAAATCCTGATTGCCTCAGCGAAAGTCACCAATAGCTCACTTCTCCCACAAGGTGGCAGTCTTCACCTTCAATACTTCCTCCAGTAGCCTCAAATTTGAGAAATATAATAACTGAGTTAACCTGTTTGTTTTCTTTGAACCAACACAACCTGCCCTGCAGGACTCAACAGAGGGAACATTCATAGAATGAGTGTAATTGCCCCTCGAGATCTAAGTGCTTTTAGGAGAGAGGATTCAAAGTGTGATTGCTTTCCCTGGAGAGCAACACATTATGACGCTGATGATGCTTTACTGAGGGGAATTTGAAATATCATTACTTGTGGGAAGGCTGGAGGTTTAGAGAGAGGCGACAGCATAGTCATAAGCCCAGAAGTAGGCTGACGACATGCAAAATGGATTTAATCACCAAATATATCTGCTTTTTCACCTGAGCCTAAGACTTTATAGCATAAGACGTTAACCTTTTTTGTCCCACCGCCTCTTACCCCATTCACTCTATCAGGTCCCCTGAGGATAACTGTGCCCTATTCCGGTCTTCAGCTTCTCATGCGATCCAGGAAAATGCCAGCCCCTCTGAGGTCTGAGATCCTCATTTCTCTGTGAGGAACAAAGTCGTTCTGGGGCTATGGCCATGATTTGAAATGTCCTGTGGGAGGCAGCGTTGTTTAGTAGAAAGAGCACAGTTTGGAATGTAATCTTGATCTGCCACTTGCTAATTGGTTTTGGGCAAGTCAGGAAACATTCTGAGCTCCAGTAGCTGTAAAACAGGGGTAATGATAGAGCCCTTCCCATAGGACTAGTGTGGGATTTAAAAAGGATCGCTGCAAGTTAAGCACTTAGCACAATCTCTACACTTGGCAAGCACTCTCTCTTCCTCCTGTTAGGGCTTCCTGCCTCTGGCCCCTGCACACAACCTACCTGGGTAGGCCAGATGTAGGGAGAAGGGGTGAGAAGTGAGCAAGAGGGAATGACTCATGGGGAACAGGGAACCGTCTGGTGTCTTTGGGAAGGAGCAGGTCTTTGGTAGGAAGTGGGTGGACATGTCATTGACCTTGAATCCTGACATTTGCCCTCAGCTCACACTGCAAGCAGAAAGCTGCTATCAGACCAAGACTCCAGCTCAACTGAAAACTTGCTTATTCACAAATCTAGTCTTTCAGAAACTGCTCCTGGAGCTTAGCCAAGCATAAACACTGATTAAGGCATGCTGACATCCACAGGCCTTTGATTCTTTACTATTCCATCCAAGATTGCCAGTTACCGTCCATGCCCCTCAATGCAAGACCAGCAGGAACACAATGTAGTTGCAAAATATGAGCGTATGGCTCTTTGTAAGAAGTTGAGTATTCACTATGGAGACCCATCGGGCAGGGGAGGGTTCAGTTCAAGGATGTTAGAAAAGACTTAGAGGATTTGGGCACGTTTTATGAGACCTGGGGGAAGGTTGAAGGAGGCTGGGTTTGGGTGGATGCTCTGAGGAAGCAGCTGGGATAGAGATAACTCTATAAGAAGGTATCTTAACAAATCACATCCACTAGGCTGGAGGAATAAAGCAAAGCTGAAGCTATAATTGGTAAAGAAGTCGCAGTCACTCATGTTGGCTATGGTAAAAGGATGTTTGGTCATTTCTTTTTGTGGTTTGGACATTGTTTTAGTCTGTTCACATCATGGTGTTGTGTGGTCACAAAGTGGTTTTTTCTGATGCTGGTGTCCTTGAATTTGTTCAATGGAAGAACTCCAGGGCCTCCCTGCGAGTGCCAGGCCAGCTCCAGAGTGTCAGGGGCTGTGTTTCCCTTTATTACCACAAACACCTCTACATACCATCTGTGCACTCTAGGTCCCAGTGGGGAGGAGGCAAAAATCATCTGGCCTGCGATGGCTTTATTTAATTTGGGAAGAGGGATGATCTTGGGGAAAGAGAAGAAGGCAAGTGAGCTGGTCCAGTCTCCTAGTCAACTGGACCTCCACGTAGATTGAGTAATGATATTTGCTAGAACAAAAACACCTGTCTCTTGAGCACCCTTAGCAGAAGGTCCTTGGGTAAAGGATTAATACAGATACTAAATTCAGAATGTGTGAGACATGAGTCCCTGGACACTCCTGTAAACGGTAAAGATTTCAAGGGAAGAAAATAGAGGTATTTCATTATACCAGTCCTTCCAGCTTGTGAGCAACCCTACAAAACTTCACTTAGTGATCTTATCTATTATTCTGGGCCAGGAAGAGTGTGTCTCATGCAGGAAGGCAGGCAGGACCCACGTGTGGGGTCGGGATGGTCTACACAGGATGTGCTGTCCTTTCCTGGCTTTGTCTGAGACTCTCGATTCCCTGTCTCCTTGACATTTTTCATAACGTTTGATTCTGGGTACGATCTATAATTTGTGAAGTGCGATTTGACAGTACAATCTTGCTTAGGGATCAAGGAAGTCTTTAAAATGGAGAGAAAGCTTCACTGGAGGAAGTCTGCAGCCCTAGCCCCCATCTCACCCCTTATTTCACATCATTAGGCCTTGAGAAGTGGGGCAGGGGCACCAACCCAGGTCTTGCCTGGTTATTATTTTTAACTGGATGAGGGGTGAGATAACACACCTTGTAACCAAGACACGTGGGGGACAACACAGAAATAACAGGTGGCAACTAAGGGTCTTGGCCTGAGATGTTCCCATGTTCTAAGACCTTCCTTCCAACATTCTCAAGTATTTGGTCTAATTGCTCAAGCAACTTAATAAGGAAAGGAAAGTTTTGTCATGGTCCCATTGTATTATGTGCTTATTATAGAAAAATTCAGAATGAATGGAGAAAAGCTCACAAAGCCATCCTTATACTCCTAGCAGCCAGATAGAACAATTTTTGTAACATGGTTTGATTACTGTGGGTTTCTATCTTCAGTTTTAAAAATTGTCTGTGATCGCACTATATATTTAATTTAAAATTTTACCACTCTTCCTTTCTTTAGATTACTTGGATAATAAGTGAATCCATATTTGTTGTAAACCAACAATACAGAAAAATATAGGGCAAAAGTAGAAATTCCTATTTATTCTTTTTCCCAGAGATAACCACACTTAACTAGTGTGATGCTCATCTTTCTTCTGTTTTTCACAAGTGGAGGTCTACTTTTCTCACTTAATGTAAAATCAACATTGTCCAAGGTATTCCAAGCTCTGTATAAACATCATTCAAAGTCTGCTTCATATTCTACTTGAATGAGGCATCCCCTTCTTGTTGGCTGCACGTCTCTAATGTGGAACCCACTGAAGGGAGCAGACCACAAAATGGTCAAATAGAAACCTACAGTGGTTATACATATAGATAGATTTTAGGCGCAACAATAACTGGGGGGAGAAAACAGAAAAAAAAGTCATTTTCAAAATGAGGATACTGGTTGACATTTAGTCACGTTTTTTTGTTTTGTTTTGTTTTAATGCTGTTTGTATCCTCCATAGTAGAAAATTAGAAAATGTCCACCTATTTATTGTGTTTTCAAGTTTTAGAGCCTTGGGCAAGTCACTCGTGCTCTAATTGTAACTATTTTGTTTTCTTCCTGCTCTGTAGCACGATAAGAGTCCCTTTAGAATAGAAATAGTATGTGTTTCTCTTTATTGACTTGTATGTGTTGTGAAGCTCACAGTGGGCCCTGGGTAAGTATGTGTAAGTGGAATGAAAGAATGGGTAGGGGAAGCAACCCAAGTATCCATGATGGATGAATGGATAAACAAATGTGGTTGATACCTACAATGGAATGTTATTCAGCCTTAAAAAGGAAGGACATTCTGGCACATGCCACAACGTGGAAGAACAAAGAGGACTTTATGCTAAGTGACATAAGTCAGTCACAAAAAGAAAACTGCTGTATGATTCCACTGACTTGAAGTACCTTCAATAGACAAGTTCATTCAGACAGAAAGTGGAAAGGTGGTGTCCAGGGGCTGGGAGGAGGTGGGCATGGAAGCTTTTGAAAAATTCCAAGTTCTGCTGACTTTCTTCTGTCCCCATTCTAACTTGGTTGTTCTAGAGTCAATCACTGTATCTCTTCCAAGCTCTCAAGGTCATTCTCAAGTGTGGCAGAATTGAGAACCACAGGACCAGATGACATCCAGGAGCCCTTCTGGTTCAGGAGGTCCCTGAGGAGAGGCCACCAGCATAGACTGAGCTCTGAGGCATAGCCCTGGGCTAACAATCTCTTCACTGTTCTTGTCCCAAGGGGCAGGTCCCCTTGGAAGCAGTACAACTAACGACTCTAATTTTGGAATGGAGGAACCATTGAAGGGAAAGAATATACTGAACTTCCAGAAATGACTCTTACTTCTTCCATGCCGCTTCTTCAGTCAGAGAACCCCGCGTCCATCTCTGCTGGACACAGGAAGTCCTGTAGCCCTCCGTTTTCTCTAAACCACCCCACACACTCAAAACAGCTTTGGCTTGGCTACTATTTGATTTGATGCAACTGAGCTCTACCCAGGGGGACAAAAAACTGAATATTTGCAAGTAACTAAATCAAGGGCTCTCCTTTTTAGAGCCAAACTTGTGAATCTGAGGCCCATTTATATGATGACATGTATGAATGAGTACTGCAGACATCTCTGTACACCGTCATTCTAATTTCTCTCTATATATATACACACACACATATATATGTATATATGTATATACATATATATAAAGGGTGAAATGTTTACTTTTGATTGTAAGGATAAAAAAGAGCTTTTTGAAGACTGCTCCAAACTTCCCATTGCCCCTCCCCATGTTCTCTTATTTGTGGGATACACAGGAGGCACTGATCTCTAAAATAGAGAAAGGAAAGACAGCTGAATTATAAACTCTTCCAAAGTCTGTGTCAACTCTAATGTTCTGTAACTCTGCTTCTTCTAAAGCAGGAACACTGTTACCTTTTTAGCCCGGGGTTCCAGAACTCTTCAGGTAATGTTTCTTGAACTAGGGTCTATATACTATGAAGCGTAAACATGATGTGAGTTCTCGATGAGACTCGATCAAGTTTTGGTGGTTAAATGAGAATATGCTCATGAAAGCATCTGGCCTATGGTCGGTGTCAGTGCACGTTAGTTTCTCTTTCCTGCCAGATCTTTTGCTGTGGAAAATTCTCTTGTTCTTCCATCTTAGAGAGATGGCTCTCTTCCACACCTTGCTCACCTCAAGTCTCATAGAACATGCTGAGGACTGAGGTAGAAGAATTTTGTGAGGAAGCTGGAGTCCGGGACCAGAACTTCCTGAGAAGACCACTGCATGAAAGAAATGGAATTAAAATCTGAACCCTTAAAGTGTAAATTCCACCAAACCCTTTTCTCTGAAGGTCCCATGATGGTGCACCATGAATTTGACTGACACCAGAGTACATAATGGAACACTTTATATATATATATATATATATATATATATATATATATATATATATATATATATATATATATATTTATATTTATATATATATATAAATATATATAATGTTTGGAGGAAGCCAGGTAGATAACGGTTTCCTGGCACAGGATACAGTGAATCTTTTGAAGTCAGGCAGGGTGCAGGTGAAATGCCCTGTGCAGGTGAAATGCCCTGTGCAGATTACAGAAGTGGAGAGGCATCCATGCAGCGAACCGTCCTGGGAGCCAAGCACAGGTCATGTTACCTCATTGAATTATCCCAAACCTGCCATGAGTGAAGTGTTGTTATCTCCCTTTTGTAGATGAAGAAATCGAGGCTGCACATGTGGAATTGCTGGCCTAATAGCTGTCTGGTGGAAGCCTGACCTCAGGCGCACAGGATTTGGGATCCAGTCCTGCTTAGCGCTCACTGACTGGGTGACCTCATGCAAGTTGCTAAAATGCATAGCCTTCAAGTTTCCTCCTCTTCGGTAATACAAGAAAATGGTGGCATCTACCTGCAGGCCGGCCCTCTCTTTTCTAGAATTAAAACAGTGATGATTTTATATGTGCAGTGCCATCAAGATTGAAGATTGCATTTCTCTTCTTCCTTTGCAGTTAAGTGCGGCCACGTGACTGCATTTTAGCAAATGCGATAAGAGCCAATAGTGAGAACATCTTCTAGTGCCTGTCGTTAGAAGGCAGCCCTTTGCTGTTGCTTCTTGTTCCTTCTCTTCCTTCTTCTTCTTCCTCTTCATTTTTCTTTTCTCTAATCTTTTCTGCAGATTGCAGTGTAGTCATGATGGCTGGAACTTGGGCAGCCGTTTTGGACTGAGCACATGGGTCTCTGACATGTGGAATCAGACCTGTCCCAGATACTGGCCTCCAGAGTGACATATAAGCGGGAAATTAAATTCTGTCCAGTTTAAGTCCCCGCAATTTGAAGTCTTACTAGCTCAAATCAAATCCTGATATACTTGCGTATGGAAGTGTTATGAGGTTAATGAGATATGTGTGTGAGGCAAAAATTAAGCCCTCAATAACTGCTACTTGCTATTGTTAATATTATTATTGTTGTTATTATAATTATTATTACTCTAGCCCACCCATCTTGAATGAATGATCTGGAATTTTGTTTTGTGGCTGTTTTATATCAAAGCTGTTATATTTTCTAGGCTGATTCTTACTAAGGTGAGCATGTGTGCCCATTCAAAACAGAGAGCAAGGAGAAACTCAGATTGCCTGTGGACAAGGAGATAAGCTGGGGTGTCACCCTCCAGCCTGGGTTTGTGCTCTAGATCTGACCCGGAGCAGCTGTGTGTTCTCACCACCCCAGGCGTGGGACATCCGACTGTCTTCAGGGCCCTGTGAGGATAGCCCATGTCAGCCCATGAGTTCACATGTTAGCCCATGAGTTCTCATGTTAGCCCATGAGACATGGGCCACGCCTGCCTCTGCTCACCGGGCATGATTGCTCATAGCTCAGATAGTCTGAGCAAGGGACACAAAAAGAAAGGTGGGAAATGTAGTGCTGATATTGACTGAGCCCCTATTCTGTACTGAGCAATGTTTCAAAAATATTTCTCATATTTAATCCCAGAACATCTGTACTGGGATACTTTACAGATGAGGAAACAGAGGCAGAGAGAGGTTGAGTGACTTTCCCAAGGACACACAGCATAATGGACACAGCCAGAGTTCAGACAGGCAACCCACCTTAAGGGCCTTCATCCCGACCCTAAACAAAAGGGCTTTTCCCTATTTCCTGTCCCTAAAACAGCAGGTGGGCAGGGCATCTTCTGTGGAAGGACCTGTGCCATGCTAATACTCTGATTCCTTGGCTTATGGGGGCAGGCAAGTCTGAGATGGGAAGGCAGAACACCCTCTGGATGATCTATTTTGCTTATACTCTGCAGGAAGAAAGCAGGTTCAAAAGGGAATAGAAAATAGGGGTCTTGTCTTTATGTATCCAGCTCAAGCTGCCTGACCTGGCACTGTACCTAGGATCCCGCTCCAAAGGCTGAAGCTTATTCTGATATTGATAACTGAGCTCTCCCAGTGGAAACCCACTTCTCTGACCCAACAAAATGATGGTATATGTGCATTTGTTAACACAAACACACGGAGAAAGTTCCACCTGCTGTCTTTCCCAGCACCCTCCCCATCTCTTCTTCCTGGCCTGCCTGCTTTCCCACTGAAAGGGCTGTTTGGAGGGGACCTGAAGTTGGTATTTCTATTTCAAAGAATTATCTCCTTTTGGGGGCCAGGTCAGAGTTTTCCAAAGTGATTTTTCTAAAACAAAAATCAGATGAGGCCACTTCCATGCTTAAAGCCATCCAATGGCTTCCCACTGTAATTACAGTAAAATTTGCAATCTTTTCTTTGGCCAAAAGGCCTAAGTGGTGTGCCTCTTGATTATTTTTCTGACTTGATTTCTCACCATGCTCCCATTTCTTCCTTTTCACTGCTGTCATGCTGTTGTTCTTCAGTCCTTCAAAATCAGTAAGTTCTTTCCTGCCTCAGGGCCTTTGCACTTGCAGTACCCTCAGTCTGGAACGCAATCCTTGTCATTGTTTAGTCTCAGCTTAAATGACCTGTCAGGGAGACCTCTCCTGACCAGCCTCCTTAAAGTGATCAATGCTTCAGTATTCTGCTGTCGTCCCTCCCCATTGATTTCCTGCATACTGTGGGGAGCCATGATTTCTTGTTTCTCAGGAGTCTGGTGGTCTGGCTTCTAAAACATTATCTCTGCAAAACCCCTGGGAACCCCTCTGCAACCCCTTGCAAGTTGCAGAGGAAAGAGGTGGGAGTGGCTGGTTTTCCCCAGAACACAGATAACTGGTGGCTATCAGGGCAAATGGTAGTCTCTTTTATATGTTAATTACTTTGGGGAGTTTTGTAGTGACTCTGTAGTTTCTTTGAAGTTAGAAATTTACCTTCTGTGAGGTAATGCACACATGTGATTGTTAAACTGCACGTACCCATAGGGTATATATTGGTGAAGATAATTAAACAGAGCGCTTCAGAGATCACTGAAGACCGGCCGCATCATCATTTGTGTGAGTGTCTCTTTTGCATTCCCGCTCCCCCTTTGAGGGACCCTTCGACTTGTGGCGGCTGGCCCGTCACACATACTTATAATCATCTGTACTTATTTTGTTAACCATTTTGCTTTTTTGGGTCCCATCGACTCTCTAACCTGAGAGGAAGCTCCGTGAGGACAAGGAATTTGTATGGGAGGGGATGTAATACTCACCCATACAAATGTTGTAGCGCTTAGATGAGATGATGTGTGTAAACTACTTGGCACTCAGTAAATGCTTCCTACGGGAGATATTTTTGGAAGTAATTATGCTTCAAAAATATGTTTGAAATCTAATTATCCATGTTTTTTTTTATTTTTCATATTTTATCTCATAGTCATATAGACTGCCGAAAGATAGGGAAAGCATTCATGGATGCATTCCTTTCCAAGGACCCTTGTAGCAGTACAGAACAAGACTACGTACCACTGCTGGCGTTGACAAATCAAACTGTACCTTGCAACAAGGTAACTGGGTCAAGTTATTGATTTTCAAATGGAGGCTGAAAGCCAGAGGGAGGAGGTCACAGGACCAAATTTTGACCAGGATGATGGATGAGGAAAAATCTGGACATTAACATGTAGTGTGTTGATAGAGATAGAGTTTGTGGCATTCTTGGGTGACAAGGATATCACTAGGATTAGGACATCTGGAAATGGGAGACAAGAGAGAGAAATGGGGACACAGTAATAGGAAAGGACACTTGGTTAAAAATCAGCAAAGTAACCCTAACATGAAACGCAATCCAACCCAAACAAAAATAACCCCACCTTATATACTTCCAAAACTCTCCCCTGATCTCTGATGATTATGATTTGCATTACAGAGTGCCTTATTGCTTACAAAGGACTCTCTCAACCTTATCCTAGTAGGTCTTCACAGCCATCTTGTGGAATATGCAGGTCGGGTGTCAGCATCCCCATTTCACCAATGAAAAATCCAGGGCTTGCTGAGTTTAGGTGACCAGTGATTGCTCGAGTTTGATGGTTCTGAAAGAGACTACTTCAAATGTTAACGGCACAAGATTTGGAGCCAAAGAGGCCTGGAAAAAGTCTGTTATGGAGTGCATTTTTTCTAAAGTCAGCATTTAAGGTGAATATTTAGTGTGTCCCAACTCATTTGTGAAGCCTTTAAGCCAGATTACAGCCTCTCATCCCATGGTTAGAGCTGGAGCTAATTTGAGCTCCTACTTGCTGCACCAAGAACAAGGCCCTACACAGAAAAAGTGCTCGTTAAATAAACACCAGGGACATTGCTGAATGAGTGACTATGCCCTTTACAGGGGACTAAGCACTGATTTGTATTGTCTCATTTATTCTCCTCAGCATCTTAGGAGCTCCTTACAGTGATTCTCGTTAACCATTTTACAGATGGGGAAAGTGAGTCTTAGTGATGCTTTGGTTGCCCCAGGTCCGGCATCTAATAAGCAGTGATGCTGGGCTTCATAGAACAGTGTGATTGCAGGGTCCGGGCTTCAAACCTGACCCTCCGTGGTCTTTGATTCAGAAGGAATAGAGCCATGGAGCAGACGAGTGTTCTGAAATTTGAGTTTTTGTATTTTTACAAAGGACCCTGATAAACCTCACCATATTTGTTCTTTTCTTTTCCTTTTAATTTGTGTGTGGCGGGGGGCGGGGGGCGGGGGATACGGGAGATTTGAGAAAGAAAGCAGGGCTTATGGACCTCTTAAAGAATCAAAGAGCACTTTTTCTAAAAATAGTGTTACTGAACTCAGGTTCTGCTGCTTGCTGCTCATTAGTCAATGATTGAGGGACAAGGTTGGTGGAAAGAAAAGTAGGTTTATTCAAAATGGTGGCATTCTGGGAAGATTATCTCAAAAACCACCTTCCCCTTCTGAGACTGGCCAGAATGTTTTATAGGAACACAGAAAGAAACACAACAAAAGAAAAAGGGAGTTAGGCGATTCCTGGGCGCTGAGGAAATGGGACTTAGGTGATTCCTGGGCACTGATGTCTGAATAAAATGTAAAAAATGGCTTCCCATAGTCTAGTTTGTTCCAAGATAAAGTTATCTCAGACTCTGTAGTCGGAGTGAATCTCAGCCTGTTTCCTGTGAAGCAGATGTCTGAGGGCTGAAATAGTTTCTTTGTAGTCAGTGTTCTGAAGGTTAAATAGATTAATGAAGTATGCATGCAGCCATGAGAAAACAGGGTCACTAAATCCCGTTGGAGGGGAGGGAAGCAAAGAAAAGGAAAAAGAGTTTTAAACTAAATTACATTGTTAAATCAAAGTAAACTAGAGTGTTAAATCTTGAAAATACAGTGTCACCCTTACAATAGCACATAGAGAAAATTGTTTTGCAGAAAACTTTAGGAATTCCATAACTTCCCAATGCCTCCTCCAGATATGTTCTGATGCTATATTTAGTACAAGATTTTGTTCAGTGGCTGTTAGATTTTGTTTACTGCAACCCAGAATAATCAGCTCATGTTACATTGTGACCTAGGACACACACACACACACACACACACACACACACACACGTATGTGTGCGGGCACCTACACGTGGACACACGCACACATACACACACTCTCTCATTGACACACAGAAAACAGCGATGCACTCAGTAATACCTACCTTGACCATATGTGACTTATTCTCATAGTTTTTATGTTTGTTTTCCTTTAAAAAGATGCAGATTTGTTTTTCTTTATTGAACTGAATTGATCTCATTAGTAGGTTGTGTTTATTCTTTCTTAGACCCTCTTTTGGAGCAAATCAAGTGAGCTGGCGCATCAGTACACAGAAGTCCAGCAGGAGATGTTCACGCTGGAGAACACACTCTTAGGTTACATAGCCGACGGTCTCAAGTGGTGCGGAGATGCGGACTCTTCTGGTGAGAATCTGGGCCATTTGGCATCATCCAGGGACCTGTGGGGTGAAAGAGCCCTGAGCTCTGCTAGGGACCCTGAAAGGACAATGCAGAAGGAGGAGCCCCAGGTACCCGCCACCTCTGCCCTTCAAGACAACACACACTGATGTAAAACTGCATTCTTTAGATCAACTCATGTCTTCATCTTTTCTTTTCTATCCCGCTTACCACTGCCTGAGTCCAGCCCACGAACACATCCTCTTTGTTGCTGGGTCTGTTGTAAGTCTTACTGCTCACTCACTCCTTCCCCCTTTAGGTCTGTCACCTTCTGGACTGCACAGTGGGACAGTTTCTGTCTCCCACCTAAAACCTAAATAGCTCTCTTTTGCCTCTAGGATGAAGTCTAAATTCCTTAGTGTGGCCTGGCCTCTGCCTTTCCTATGCCTCGTCTTCCAGCACTGCCTTCCTTATTCCTTCTCCTTTTGCTCAGGTGGTACTAGTCTAAACCCATGACGCTGTCTCACAGCTCTTTCCCTTTGCACATGTTCTCTCTGCACGGAGCACCTTCTTCTATCTCGTCTGTCTCAAGACTCCTATTCATCCTTCAAAACCAAGTTCAACATCCACCTTCCCTAAGGGTGCTGCACACCACCCACCGCCCATGTTGGCCTTTCTGTGATTTATTTGATTATGTTAGATCATGAGCTCTCTGAAGGCAGGGCTTCTGTCTAATTCATCTCTTTATCCCCAGGATCTAATTCTCAAACGTTCAAACGTTTTGTGTAGTCAAGTGCAATGGATAAAGAAAATGTGACACATACACACACACTCGCACACACACACTGGAATATCGTTCCACCTTAAAAAAGGAAATTCTGTCATTTTCAACAACATGGATGAATCTCCAGGGCATTATGCTAAGTGAAATAAGCCAGAGAAAGACAATCACTGCATGGTGTCACTTATATGAGGAATCTAAAAAAAAAGTTAAAGTCGTAGACACAGTGTAGAAAAGTGATAGCCAGGGGCTGGGTGTAGAGTAAATAGGGAGAGGTTGGTAAAGGGTATACTTTTCAGTTATAATATGATCAGATCTAAGGTCTACTGTGACATGGTGACTATAGTTGATAACACGGTATTGTATAATTGAAATTTGTTAAAAGAGTGTAACCTATATGTTCTCTCACAGACACACACACAAACATAAATATGTGAGACGATGGATGTGTTAATTAGCTCCTTTTGAGGAACCTTTCCACAATGTGTATATATATATATCAAATCATCACATTGTATACTTTAAATATCTTACAATCATATTTGTCAATTATATGTCAAAAAACCAGAATTACAAAACTGTCTGTCCATTAAGGCAGACATCCTTTGGAGAAGTGACACAGAAACTATGTATTTGTACTCTATGCCTGTTGTACTTCACAGCCCGTCTTGATGGGGAGAGTGTAGAAAGACTCAGAGGCCAGCTGAGCTTATGGGTGTGGGGACTGAGGGAGGAGGGGGGAAGGTTGTCAACCGGAGAGAGGTGGCAGGAAGCAGAGTTGTGGTTGGTGAGATTGGCCCCAGAGAGCCCAGGTTTTCCTCTGGTTTTTCCTGGACGTGGGGATAATGAGGGGCTTGTCCCTGTCCGATGAGCTTTTGCTGTAATTCCCAGAAATATGACTCAAAGCTGGTGACTGTGTTCCTGTCTGGAATTTGGAGGGTAAGGTAAGGACTTGGATGGGATTCGGGGGGCACTTAGTTAAATTGGATTGAGATGTGTCCATTTTCCATGTTCCATTTTGGCAGTGATACCACTGGAAAAAGCTCCACTGAGATCTGATAGCTATGGAAGAGCAGAGCTTAATTACACTCTTACTTTTCCACTTTAATTGTTTTTTTATAAACTTTGCCTTTTAGAAATAAACTATGGCTCTTGTCCAAAGATGGGGGAACAATGCAACGACACAGTTTTTGTATTCTGGAACACCGCGTCTAAAAGAGTAAGTACTGAACGTGAAATTCTAGAATTTTGGAGACCAAACAACTTCAAAGGTCATCCAATCAGCAGTTGGTTTCGATTATTTTTTGGATCACAGATCCTTTTAGAAGCAAAAGTTTTGGAATCTTTCCCGACAAAATTATTGTAAGCGCCTCCCCGATTTTTCACATGAAATTTTAGGACATTTTGGATGGTCCATGGGCTCCAGTTGAAGAACCCCTGCTCTTATCCATGTTTTGGCTTTGGCGGCCAGGAATATACATTGGTTTAATCTTCTGATCCAGGTGTTGGCCAATATCAGATTCCTGGAACAGTCTTAACAATCTACATTTACAGACCACTTCCTTCATGCTAGACATTCTCCTTGGGTTTTTACCTGGATTAAAACTTTACAATCGCACAAGAACCCTATGAAGTAGGTACCATGAGTATCACACCCACTTTACGGATGACAGAATAGAGGTGCAGGTAAATAAGCAATCTACTAAATATACACAGGAAGTAACACATCTGGGAGTTTACCCCAAGGTGTCTGACTCCAGATGCAGAATCCAGGCTGGGAATTACTCCCCATTGTTCCCTTCCATACTTTCCTCTCTATTTCTGACTTTACTCTAAGCTGCCTTTGTGCATATTTATTTTCTAATAAGTTGGTTCTTTGTAAGTGGACTAGGAAAGAAATAGAAAGAAACGAAGAGAAAAGAAGTGAAGGGAAGAAAAAGAGGGAGAAAGTAAAACTAGACTACTTCTAGTTCCCCAAAATTAAATTTAGACATCTGAGGAGCTCAGGCATGTGGGAACTCACATTTAAGTGCATATTTATAGTAATTTCTAGGCCAGGTGCCTACCTATACATCATCTCATTTAGTCCTCAAACTAGGTGGTGTGAGAAGGTACAAATCTCCACATTACAGGTGAGTGTCGCGTCCAGCGCAACATGGGCAGTGAAGGTTTGAGAAGGGGCGGTGTTGGGTTAGGTTTTAAGAAAGAAAGAAACAGAGACTTAATGCAGTTAAATCTCAGAAGGCCAGGGGATCTCACAGTCACCAGAGACTGAAGCCCTGAATCGGGCCAACTGGTGGCTTTTATTGATAATCATACAAGGAAGTAGCATTCTTTTCCACGGTCTGTGAATCTCATACATCATATCACAAAAGTGAATCAAACCAATTATCTTTGTCCCCAAGCAGCCGGAACAGAAAGTCTTGTGATGACTCAGGTGAGGTTTGTACCTCCCTGGGGGGCAAGTCTCTCATGTTGTAACCATTTCACTGAGATAAGTGGAGAGAGCTGACCTTTATTGCCCTCATGACTTCTCTCACAATCAGGTGAGAGAGGAAAGCCAGAGTCAGCAGTGGCTTTTCCCAGGCAGGGAGAAGGGGAGGCAATGCTCCTTCCGGATCTTCTAAGGCAGCTCATTGGGGGTCCCCACTTGGTTCCACCTGTCTTAGGTTGTATCTCTTACGTGAGATATCTTACCTGTCTTTGGCTGCAAACCATCTTTTGCTGACCAAACAAAAAGACATAAGGTGTAAAACATTGAGATAAGCAAAGTCCCAAAAAGGCACAGTCTCACAGACTTTTCTTTCCTCATGGAAAGACACGGGGCCGGGGGGGGGGGGGGGGGGAGCAGTCGGCTAGGCTGCTGTTTGACAACAGGTGAGGAAACAAAGACTCAGAGGTTAAGCAACTCGTCCAAGTCAATGGTCTAGTAATAAGGGAGAGCCCAACCAGTGCTAAGGAGATTCAGGTAAACCCTGGGAGACACAAGGAGGTAGCCTGGGATTTGCATTAGGAGATCGTTTAAACTTGGACAGATTCTTGAACCATGAGCCTGACCCTCAGGTCCCTCATTTGTCAAATGGGGATAAAAATAATGTCTGTCCCACAGGGTTATTGCAGTGTTTAAACAGGAAGTACTATTCCATCAACTCACTCACAACGCATTCCTTCCAGAAATAGTTGTTGAGAACTTACTCTGTGCTTTGAAAAATCAGAGGCACTGCATAGTTTTTCTGTTTGTTTCTTTGCTTTTTCTGAGAAAAGTTTCTATTTATTGTATGCTCAGTGATATGTTTTGGGGCAATGCTATTGCTAAAAACTTTTAAAGCCAAGTCCCATTTGATACGTTCTCCAGACTGTCCTTGGAGCTAGGAGCTCAGTGGTGACAGTGATCACAGGCGCGCTACCCCCGTGAGCGACCCAGGGACGGCAGTCTCCGTGTTACAGGCTGAACGCTCAGTCTCGGAGGCATGTACACAGCCTTCTTTATCAGACTAGACGCTTTCTTTTCCTGACAATGGAGGCAGCGTTGCTTGGGGTTTCACGGCCTCACTTCCAAGTGATGTGACCCAATACTTACTTTGCTGGGCCTCTTGAGAAAGACATAGTGTTGCAGGGTCAGTACTTGGCACCTGTAGCTAGCCCTTGACTGATAATTATTGGGTCTCTGTCCTCTACTCGTCACTCCCTATACAGAGACAGAAGCCGCACTGGGTTTTCACAATTCCACTTCAAATTGTTCAGTGCTGTTTGTCACCTGCAGATTAAAGGCCAGATTTCTTGGGCAAGCGTTCATGGTCCGCCATGAACTATTTTATGTACCCAACTTCAGAATCCACTGAAGTTTTCCCCCCAAGCCCCTCTGTTTTCCCAAACTCCTTGCTTTTCTGTTACCATCTGCCTCGGCCTTTACCAGGTGAAATCCTATTCATCCTTCAAGACCTAGCTTTGTTGCCCTCTTTATGCTTTTTGTATTTCTTTCCTAACCTCATCACAGAGTATCTGGACTTCTTGCTTTCCCTTTCCTCTCTTCCTCCTTCCACAGATTTTCACTGAACCCCCACTCTGTGCCATACACTAGCTTTGAAGCTCCAGGGCTGAGTAGTGACAAGCAGGACGGCCTGGCTCACAGCTCTCAGACCTTTCAGCACCAGCACTAAGCCCATCTGAACTTATCACAGTGTGAGATAGTTGGGTAACCTGAGAAGGGACCTGAGCTAGTTCCAGTCCCTGGGCCTCCTGGAGGAAACATGCAGATTGCTTTGTTTTGCTCACTTTGGTTTTCCCCAGTGCCTAGCAGGGAATCCAGCTGAATCCAGCTGAATGTTTGTCGCATAAGGAAATAAAGCTCTTTGCTAAATAATGTTCGTTCATTCATTCATTCATTCCTCATTTCTCTTTGTGCCTGTGCAGGCCTCAGTGTCACCTTCTGTCCCAGTTTCCCCCTTTATTGGTGACCTCATTTCCCTTACCTCTGACTCATCTACCCTGCTCCCTGAATGAAATCGGCAGTGTCTACAGTACGTGGCACCAAGAAAGCACTTTCGTCCTCCTGCTCCAGTGAGCTTCCTCTTGCTCTTCGGAATTCTGACTTCTGAATGTCCAATTTAGCAACAATGACATTGAACTTCATTGTTTAAACACAGATTGAAGTGACTGCTTCCAGAACTCTCATGTGAAACATAATCCCTCCAATAGTTTGGGATGAATATTACCTAGATCTGGCATTCCCGGGCTAGAACCATACAGGCTAACGCTGAGAGCTGGTAGGGTTGGAAAGGCTGGGGTGTGGCGATTAAGTTTGCATGCTGAGGAATTGTGGGCTTTTTTTTTTTTTAAGTTTGCAGAAAATGCCTGCGGTGAGGTCCAGGTGGTGCTCAATGGGTCCATCAGTAATGCCTTTAATAAAAACAGGTACTTCTTTCTTTACATTCTATTTGCAAGGGTTCACGCAGCCTCCTATTAGATATTTCATCTATAGAAATATATACTTTTCATGTTTAAGGTCAGTACTGAAGCTTGGGGCTGAAAAGGTAAAAGTTTTGTGTTCTATGGAGCGGTTTGGCTTTCTAAGTCAATGCCTTAGTCTGGGGTCTCTGTTGTGTAAAATCCTTAAAGGTGACAAAGGTCCTTGCACTGTGTCCAGCTCCCCTCTTGACTTTTCAAAGCCAGGTATGATTTTCTCAGCTCTGTCTCCCAGTACACTCCACCCTGCCCATTTCCTGCCTTTGTTCACACTGTTCCCCCATTGGACCTGCCTCCTCCCTCTGCTGCTTATCTACGTCCTGCCATCTTCGAAGGTCTGTCCTTCCTCCTCTGTCCTCCATGCCCCTGTGAGTCCCAACTCAGCAGTGAAACCACCACTGGGGACATCAGGAACTGTGCTGTGTGCTCTTGACTTTTGTCATCTCTTTGCAGGCATTGTCAGCACTTAGTGTCGTGGTGAAAAGTGGGATTTTAGGGGTCGTTACATAGTATGTATAAGACCTGACAATTAAATTCACGAACTCATCCTACACAAAGTGCTCCATACCTCATTGCTGAATATCACTATGGTCACCTGCGAAGTACTTCCCTTAGGAAGTTATGCACTGATGCCAGTGCCTAGTGCACTTTCAAAGTATTTTTTGGAATTCTTACTGGAATGGCCATCAGAGCTATTGTGCTATTTATTACCCTTGAAGTTCTAAATGTCATCAAAATGTCTTCTTTTCAATATTTCCTCTATTTTTGTGTAAAGAAAGAAGTCACTGGGACCAGATCTGGTGAGTAAGGAGGCAGTTCCAATGCAGTTATTTGTTGACTGGCTAAAAACTCCCTCACAGACAGTGCCGTGTGAGGTGGTGCATTGTCGTGATGCAAGAGCCATGAATTGTTGGAGAAAGTTCAGGTTGTCTGACTCTTTCACGCAGCCTTTTCAACACTTCCACACAGTAAACTTGGTTACCAGTTTGTTCAGTAGGTAAAAATTCATAATGAATAACCCCTTTGATATCAAAAACTTTAGCAACACCGCTGCAAGTAGTTCATGAACTTTGTTGTCAGAGCTCATCTTAGTCTCTCATTTAATCCACACCACTCAATCTGGCCACACTAATGCCTTTCTTTTCTCACTGCCTTCTATACTTACAGCTTTTACCACATGGATGACCTTTTCAGTTTTTTGTTCTTTGGGTTTTCCCTGGATAAGGCTGGATTGAGAGAAGGGACCACATAGTAATGTGCCCTGGACACTCCAGGTGCTTCAAATTAAATTTCCTTCTCTCTGTTTTGAATATTTAGTTCTATGACGAAGCATTTTTTGTTTTGTCTTCTACTGACCGCAACCTCGTGACCTTTGGGTAAAAGTACTAATAATCCTAGGGGTCTAATTACTTGCAGTAGGAGTGGCAGCTGCCAGAGAGTAATGGGGAAGAGTTGAGGACATCAGGGTCTTTCCGAGCAGGGTCCCAACTTGCCTGAGGGTGTGGATCACCTGGGCATTGCTCAGCTGCAGGTTCTGGTTCTGCAGGTGGCCATGGCCTGAGCTGCTGCACGGCTAACAGCTCCCAGGTGACGTCATTATGTTGGTTGAAGGCCTGATCTTGGAATAGCAAGTCCTTAAAGAATGAACGTAAATGCACAGATTAAGAATCTTATTTTGAGGATCTTAGGTATCAATGGTCACACTGAAAGAGTAAAGGTGTCTGTTTCTAATGCAAATCATGGGTCAGTTCAGAAGGGTAGGTTCTAACCAATGGCACCCCACCTGCTGGCTTTTTGCAGCAGCTCTGGGTGCCTGAATGATTTAGTTTGGGGTTGACAATGTTCTTGGTCTCTTCTATCTTAGCACTTTTGGACGTGTGGAAATCTATAATTTGCGTCCAGAGAAGGTTCCTACACTACAAGCCTGGGTGATGCATGACATTGGAGATCACAGGTATCTGTTACTACTTTGTACCCATATGTTCTCAGGGTTCTTTTGTCCACCCAAGAATCTACAGTCACAAGAAAGCATTGAGGAAAGAGACTGGCTCAGGAAATGAATGGGGCCTCACTCTGCATTCAGCCCATCCCAACAACCTCTCAATTTTATCACCACAATGGGTGTCTCCCTAGTTTATACCCTCAGCTCCCCTGCTGAACTGTGAACTCTTAGTGGAGACTCTGCTTCACCTCTCTATCTCAAGGCCTTGCTACCTGCCACCTAGAAGACACTAAGAGACTCAAGAAATGTTTGCGCGATCTTCTTCTTTTAACACTTTCTTCTTTCTTTCCCAGTGTCTCGTGCTCAAGTTCCTCCATCAATGATCTGAAATTGATTTTAAGCAACAGAAATATTAAATTTACCTGCCACAATAACTACAGGTAATTGATTTTTTTCTTGAGGAAGAAATGGCCGTCTTGCTATGTACAGGCGTTTTCCCTTGGGCCTTGATGGTGGACTGGGATGGTGACCTATGGTGATCTCTGTTTCTTCCCCCAGCCTAACCCAGAGGTTCCTAGCCTTCTGAAGAAAATATGGATGTCCTTCTTATTCCATGAAGAAGCATTTTTCCTTTTGCCTTCTTCTGACTTCAACCTCCTGGTCTTTTGGGTGAAAGTGCTAACATTCCAGAATTTTATAATCTGAAATTAGGGATCCAATTACTTGCAATAGAATTGGCAGCTGTCAGAGAGTGTATGGTGAAGAGTTTGGGACAGAGGTTAAAGGAGAGATTCGGAGTCTTGCTGAGCAATGTTCCCACTTGCCTGAGGGTGTGGATCACCTGGGCATTGCAGGTTCTGGTTCAGCAGATGGTGGTGGCTGCTGTTTCTCTGCTGTTTCTTGATCAATAACTGACGTTCATAGTCTATAACTGTGCCATGTTAGAGCCAGACATTCATTTTCATCTCCACATATTATCATCAGACATCCCTTCTCAGTATTTATTTTTATGGCTTTACACGGGAAATGAAACTAAGCTGGGCCCCACTTTAAGTCATTCACTCCTGGACTTGACCTTTCTCTATGTTGCCGTTGTAGGAGAGAAAGTTGTGTGGATGCTTCATGGTCCACACAGGCTTTTGTTGCTGATGAAGCGTCTTCTTTCACTGATGTCTTGAACCATAGATATAGTGTACTGCCTCTAGGTATTACTTTTTGTTTTCTTCTCATAGGCCCATCAAGTTTCTTCAGTGTGTGAAAAATCCTGAGCATTCATCCTGCAGCATCAGCCAATTGTCAAGTCGGTTGTAGACCTTGAAGCCCTTCTGATACACAGCACTGTGCCTGACTCAGGAGACAGGCTTGTGGAAAGCCTACTTCCTGACATCCCTTTCCTCTGTCATCATGTCAACACTGGAGATGGAATTCTTTTCCCCCAAAGTCTTAAAATAACTTATGTTATTTACATATTTTTTATTTTCATCTCCTAATACATAAGAAAAAATTACTATATAAAATTAAAGAGAATATTTTATATTAAATTATTTCATTTTAATTTTCACGTGATGCTATTATGTAGTTTGTATGTTGGTAACATTCTTTCTATCGAAGAATGACCACACCAAAATCTCTTATTAGAACAGGCAAGAAAGGTAAAAAAAGGCAGATGTCCAAGCTTTTCAGAAACCATTACATTTGCAAATGAATGACATTGTCTCAGGATATATTTTTGAACCTTTCCTACAGATAAACTTTAATGTCATGGTTATGGGTCATGTTGGGGAAAATATTCTGTAGGATATAAACTACCCATATACTTCATACTTTACCTCTAAGAACCTTTATAAAAACTCTATGATGTTGATATTATTATCTTTCATTTGTTAGATGAGAAAGTGGAAGTTCAGAGAGGTTAGATAATTCGCCTAATGTCATACATTTAGTTCAAGGCTCCAAAGTATATGTGCTCTCTCTTTCTAGGCCTGTAATACCAAACTGTCAGTGCCTTGTTTTTACTTGCAATAAATGCATGTTGGATTAAATTGAATACAATAGAATCTGGAATGTAATTTTTTTCAATGGCTTCAAAACGGATACATTTTTTTCCTCCTCTTTCTCTTCTTTCTATTCCTCATGTTCAGTGTCTTGCATATGTAATAGGCAGTTAAACAATGTAGTTGTTCCTGATACTGACAGTTCAGTTTGTTCATTTCTCCTTTTTTTCTTGGTCATTCCTGCTCAAGGTTTATCACTTTTGTTACTCTCTCAAAGAACCAACCTTTAGTTTTGTTGATTTTCTCTTTTTGTTTTTGTTCTTTTTATTATTAGAGATATAGAAATGCCTTATAATTTATTTGGATTTTTAAATTCAGCTTCTTGAAATGGAAGCTCAGATCACTGGTTTTTCGGCCCATTTCCCTGTCTTATAAATATATTTTAGTACTATGAATTTTCCTCCAAGTGCTTCTTTTTGGGTTTTTTTTGCATTGTTTCTTTTTTTTTTAATTAAATTTTATTGGGGTGACAATTGTTAACAAAGTTACATGGATTTCAGGTGTATAATTCTGTAATACATCATCTATATATCACATTGTGTGTTCACCACCCAGAGTCAGTTCTCCTTCCATCACCATATATTTGATCCCCCTTACCCTCATCTTCCAACACCTTCCCCCTTACCGTCTGATAACCACTAAACTATTGCCTGTGTCTATGAGTTTTTGTTTCTTCATTTCTTTGTCTTGTTCTTTTGTTGTTTTCAGTTTTATGTACCACATATCAGTGAAATCACATGGTTCTCAACTTTTTCTGTCTGACTTATTTCGCTTAGCATTATAATCTCAAGATCTACCCATGTTGTCACAAATGGTACTATTTCATCTTTTCTTACTGCCGAATAGTATTCCATTGAGTATATATATACAACTTCTTTACCCATTCATCTTTCGAAGGATACTTTGGTTGTTTCCCTATCTTGGCCACTATAAATAAACCTGTAATGAACATTGGAGCTCATATGTTTCTATGGATAAATGTTTTCAGTTTTTTGGGCTAGATACCCAGGAGAGGGATTGCTGGCTCATATGGTAATTCTTTTCTTAATTTTTTTGAGGAACCTCCCCACTGCCTTCCTTAGCAGCTGCACCAATCTGTGTTCCCACCAACAGTGTACAAGGGTTCGTTTTTCTCCACAGTCTCTCCAACACTTGTTACTATTTGTCTTGTTGATGATAGCCATTCTGACTGGGGTGAGGTGATATCTCATTGTGGTTTTTATTTGCATTTCTCTGATGATTAGTGATGTTGAGCATTTTTTCATATGTCTATTGACAATTTGTATGTCCTCTTTGAAGAAATATCTCTTCAGGTCCTCTGCCCATTTTTTAATTTGAATTGTTTGTTTTTTGTTGTTGTTGAGTTGTATGACTTCCTTGTATATTTTGGATATTAGCCCCTTATCCGGCACTGTTTGCAGAAATTTTCTCCCATTTGGTTGTTTGTCTCTTTATTTTGTCGATGGTTTCTTTTGCTGTGCCGAAGCTTTTAAGTTATAGTCCCATTCATTTATTTTAGCTTTTACTTCCCTTGCCTTTGGAGTCAAATTCATAAAATGCTCTTTGAACCCAAGGTCCATAATTTTAGTACCTATGTTTTCTTCTATGCAGTTTATTGTTTCAGATCTTATGTTTAGATCTTTGATCCATTTTGAGATTACTTTGGTACACGATGACAGATAGCAGTCTAGTTTCATTCTTTTACACGTGGCTTTCCAATTCTCCCAGCACCATTTATTGAAGAGTCTGTCTTTTCTCCATTGTATATTTTGAACTCCTTTGTCAAAAATTACCTGTCCATATTTATGTGGGTTTATTTCTGGGTTCTCAATTCTATTCCATTGGTCTGTGTGTCTGTTTTTCCCTGCCCATACCCAAACCATACTGTTTTGATTATTGTTGCCTTGTAGTGCAAGCTGAAGTCAGGGAGTGTGATACCTCCAGCAATCATTCTTTTTTCTTAGAATTGCTTTGGCTATTTGGGTTTTTTTGTTGTTCCATACAAATCACATGATTTTTTGTTGTATTTCTTTAAGAAATGTCATTGGGATTTTGATGGGGATTGCATTAAATCTGTATATTGCTTTGGGAAACATGGCCATTTTAACTATGTTGATTCTTCCAATCCATGAACATAGAATGTTTTTCCATTTCTTTGTGTCTTCTTCAATTTCTTTTAAAAATGTCTTATAGTTTTCATTATATAGAACTTTCACATATCTGGTTAAGTTTATTCCTAGATATTTTATTCTTTTTCTTACAATTGCAAAAGGAATTTTTTAAAATTTCTTTTTCTAAGATTTCATTGTTAGTATGTAGGAATGCAATGGACTTTTGTACGTTGATTTTGTAGCCAGCAACTTTACTCTATTCGTTGACTGTTTCTAATAGCTTTTTGGTGGCGTCTTTAGGGTTTTCTATATATAGCAACATGTCATCTGCAAACAGTGACAATTTAACTTCTTCATTCCCAATTTGGATGCCTTTTATTTCTTTCTCTTGCCTGATTGCTCTGGCTAGGAGTTCCAATGCTATGTTGAAAAGCAGAGGTGATAGGGGACAGCCCTGTCGTATTCCTGAATGTAGAGCAAAGGGCTTCAGTTTTTCACCATTAATTATAATATTAGCTGAGGATTTGTCATAGATGGCCTTTATTATGTTAAGGTATTTTCCTTCTATACCTATTTTATTAAGTGTTTTAATCATAAATGGATGTTGTATCTTGGCAAATGCTTTTTCTGCATCAATATATAATCATATGATATAATCATATGATTTTTGTCCTTTATTTTGTTTATGTGATGTATCACATTGATGGATTTGCGTATGTTGAAACATCCTTGTGCCCCTGGGATGAATCTTACTTGGTCTTGATGTATAATCTTCTTAATGCATTGTTGCAGTTGAATTGTTAGAATTTTGTTTAGGATTTTTGCACCTGTATTCGTCAGAGATACTGGTCTGTAATTTTCTTTTTGTGTGTTATCCTTACCAAGTTTTGGTATCAGAATAATGTTGGCCTCATAAAATGAGTTAGGGAGTACTGTCTCTTCTTTAATTTTTTGTAAGAGTTTGAGCAGGATTGGTATTAGATCCTCTTTGAGTGTTTGGTAGAATTCACTAGTAAAGCCATCTGGTCCCGGACTTTTGCTTTTGGGAAGGTTTTGAACGACTGATTCAATTTCCTTACTGTTGATTGGTCTATTTAGATGTTCCAGTTCTTCATGCTTCAGCCTTGGAAGGCTGTGTGTTTCTAAGAACATGTCCATTTCTTCTAGGTTATTGAATTTGGTGGCATATAGTCCTTCATAGTATTCTTGGATGATCCTTTGTGTTTCTGTGGCATCCGTGATAACTTCTTCTCTTTCATTTCTGATTTTGTTTATTTGTGTCTTTTCTCTTTTTATCTTAGCGAGTCTAGCCAAGGGTTTGTCAAAATTATTAATCTTTTTAAAGAATGAGCTATTTTTAGCATTAATGTTTTCTATTGTCTTTTTGTTCTCTATTTCATTTGGCTCTGCTCTGATTTTATTATTTCCTTCCTTCTGCTGACTTTGGGTTTCATTTGTTCTTTTTCTAGTTCTTTAAGGTGTAACATGAGGTTATTTATCTGGGATTTTTCTTGTTTCTTGCGATAGGCCTATAATGATTTAAATTTCCCTCTTAAAACTGCTTTCGCTGCATCCCCAAAATTTTGTTAGGATGTATTTTCATTGTCATTTGTTTCTATGTATCTTTTGATCTCTCCTCTTATTTCTTCCTTGACCCAGTCATTTTTTTAAAGTATGTTGTTTAATCTCCACATATTTGTGGTTTTTCCTGCTTTCTTTCTGCAGTTGATATCCAGTTTCAAAGCCTTGTGATCAGAATATGTGCTTGGTATGATTTCAATCTTCTTAAATTTGCCAAGGCTAGTTTTATGTCCCAATGTATGGTCTATCCTTGAGAATGTTCCATGTACACTCGAAAAGAATGTATAGTCTGATGTTTTAGGATGAAGTGCTCTATATATGTCAATGATGTCCATTTCATCAAATGTGTCATTTAGGGCTGTAATTTCGTTATTTATTTTCTGTCTGGATGATCTATCCATAGCTGTCAATGATGTATTTAAGTCCCCTAGTATAATTGTGTTTTGGTCAATTTCTCCCTTTAGTTCTGTTAGTAGTTGCTTGGTATATTTCGGTGCTCCCTGATTGGGGGCATAAATATTGATGACTGTTATGTCTTCTTGTTGTATAGTCCCCTTTACCATTATGAAATGCCCATCTTTGTCGCTTGTCACCTGTTCTATCCTGAAGTCTGTTTCATCTGATATCATTATGGCTATAACTGCTTTTCTCTGGGTACCATTTGCTTGGAGTGCCAGTTTCCACTCTTTCACTTTGAGTGTATGCTTGTCCTTGTAGCTGAAATGTGTCTCTTGGAGGCAGCATATGGTTAGGTTTAGTTTTTTGATCCAATCTGCTACTTGTGCCTTTTTATTGGTGAGTTCAGTCCATTTACATTTAGGGTGATTATTGATATATAAGGATTTCCTGTCATTCTATCTTTGGTTTTCTGGTAGGACTGTGTCTCCATTGTTTCTTTGTCGTTTTGTTGCTGTCTGTTATTTCAGTGTGGCGGTATTCTATGATTTTTCCCTCTGATTCTTCTTTTTTTATGTTACGTATTTCAGTTGTGGATATTTTTTCAGTGGTTACCATTAAGTTTATGTAAAAGAGAGTTTCATATTTAGAGTACTCCATTTTCTTCAGCACGCTTACTTCTTCCATTCCTTTATTCCAGTTCAGGCCTTTACTCTTCCCCCTTTTAAGTTTTTGTTGTCACAAATTGTCTCTATTTATGCTGGTGGAATCGTCTCCTGCAGTATTTCTTGTAGTGCAGGTTGCGTGTTAGAAAATTCCCTCACCTTCTCTGTGTCTGGAAAGGTCTTTTTTCCTCCTTCATATCTAAAGGATATCTTTGCTGGATATATTATTCTTGGCTCATAATTTCTGTCTTTCAATAGTTTCAATATTTGAGTCCACTCCCTCCTCATTTGTAGAGTTTCTGCTGAAAAATCTGATGATAGCCTAATGGGCTTTCCTTTGTAGGTTACTGTCTTCTTTTCCCTGGCTGTCTTAAGGATTCTTTCTTTATTGCTAATTTTTGATAGCTTCAATACAATGTGCCTTGGAGGAGGACTGTTGGGGTTGAGGTAACTAGGTGTTCTATTTGCTTCTTGGATTTGAGGATCCAGTTCTTTCCACAAGTTTGGGAAGTTCTCATCGATTATTTGTTTGAATATAATCTCTGTTCCCTTCTCCCTTACCTCTCCTTCTGATATGTACATTATTCTTATATTGCTCTTTCTGATGGAGTCAGAAAGTTCTTATAGAGTTCTTTCATTTCTTTTAACTCTCAAGTCTTTCTTCTTCCATCTATGTCATTTCCAGATGTCTATCTTCAATATCACTGATTCTTTCCTCCATCTGGTTAGTTCTATTACCTAAGCTGGCTATTTTATTCTTCATTTCTTTTATTGAGTTCTTAATCTCCAGAAATTCTATTTCCTTCTTTCTTAAAATTCAATCTTTTTGGTAAAATGTTCATTTTGTTCTTTGATTGTGTTTCTGAGTTCATTAAACTTCCTGTCTGTGTTTTCTTGCATCTCGTTGATTTTTTTCAGAACTGCAATCTTGAATTCTCTGTCATTTAAGTCACATATTGCCATGTTTTTAAGTTCATTTTCTGGAGACTTTTCATTTTCTTTCTGAGCTGCCTTGTTACCTTGGTTATTCATGGCAATTAGTGAATTATTATTTTTCTTCCTAGACATCTACAGGAGTGTGGGTTTTGCAACAGGTTGGTAGGAAGAGGTCTTTCCTTTGCTTTCTGGTAGGTATTGGTAAAATGATTTATTTTCTTTCCAACTGCAGCCTTTAATTCTCTCTCATGTTGTAGTGTTATATTTTTTTGTGCACTGTTCTGGCTTCTCACATGATGGGGAGATTCCCTAGAAGGTGGGCCTCTCCTCTGTGAGCAGGTTGCCTAGGTCTCAGGGCACCGCCTCCTATGGGGAATATGGCAAGTTTCCGAAATTCCGAAGCTCTTCCTACATCAGATTCAGGGCCTGTGTGTTTCAGCAGCTCTGTTTACTCCTGCAGGGATCCACCCAGATAAGTGGGGGCGGGGGCCGGGTGGGCTGTGAGCAATGGAGGCAACGAGCACAGCCCCCAGGCCTCTCTCTCCTTCACCGGAACTAGTTGGGCTGTGAGTCCGTGCCTGCCAGCTGCAGTTCTCAGAACTGCAAATATTCTGTTCTTTTTGATCTGACACTGCTACTGTTCTGCTTCTAGCACTGGGCAGGGTAGGGAGGGTGTGGCTAGACTCAGTGCCTAAGGCTTCTGTTCTCTGCTCAGCAGTGAGGGAATTAAGCCACCATTTTCACCCTCTTCCCTCAGTATTTGCTCCAAGGTCTCTGCCATGAGCATTGAGTTCAGCCGTGTTATATGCTGCCCCCTCAACCCTGTGGGCCATAAGCGGAGCCCTAGCAGTCTGAGTTCTTCCCTCTCCCGCAGCTGCGGTAGTTCCGATGCAGCGAGCTCGGAGCACTGAGCTAGGTCTGCGGCCCGTGTCTCAGCACTTCCCGCTTCCTTCCTTCCCACTCACCCAGTTTGCCCTCCTTTAGATGATTTCAGTTGCGTGTCTCTTAGTCTTACCTGTTTGCTTTGCAGGTAGTCCTTTGCGGAATTATAGTTTTTCAATTTGTTGTAAATTCCAGGGGAGAATTCAAGAGGTTCATCTCATGCTGCCATTTCTATGACGCCGTCTCCCTCCAAGTGCTTTTTTAGCTGCAGCTCTTAAGTTTTGATATGTCTCTTTTCATTGTCATTCAGTTAAAAATATTTTCTAATTTAATTGCTATTTAGAAATATGTTGCTTAATTTTCAAACATCTGTTGATTTTCCAGTTTTATAAAACATAGATGAATTGAATGAAAAATTAATATACTAATTTGAGATTCCTTGAGGGAACCCATGAGATTTGTTGAAAATGCATAAATTTTGGAGTTAGGCATTTCTGGGTTCATATTTTAGTGTTACTCTGTGATCTTGAATGAAATACCTAACCTCTCTGAACTTCAATTTTCCTGTCACTCAAATAAGGATTATAAACTTACCCCCACTGAAGTGTGGTTAGAACTGAAGAAGATGACAACAATTGATGAGGCAAAGTAAACAAGTACTCAACCAAGGTTGGCTCCTTTCTGCCTGCCACTGGTTGGCAATTCAGTTCTTTTTTCAGGAGCCCTTGCAGCTACTGTGGTCAGTCCATGGAATCTCACTGGCTCTTTCTTCGCTTCGGCACACCCTCACGGAACTTAGTTTTGGCTAGACATGAGGATGGGTGCTAGGGACAAGTTCTGATTAAGATGCAGACTTGCCCCAAGTTTTAATGAACACTACTTGCAGAATGTCTGCAGAAAGAGGTCCTTGCTAATCTACTGGGTGACCTGGCTGTTTTCCACTCAGAACAATTTCTGACTTATTGTTGGGCTTGCTTGCTGATTTCTGGACTCTGTAAATGTACCTTCCTTGTTCACCAGGATACCCCTGGAAGTGGCTGCCTGTGCCAGTTAAATTTTGTTCTTTGCATTCCCTTCCAAAGATGAAATAGATAGAGTAGAAATAAATTTGCAAGTGGCTTCCCCCAAAACCATTTGAGTGTTCAAGTTCAAAGCCACTGGAGACCAACAGGAAGCTGGTCCCGTGCTTTTCACACCTTGGGTGCCCTGGAGATGGCTGGGGACTGGGGTCTTCTTTTCTCTTGCACCACGTCTGAATCTTTATTACCATGTCACCCCGTTCCTGCCTCTTCTCTCTCTGCAGTTCCAACTTGGGTACCTTTACTGTTAGCCATGTGGTCATCTTTAGCCCCAAGGCCACTCTGACCTACATATATAAACAAATCCTCCAGATCCTTCTTCTTATAAGTGACATCAGTACTGAATTACTGATTGCTTATACTTTATTCATAAACCTGCCTTCTTGTTTGCTCTAGAAAATCCTCTTACCATTCTAACTTGCACCCATCATCATACTTATCCAAAGGCTGTGGAAGTGATCCAGAGTCTAATTTCCCTTTTCTAACTCCTGAACGTTCACCATTTTCCTTCTGTGAATCTTATAAGATTTGCAGCACACTTTCAAATACAGTTCTGAAATTTTAGGCTGAATACTTGAAAAGAAAAAAATTCATGCACACACACACACACACACACACTTCCACATCCATGGGTCTTTTTTTTTTAGCCATGTGTCACTGTTTGTGTCAACATATTTAGAGCCATATCCTCGTCTTTCATCCACCTGGCAGGCAAAGTCAGGTATATATAAAGTATTTTGGTAAAACACATTCTCTCATTGGCTTGACAGCTCTCTGTGCCTTTATTTCTTGTTGGAAACAAGCTCAACTTTATGTCTGTATGATGCTTTATACAAGAGACATGTAGCAGGAGCAGCATCGACTTACCTACTGGCATGTCATTCACCCTTAAAGCAATTCCTAAGTCTGTGACTGCAGTATCTCAGGTAGAATCCAGACTGTACAGAAGAACTCTGGTTTTATGGGTTTTTAAAAGACAAGTAGTTATATGTCCCGGATAAATGTTACGTATGGCAACTTAAAATTGTATAAAGTAAAATGTTAAAGTAAACCTAGGGTACAATGTGATTATAAAAGACATTTTATGAATGAAGTGTTAACCCAGGCAATTTTTACAGTTTTTTTTAAATAACAAAGCAATTATGTATACTACTAAAAGTCATTATTTTAATATATATTTAACAATTAACCAGGGACTCGGTGCTGGCTGTCTGCCTGAGTGGCAGTGGTTCGCTGGTCCTCAGCTCACACTCACAAAATACAGAAGGCTTTGAACTGGTCCCTAACAAAGAATTTACCCTTGAACTTGATTCACATAGGTACACATTGCCATTCTCATCCTCTGATCAAAGTGCAAAAGCACAAGGTAGAGAAAACCATGGAATTAAGGGACAGGTGACCCAGAGAAAGTTCATTAACATCTGTGACTCTCCAGTTTGGAGTATTTTTATAATAGACATAAATAAATTATGTGAATAATAAAGGACTTTGTGGAATCATGTTTTAAAAAACAGTTGTCTCTGCAAATACCTCATGATTTCACTTATATGTGGAATCTAAAAAAGTCAAACTCATAGTAACAGAGAGTAGAATGGTGGTCACCAGGTCTTTGGGGCATGTGGAGGAGATGCTGGCCAAAGATGCTGGAGAGACAATGGGTATGTTTTGTGGGTGAGAGCAGTGGCCCGAAAGAGTCCAAACTTACAGTCTGAAGACCCCTAAATCCTTACTTACTCTTCTTTATCCTTTGAGACATCAAAGAAGGAGCAGTGCTGTTTGCTGTTTATTAAGAATCTCAGCTTTGAGAATCACATGATGACACACTTTTGTTCTTTATTGAGGAGACTCACCTTGAGACCTCCCGGGAGTCTATGTGATGACACAATGAAATGTGTGATTGTTAATAAGGTACATAAATGTGAAACAGCATTTAAAAACTTGGTGCAAAATGCATCATGCAGAGAATAGAAAACTAACACTCAGTGTACCAGGCACTTCACATATCCTGTCAGCCAGCGATCTCAGCTGCAGCAGAATACAACTGTGGCTAGAAATAAATATTCTAGAGAACATCAGGAGCTTATAGGTTCTCCCCGAGGGCAAGAAAAGTTTGGAAGCCTCTTAGTCAAGAACAACACCCACAATTATTCTATAGACTGGTCAGGTAGAGAAGTTGTTCTTGTTGTGAGAATACTGGCCTGTCATTTGTCACTGTGAGATGTGGCCACTGCTGTTTCTGGGAATAAAAGTGACCAAAATTGATGGTGCACGGTGCCCAGTGAATGGCACCTGAAGCATGGCGCCTGCCTCTTTGGCTCACCAGCCTCAGGTTCATGGTTGCACAGATCCAATTGTTAAATATATATTAAAATTATGACTCTTAGTAGTATACATAATTGCTTTGTTGCACAGGACTTTATACATACAATGTGCAGTTTTTCTACCTGTAAAATGGGGGAGATAACAGTGCCTACCTCTTTGGGTTGTTTTGAGCATTAAGCAAGATGATATTGCAAGATGTGAAAAAACTTCAAACAGCTGGTTAAAAACAAGATTTGTGCTCCTTCTCAGCCAGTTCTATCACAGCAGCCCATAGCTTCGTGTCACGATTCGTGATGTTGAAACAGGTTATGACCTAGGTTTATCTTGTGTATCTAAACATTACACTGAGGAATTTGAAAAGGTGTTGATTTCTCATGGACTAATTGTGAATGGGACAAAATGGTTGACTCTTGAAATTCTATGAAGAAGATGGGAGGCCATCAGATGGTAGGTAGCCCTGTGCATGCTCCAGAGAAATTTCCTGGATTCTAACAAAACACCAAACAAAAATAGTGATATATCCATCCGATGACTGCAGATTTTATCAGACTGCAGAGCTACTGCCTATCGGGGATTCACGGAACTCTCTCCCTACCTGATCTTAGCTGAGAGGAAGGGGTCTCGGGATCCGCCTGGAAGACCACGTTGGCCTCCTGGGTCGGAGTGCACAGGAAGCCTTGTGGGAGCAGCATTCGTACCCCAATGGCCCCTGGATGAGGAGAGATAGGTTTTGGTTAATAGATTAAAAGCACTGGCCCAAGGAGCAGGACTCAAAACTACTGACGCAGGGTGAAGTCCATTTGGCTTCATGGGGCTTTAACTAGTCATTCAGGTGGTATTGTTTATGCAGGAGGTGGGCCAGGAATGGCCTGGAAAGAATGCTGGGCTGCAATGGTTACAGTCAACAGGCTTAAATCACAGGCTTCTGGGTAGTTGTCTGAAGCAGGGGGCAAGAGACACTCCCTGATCTAGGCTAGGAGCAATCCCCAGTTTAAGACCAAGAAACTGATTTAAAAGGTGATTGCGATTATGGACTAGGGAGCTAAGAAACTAAGGAAAAGGCTTAAGATTCCTATAGTGAGGGGGCTTTTCCGGTATCACAATCACCAATCTTGGTTGGTCCTTTTCTTGGACAGAGTCTAGTCTTTAACTTGAAGAGAAAAGTCAGTGTATAATTTTTAAAAATACATGGTAGAAATATATTTTATGTGAATAAATTATGTATGAAAAGGAAATAAAGTTGGTAGAATTAGGTGGAAAGCTGCTTAAATGATGAAGTATTTGAAAATGTAATTTAGCATGGGGCTTTCTTCTTTAGTTAATTTAACTTAAGGAAGACATTAAATTGATGAGACATCACCAACCTGGCCATTCACATACATGTTTTGAATCAGAAACTTAAACGCAAATATGAAACTTCAGAGTCAGGTCAAGAGTGCTGACCACGTCTGTTCTATTCAGCAGAGTCAGGACCAGAGCGGATTAAAAGTCACTGGAGACACAAAATGTAAGGAGACATCAGGGCTGTGCAAGCACCCCAGGTGTCTCCTTCATCTCACCTAGTCCTGTCCCAAGTCCCTGCCATTCAATGTGTAGCTAGCATATCAATGGGTAGTGTTTTCTTTCTAAAGGTTTTTTTGTTTGTTTGTTTGTTTTGTAAGAGGCAGTCTTTAAGGATTTTGCGTTGAAGAATTTAAAATGTGTAAAGGTGTTGGAATATACTGATTAATATTGAAAGGAACCATAGAAGAATCACCAGAGATAATCTAAACAAATGGGAAATTCAGTCAATACTATTGAAACAGTACTAAAATAATTCCAGGAAACATGGTTTATGCAAAACAATAAAACCTCTTAGATACCATCAGATAAGAAAACTGATTGCTTCCTACTTTTTAAAGTGGTACAATAATTAACAATATTCAAATACTTATTCTTTTCATGAATTCATGACTATGTAACAATCAATATAGCAATTAAAAAATAATAAATCTTCTCTTTGCCTGTTTCTTACAGAGGTGTTTAGAAGACCCCTAAATCCTTACTTACTCTTCTTTATCCTTTGAGACATCAAAGAAGGAGCAGTGCTGTTTGCTGTTTATTAAGAATCTCAGCTTTGCTTGTTAACATGGATTGGATGACCAAGCCACCTCATAGCAGCCCGTGTAACCCCTTAACTAGAGCAGTCTGGTAGGACACAGCCCTGGATGTGGACACAGAGTGGTCTACTTTTCCTGGTCTGTGGGGACTGTCCTAGTGTTCGCACTGGAAGTCCTACGTCCTGGGAATCTCTTAAATCAAGTGGGACCATTGGTCATTCTAACTTGGAATCAGAGTCCCAACTCTGCCGTTAACTAGTTGTGTGACTTTGAGCATGTTGCTTCATTTCTCAGAGTTTGCTTCTCACGGGTAAAATAGAGGGCGTGGTCTGTTGTGAAGATACTGGGTGAAAACAGTGCCTCATTCCTGGCTTCTGGTATCAAGGCACCCTTCCCTTCTGCAGAGTCAGTGTAACGGTCTAGGTTCAAGTCCAAGTTCTGACATGTACTGAAGAGCTCAGGGATCATGGGCAAGCCATTTCCTGCCTCCTCCTTAGAGAGTGCACGTGTAAAATACGGTTAGTCATGAAAGCGACCTCATGACGATGTTGAGGGTATTAAATGGACTGGTGTACTTACTGTGCTTAGTGCAGTGCCTGGTGCGGGGTTAGAAGGTAATAAATAGTCCTTATTACTAGGGTAGATTAGGAAAACACTATATAATATTTAAAGAAGTGTTGTGGTGGTCTCTAGCTTTGTTTTCATGTTATCTAAGGTTCTTAGTCATATGGGGCATGCTTCCCATTGATGAAAAGATAGGAATCATGGCAAACATTCTACCTGAGTTCTAGAGCGGGCAAGCCACATAACCTTTCTGACCCTCAATTTTCTCTTGTATAAAATGGGAATAACATCTTACCTACCTCACAGAGAGGATGTGAGATCCAATGAGATAACGCAGGAACAAATGTTGGGGAAAGCATGGGACCAAGGTGACTTGTTGGTGCGGTGATGATGACAATAATAGTATACGTTTTCAATTGTCATCTTAGAATTTATGAGAAAGGTATAGATGTTACAAACCTGGCCCCTTTTAAAATGCCCTTATGAAAACTGAGTATGTAAAGGAAAGCTATGGCAAATTGTCAATGTAAGTAAAATACGAGAATACGTAGCAAGTGACAGCCAGTGTGTAAACAGAACTATGAGAACGGCCCGCAGAGGGAGGCAGACACTGACCTTGGTATTGCAGCCCATTTTCCTACCTACCTAGAGTAGATTTGACAATTTCACCACGTAGAGATGGTGGCGCTTCCATTGGCTGGCTTTGGCTCTTGTTCTGTAGGCTCTTGAAATTCAATGGGTTAAATATACGAACACAAACTCTGATCTGAGGGGGTGGCTATTTAAATGGAATGGTCATCTCAGACCCCATGTTTCAAACTCTTGCTCTGAGGGTCTCCCCCACTTCCTGCTTTCTCCAAAACTCCTTCATAGTGCCCCGTACTTCTCCTTTATTATACTCTTTGACCCCTCTCTCAACGCCACATCTCAGCCAAGAAAAAATCCCATTGGCTCAACCTCCAAAATATGTACATCTGGAATCTGACCACATCTCACCACCCTGGTCAAGCCCCTAATTTCCCTCATATATTTGCAAAAGCCTCCATCAGTGGTTTCCTGCTTCTGCCTCCTTGTGGTGCCTTCTCTCCAGAGCAGGCAGAATGGTGTTTTTGAAACAAAACAGGCTATGTCACTCCCTAGGTCAGCACTCTCTAGTGGCACCTCAGTGCACCCAGAGCAAAAGCCAAAAATGGGCGCGAAGCCCCACGAGGCTCTCCCCCTCCCCGAGCCCATGCCTGCCTGCCTTCATCTTCTCTTTTCTCTGCTTTGGCTATTTGCTGGGGCTAGTCAGTGTGGCTATTACACACTGACATTCTTGCTGCTTGACATTCCCCATCCAGGGCCTTTTGCTGCCTATTCCCTGGGCCACTTACTCTTCGCTGGATATCTGCACGGCGAGTTCTCTTCCCTCCTCATGTCTTGGCTTGAATGTTTCCCTTTCTGTGCAGTCTTCCTTGACCACCCTGTATATATTGTACCTCTCCATGCTTCTTACAGCCTTCTGTCCCTTCTCTGCATTATTTTTCTCCACATTTATTAATCTAAAACTTTCATGGTGCTTCCTGTGTGCTGGATATGAGCCTAAGTACTTCCAAAATATCTCACTTAATTCTCACAAAAATCTATATGAGGCGGGTCTTATTATTTGCATTTTATAGATGAGGAAACTAAGGGACAGCTTGACCAAATTTCCAGAGTTAGTGTAGGGTGGTGTCTGGCTGTTCACTCCCCACTCCGAATTCTACCCACCGCCTCTCATTGCATTTAGCACCACGTGGCACAGTATTTACGAATATACTTATTTATTTTCTCTCCCTCACTAGAATGTAAGCTCTAAGAGGGCAGGGACTTTTGTCAGCTCCCGATCTACACGTCCAAGACACAGCTTATAGTAATGCTCGGTTTACATGTCTCTTTACTGTCTCTAAGCTTTCAGAAGGCAGGCATAAAGTGTTTTTCATTACTTTAATTTCAATAACATAGGGCTTATTGGTTGAAACTTGAGTATAATATATTAAAAAACAAAATTAAATCATAAAAGGATGAAATAGGGCAGATCCTAAAATCAATACAAACAGCAACAAAGTAACTCAACTGTATATCATATTGATAACTCAATCACCCAGACAGAAGGAATTAATTCAAGTCTTGTTTGAACATAGTACCCTGACTGTGCGCAATTATTGTGGTACATTCTAAGGGTGAAAATAACCACAAATAAATCTTGAACTTCAATTACTAGCTTGTATTGCCATATTTCCTGTTTTATAGGTTAGACCAGATTGAGTGCACAGAACACATATATAAAATGGGAGAAGATAAGGAACACACTGTGGTATTGAATTTGAATTGGTGGGATCACTATGAACTCATAAACATTTGCAGATGCAAAATCATTTAGCTACACTGTTATTTTGCCATATTTATTTGAATTCCTCTGATGTCCTCATTCAACATTTGTCGGAATTTGATATTCCAGACACTGTGCTAAGCACATCCCACGGACTATTTCACTTAACCCTCGCCATTACACTGTGCCATATGTACAATTATTATTAAAAAGGTGAGAAACTTGCCCAACGTAGTGGCAGAGCCAGGTTTGGTCTGACCCCAGAATTCTGCTTGTTATAATCAATCACAGGGATAAATAAGACAAGTCAATACAAAATCTTTCAGCCCCGTCTTAAAGCACTGTATTCGTTTGTGACACTGAACTTGATCTGACTACTGAAATAAATAAGCCTATGGGAGAACAAAAGACCCTTTGGAGTCATCTAACAATAGAAGTATTTGTACTCATTTGGCACAGAGTGCATTCTAAGTTGACCGAGAGGCGAGAAACCCTAATTTCAGAATTGACTCTGACTCTGCCGATTTGCTGTACCACCTTGTGGAAGCACACTAGGCCTGTCTGGGTCTCTGTTTCTTCTCTTCTAAATTGAAGGAGCTGGAAGACACAGGGAATCAGACTCAAATGTCTACAGGGATGGACGGGTGACACAAAGGGGTAAAACGGCCTGATGATCTGGGTCCCATGTATGATGGCAGTGACCACCTCTCACCTCTAGCCCAATGTTGCCAGGCAGGTGTGCAGGCCTGAGGTCATGTGATCTTCCAACTCCTCGAGAGAAGCCAAGAATTCAGACGTACGTGATATTTTCCAAATCTTAAATTTAAGAAACCACAACATACCAGTATGTGGGCCTCAGGCCAACACCTTGTGATTTTTAGATCAGACGAACTCTGAAGTCCCTTCAAGAATTATTTGTAGAAAAAAAAATGGTCCCTTAACCTGTGATGCTCAAAGACAATTATCTGGTTCATCTTCTCAGAACTTCTGGGGAAGGGGGAAAGAAGCAATATCCACTGAGCACCCGTTATATGTCAGGAACGTGTCATGAATCACACCAATTATATTAACCATATTAGTGGGGATTCTCCAGGGAAGCAGAACCACTGAGATATATGTACTCATATATAGTTGGCGTATGTGGTTGGGTAAGCTGGCAAGCCTAAAGTCTGCCGGGTGGGTCAGCAGGCTGGAGAGCTAGGATTGCTGATAGTACAGTTCAAGTTTGAAGGTTATTTGATGGCTGAATTCCTTCTTGCTTAGGGAGGGCAGTCTTTGTTCTATTCAGCCCTTTAACTGATTGGATGAAGCCCACCCACATTCTGGAAAGCAATCCGCTTTACTCTAAATCCGTCAATTTAAATGTTAATCTCGTTTAGAAAAAAAACACTCTCCCAGAAACATCCAGAATAATGTTTGGCCAAATACCTGGACACTGTAGGCAAGCCAAGTCGACATATCAAATTAACCTTCATACCATTTAATGTTCACAATGATCCAATGAAGTAGATTCCTACCCCCACTTTACAGATGAGGAAACTGAAGCTCTGAGTAGTTGAACGACTAATACAAAAACCAAGTAGGGGTAGAGCGGATATTCAAACCCAAGACTGTCTGACTCTGAAATTTATTTCTTCACCCAGTTCTGATATTTCACGATTCTTGATATTAAGGCTACTATTTGATAAAAGTAAGGCCCACGTTTTTGATCGATTCCAGGATCAAGGGAGCCAACGTCAGAACCGGAGCCCCACCGCAGACACCTGGGGAGCTATCCACAAGGAGAGACTGTCATCCAGTTGCCGTGACAGGGCCTACATCACGAATGCCCCTTCCTTGGATCAGGCAAAGCAGTGGTCTAATGAACAAGGAAATCATTTTCTTACACATGGGCCTTTGTCAAGCTCTGCTGCATTCTATCCAACAAATATTTAATGGGCATTTTCTGCGTGCCAGGCATGGTGCTTGGGGGCTGTGGACACAGCGATGTGAGACATATCCTTGGCATCAAGTAGCTGTGAGTCTAGTCAGGGAGAAAGGCAAATGCAGTGTTGCGAACAGTGTCCTTTGGGGAAATAGAGAAGATAGACCTTGTTGCTGGCCCCTGCAACCTGGGGGTCCCAACTTCTCCCTGGATTTTGTATCCATGGAGCTTCGCACAAGGCCTAGCATATAGTAGGCATTCAATAAGTGCCCACTGAATGTCTGCACAGTTGAGGGAGTAAGAGGAACTTATTTATTTACACATCTGTACCATTTACTAATCTCCTCAAAGGAGATTACTTAAGGGCAGGGACAGGAGCTAAAACTGTGGGCCCACAACTTGGACTTTGTGGATTTAAAGCCTGGCCACCCCTCTTACAGATGGTGGGGTATGATCTCTCCAAGGTGCAGTGTTCTCACCTATGAAATGGGGCTAATAGCACTTACCCTGGGGTCACTGTGAGGACCAAAGGAGATAATGCAACGCAGTGCGCAGTAGAGCATGCAGCACAGTCAGTGCTCTGAAAACAGTCCCTATTTCATTGTCACGGGCATCACTAATTTCTGTCTTCCTGGCATCCCACAGGACTCAAAAAGTAATTGTGGGCAGTCAAGGAGTGAATGAATGAATTTACCTTGGGTTCCTGGGGGAAGGGCGGCAGGCAGACCCTCCCTTTCTTTTCCTTTCTGGGTTGTTTCGTCTTGTCTCACTGTTATGGCCCCCTTGGAGGCCATGCCAGCCCTTGAAACCTTGGAGAGCAGGGCAGCGGCATATGGAGGTTTGGGGCAGTGAGGATGCAGGCCCAGTAAACTTTCAGTGGTCCTTCTCCTTGTTAATTTTCACCTAGTCTTTAAGTTAGTCACATCTCATGATGAGTCCAGAGTGAATGAGGAACCAGGGTATTCTTCAAAGCTTGAAGGGAAGGAGAGCAGGCAGGGCAGCCTTCTTCCCTCCTACACAGGCAGTTGTTGCCTCACTAGATGTCTACCTGAAGCACATTTCATTAAGAGATAAGGCAAGTTAGTCCTACTTGGAAAAGGCCAACTGTCTATAACTCATTCCCAGACCTCCCAGTGGGCCATCAGGACTCTTCTGGCCCACTGCATTCCTTCTGTTTTACACATACTGTCTCTTCAGTCGTAGGAATATTTTCAACCCAAAAGGAGAATATGTCTGATGCTTTAGGCATATCTGCATGGAGGCAGATGAATGGACATTGCCTTCAGAAAGTCATTGAGATATGATGGAAAAAATGTGTGGCCTTGGGTAAGCCACTTCACTTCTCTAGGCTTCCGTTTTCTCATTTATATAATGAGGGAGCTGGACAAGGTGATTGCGAAGATTATTCTTGCTCTAAAATTCTATGATCCTCAAACCATAGAATCAATAAATCACCAGTCAGCAAATATGGGTGGAAAAGAATCCTGTTTTAGGGAGATTAATCTAGTAGTAGCTTGTAGGATAGACTTGGGAATCTAGTAGATGCTGTAAAAAAGAGAACCGTGTAGATGTCCATTAGAATCAAGGAAGGTGACCTCTCCTTGTCTTCACAATCTGAAGGACTGAAGTTCCCTTTTCCCACCACATGCCTTCTGATGCCCAACTAGATTCCAGAAATTCAAAGCAATGATTCCCACATTTCCTAATAAGGGTGGCCCAATTTAAGCAATTTTCTAATGAATATTCTCTGATTTTCTTGAAAATGATGACCATTGCTAATTCCCGGAAGTTCTTGATATACTTTTGTTTGTTCCAAGACCAGAGCAAGTTGGGAACACTGTTTAAAGGGATCGATTTTCCTGGCTTGTCACAACCCGTCTCCTTAGTTACACCTTGTTCAATTAGATCAGACAGTGCCACTCTGGATGTGACTTGGCGTGGAATCACCACAATGGCCAGACTCACAATTTGGAAGGCATCAACTCATCTTTTCATCTCACTCTTTATCTTGGCTTGGCAGAAATTCATTAGCAACTTTAAAAGTTTACATAAAAACCTCCATATTCGATTAACCTTCAAGTACCCTTGTTTGAAGTCAGTCAAAAGTTTTTGCAAGAGAGGTAATAAAATATACTTATTTGAGCCAGAAGAAAAAAAAAAAAAGCAAAAATGTTTTGAGGGAAGGAATAATATTCTAAAATATTTTGCCTATATTTTGTCCTTTTAGTCTGAGAATGCCAATATATTTATTTTTCTCTCTGAATTGAAGACCAAATGTAGTGAGTTAAGAATGTATTTGAAGAAAACACGTGACAAAGAAAAATTAATGGATGTAACCTTTCGATGACAGAGTCTAGATGAGAGTAATAAAGAATATCAGGGTGTGTAGAGTTTGGTTCCAAACTCTCGAGTACAGGCTCTGCCTTTCTTGATGTCTATAGTGTTTTTGCAAAGACTCAGTTCTGGGAAAACTTTATGTTCCTTTTGTCATGTAATCTATTTGAGGTCAATGGGAAGTACCTAAGAGTATCCTTTTCTCAGCTTCAAAATGAAAACGTTCAGAAAATACTCAAGCTATTTTTTTCAGTACTGGAGAATCAATGACAACTGCATATCCCAAATCTTGAAATTTAAAACTTGCCCTTCAACTTCTGTTGGATTGACACATCTTATTTTTGTAGATCTTGGGCTTTTCAGAGAGTGGAGAGAAGAATTTGGGGTTACATGTAATATAAAAATTGCAGCAGATGTTTACTGAAATACTTGACATGATGAAAATTTATTTATGTAAGGTTTATTTACAAAATACTTTTTATAACTTTGTATATAGAATTACAAAACAAAATTTGGGAAATATGCTAACAAGAGGAAGAAGAAAACAAAAATCACTTCTAATTCCATCACCCAGAGATAATCATCATTTTCATATTTTTCGTGTCATGCTGAACTTAATACCTGGCCAAAAGTAGGTACACATAAAGTATTAGTTCATTGACTATGTCCTCAAGTCTTTATTATTATGAAATATGTATAAGTATGTTTTTAATTGCAATCATAGTGTGTGAACTGTTTTGTAACCAGCTTGTTAATATATGCCTCAAAATTACAAGCCAAAATGAGCTTTTTGTTTCAAAACAGTGCCCTGGGGAATACTTTCATGACTTCAAACAAGTTGGTAGATGAACCAGCTTAAGGCATATGTGTGTCGTAGGTCAGGTTCACTAAGAAATAGACTTTGAGAAGGAGAGTGAGAGCAGAAAGTTTATTGGGGTGGTCTTGAGATCAACACTTCGGGGCAGCGGGAGGCAAAAGACTCAGAATTGGGCAAAAAGAGATATTAGGCTGCTACTCAGTCTCAGCAAAGGCCTCAGCTGATCCCCAAGGGAACTGGGATGGCCCTTTGGGTGGTCTTTCTTTAAGGCAAGGGCCAGAAAACGAACCAGTCATTAGACTAGGTTGTTGTGACTTTGGGTGAGCTGGATGTCCTCAGCCAAGAGCAATTCTATGGGGACTTTGTTGAGAACCACTGGCTGCCAGCACTCCCAGCACCTGGGGGGATGAGTAATGAGTGCCTGGGGCTTGCAGGACTTCTGGGCAGCCATGCTATGGCAGCCATGCTGTAGCACCCACTGTGCTGTGCCACATATGGCAGGGAAGCTGTGGGTCCATCTTAGCTTTTATTTCTTTGGACTTTCTATTCATTAACACTGTTGGATTTTGTCAATATATGTCAGCAAGTGGGGCATGAATTGGTTAGTACTTTCCCACCCCCCCCATTCAAATTATTGTCTTCTATATGTTATTGCAGTCCAAATGCTACTGACTCATTCTTTTGAATATGCTTTATGAACTCTATTTTTTGAGTTCCATTCCAAGTTTGCTGAGAAAAGGTGATCACACTTGACTCAAAGAAACAGAAAAATGAAACATGACTTTAAAAAATGGCTGACTATCATGGCCGAAAATCTGTATCCCAATGAAATTCTGAGATAAAACTTCTAGAAAACATTCTATAATTATAAAGCACCATTGGTACAAGTGTGCATGGTCCTGCAGTCATTCTATTTGCTTTAAATGGGTGGTCATGATTTAAACAGACAAAGGTGAGACGCTGCATCCATTTTACTACCTGTGGCTAAGTGAACACTTTTAGATCCACTCATCCAAAGGCTGCTTGGCTCTATAGATTACCAAGTATTTGTTTTCCAGTGTTATCTTCAAGTAGCGATGTTGTCTTAGTAAATATTAAATAGGAATATGCTCAGGCAAAACTATTAAGTTTAAACTATTAAGTTCAAAGGGAACTCAGTTGAATGAGAAGGTACAAAAAAGGCTTCATGTCTGGCAAAATTATAAGAAATGGTTGAGAAGGACTGAGAAGGCCCAGACCTGCCCCAAGCGGAGAAGCCTCTACCTTAGCTCCTAGCCTAGCAGAGCTATGGGACCAAATTGCTCGCCTTCCAACAGTAAGATGCACATACCCACCAACTGGGCAATCTCAGATCTATGTGATTGCCAGAAATAGGGAGAAAATTCTAGTTACCCCCTGGAGGATACCTTGGAAACTAACCAGGTTTCCTTTACACACATTTACATTTTTATTCCTTAATTTTATTTCCACTCTAGTACATTAACAATTATTTATGAAACTTACTAATCAACTATGTTAGCAAGAGTTTCCTTTTGTCATTCCTGATTGTCCCTATGCTAAATATTGTGAATTGTCTGTTAGCAACAGAAATGCAATCACCCTTTGATAACACTAATGGGAATAACTGACATTTCTTTGGTGCTTCCCTGGATATTTAGAACAATAGAAGACCCCAAAGGCTGACTTGTACCTCAGCAAGTGATTCTAAGCAAGCATTTGGATAGCCCTCATTGGCACAAAGTAGAGTGTAGATTTTGGTAGATTTCCAGTTAATTTGATTAAATAGTTAGCCAACACAGAAATAGGATTTTAAAGCAAGTCTTCTAACCTAGTTTTTACCAATTATGAGGGTGACACTTTATTCTTCATTCGTCTTAATTTTTTGTCTATTTCTCAATGAGGGTGTTATTTCTTGGGCCCTTAAAGCCCCAAAACATGTGTTAGAGGAGATGTGGAAACTTTAGAGAAACAAAGGAGAAGTAACATCCACAATTGCATCACACAAGGACTACAGTTTGGTATATTTCTTTCAGCTCATGTTTCTTTTTTTAGAATAAAGAAAAAAAGGTGAAGTTGTTTTTCTTCTTATAGAAACTGCTGCTCACTTCAAACAATTTTCAGAAATCCAGAAATAGATAACAATAAAAATAAAACTCACTCATAAACTTACCCCTGCTGATCCTTAGTATTTTTTCTATGAATTTTTAAATTGGTTTTATTTATTTATTTATTTGTTTGTTTGTTTAATAAAAGCTCTTACTTTTATACCTTCCCTTGCCTGCTTGGGAAAAGGGGCTGGAGACTTCTAATTGGATTCATCTATCAGGTTTGTCCTGTTTGCTCATCCTGAAAGGATTAACGAACCAACCCATTTCTATCTATCAGATCTGCTCCTATGTCCGGCCAGAAGGGATTTGAGATTATCTATTAACCTGAAGGCATATTCTCATGTCTCTGTCCTGGAGGGAAGGAGACATCCCAGGGCCTGGAGTTTCAGGATATGGCTGCCTTTTTTTTTTAAAGATTTTTTATTGGGGAAGGAGAACAGGATTTTATTGGGGAACAGTGTGTACTTCCAGACCTTTTTCTAAGTCAAGTTGTTGTCCTTTCAGTCTTAGTTGTGGAAAGTGCAGCTCAGCTCCAGTTCCAGTTGCTGTTTTCTACTTGCAGGGGGCCAGCCCACCATCCCTTGCGGGAGTAGAGCAGGCAACCTTGTGGTTGAGAGCCCACTGGCCCATGTGGGAATCGAACCGGCAGCCTTCGGAGTTAGGAGCATGGAGCTCTAACTGCCTGAGCCACCAGGCCGGCCATTGAAGTCACATCGTGGACATAATTTTCTGGCTTAATTCTTCCCTTTGTTTTTATTTTTTATCAGATTTCAAAGATGCACATAGCTAGTCAAAATGTTTTAAGAGACTTGTAAAAAACTAGTCCCTTGACCTCACCAATTCCCGTTTCTCTTCTCTAGAAGCAAACTGGTTTGACTCTTTTGCTGTATCTTACAATGGATGGTGAGTTGGATGAGAGGAATTGAAGTACATATCAAGAAAGCCTTAAAGAGTTAATACTCTTGACACATGTTTACTGTAGTGTTATTTCTATTGCAAACTTATAAGCACATCCACAGGTCAAATAGATAAACAGAGCATGACACCTTTTTATTGGAAGATTCAGTTATGCAGCCATAAAAATTAGCTTTAGGAAAATTTCCCAATAACTTGGAAAATTCTTATGTTGTCATGTTAAGTGATATAAAGTTGGGCTAGAACATCTGATGAGAGGTGATGGATGGAATACAAGCATTTGTTTTTGCTGACTTCTAAACCACACCAAATGAGAATGAGGAATGTTGGGAGAAGAGTTAATGGCAACTATATTTTGGAAGGTAGAAAGCAGTTAGTTGAGTGGACTTAGCAAATCCAAAAAGTTAAATTTAAGCTAGCACGGGGGAGACCAAAGAAATCCAATTTCATACTGCTTGCTATAAGCTGACCTATATCACCCCCAAAATTCATACATTGAACTCCCAATCCCCAAAATCTCAGAATGGGACTGTATTTGGAAGGGTCTTTAAAGAGGTAGTTAAGTTAAAATGAGGTCATTGGGGTGGGCCTTAATCCAATATGATTGGTTTCCTTTTAAGAAGAGGAAATTAGGACACAGATGTGCACAGAAGGAAGATCAGGTGAAGACACAGGGAGAACACAGCCACCTACAACCCAAGGACAGAGGTCTCAGAAGAAATTAACCCTGTTGACACCTTGATCTCAGACTTCCAGCCTCCAGCCTTGTAAGAAAATAAAATGTTGTTGTTTAAGCCACCCAAGCTATGGTGCTTCTTTATGGCAGCCCTGGCAAACTAGCACCACAAAAGGAAGTGATAGAAACAGATACTTCTGGAAGTGAAGGGAGAGTGGTGTGTCAGACCAGAGGGCAGATTCCTTGAAGGTCTGTACAAGAAGTACTAGAAATCCCCGTATCTCCTTGAATTCACCCCCTCTCCACCCTGGGAGATGACTAGAAGTTTATTTTCTTAAGAGGATAAAATGGAGATGATGTCTAGACTGGTGATAATGGTGACATGACAGAGTGGTGGTATAATACAAAAACAAAATGAGGGCTTAAATAAAATTTGCCTTCTGAATGCTGAGACATTGCTCCCACCCTTCTTTTTCCACTCAGTCTCAATGAAATTGGACTGTGGCTATGCCATTCAGAAGACATTTGAACATCACTCATCTAGAGAATTTGACCAGCCCAAGATATCATGGGTTTCCTCAATGAAACAGACCAGCCAGACCACCCTACTTTTAATAAGCACCCCCTCTCCTGTCCCTTGGTCTCAGAACTTCCAATTGGTGCTTCAAACCTTATTCATTATCTTCTCTGAGCACCCATGACCCCTTCCTCTTGAAATCCCAATTCAACTCTCTCAAAGGAAATCCTCTCACAGATTCTTTCTTTAATCTCAACTCCTAATCCTGTATATCCTGAATAAATCAGCTTATCAGAAGAAAACAGATGGCATACTCAAAGGGTAATTAAAGAGTTTAAAGAGAGGTCATTTTTCCAAAGTTGTGAACAGGGTTAATGGAACCAATAAAGGATGGTGAAATGTTCAGAGCATAGCAACAGTGGGGAGGTGTTATCACCTGTAGGTACGAGTGTTACTGAAACCTGAGGAGAGCTGTGCTCATTGGAGAAGGGCCTCCTGCCAAGAACAGTCACCATATCATGTCACGATGTGCATATAGGGCACTATGATTCTCTTGGTCTTTCTCTTGTGCTCGCTACCTATCTGTTGCAAGATGGCTGCTTTACTCCAAGAGAGGACATTTGAATCAAAGGAGGAAGAACATGGACGGCTGGCCTAGTCATGCCTTTACCTTCAATCAAACAAATAAAACAAAACAAAAAAGCCTTCCCAAAATCTCCTAGCAGAATTCTCCTTGTGTTTCATTGGCTAGAGATGTGTCACACGAGTAACTCCAACTACAGTGGACTTTGAAAAATGGAATATTATTCTGTCATAAGAAAAGATGAAATACTGCCATTTGGGACAACATGGATGGATTTTGAAATTATTGTGCTAAGCAAAATAAGTCAGACAGAAAAAGTCAAGAACCATATGATTTCACTGATATGTGGGATATAAAAGTGAAAGCAACAAAGGAACAAGACAAACAAAGAACAAGAACTCATAGACACAGACAACAGTTTATTGGTTACCACAGGATAATGGGGGATGGTGGATGATAGAAAAGGGTAAAGGAGGTCAAATATATGGTGATGGAAAGAGAACTGACTCTGGGTGGTGAGCACACAATGTGATATATTGATGATGTATTACAGAATTGTACACTTGAAACCTATGTAATTTCATTAACCAGTGTCACCTCAATACATTTAATTAAAAAAATTCTTTTCTTCTGTAAATGATACCCACACAAAGAAAAATTAAGTATTTAATTTTTTCTAGCCTTTACAGTACAAGTGGCATGGGTGAAAGTGGTTGGAAATATCTGTTGATTTGCCCAAAAATTGTCCTCTGGCCTGTTTCCTCACTTATCTTCCTTCTTGTAAGTTTTCCTTCAAAAACTGTAACAAATTACCATAAACTGGGTGACTCAAAACAACAGAAATCTGTTCTCTCACAGTTCTGGAGGCTGGAAGTCCAAAATCAAAGTGTCAGCAAGACCATGTACCCTCTGAGACTCCAGGTAGAATCCTTCCTTGCCTTTTCTAGTTTCTGATGATGGCTGTTGATCCTTGGCATTTGTTGACTTACAGCTTTAGCATTCTAATCTCTGTTTCTGTCATCACATGATAGTTTTCTCTTCTTATAAGGCTGTTGTGATATTGAATTAGGTCTCACACTAATGATCTCATCTTAATTTGATAACATCTGCAAAGACCTTAGTCCAAATAAGTTCATATTCATAGGTACTGTGGGTTAAGACAACATTCAACATTTTGGGAGGAATGCAATTCAACCCGTAATATGCATGTAATAGTTACCACTTATTTTCTTAGCACTTACTTTGGGTCAAAGACTATTCTATGCACTGTACATATTTCATCTTTTAAAGTTGTGCCAAAATATAATATAAAAATCTCAGCTTCCAGGACAGAAAATGACCCTGTAGTGATTCATCACCTTAAAAATCATTTAAGCTCTATAAAAAGTTCACTGCTGATTTTCTTTAAGTGGAGACTTTTATTTTATTACAATAAGATTTGATTTACCCAGGTTTTTTTGCATACACCTACTAAAAGACTAGTTCTATTGTGAAAAGTAAGGCCAACATGTAATAAATCTAATGAATGTACTTCAAAATACTGTCAGGAAACACATTCCTTTTTTGCTGACTTCTGAAAAATTATAAATTGAAATGTGTCTGATCAAGTAATTAGAGAACAGAGTAAGTTGGTATATAATTGAAAGCTGAATTGTGTGGTACCAATTAAACATGCTTGTGCTTTGAAGCCTAACATTCTGTAATTAAAATCTTGAAATTCAAGTTCTTTATGGAACTACAGTGGAGTGTGAGGAAAAAGAAGAATTTCATTATCAATTTGAGAGAGCTTGGGCTTGTGTTCTAATCTCAGCTCTGCTAGTCACCCTTTTTGTGACTTAGGATAAGGTAGTTAACTCATCTAAACCCTGTTTTTTCAACAGTTAGTGGCTTAGAAAAATAACCATTTTATTGGGCACAATTCTGTAGGCTGGGAATCTGAATAGGGTCCAGCTGGAACAGCTTATGACTGTCCCCATATGGCTCGTCTGGGACTGGAGGATTCAAGATGGGCCTCATTCACGTGTCTAGTGCCATAGCTGGAATGGCTTGAAAGGCTGGGGACTGCTAGGATGACTGGACCTTACTCTTCTTGTGGTTTTGTGGAATCACTCATATGTCTGAAGCCTAGATTCTCCTCCACGTGGTCTTTTCTGTCCACATGGACAGCTTGGCCTTCTTTCCATGGTCAGCTGGATTTCCCTGAGTCAAAGAATAATCTATGTGGCTTCTTAGGGTTTAGGTCCAGAAGTCTCAGAACATCACATTGGCTTCATTCTATTGGTCAAACTAAGTCACAGGCCAGCCTGATTTCAGGGTTGGGGAAATTGGCTCTTGTCCCGATGGGAAGAGGAGCACAAAGAGTGATCCTCTTTGCAGACAATCTGTGATAGAAACCGACAAGGAAAGTCAGCCTTTGCCACACTTCTCTACCAACTTGTCTTCTCTCAGTGGTAGTCAAAATTAAAAACTATAGAGGCCTATCGAGGGAGAGAATGAGGTCTCAAAAGGGAGAAAAAGGATAGTGATGGAAAAAAAGAATAAAATGGAGGAGAAAAATAATTCTGACAGACTGGTACACACTTAAACCTGGGATTGTGAACAGAGACGCAGCTACCTCTCACTAGTTCTGTATCAATATCCATTGCAGACAATGTTCATCACCATCAAAGCTTTCTTATGAAGTCCATTCATGTCCTTACCATTCTTCTCAGGAAACCACTGCCAATCTAATAGTTTGAAAAAGAGAAGAAGCCTATTGACCACACTGGCTCACCTGCTGAGGGGTAGGGAGGTGAGGATATTTTGAATACACTCCACAGGTTGGTCCTCATATTCCCTGCCCTCTCTGTTGAGGCCAGGGCTTTAGCTCCTTAACTTGGATTAGCAGAGTTCTCCTAATAAAGGGATCCTCTTACAGGATTGTATTCGGTTCTCACAACACAGGTGAAAGTTGAGGAAACTAAGACTCACAGAAGTGGAGCAATCTGCCCAAATCACACTGTGGGACTGTGGTGGCTCCAGTCAATCTCTTTCTATGACATGAAGCTTCACACAATCTCAAACTCTCAGAATCACAGGCCCTGATGCCATCAGATCCAAGCCTTTTATTATATATATTAGGAAACAGAGGCCCAGAAAGTTCAGGTCTTTCCAATGGTCAAGTCCAATAGGACAAGTTAACTTCAGGGTTAGAGCCCAGGGTTCCTGATTCCTAGGGAATTGACCTTTACCTCAATTCCTGTGAAATGAATCAATGCAACTTGGCTGACTTCAAACTTTTGGCTCATCCATTTGGCTGATCTGTGCTATGAAATCAAGTTGGAAGGAAGGTGGTTTCTCACAGATTCTGACCCACAGCCTGAAGCAGCTCCTGTACCTTAATTCTGTTATAAAGGCTGTGGAACATTTAAATAAATCTTTGGGTTTAAAATTGGTCTATCCAAACAGGATGGTAAAGATATGAAATATGCTACTCCGACAGCTTTTTATTGCCTTTGTTGTAATATTTTAATAGGGGGCATTTCATGCAGTGCCTGATGCATTTTATTAAGAATGTTTTAAATGTTTTAAAAATCTGTTTTAAAAATCTGATGAGTATTTATAAATAAACCTAACCTCACTAGCTTCTAAAATGTATCAAATAGAAGCACAATCTCTCAACAGAGAGCTTCCCAGAAGTGGAAATTGTGATTAAGGGACAAGGAGACAAGTCTGGGGGTGTCATTTTCTGAGTGGTACTAGGAGCTAGGCACTCATCTATATTACCTCATTTAGCCTTTACAAAATCTAGGTGAGGTGAGCATTATAAGCTTTAGTTATGAATAAAGAAACTGAGACCCAGAGAGGTTTTCTACCGACCAGCATCTGTACCCATACACTCTACCTTCCCACCTACCACCATAGATGTTATCAAAAACCAATCACTTGGTGGACCAGATCCTATTCCTCTTGCTTATTCAAGAACATTTTCCCAGAAATCCCCCTCTATTCTCTATAACACCATTTTTTTTTTTTGCTTTTTAAAAGATAATTCTTATCAGCACACAAACGTATAGTCAATTTTTCCATTTAACAAAAAAATAAAAATGAAATATAAACAGAGAAATACTTTTCTGGACTCTTGAGTTGGTGACCTCTCTTCTTAGCTCCCCTTTGCAGCAGAATTCCATGGAAATGTTGATTAAACTTACTGATTCCCATTCCTTTCCTCCCAGTCTCTTTTGAATTCACTCCAACTGTCTTTGGCCCATCCCTCTACCAAGAGAGCTCTTGTCAAGGTCATAACAACGTCCATTTTGCTAAACCCATGGATCCTTTGCCAGTTTTTGCTTCCTCAGCATTTGACAGAGTTGACCACTGTGTCCTCAGTAAACTTTCTACACTGTCTCCCAGGATGACTCTCCTGGGTCATGCCCTAGCTTATTGCTCACTCCTTCTCTGTCTCCTTTGCTGTTTCATTTTTTTTTACCCACACCTCTTCATGTTGAGGGCCCAGGTCTCAGCCCTCGAGCTCCATCTGCTCCCTTGTTTGCCTTTAATCTCATGGCTTTGAATATCATCCATATACTGATGATTCCCACAATTATATCTCCTTTCCAGACCTCTTCCCTCAACTCCAGGCTCAAACATGCAACTATCTCTTGAAATCTCCTCTTGGCTATTTCACAGCTATTTCAAAATTTAACACATTCCAAATGGACTAATTCCCATCCACGCCCCACCAAAACCCTACTCAATTCTCAGGCTTCACCTATTTCAGTTGGCAAATTTCTCCTTCGAGTGGGGTCAGGCCAAAACCTTTGGCTTTCTCTTTATATACCATAGCCCACACTAGGCAGTGCAATCAGTTGCACTTTCAAAATGTGTCTAGAATGTGCACATATATTGTCATTTTACCTGTTGTCCCTGTGATCCAAGGTACTCTCACCCCTTATTTGGATGCTGGCCACAATCTCCAACCTGGTTCCCGTTTTTGCTCTTGCTGCTTATAGCATATTTTCCACAAAGCAGTGAAAGATGTCCCCTTAAAACATAAATCAGAGCAAGACATTCCTCTGCTCAAGACTCTCCAATAACTTCACATCTGTCTCGTGTAAAAGCTGAAATCCTTCCTGTAGACCTCAAGACCCTGGTATTTCCTTGGACCTTGTTTCCTACCTCTCCTCCACCTTGGCCCTCCTCCAGCCTCACTGACCTCCTTGCTAGTCCTTAGCACTCCAGGGTCACCCCTGCCTCAGGACCTTGGCTCCAGCTCTTCCCTCTGCCTAAAATCCTATTCCCTAGTTGAGACCTCCTCTTCCTCAAGTTTTCCCTCAATGTCACCTTCCCAACGAAGCTTACTCTGATAACTCTTTCTAGAATTGCAACTCAAGCCTTCACCTCCCTTATCCTACTCAATGCTTTATTTTTTAATGTACTTAGCAGGACAGTCTAATTTGCTTATTTTTTATGTCTATTATTTACTGTCAGCCCTCCCCCTACTGGAATGCAAGCTCTTCAAAGGCTGTGACTCTTGTCTGTTTAGTTCTCTAATGTACCCCAACTTCTGGAACAGGGCAGGTCACATAGTAGGTGTTCAGTCAGCCTTGGTCGAGTGGATAAATGAAGTCAACTGGCAGATGTACTGCCAGTAGGAAGTATTGAACCCTAGTCTACTCATCTCCAATGTACTTGGACTTTTCACTTTACCACGATGCTCACAGCTCAGCTTGCTAAGGCCCAGGCAGTATCGAAAGTGCTTTCTACATACTATTTCATTTGATCCTAAAAATAAATTCTATGATGTAGATACTAGTTCTCTTATGAGTATTAATACTCAGATGAGGAAACTGAGGCATAGTAGAAAGTTCATAATTTGCACCAGGCACATAATCAGCAAGTGGTAGAACAACGATTTGTGTTCAGGCAAAGCAACCCATGAATCTTTGCCCTTAGTATTGTAGGACACTGTCCCCAACGATGATGACAAGTCAAAGAGTTGGTGGATAATCAGAATGAAAATAGCAGAAGCACAAAGCTTCCCAGTTTCCTTCAAACTATTTCCTTATTTACAAAGGGACCACCACCAAAATGTCAACCTAACCTCTCTTCCTTTTTACCCCTTTCCCAACGCCACTTCTGATTTGATAATGTGTGGGAAGTAACCATAATGATGACCACAATTGTTTAAAAAGTCCAAGTGTAACCCACACTCTGTGGTTCAGAAAAGAGCTGATGAATTTCAGCTGACTCCTTGGTTGTGACAACCGCAGTTTGAGATTACGCTCTACTTTCTGCCATTTTATCACTTAGCTTTGTGTTAGGAGAGCAAAGAGAAGTTTGGGGGGAAGAAAATAGAAAAAAGTAAGGGGTGCCTGTTGTTACACTGATAATGGTCTTTAGAGGGCACTGCATCCAGAAGATGTTTCTTCTTATCATGATGAATGGAGGCCAGATTTGTCCTCCCTCCCACAAGGCCATCAGAGAGACTAGATGGATTAGGTGGCATCTGGAGGTCATCAGAGAAGAAAGGGGTCATTGTAATGAGGACAGGGGCCTCCTATCAGTTAGCTTAATGCAACACTTGGACAGTACAGCTGCAGGGCAAGAAAGATGTGTGGTAAACTGAATCATGGCCCCCAAAGATATCCAGGTCCTAATCCCTGGAATTTGTGAATGATATCTTATATGGCAAAAGAGACTTTGCATGTGTGATTAAGGATTTTGAGACGGGAAGATTACCCTGATTATCCAAGTGGCCGTAAATGTAATCACGAGTGTCCTTGTAAGAGGGGGGGCGGGGATTTAATGCAGAAGAGGAAAGCAGTGTGACCACCAGAGCAAGACGCTAGAGCAGTGCCTCTGCAAAGGGAGGAAGGAGTCACAGCTAAGGTCTGTGAGGGATGCTTTTCTAGAAGCTGGAAAAGGCCAGGAAACATTCTGCCCTAGAGCCTCCAGAGAGAACATGCATCTTGCCAACACTTTGATTTCAGGCCAGTGAAGCTGATCTCGGACTTCTGGCCACTAGTACTATAAGAATAAATGTGTGTGGTTTTAAGTCATAACATTTGCAGTGTTTGTTGTAGCAGCCATAGGGAACTAATACAAGGTGACAGAGAAGAGTTGTAGAAGCAAGGACTGTAGCAACTGGAACAGGAAGAACCATCCTATCCTGCCCCACAACCTCTGGGTTTGTATCGGATAAGGGAAAATTGTTTCCGAATTATGTAGCTTTGGGCATAGTTAGCCACTCAAAGCCTATTTTCTCATCTGCAAAGTGGGAATAAAAATTTCAATCTCATGTATTTGTTGTATGGATTGAATGAGAAAACATATGTAAAATGCCTGGCTTGGAGCTGTTTCCGTGTATGTATTCAATAGACAACAACAATTTAAAGCATTTCAATGTCACTTCCACCACTGGGACTCCCCTATATTCTACTGGGCTTTCTCTTCTGGATCCAAACCACCTAAATGGGCCTGGTGGCATAAAAGAAAGACCTTATGTACAGAAGAACTGAGATGAACTTGGGCTTGTGTCAGATCCCAGGAATTCCTGAATGTTCTCCCAGGGTATTCATTCTGTGTGCGCCATGCAGCCAGAGGTGAGGAAGGAAGCATTGGACCCTTAGACCCTTTCTGCCAAAGACCCCACTCTAGTGTTGCATGAAGGGAAGTGGAAATGAGGCCAAGAAAGCAACAATATGAGATCTACACGTTGGAAAGGGCTTCAGAATATTATTTGGTGTAGTCCAGGATGTTCATCACCACCATTTTACAGATGAGGCATCTGTGGTCCATTTGGGCTAAATGACTAGGCCTCGTAATGCTGAGGGCAGGGCAAAGGAGATAAAACCCAGGCTTCTGTGAATTCTCAAAGCAGCAGGTCCACTGCCACACATTCAGATTCCTACAGGGGTGAGTGACAAGAGTTCGTGACCAGGCAATGGGGACAATAGCAAAGCGGGGGCAGCCATCGTCAGCTGCAGTCAATTGTTTCCATGAGCCCTGCGTGTTGCTGTATCTTCAAGTTTTTTAAGAGAAACGGAAATGTTTTTAGAGATTTGGAAATGGGAGCAGATTTAACTGTGGTGTTTATCTAAGAGGGATTTTTTTTTAACAACAACCACCACAACAATAATAACTTCTGCAACTAATATACCATTTCTTTAATAGAAAATAATAAAAAAAAAAAACAATGTCCTGTGTTTCCTTTTTGCTCAGCTGGCTCAAGGAAAGGCTTGATTCTGGAAAGCACAACACATTTTTCATTCAGATCAATTCTAGTGTTAAAAGGATATTGAAATGTGCTTGGGCTTATGTAAAAATGAATCCGTGTAATCATTGCAGTTACTCAGTAGGCCACGGGAAAGTGACAAAAGCAGATAATTCACTACTGGGCTCACTGAGAAGTTGTTCCAACCCTGCCCTGGAGGCCAGGTGGGCAGAGAGGTTTGATGTCCTAGTAGCTGTGTTCAGGTTCAAACACGGTCAGTACAAGTTTGACAGGTGAATCTGTCAGCCAGACTGAAGAAACACTGCTCTGAAGCAGTTACCAACCAACGCCAGTGTGGTTGGACTAAAATAGGAAGTGAAAACTGTGAATCTATAACCTAGAGTCTATTATAAGGCAAATATCTAGAATGGGTTTGCTGGGTTGAAGTGTTCGTTCATTTACAAGTTTGATTCAATATTGCCACATTGCTATTCAAAGAGCCTGCAGCAATGGCACTGCCACCACCGGGTAGTGTCCTTCTAGAGCGTGAGAACGTCTGTTTCGAAACACCTTTTGTACCCACTCTTAAGCAATTAGAGTCTCCTTTTGGAATCTGTTTTAGGAGATGCCAGTTGCCCAAGGCCCAGTGTATGAGTGTGGGGGAAAGAGCACCAGTCTAAACACCAGAGCAACTGCGTCCTAGCCCTAGGCTCTCTAATTCCCTAAGACCTTCCACTGATTACTTTCCCTCTCTGGGACCCAAGTTTCTCATCTGATTACAAGACCTTTGAGTTAGAGGAGTGCCGACTCCATGAAACCAAAGCTATGATTCCCATCTGATACGACAATGGTCATTCACCACAATGTCTAAAAGCAGCTCAATCAATAAGGGGTGATCAAGTCCCATTCAGAGTCAAGCTCGGTGAGTTAGATACCCTGTGAGATGCAAAGGATAACTTGTTAGCCTTGACCTTTTATGAACGGTAGCTAGCAAACCTTAACGAAGTAGTGAACCACAAATGACAGCATAACATCAAATGTCACAGTGGGTGGTATAGACGATAGGAGCTGAGATTGTTCAGCAGAGGGAGGCCTGACACTACGCACCCAGTGTCATCATAGGATTCAAAGAAAGTTTGCATTTATCTAAGATTTTAAAGATACGTTGAAATTTACCAGGCAGCAGTGGTAGAAAAGAAGCTGGGAGCATACAGAGTTGTGGAAGCCCAACTAACATAATGAAACAGCACACTAGGGCATAGGGAAAGCCCCCACACCAAATGTGGTTGTGCTTTATCAATTGTTTGCACAATTGCTGAGAAACAAAAGTGAAATAATCCTCACCACCAACATTCCTTCCACGGCATTTCCTGTTTCAGTTGATGGCAACTCTATTCTTTCAGGTTGGTCAAACATTCAAATCACCTCTATTCCTCTTGATCATGACCCATGTCCAGTTCATCGCCAAATCCTATTGACTCTACATTCAAAAGAGATCTGAAATCCAAGTCTTTCTGCCCACCTTCACTGCTCCCATATTGGTCCTTGGCCATCTTTATCTGTCAACTGGATTGCCGCGAATGCCTCAGACCTGGTGTTCTGCTTCCACCGAAGACCGCTGCATGTTATTCTTGGCCTAGGGGCAGAGTGATCCTGATAAAATGAAAGTTTGATCATGTCACTCCTCCAATGGCCTCCTATGGCACCCAGAGTGAAAGTCAGTCTTTATAATGACCTGTCCTATAGGACATGACATGCCTCTTCATTCATACCTCATATCTTATCATGCTTTCCTCTTCATTCCCTCCCTTCATTCCCTTCTCTCCACCCTGCTAGCGTCCTAGTTGCTCCAGTTACTGTCAAGCCTCAGAACCATTGCACTCACCATTCCCTCTTCCTAGGAAATTCTTCCCTAAGGAAGCAGCAACCTCATATCCCCTTGCTTTTTTGTAAGAGTCCTATCCTGAAAACCCTATTTATAATTCCAATGTGCGCCTTCCTTCCCTATATTCTGAATCCCCCTCATCGTGCTCTACTTTTACTAATAGCACTTATTTTAATATATAATTAAAATTTTATTTTCTTACATTTATTGTTTATTGCCTGTCTCCCCCACCCCCACCCCCACTAGAATGTCAGCTTCCTGAGGGCAGGGATTAATGTCTGATTGTTGCACTGCCAAAATGTGGTGTCCGACGGATAGAAGGACTCAACATATGTTTGTTGAATGAGTGTATAAATGAATCATGGGATTTTATTTTCCTTTTTTAAAAATTTATTTATTAAATTTATCGGGGTGACATTGGTTAGTAAAATGATATAGATTTCAAGTATACATTTCTATAATACATGATCACATATTTGAGGGATTTTCTGATGAGCTACTGTGAGGATAAAATGGGCTGGACACTTACCATCAAAATGCATATTTTCCCTCGTTTTATTTTTGTCCTCTGCCAAGGAAACTAGAATGTTCTATTCTGACTCTCAGCTGATGTCAACTGATTCACTATAGAGTAAGAGAGTGGAAAAGCAGACTGATTACACCAAGAGCTTTTTGCTCCCTGCTTCTGTCTCTTACCATGTAAATCACCCTCCTTGGACCCACATTTCTTTATCAGAAAATTGGGGCAATGACACAAACCTCCCAGGAGAGAAGGTTAAATGTGATAACAAGGTAAAAAGCATTTTAGCAGGATGCCTGCCATTTTGTAAGTACTCACAAGAGCTTAATTACTGACATCAGGTATTTGCCTAGAATCATCTGAAGGGAAGTCCTGAAGGTCAGATGAAGCTCCTGGCTCTAAGGCAACTCATGGTGGAATCTGGAATCTGGTGGGGATGGCCTGGCAGTCACATCTTAGGCCCTTGCCTATGACATTCTCCTCCCACTGTCTCCACATCAAACCAGCCGATTTTCCCCAGGTTTCCATTTCCTGCAGTTGCCCCCTCCCCACCCCCCATGACAATCTTTGCCAGCGAAGTAAAAAAAGCCAGTTTGGGTCTCAGGAAACATAATAAAAAGGTGGCTCAAGGCCAACCTTGTAGGAAATGCCCTGCTGCGGGTGGCTCCCTTCCTTCCCCTCTTTAGGAATTGGGGCACCTGCCTTTTAAGGGGAGGGGGCTGTCAAAAGGAATGGGATAGGCCAGATGACAGCATAGGTGGAGGGGTCAAGGCTCAGCGAAGCCTGGTGTTGGATGCTGGGAGAGGAGGTGGGGGCCGGAAGAGCAGAGCTCCTGCATCTGGCGCTCAGCGGGGCTCGCTGGAGCAGGTGTGAGCCTGGTGCCTGGCAAGGGCTGTGGCAGGCTGATTGGCCCGCGGGAGTGGGGTGACATCAGGGGGGCGGTGGAACGGAGGCCTGGGAGCGGAGGGGTAGGGAGGGCTGCCTTTCCTTTCACCAGATGCTTTAGGCAAGAGTGAACCACCAACCAAGCCCCCTCCTCTGCCAAGTGAGTGGCTAAGTCAGCCCGGGAGGGAGAGAGAAAGTGAATTTAGAAAGAATGATAAAGGTTTCCTGACTGATAGATGGTCACCTCCAAAGGTACTCCTACTCCCCGCACCCTGACCCATTCTGTCACAACAACTCTAAGAAGTAGGGGCTGCTTTTATTCTCATTTTATAGATGGGGAAACTGAGGACCAAAGATGTCAAGAACTGCCCACCCACTACAGTCAGGAAGTGGCCAAGTCACACTTCCAAACCACAGCTCTTTACCTCTAAAGGGACTGAAGCACTATCATATACATTTTTTAAAGGATTATAAGTTTCCATTAAGAAAGTGTCTTTTAAAATTGAAAGGTAATTAATATATAACATTATGTTAGCTTCAGGTGTACAACATTATGATTTGACGTTTGTATATGTTGTGAAATGATCACAGTAAATCTAGTTGACAGTCATCACCACACATAAACTACAATTTTTTTCTTGAGATGAGAACTTCTAAGATCGACTCTCTTGTGCATCTTCTCATTTATCCCGGGTTTGCTTGCGGACGTGAGACGAATTTTCTGCACTGCAGGTGGTGACAAGGAGCCCACGCGCCACACAGCTGGGTCTGTCTATCCAAACCTGCTTCTCTTGAATTCCTTATGTTGCTCAATCAGCAAGTCAGAAATTCCAGAAGGGTCCTCACTCCCCAACCCCTGCAGACTGTTCTGAAGGCAGAGAGAGGGAGCTCTCTGAAAAGCCACTTCAGTCAGCCACCTCCTTCTTTCTTCCTTGGGGGGCTTTCCTCCTCTGCCCACTCATCACCACCTTCCCCTCCCCCCAACCCCCTCAGCCTGGACTCCAGCCCCGCTGAACAAGCCAGGCCCTTTCTGTCCTGCCAGGTCCCTCTAGGTGGGATGTGACCCCGCCCTCTTGACTGCCAGGCTCAATGGTTTCACACATTTTGGCCTGAGGACCCTTTTAAACTCTTAAAAATTATCGAGAACCCTAAAAGCTTTTCTTTCTGTGAATTATAGTTATTAATATTTAGTGTATTAGAAATTAAAACTGATAAAATGTAAAACAATTATTTTAAAACAATAATAAACCTAGACATGTTAACAGAAACATTTTTGGGTGAAAAAATAACTATAATTTCCAATACAAAAAGAATAACGAAAAAGGTGACGTTGTTTTACATTTTTGCCAATCTGTTTTGTGTCTGGCTGAGTGGAAGCCAGCTGAGTCTCCTCTCTGCTGCATTCAATCTGTCCTGAAATTCCTGTAGCCTCTGGAAACTTCCACTGTCCACTCCCGAGAGAGTGAGTGAAAAGGCAAATGGCATCTTAGTGTATTAGGACAATGGTTTTGACTTTGTGAACCCCTGAAACGGTCTCATGGACCTGCCAGAAGTCCCTATGCCACAGTGAAAACAGATGGCTGTTTTTAGAATTTTTGGCCTTGTTTTGCTTTGCCTGGCACTGGTTGCTTTTCATTTCTAATTTATTTTCTGCCAGTTATTTCTGCTATGTGCTGATTGTTATAGATAAAGGTTGCAAACAACCTAGATGTCCAACAATAGAGGAACATAGGTAACTCCCTAAACCAAACCAAATGAAACCATTTCAAAATAATATTCTCTCCCCAGATACCATCAAATCAGAAAACAGTGGAGACCCATAATGTCATACCGAAAGACAATCACTGTTAACACCTGGGGACATACAAAACTGAACTAAGATGAGGAGAGAGGAGCTCCTGCCTATGGCAGGCAGAATCACACCTCCTTCCCCCCAAGATCTCCAAAGTACTAATGCCTGGAAGCTATGACTATGTCATTTTACATGGCAAAAGGGATTTTGCAGATGTGACTAAGGTTAAAAAATAAGGAGTCTCCTGGATTAAGTATGGAAAGTATGTCTGGACCCAGAAAATGTCCAGGCCTGCTGTCTATTTCAGATTGTTTTCTAGGCATCTACGCACCCACCCAAGAGTATAAAGGTATAGTTTTCTCTCCCTCCTGCCCTCTTCCAGCCCTCCCTGTCTGCCCCTTCCTCCCTCCATCTCTGTCAAGGTGCAGAGGGACAGTTGTAGAAACAACCAGAGTTAGCCCATCACGGTTGACCTGGATTCCTAGGAACATGCTCCATTCCAGAGCTCTTTCTGGAACACCTGATCTATGTCAGGTGCTGTGCTCAGGCCTAGAGACACAGGTCAATAAAACACTACATCCAATTTAGACTCACAGGATTTTAAGATTAGGATGGAACTGCAGGAGTCAATCAGCAATGCAATGAACTTTAATGAGCACCTACTATGATCCAGAAAGGACATACAGAGGTGAATGCCCTAGGAACTGAAAGCTAGATCAATGTGTGCAGGAAGCCTGGTGGCAGCCATAACAAAGACACACGGCTTTGGGGATCCGAAGAGAGCCGCCTTTTAGCTCACCTGTGGGGGTCAGCACTCAGTCCAGGAATCACAAAGAGCTTGAAACTAGTCCTAGGATGAGTTAACAACACCCATCAGCGTGAGTTCTCTCATCCACTCTTGGTGGGAGCACACAATGGGACATTTTTCAAGGTAGAGATTTGGCACAACCCACCAAAACGAAGGCTGCAACCCCCCCGATGGGAACTTAGCCTGTGGATTTACACACAAAAGTTTGCTGGATATACGTGTCATGGTGCTCGCTGCAATTGTTTGTAATAGTGAGAGGACAGGAAAGCAGCAAAGTGTTCACCGGCAGGGGTCAGATTAAAGACCATAGTTACCTCTGTGCTGGGAGCTCTTAGCTCACGAGGCAGATGTACATGTGTTGCAATGGAAAGAGAACCAAGACATACTGTGAGGTGGAACAGGCAAGAAGGAACACTGCGGAAAGTAAGACCCCATTCCTCTGACTGACTGTAGTGGGCAGGGGAGGTGGATATGCTGGGCTGCCCAGATGGATTAGGTGGGTGGGTAGCCGAAGAAACTCTCCAGGGTGGTTTCCTGTGGAGAACGCCATGGGAAATGGAAAACACTCATTCTGTTGTTATTTGTATCTTCTGTTCTGTTGGACTCGTCTAACTGTGTGTTATAGACTGGACTGTGCAGCCCCTCCGCCCCCAAATTTCATATGTTGAAGTCTTAACCCCCAGTACTTCAATGTGACGGTATTTAGAGATAAGGTCTTTAAGGAGATGATTAAGTTAGACTTTGGTCACATGGGTGGGCCCTAATCCAACATGACTGTCTTCTTTATAAGATGAGATTTGGACCCAAACACACACGGAGGACACAGACACACACATACTGGGAGAAGGCGGCCAAGGAGAGGCCTCAGGAGAAAGGTCAGCTCTCCCATCACCTTGATCTTGGCCTTCCAGCCTCCAGAACTGTGAAAAAATAAATTCCTATTGTTTAAGCCACCTAGTCTGTGGCACTTGGCTATGGCAGCCCTAGCAAACTAACATCTTTTGAGATTATACATAATGGGGGTGCCAAAAAAATGTATACACATTTTAAGAAAGGAAAACTATTAAAATTGCAATACTCAGTATATACCGATAACAGAAGATGAATACAAATCCCGTTTGACTTCTGCAATTACAAGAGGTGCTCAAAGTGGTTACCATCAGCGTCCAGACACTTCTGATGACGGGGAACTACTGCTTGAGCAACGTTGACCAAAGTGTTCACTTGTATACATTTTTTTGGCACCCCCAATACATACATATATATGTATATACACATGGAGTTTTGTTTTAACATCACTGTATTTCATAAAATTATACTAAGTATTATGTTATCAAATGAATTGGGCACGGCCTCGTGGTGGTGTGGGTGTGGGGCAGAGGGCAGAGGGAACAGAATAAGGAAAAGCACACAGGTTCAAGGTCCCAGGTGTTCTTACGTGGTGGGAGTGAGGGGGTGGGGGCGGGGTTGGGGGTGGTGGAAGCATGTCTTCATGAGCTCTGAGCCTGCAGGAGTTGTTCAACGGCAGGACTTTGGGCCTTTTAGTTCTGGCGAGGAGTTTGGTCGTGATCCTGAAGGTGGCGGGGAACTGTTGGAGGGTTTTATGAGAGACATGGGCGGACTATTATTTGGAACAGCCACTGAAGGGGACAGGAGTCGTGGCAGAAACCACACAGGAATCTGTTGCATAAGTTCTGGGAAAGTCACTGAAAGCTGAACTTGTGTTGGGTGATTGGCAGGGACTGTGGAGCCAGACTGCCTGGGTTCGAATCCTGGCTCTGCCACTTAGTAGCTGAGTGACCTCAGGCCAGTTGTTTAACCTCTCTATGCCACACCTCCTGGTTGTAGGACAGGGATAACGAGAGTGCCTACCTCACAGATTGTGGAGAGGCTCATCTGGGTTAACGTGTGTCCCAGACTGATAACTGCATGTGGTCAGCTCTGTCCTGTGTCTCATTTTACTAGGTTTGTTGTTCACTCAGGGCTGGACACAGGATACACGTTTAATCAGTTCTAGTGGGGGGATGGAGAAGGCATGTGGTCCCAGGACACTGGCTAATCTTAGATTAGAGAAGGGACACGACTGTTCCAAGGGCACACAATTAGGAAGGTAATGTGCTGGAATGTGAACCCAGGTCTGTCTGGCTCTTAACCTCTATGCCGTGTGACCTAGCCCAGGGCCTGGTACTCGGTAGAACCTCAATGAATGATTTCTAAGTGAGTTGCCTGAAAATGAAGGTTCACGGAGGTTAAATGACTTACCCACAGTCACACAGCTTGACATTAGCCGGGCTGGAATTAGAACCCAGTCTTCTAGCCCCACCACGAAGTCTTGGTGCACTAGGAAGAGGGGAGATCTTACGTGTGTTGTGGACCCTGAACCAAATTTGCCACACTGAGAAGTTCAAGGTCAATCATTCAAAACTACTTTGCTGAAAGTAGAAGGGCTGAGGCAAAGACTTGCACAACTCTGGGTCAGTCAGTTTCAAAACTGCAACCAGGGCAGACACTAGAGCAGGGGTGTCCAAACTTTTTTCAACATTTTTTACCAAGGGCCATATGCGGTAAAATACACAAACAGCCGGGCCACTCACTTGAGGTGAAGTACGTATTGCCTCACCTGGTTTATTTAAGTAAACTAAATATATTTTTGGAATTTGCTGCGGGCCAATTAACAATGGATTGCGGACCACAGTTGGCCGGAGTGGGCCGCAGATTGGTCACCCTGCACTAGACCCTTAATTATGTAGCGCTGGTGAAAACAGTCCTATTTGTGACATTTGGGAAAGTAAAAACAAACCAACAAAGAGCAGGAAAAAACGCTCTCAGAGTTGGAGAATCTCAGGTTCTTGCACAGAAACGTCTATGGCGTAAAATCTCCCTAAGTAAGCCATGATATGATGATGTATTGATCATAGAATCTACCAGATGGAGCTCGACTCTGCTCCTCTGTAAGTGGTGTGACATTTCACGTCCTTCACACAGCATTGCTGATGAGTCCTGCTTTCAGGAAAACTCAGTAACATACCAATCACCACAAGCCATTAGGCTGACAATGTCACTTGTTCAGTATAGACACGAAATCGGCTCCATCATTTTCCAGCCATCAGTCTTTGGGCACTTCGCTTCTTTAAACCTTGTTTGCCCCGTCTGTAAATGAGGAAGGAAAGAGTCAGTAAAGATATTGACTTTAATTATACTAATAAAAATTAGTTATATGGTGGTGGAAGGAGAACTGACTCTGGGTGGTGAACACACAATGGGATTTATAGATGATGTAATACAGAATTGTACACCTGAAATCTATGTAACTTTACTAACAATTGTCACCCCAATAAATTTAATTTAAAAAAAATTAGTGTCACTATAAGTTTCTGAAAAGCTAGAAATAAATAAAACAAACAAATAAATAAAATAAAACAAAAATAAAAAGCTTAAACCACCAAAATAGGTATTATCTGGACACTAAAGCTTGTATACTCTAGCGACAGATGAGTGCATGCTTCTGGCCTTCACCAAAAGCTTAAATATTCTTATTTTGGTTGTTAGTTTATGATCCATGTGCCCCCTTTGAATTAACTTCAGTTAGGAAAGGATGTGTAATCTGTTTTCAAATACATTTATTCAAACAGATTCAAATTTCATAGGTAGGATCTTGTGAAATAATAGAAAAAAATATGTGTTTGTCTCTGCCCCTGGTTCCTGACACAGGGCTTCTAAATCCCTTGGAAATTCCTGGGTAACAGAGTGCTTTTTGTTCTAATGAGGTGACTCTTGGTGGGCACCCAGATGGGGGCCGGTTACCAGAAAGAAGAAGGCAGCTTGGCAGCATCCAAGACGAAAAGCTTGAAATTGTCAGTCCCACTCTCCATCCTCCAGACAGGGGAGAGAGGCTAGAAATGGAGTTAATAACGATCCATCATGCATACCGAGGGAGTCTTCATAAAATCCCCAAAATATGGGGTCCAGAGAGCCTCCAGGTTGGTGAACACATCCACATAGGGATGGTGACGCTCCCCAACTTCATGGGGATAGAGGCACTAGAGACCCTCTCAGACCTTGCCCTACGTATTTCTCCATCTTGCTGTTCATCTGTGTCCTTTATCGTATCCTTTAATAAACTGGCAAATGTAAGTGTTTGCCTTGGTTCTGTGAGATGTGCTAACAAATTTGGCGAACCTGAGGAGGAGGTCGTGGGAACTTCCAGTTTGTAGCTAAGTTGGAGAGAAGTTGTGGGTAACCTGGGGACCTACTAATTGCCATTGGCATCTGAAGTGGGGGGCAGTCTCGTGGGACTGAACCCTAATCTGTAGGATCTGATTCTATGTCCATTGAGCTAAACTGTAGGACAACCAGCTGGTGTCACAGAACTGCTTGGTGTGGGGAGAACCCACAGGTTTGGTGTCAGAAGTGTTGTGAGTGTGGTGGTAGTGTGAGTAGAGGAGACACACACGAGGAACAGCGAGGCTTTCCAACATAAGTCTTCACGTTCCTCAACCTATGTGATAGACACTGTAATTTAAGAAGACTGTGGGTTTTATGGCAAGAATGTGTGTAAGCTTTGGATTCTGACAAACTTTACCACAAAACAAGGACACATGAGAAGCCTTCACTACCGTGTTTCCCCGAAAATGAGACCTAACTGGAAAATAAACCCTAGCATGATTTTTCAGGATGCTCGTAATATAAAATAAGCCCTACCATATTTCCCCGAAAATAAGACCAGATCTTATATTAATTTTTGCTCCAAAAGATGCATTAAGGCTTACTTTTTATTACAAGCATCCTGAAAAATCACGCAAGTGCTTATTTTCTGCTTAGGTCTTATTTTTGGGAAACACAGTAATTCTCTCTCTGTGCCAAATTGCCAATGGACCTGTCAAATTGCCAATGACTCAGCTCTCTACCCTGGGCCTTCCTTTGATTCTGTGAATCCCAGTGAGACAGAAGTTTCAGGACACCCGAAGACTGAGACTAGTCAGTCTAGTCAGTGGTTAGTTACCCACATTTTCCACAAGGAAGGGGTCCATTATGCTATGCCATGCAGGGCCACACAGGGCAGGCACAGCCAGCTCCTCCAAGAAGACACATACGCGGAGTGAAAGGCGCAAAAGCTTTGTTGTCACCTGGTTCAAATGCCCGCTGTGCTGTAGACTAAGGACTCCAAATTTCCCCATCAATAAAATAGCAACGACAACAACAACAACCTGTCTCATAAGTTATAGAGAGGGTGGAGAACCCTGGCAGGCCTGCAGTAGGTGTGGGGACAGAGTCCCAAAGAGCAGTTTCCAGGCTCACATGGGAAGGTGCTGGCTCGGGTAGTAGACGGCCATCAGCTGTGGCTAGTTGGCCATTAGCTGTAACTAGTTAGCCATTAGCCACGAATAGCACTGTCATGGCTGGGTTAGCAGGCGCCAATTGCAGCTAGCAGTTTGGTTGGTTGGCAGAGAAGCGGACGGCAGATTGCGGTCTTGTGACTCCTGCTCTCCGTGTCTCCAACCCAGCCTCCAGCGAGACTGTAGTGGTATGTCTCCCCTACCTATGGCTCCGTGGGTTTTCCTTTTTGGCCTCACCATGTCCTGCGTTCTTACGCGGGTAGCGGGACCGGAGTCCCCTCATTATAGTAGGAACTTGGCACAGGTCAGTTAACCTTGCCTCTTTTCCAGTCTGGCTCTCCTCTTTGTCCCCAGGATTGATCACACTCACTCTCACCTCTGATTATAAATCCCTCTCACCTACTCCTCTCACCCCACTCAAAGCCCAGCTTTTGCCCACAGCCTCCTTCTGTACTATTCCTGTTCATGTTTTCTTTCCCAATCTTGGAATCCCACTAGCACCTGACATTTCATCAAGCACCTGTTTTGAAGTGTTTCTCTTGTGAGGGCTTATCTCCCTAATGGCAGCAGACATACCTGGAGGGCAGTGACCAGCCTCAGGCCTCTTGCATCCTTCCCCGAGCGTGGTCTAGCCCCTGTTCTGTCTGTCTCTTATTGAGTGAGTGGTTCTGGGCAGTCCCTTCACATCACTGTGACTCATTCTACCCCTGTACACATGGGAATCACTGGAGGAGCCCCGAAGGCTCTCCCATTCATGAATACTAGGTGAGTGAATTCATCTGGGCTGAGTCTGCAAATAGGAAGTGACCCTTGAGAACCGACTGGGTTTCCTAAGCACCTTTATGGACTAGACATTGTACCCAGTGCCTTGCATTTTCTCTGGTTCTCAGAAGGACCCTACGAGATGGGGTGTTTACAGGGGAAGAACATAAACTTTAGAGGAATTCAGTAGCTTAATTGGCAATAGTTGAGAATGATTTCTAGTGAATAACCGAATATTTATGTGTGAAGGACTGTGTTGGGGATTCGGAGATGAGGCAGACCTGATCCCTGGCTTCAGGGCCCTCACAGCCTCGCTGACAAGGGAGACATTCAGCAATCATTCTGTCTACCCTCCTCCTCTCGTCACATTCTTGTATCATCGTATTCCATGTGTGAGAAGAACCACCATCATTGCAGTTACATCTAATTTAGTACCTTTCATGGATTGTCACTGGGTAATTCTACATACATTATCTCATTTACTTCTTACAATATTCGGAAGAAGGGTATTATTCTTGTTCACTGATGTTCTCTTAAGTGCCCAGCATAGTATGTGGCACACTGCAGGGGGCAATTAAATTTTAGTTGAATGCATTTCCATTTTACAGATGAGGTTCTTGGGGTTTGCCCATGCCAATGGGAAATGTGAAGTTGGGATCCAAGGTATGAGTGCATTTTGCTCTTCTATGTTACTTCTCAAAAGACATACCAGCTTTTTGTTTTTCCCATTTACCCTCACCCTCTTCCCAAATTGGCCACATTTCTTGTTTTGTTTTGCAGCACCTTCTCAGCCAGCCGCCATGTGTGTGACTTTTATGGTTAATGCAGCCAATTTCAGGCTTCAGATATTCCTCTTGCCATAAAGGAGGGAGGAGTAATGGGGACCACAGTCCTTGAAGACCTCAATCCAGTAAAATAAGAACCCCTTCCTCAGTTCTCTTTGCAAGTGGCCAAACCCTTAGTCGCTCTGGGAGAGAAATTCAACTGCAAACCTAAAGAAATGCCTTGAGAAAGGCCTGACTAGCTTCCCCACCCTGCCAAGATAAAAGTGAGACAGCACAAACACAGTAGCGTCCTATAAGCCAAATTAAATGAGCTAATAAAAATAAGTGCTATTAAAATGTCCAATTCATCTAAACACAAAGATAGTTGGTTTCTAACCTCTCTGATTCTAATCCAACAACTCTCAGCATAGAGGCCACATCATCCAGCCTGGTGTGGTTGGGAGTTTTGTGTTTAGGTATGTATTTTAATGTAAATCTTGAACATTTCGTCACTGTAGACCATTGTCTTGCTCCAGATGTCTGCAGCTCTGTGGGATGAGTTCATGTTTTAAACCTTAGCCTTCTCCTGCAAGTTGTAGAGAGAAGTATCTTTTCTTCTTCCCTGACCTTGTAGAACTGAGTATCCACCCAGCCACCCACTCCTGCATTCTCTCAGGAAGCACTGATTGAGTGTTCCCATGCACCAGGCAATGTGCTTGGTGCAGCAGATATGGAACTCCCAGCCTAGTAGTGGGGTTTGGGAGGACAGGCAAATAATAGGCAATCACAGTACAGAGAATGCTTGGCTCTGTCCCATCCTGGTTCCTTCAGGTCTGGGCTCCATCTGGGTTCTTCCGTCTTCTAAAATATCACCAGCATCTTCCTCTTCTTTGCTTCTCCTTCTCTAGCAGCTCTTCTTCAAGCCTCTTTCATGTCATAAAACTTCACTGACCCGCTGGTCTTTTGAGATATCATTCTACCCGTCTCCCTCCTCATCCCAACTTGTAAGGAGAGTAACCTACGCAGACTGTCCACTTCGGTGTCCAGTTCACCTTCCCTTCATTTCTCAATCCACAACAATCCATTCAGTCACACCTGCTCTTTCTAAAGTCACTACAACCTCCTAAGTTCCAGACACCCTTGTCCTTTTCTTACTGCTGAATGTAATGCTGTTGAGCACTGCAGCCTCTGCTCTCAAGAAGTGTCATTCCCCTGGCTCTCCTCGTGTTCTCTGGCCTTCCTCCTCATCTATGGCCTGGGAGATTCTTCCTATTCTCCTCCTGCCTCTCAGTCCTGGTCCTCCCCAGGCAAGTTGGCCCCCTTCTCTGGATAGCCTGTCTCCTTGGGACATCTTATCCATCCTCATGGGTTTAACTAGAGTTCACCTACTGATAGCTTTCATGTCTAAGTCTCTGCACAGAGGCTACTTAGTATTTAGACTTAAATCAGAATGCCTGCTAGTTATCTAGACTTTGATGTCCCACAAATAGCGTAAATTCGACTTGGCCCAAATAAATCTCATTAGCCACCTTCCTCTAAACCTGTTTGTGATCATGTATATATATAAAATTATTAGTTCTTGACACAAAAATTCAGTTGGTCATCCAAATATAAATCCTGGCCTTTATCTTCACTGTAACCCATCAGTTAATTCCTTCCTTTCTCTCTCTCTCTCTCTCTCTCTCTCTCTCTCCTTTTTCCCTCCCTTCTTTTCTTCTCTCCTTCCTCCTTTAAAAAATCAAATCTTACCCTTCTTTTACTCCTTTTTCTATCTCTACCCCTTTTCTGCTTCTCGTCATCTCTCCCCTTGGTTCTTCTTTTCCCTGGGCCAGTTGGCCTCCCTGTGTCACTGCCTGCAGTCTGTCCATGAAACTACTGCCAGAGAGGTCTTTATGAAAACCCATATCTGACCATGTTGCCTCCCTACCTAAAGCCCTCCTTGGTACCCATCACTAATGGGATAAAATATCAATTCCTTAACCTAGAAGTTCTGGATGGTCTTACTCTCCCTTTCCAGATCCACATGCCACATTTCTCCAACTTTCTCTAACCTAGATGAGTGATCTCATGGACTGGCTTAGCTGTGCTCATTTGCTGTCTGGCATCTGGTTGGGTTTGGCCATTGGGAAGCACCAGAAGGATGTCAGAGGGAAAAGGGAGGAAGACTTGGACATCATCAAAATGGCGGTGTCAGGTGAGCCTCTGTAAAGCTCCCCTGGAATTTACAACTAATCGAACAACAATAACTCCACAAAGGACTCCCTGCACAGCAGACAGGCAAGATGAAGAGGCCCACTACTGCATTCACCTAAAGGTGGGAGAATTGCGCGAGCGGGGGAGGAGGGAAGGGAGAAGTGCGGAGTCGGAGCCCTGCAGGCGCAGGACGCAGACCTAGCTCAGTGCTCCGAGCCCGCTGCTCCCGGATCTTCCGCAGCTGCGGGAGAGGGAAGGATTCGGACTGCTAGGGCTCCGCTTATGGCCCACAGGGCTGAGAGGGCAGCATATAACACGGCTGAACCCAACGCTCAAGGCAGAGACCTTGGAGAAAAGACGGAGGGAAGAAGGCTGAAAACTGTGGTTGAAGCCCTCACTGCTGTGCAGAGAACGGAAGCCTTAGGCACTGAGACTAGCCACCCCCTCCCTACCCTCCCAGAGCTCGCCCCGCCCCCACCTGCCCGGTGCTAGAAGCAGAACAGTAGCGGTGTCAGATCAAAAGAACAGAATATTTGCTGTTCTGAGAACTGTGGACCACAGACACAGATTCGCAGCCCAACAAGTTCAGGCAAAGGGGAGGGAGCTGTGGAAGTGGGACCTGTTGTGGTGCTGGTCTCCGCCATTGCTCTGGGCCACCTCTCAAAACTCATCCTGCCCCTGGCCTCACCTATCTGGGTGGATCCCTGCAGGAGTAAACAGAACTGATGAAACATACGGAATCTGAATCTGGTGCAGAAAGAGCTTTGGAACTTCTAAAGCTCTCTGCTACCCACACGGACACTTTGCCCTGTGACCCAGGCGAACTATTAACAGAGGAGAAGCCCGTCTCCCAGGGAATCCCCCCATTGTGTGAGAAGCTGGAATAGTGCAGAGAAAACATAGCACTACTGTGTGAGAGAGGAAAGAAAAGGCTGCAGTCGGAGAGAAAATAAAACATTCTACCAACAAGTACTGGAAAACAAAATAAAGACCTCTTCCTATCAACCTGTTGCAGAAGCCACTCCTGTAGATGTCCAGGAAGAGAAATAATAAATGATTAATTGCCATGAATAACCAAAGCAACAAGACAGCTCAGAAAGAAAGTGAAAAGTCTCCAGAAAAGGAACGTAAAGATATGAAAATATGTGACTTAAATGACAGAGAATTCAAGATTGCAGTCTGAAAAAACTCTACGAGATGCAAAAAAACACAGAAAGGAAGTTTTAATGAACTCAGAAACACAATCAAAGAACAACATGAGCATTTTACAAAAGAGATTGAAATTTAAAAAAAACAAAACACCAAATAGAATTTCTGGAGATTAAGAACTCAATAGAAGAAGTTAAGAATGAAATAACCACCTTAGGTAGTAGAGTTGACCAGATGGAGGAAAGAATCAGTGACATTGAAGATAGAAACCTGGAAATTACACAGATGGAAGAAGAAAGAGACTTGATACTTAAAAGAAATGAAAGAACTCTACAAGAACTTTCTGACTCCATCAGAAAGAGCAATATAAGAATAATGGGCATACCAGCAGGAGAAGAAAGAGAAAAGGGAACAGAGAATATATTCAAACAAATTGTTGATGAGAACTTCCCAAACTTGTGGACAGAACTGGATCCTCGAATCTAAGAAGCAAATAGAACACCTAATTACCTCAATCTCAACAGGCATTCTCCAAGGCACATTGTATTGAAGCTGTCTAAAATCAACGACAAAGAAAGAATCCTCAAGGCAGCCATGGAAAAGTAGACGGTAACCTACAAAGGAAAGCCCATTAGATTATCATCAGATTTTTCAGCAGAAACTCTACAAGCCAGGAGGGAGTGGAACCAAATATTTAAACTATTGAAAGAGAGAAATTATGAGCCAAGAATAATATATCCAGAAAAGATATCCTTTAGATATGAAGGAGGAATGAAGACCTTTCCAGACATCCAGAAGCTGAGGGAATTTTCTAATGCACGATCTGCACTAAAGAAATACTAAAGGAGGCTATTCGACCACCATCAACAGAGACAATTTGTGGCAACCAAAACATAAAAAGGGGGAGAGTAAAAGCCTGAACCGGAATATGGGAATGGAGAAAGTAAGCGTGCTGAAGAAAATGGAATACTCTAAATAAAAAACTTTCTTATACATAAACTTAAGGGTAACCACTCAAAAAAAATCCAGAACTGAAATATATACTGTAATAAAAGAAGAAACAGAGGGAAACATCATAGAATACCACCACACAGAAATAACAGACAACAACAAAAAGGCAAAGAAACAATGGAGACAGAGCCTTACCAGAAAACTAAAGATAGAATGATAGGAAATCCTCACATATCAATAATCACCCTAAATGTAAATGGACTGAACTCACCAATAAAAAGGCACAGAGTAGCAGATTGGATCAAAACACTAAACACAATCATATGCTGTCTCCAAGAGACACATCTCAGCTACAAGGTCAAGCATAGACTCGAAGTGAAAGGATAGAAATTGACAGTCCAAGCAAATGGTACCCAGAGAAAATTAGGTATAGCCATAATGATATCAGATGAAACGGACTTCAGGGTGAAAAAGATAACAAGAGACAAAGATGGACATTTCATAATGGTAAAGGGGACTATACAACAAGAAAACATAACAGTCGTCAATATTAATACCCCCAATCAGGGAGCACCGAAATATACCAAGCAACTATTAACAGAACTAAAGTGAGAAATTGACCAAAACACAATTATACTAGGGGACTTAAATACATCATTGACAGCTATGGATACATCATCCAAACAGAAAATAAATAACGAAATAGCAGCCCTAAATGACACATTAGATGAAATGGACATAATTGACATATATAAAGCACTTCATCCTAAAACATCGGACTATACATTCTTTTCTAGTGTACATGGAACATTCTCAAGGATAGACCATATATTGGGACATAAAATCAGCCTCAGCAAATTTAAGAAGATTGAAATCATACCAAGCATATTATCTGATCACAAGGCTTTGAAACTGGATACCAACTGCGAAAAGAAAGCAGGAAAAAACACAAATACATGGAGATTAAACAACATACTTTTAAGGAATGACTGGGTCAAAGAATAAATTAGAGGAGAGATCAAAAGATACATAGAAACAAATGACAATGAAAATACATCCTACCAAAATTTTTGGGATGCAGCGACAGCAGTTTTAAGAGGGAAATTTATATCATTACAGGCCTATCTCAAGAAACAAGAAAAATCCCAAATAAATAACCTCATGTTACACCTTAAAGAACTAGAAAAAGAAGAACAAGTGAAACCCAAGGTCAGCAGAAGAAAGGAAATAACAAAAATCAGAGCAGAACTAAATGAAATAGAGAACAAAAAGACAATAGAAAAAATTAATGTGACAAAGAGCTGTTTCTTTGAAAAGATTAACAAAATTCACAACCCTCGGCTAGACCCACTAAGATAAAAAGACAGAAGACACTAACAAAATCAGAAATGAAAAAGGGGACATTATCATGGACACCACAGAAACTCAAAGGATCATCCAAGAATACTATGAAGGACTATATGCCACCAAATTCAATAACCTAGAAGAAATTGAAAAGTTCTTAGAAACACATAGCCTTCCAAGGCTGAACCATGAAGAACTGGAACATCTAAACAGACCTATCCCCAGTAATGACATTGAACCAGTCATCCAAAACCTTCCCAAAAGCAAAAGTCCTGGACCACATTGCTTCATTAGTGAATTCTACCAAACCTTCAAAGAGGATCTAATACCAATCCTGCTCAAACACTTCCAAAAAAATTGAAGAAGAGACAGTACTCTCTAACTCATTTTATGAGGCCAACATTATACCCTGATACCAAAACCTGGTAAGAACAACACAAAGAAAACTACAGACCAATATCTCTGATGAATACAGATGCAAAAATCTTAAACAAAATTCTAGCAAATCTAATACAACAATGCATTAAAAAGATTATTCATCACGACCAAGTGGGGTTCGTCCCCGGGGCACAAGGATGGCTCAATATCTGCAAATCCATCAATGTGATACATCACATAAACAAAATAAAGGACAAAAATCATATGATTATATCAATTGATGCAGAAAAAGCATTTGACAAGATACAACATCCATTTCTGAGTAAAACACTTAATAAAATAGGTATAGAAGGAAAATACCTTAACATAATAAAGGCCATCTATGACAAGCCCTCAGCTAATCTCATAATTAACGGTGAAAAACTGAAGCCCTTTGCTCTGCATTCAGGAACACGATAGGGCTGTCCCCTGTCACCTCTGCTTTTCAACATAGTGTTGGAAGTCCTTGCCAGAGCAATCAGTCAAGAGAAAGAAATCAAAGGCATCCAAATTGAGAATGAAGAAGTTAAATTGTCACTCTTTGCAGATGACATGATGCTATATATAGAAAACCCTAAAGACTCCACCAAAAAGCTATTAGAAACAATCAACGAATACAGTAAAGTTGCTGGCTACAAAATCAACGTACAAAAGTCCATTGCATTCCTATATACTAACAATGAAATCTCAGAAAAAGAAATACAAAAAACAATTCCATTTGCAATTGCAGCAAAAAGAATAAAATACCTAGGAATAAACCACCAAGGATGTGAAAGACCTATATGCTGAAAAGTATAAGACATTTTTAAAAGAAATCGAAGAAGACACAAAGAAATGGAAAGACATTCCATGCTCATGGATTGGAAGAATCAACATAGTTAAAATGGCCATATTACCCAAAGCAATATACAGATTTAATGCAATCCCCATGAAAGTCCCAATGGCACTTTTTAAAGATATAGAACAAAAAATCATCAGATTTGTTTGGAACCACAAAAGACCCCAAATAGCCAAAGCAATCTTAAAAAAAAAGAACAATACTGGAGGTATCACACTCCCTGACTTTACCAATGGAATAGAATTGAGAACCCAGAAATAAAACCATATAAATATGGACAGATTATTTTTTACAAAGAAGCTAAAAACATACAATGGAGGAAAGAGAGCCTCTTCAATAAATGGTGCTGGGAGAATTGGATAGCTACGTGCAAAAGAATGAAACTGGACTGCTGTCTGTCACCATGTACCAAAATTAATTCAAAATGGATTAAAGACTTAAGCATAAGACCTGACACAATAAATTGCATAGAAGAAAACATAGGTACTATACTTACGGACCTTGGGTTCAAAGAGCATTTTATGAATTTGACTCCAAAGGCAATGGAAGTAAAAGCTAAAATAAACGAATGGGACTATATGAAACTTAAAAGCTTCTGCACAGCAAAAGAAACCATCGACAAAATAAAGAGGCAACCAAATGAATGGGAGAAGGTTTTTGCGAACAGTGCCTACGATAAGGGGCTAATATCCAAAATATACAAGGAAGTCATGAAACTCAACAACAAAAAAACAAACAACCCAATGTAAACTGGGCAGAGGACCTGAAGAGAGACTTCTCCAAAGAGGACATACAAATGGCAAATAGATTTACGAAAAAATGCTCAACATCACTAATCATCAGAGAAATGCAAATAAAAACCACAAGAGATATCACCTCACCCCAGTTAGAATGGCTATCATCAACAAGACAAATAGTAACAGTGTTGGAGAGGCTGTGGAGAAAAAGGAACCCTCATACACTGTTGGTGGGAATGCAGACTGGTGCAGCTGTTATGGAAGGCAGTGTGGAGGTTCCTCAAAAAATTACGAATAGAATTACGATATGACCCAGCAATCCCTGTCCTGGGTATCTACCCCAAAAATCTGAAAACATTTATACATAAAGACACGTGTACTCCAATGTTCATTGCAGCTTTGTTTACAATGGCCAAGACATGGAAACAACCAAAATGTCCTTCGATAGATGAATGGATAAAGAAGTTGTGCATTCCATACACAATGAAATACTATTCGGCGGTAAGAAAAGATGATATAGGAACATTTGTGACAACATGGATGGATCTTGAGAGTATAATGCTAAGCGAAATAAGTCAGACAGAAAAAGCAGAGAACCATACGATTTCACTGATATGTGGTATATAAACCAAAAACAACGAAAGAACAAGACAAACAAATGAGAAACAAAAAGTCATAGACAGAGACAATAGTTTAGTGGTTACCAGAGGGTAAAGGGGTGGGGAGAGGGAGTTGAGGGTAAGGGGGATCAAATATATGGTGATGGAAGGAGAACTGACTCTGGGTGGTGAACACACAGTGGGATTTATAGATGATGTAATACAGAATTGTACAACTGAAATCTATGTAATTTTACTAACAATTGTCACCCCAATAAATTTTTTAAAAAGGTGAAAAAAAAGTGTTTACAATATGCACTTGAGAAAGAATGAACATTTTTGGGGAGATCCAACTGATAGAGGAAATGCCACTTAGTGCTGTGTAAAATGTATACAGTCCTGTATCTTATGAAAAATCCCTGAAAAGGGTGTTGCATAGTTAGAAACTCTTTACTAGTTTGTTGACAAAACTGGTCATCATACTTTAGCTAACATTTATTGTCCCTACATTCATTCATTTGGTTTTCAAATAAATATTTGCTAAGCACCTAAAAAAGGAGGGGGTGGGGGGAGAAAGAAGCTGGGATATTTATTCTCTTGCCTCTCTCTGGGCCCAACCCCAGGTTCTTCTATCTGCTCTGGCTCCAGTGGTGACAGGACAGGGTGTCTAGTGTTGAAGCCACAGCCACTGTTTCCTTTTAGGTTTTGGTAATGGTCTCCCCTTTTGCTCGTTCTAGCTTAGGGGAGATGGTGGCTATGTTATTTGACCTCCCGAAGCCTCATTTTCCTCACCTGTAAAATGGGCACCAGGTACCAGCCCTTCGTGTGGGGGTGGGGTGGGGTGGGAGTGATGAGATAACATGTGTAGGTCTCTTTGTGGTCTACCAAAGTCCCCTACTCTTCCTGGTGTTATTGTTACCTTTCTCTGTGCTCTGTCCAGGCTGTAGCGCCTGCCCCCATGAGATGCTCCTGGTGCATGAGAACAAGTCCAGTCATCTGTCAGAGAAACTCCACGTTCCTGGCAGGCTCTGGAATGCAAAGGGCCTTGGGCTGTTTTTCATCAGAAGCTGTCAATATTGCTTAAGATTCTTTTTATCTTTTTGAAATTGAAGAAATTCGTACTTCAGCTCTGGGAACAGATGAACAACTCCTCCAACAGTGGCAGAGGGACGACGTGCTTCTCAGTTTGGTGTGTTTGGCGCCTCCGGCAGCTTCCAGAACTGACGAAGCACAAGCAGCCCCAAACTGCCTCTCAGCTCACCTTCTCTTTAAGTCTCTTTAAAACTCGATATTGTCTTGAGAATCAAGAAGCCATTCTTGTAAACTTTTGAAAGAACCAAGTTTGTGGGATGTCACTCCAGCTTTTCTAATTTAATTCCGAAAGACATGAAATCATCATGATACTGGGTGGGTGACATATCATATGTCACCTTCTTACCTTACTGAAAGTATCGACTCCAATTTTGCATTCCAAGAGTAATAACTCTTCCTGCTGGTCTTTTAAAAACCAGTTACTGCTATCATCAATAAAGAAGTGTTAGTACAGACTATAAGAAATAGCTATTTCATGGGTCAAAAGTGACACCATGTTGGCGATTTCCTGTGGTTCAGCCTAACACACAGCATAGTGAACAAATTTTAAAGGCCAAAAGGTACAGAAGTCTCTCTCCTACCCCAGTGTCCTGCTTTCTCGCCCTAAAGACAATAGCTGCTGCCAGTGATTTGAGAAACAATTGTGTAGAATTGGAGACATTTTACACACATACTGATTTATAAGAATGTGGAAGCATGACTTGTGCAGTTTTTTAACCTTTATTTCTCCAGCTGCATCTCTTAGAACCATTCCAACCAACTCCTTCATGGTTTTCAACCAGTCCCAACGGATATGTCCGCTGTTTCCAGTGGTTTGTTATTGTAAACAATGCGATAATGAACATCGTCAAGCACACATCTTTGTTATGTGCAAATATATGGGAGCCTAAATCTCCACAAGGGAAATGATTAGGCTAAAAGGCTTGTGACTTTAAATTTTGAGAGATATTGACAAATTCCCCTCAAAATGGTTTGCACGAATTTACATTCTCCCCAACAGCACGTCTTCTCTCTCTGTAATCTACACTTTCTACCTGTCAATCTCATGACTTCGCTCATGATTTGCAGACATGTGTATGCTCACATTAATTAACAAAACTAAACTAAAGTGGCATGTCAGAGAGCTCCCATGGGCTTGTGGGTTCTCAGATCCGTTCCCCCTCCTCTCTCAAGCTGCCCATTGTCTTTGTGGGGGTGGGAGGCTGAAGCAAACCCATTTCCCAGACTCCTTTGCTTACTGGCTTTAGATTAGGATTGGCCAGTGGAACCGAGGGAAGGAAGAAGCCAGGATATTCCTTCTGTTTCTGGTGGCATTTCTAGCAGCTTTGACTCTAGCTCCCCTTAGAAGGTTCTTCCCTCCAGGGTCCCTCCACTTGCTGAGTGCCCTGGTCCCTGGGCTCTCGTCACTCCACTTGCTCCCTTTCTCTCTGCAGCCCTGGGGTTGCTAGTGGGAAGCTTCTGGCTGTGGGGCTGCCTGCCTCACTAAGTCTTGTTTCCCCTTTTAGCTTTTCCAATATCATTGTAACTGGTTTCCCATCTTTAATCACCTCTATTGAACACTTTGCTTTAGCTTTGGGTGTTTAATTCCCACTCCCCCACCCTCGCCTTAACTGATCCCTGAACTGGTATATCTGGGGCTGACAAAGTGGGGAGAAATGGCCACATTCTCACACTGTTGGTGGGAATGGAAATTGTTTGGCAGGCAGTTCTGTAATATGTTCCAAGAGCTTTAAAAAAAGAGTGTCCTCTTGCCCTTTCTTTTAGAGATAAAAGTTGAAGTACTTACCAATGAAATGATAAGTGTCTGGGATTTGCTTCAAACAATCCAGGTGAGAGGATAATTGGGACCTTTTGTAGGTGAAACAAGATCGGCCACAAATTGATAGTTGTTTAAACTGGGTGAAGGATACTTGGACATTCACTGAGCTCATCTCTTTACTTACGAATGTTTGAGTTTTAAAATAATAAAAAGCTTCTTTCAAAAGCAAACTGTTGAAACTGACGGTCTATGTTCTAGAAATTTATCCTAAAGAAAAAGAATTCCTAATTTTAAAAAAAAAGGTTTCTCCTTAAGGATGATTTCTAACAGCATTGTTTATAATAACAAACAACAGAAACAATCTAATTTCCCAACAGTGGGACAGCCCTACCATAATTTACAATATATCACACACTGCATGCTATTTAAACTTAAAAAAAGGTTGCAGAGGCCAGTGTATCATCAAAAATGTTCATGATAATTTAAGTTAAAAAATAAGTTACACAAGCAGGGGATGTTATAATCCCATTACAAATATTTTTTACGTGCGTCTGAAGAGGGATGGGGGATATATATGCAGGTATAAACAACGTTATGTCTCAGTGGAGGCAGTTGTGCTCTTTCTTTTTTTTATGTGTGTGCTTTCTCATTGGTTTGTTGTTGTTCCTGTTATCGTGTACATTTTGAATTATCAAAATTCAAGTACTTTTACTATAATAATTATGATTATTTGTTAAATTTTATTCCAGCAAATGCCAAACTTCCCTGCACCCCCAATTTCTTATCTGTAGGACAGTCTTGACAACAAAGAATCCTGAAGATGAAATGACATCATTCTGGGAAAGCACTTTGAACAGTGCCAGGCAGAGGGGATCTCAACCTTGGCTGCACATTACAGTCACCTGCAAAGCTTAAAAAAATCCCCGAGCTGTCCACCTTTGTGGTTCTGATGTCATTGATCTGAGAGCAGCCTGGGCACCGGGGTTTTCTAGAGGCCCCCAGGTGATTCTAGCCTGCAGCCAGCTGGGAATCACTGGTCCTAGCACGCAGGAAGCACCTAGTAAGTGAGTAGTTCTGCCTGGCCTTCACACCTGCTTCTGCTCTGGAGCTGACCCCTTTGCCCTCCCTTGTTCCCAGAGTCTGAAGGCTCCAGGCTCAAGCATCCCCAATAACAGTGGTGTCTAGTGTGGGTGGCTCATCTGGCTTCTTGGACTCTTGCTCTTGCCAAACCCCAGCCCCAGAGCAATCAAACTAGAGATGTGAGGGAGATAAGGAGGAGGAGCCATGGGAAGTAAACTGGAAGGCAGGTTAAGGAAACCTTAAAAGTTGCCCTAAAGAACTGCTTTGTGCTCACCTTTCTCCTACTTCATGGAAAGTGCTTCTGTTCAGGCCATTAGCGTAGGACGTCGTAAGGGCGATTAAGTAGAGCGTGGCCTTTGAAAGGTGACTAGGAACAGCCAGGCTCTGTTTGACAGGCAGGCCTTGGTGTGGTGTGTCTGGAGTCTCATGCACCCTTTCTAGAAAATTGCCTTTTTGTCTATTCTCTCAGCTAATTGGCTCATTCATTCTTTCATTCATTCATTCATAACAAAACCTTAATGAGAATCCACTATGTAAGGATCATGCTTTAGACTTTAATTAAATCATGTCTAATTCTTATTGGACGGAAACTCTTAAGTACGTTTTAAGAAGAGGAACCCGAGGCTTAGACAGAAAAAATAACTTGTCTCAGGTCACACAAGTAGAAAATCAAACCCAGTTTTCTTTTACTCTGAAGCCTTTAATCTGCCCTTCCATGATTTCTCTCCTCTTTCATTCACTCAACCAGTATTTATTGAGGCTCTATTATGTGCTGGGTTGTTCCCTAAGGGCTGGGGCTGTCGTGATAGACACGAAAGGGACCATCTTTGCTATATTATTATCCATATATCCAACTGCCTGATGAAAACTCCCCCTGGATAACCCACCTCAAACTTACCAGTTCCCAAAACAGCGTTTCTCAAGACTCTTCTCCCCATCATCCACCCTGATCCTTCACTTAGCAGGGCTCCAAATAAAGGTTTTCTTGCATATTGTTCATGAAGTTTTTTTGAGAGAGAGATTTCAAGGTGAGCATTGTACACATGGGGTTACGAAAACCAACACGGCAGGTGATGGCTGGCCTCGTATTTGAATGGGAGCTGTCAACCCCCTTATGTCTCCTTTGCTTGTTCTGCCAAAACCAATTTAGGAGGGAGTCTGGGGAAAGAGGTCAATGGGTAGGAGGCCAGGTAAGGTGTGCTGGACTCCGGAGATTCAAGTCAGCACTGGTGTGGATGTGAGTTACAACACAGGGCTCAGGCAACCGGAGGGAAGAGATGTAGTTTGATAAGGAGCAGGAGCCATTCCCACCATTGAGTGGTGCAGACATGCCATCCTACAGCCCCTCTTACCTACCTGCTTTTTTCCAGTTTTTGGCATGTAAGCACCATGAAAGCCTCCTGTCTCTTGCTATTAAGGGGGATTATAGCTTAAGAAAACACACACATACACACACACCTGGCTCCTCTACTTCATATCCAGAAAGTCCTCAGAGATAAAATATGGAATACCAAACTGAATAGAGGCTAATGTAAAGTCTCTGTTATCTTTACATATTTTTTACTGTATTCTTAAAACATCACTTCAGGTTGTGACTATGACAGAAGTCTGAGGAGGAATGGCAGGTTTAGCGTCTGGAATTTTCTCTTTCAAATAACATAAAAGAGACTGATACATCCTGTTTACTTTATGGCTTGGTTCATGTCTAAAGATCACAAATGTCACTTTGCTCGCATCAGGTGAAGGAAATTACGAGCTTCAGAAAATTACGAGCAGAAAGGGCTTGGAGACCTCTAGACCTGGGATTCTCACTTACAGGCTTCGTGACCCTGGCAAGTCTCTAAACTTCTCTGAGCCTCAGTTTTCTTATCTAGAAAATGAGGACAATTGCATCTATCAGACAGGATTGTTGGGGGGATGAAATAAGAGAATGGGGCAAAGCCACTTGTACATAGTAGGTGATCAATAATGGTTGTTCCACTTTGCTTATTGTATTACACAGAAAAGAAACAAATCTCACACTTTTAGAGAGTTTGCATAAGAGAATTTGAGCTCCTCCCACAACCAGGCTTGTGCTCTGGACTTCTGACTATCACTTGTACTGAACACCTACTATGTGACCATTAGGTGAGTCTCTGTGCTGTAGATTTATTGACCAATGTATGTCTTACAACCACCCTTAAAAGTGGTTTCATTATTCCCATTGTCTAGATGAGCTCATTGGAGCTCAGAGAGTTAAATAATTGAGCCAGACACTTTGGTTGAGAAGTAGCAGAGACAAACCTCGTCCAGGTCCACGTGACTCTGCTGGAAATAAGCCTGTTGGAAATAAGCCTCCTCCCACTTCTGCCAGTGGCCAGAGGCCATGAATGACCTAGAAGAACCATCAGCTTCTTGGGCTGGACAGGATCTTAAGAAGGCTTCCCCTTGGGTCAGATCTGGTCAGTTCTCCAATGTTTATATCACCCAGACCAGAGCAGGGTTATTATTTAATGACCCTTATAAATGTTTTCCTATTTCATGACTATGTAGAATTGAGATGTATGAGTGGGGGAGAGAGGCATATGGCTGAAAATCTATGTAGACGTTAAGGGACAATGTCATTCCCAGGAGGTCAATGGGGAGGCTCTGGGATGTTGGTTCCACTCTCTTGGGAATAGGGGTAAGGTGCACAGGCCAAGTCCTGGACCCTGTCCTACAATGCACTGCAGTTGTTGATACTTCTGAACATGCCAAGCACGATCCTGCTATTAGAATATAAGCACCATGAAAAGAGGACAGTTTTTCTTTTTTGTTTTGTTATTTCCTTCCCTTAGAACCATGCCTGGCACATAGTAGGAGCTCATAGCTTACTAATTTTTAGGGCATGTGCACTGACTGTTCCTCTATTTAGAAATCCTTACCTCAGAGAGTCACCTGGCTTTATTCTTCATTCCATGTAAGTCTAGACTCAAAGAGTACAGACCAATAGATAAAAGTATGAAGACAGGGGTTTGGAGTGGGTCACCTTATTGGATGACTTGGGATGGGCGGGAAATAGGAAGTCGTTCCTTATTTTTTGCACTGATACATGGGGGCCTGCTTATGAGCTCATTGGAACTAGACACAGAGAAACCAAACAGTGGTTGAACGTATTTCTGAAAAATGCACAGAGCTTTATTATTTTTGTTCATTCGGCAGAAAGTACATCGCACTGAAATCATCCCTCTGGCTCATTCAGCTCAAAGACTGGTTGTTACTGCTCAGATGCACATAGCTTTGCGGGCCGTGGAAACATCGAGCTCAACGACCTCTGAAAATCACACCTAAGGAAATGACTATAAAGCAAATTCCAAAACACAGTAACAAAAATGACAAAATCTGTTTAAATAATCCGCTGCAGTCCTGTAGCACGGTGCTCGGCTTGCAGGGAACCGGGAAAGCTTACAGCATACTGAAGGGCTTTGCCATGGCCCCTCCTAATGGATTCTGATTTCCCCTGACCTTCTTAGCATGAATCACTCTGTACCATGGTCATGAAGAATTTGCAGAAAGAGCCCCAGTTCTCCCCACAGTAGTCCATGGCATTCTTCTGGTTCACCATGGCTGGGTCCTCCACACACTCAGGGTCGTTGGTGGCCACGGTCTTGGACCCTGCTGGGTCAAGGAGGGTGTTCTCTTTGGCCATGACCTGATCTTTGACCTTGCTAGGCTCCATGACGGAGGCCTCATTGGTCATGCTCGGCTCCCTGGGAGAGGACTCCATTGCCTCCTGGCTGGGTTTCTTCCTAATCAGAGTGGAGTTCGCCAGCTTGAGGTTGGCTTCTGGAAACTTCTTTCTGCACACCTTGGTCTTCAGGACGCTCTTGGCGTCCCCACAGATAGCCTTCTGAGAGCGCAGGCTCCGGCTAATTTGCTTCCAGTAGGTGCCCTTTTTGTTGGCCTCCAGGCATGGGTTTGGATTGCCCGTAAAGAAACAGGAAAACTTGTCATCCTGTCGGGTGCACTCAACCTTCAAGACGATGCCCCCCTCCTTCTCAGTCACCACCCATCTGCAGTCGGCCTGGTCTTGGGTGACAAACTTGCCTTTGGTCACTTGCTTGGGTGGCTGGCTTTTCTGCTCAGCCTGGGACTTGCCCACAGTATACATTTTATCTGTGGTGGCTTTGCTGCCACGTCTATTCTTTGCTTCCTTTTTGCCCTCCACCAAGAGCACCTGAGCGGCCAGAAGGAGGAAGGACAGCAAGGCGAGGCTATGGATCCTCATGTCTTCAGATTGGTGGGAACCTGTTTGACAAAAGGCAGTGAGTCAATGCCGGCAGCAGTTTAGCAGTGCAGGGTACACGCTCACCCTCCCTCCGCCCTGACACATGGCTGCTTGCTTAGGAATGAGATCAAGAATCCTTCTTTTTCCCGAATTACTGGACGAGCCGCAGGTCTGTTCACATTTCTGCTAGACTTGAGTCTTGTATGTCAAAAACTTCCCGCTCTATTCTTTCCTTCTCCACTCTCTGAGGCTCGTTAACTCTCACTCTCTCACCCATTCATTTACTCCTGTATTTGCTCACTCACTCACTCCATTCACTCATTCAACAAGCATTTCTGGAGCACCTACTACATGCCACACACTAGACTAGACGTTGAATTTATCAAGGTGAACAAGAAAGTTTCACATGTTTAAAAATTAGAGGCAGCCCTTTGGGGATTCTAAATAGTATTGACCAGAAGTCTGTCCCCAAGTTCATTTGGGCAATTCACTCCACCCTCCCCCAACTCTCCCCTGCACCGCCCCCCCCCCCCGCCCCCGGCCAGGTCTCAGTTCCTTTATCTGGAAATCAAGATGCTGAATGAGATGACTGCCCACTCTCCCCCAGTTCCAGTGTACTGGATTTCTATCTCACAATTCTACATGGACTCCGATGAGCACACTACGAGAAAGGACATAGTGACATGAAAAGTGGTATTTGACCCAAGGTTAAACATGCATGGGGTTTGTACACTCTGAAATGGGTTGGTTTATGAGGGTGTTTGGGATGCAGTAAGATTCTAAGGAAAGGCATGAAGGTGGGCACGTCATCCAATTTGACTAGGTAAAGTGAACCAGGGTGGATAGGGGTGAAGTTCCACCGAGGCGTTTAGACGGTTGTGGCACACTGCTGGGTGTTCTTATAGAACACCCTTAATCAATGCTGTTAAAAATAAATCTTCGAATAAATAGGATGACCTTAAACGCTACACTAAACTGCATGGATTTTATTAGGTGGGCAACAAAACCACATTTAACCAATCCACACAAGAGCCCTGCTTGTAGGCAATAAGAAATCTCTTTCAGGTAACAGATATGGCAGGTAAGGCTCAGACTGGTAAATAAATTGCTCAAGATTCAATGATCAGCAAGTGACAAAGCTGGGACAGGTAGCCAGAACTTATCTCTCGGGTCCTTTCCATCACCCCTTATTAATCACTTCTTGCCTTCACCTTACTCTGCCTTTTAAAAGCATTGGCAGGAAATAAAAAAGCAACTATGAACAATTCAAGATTTGGTTTGGCTTCAGGCATGATGATAAGTGCTCCATTTTAAAAGAAAATATTGAATTCTGTTTAAAAAGAGGCAGGCCTAGCAAATGGCCCTCACTTCATTGCCACCCTGGGCATCTGACCTGCTATTAGGATTGAGAAAGGAGAAGACAGTCACCAGCATGTGGACTTCCAAATGAAGGTGGGATGGGAGGCTATGAAGACCAGTGAAGACCCACTCGTTCCTCATGGCATTGGGACTCAGCCCCCACGTGTCCTGATGGGATCCAGGCCCCAGAAACCTGAGGTCCTGGGGGGAGCTATAAGTGAGGAAGGCAATGAATTCTTACGAGAACCAGGCCCTTACCTTGTTCTGAGTACGCAGATCCAGTGCAATCCCAGATGTCAGAGCGAGCGTGCAGGCTTACAGCTGTCTCATCTGCAGTGCAAAGCAGGGAAGGCTCTTTTTATAGGAGCCCGTGCAGACAAAGGTTTTACAACACAACACACCTGTGTAGCTCTATTCACACTCCTCCCAGCCCCGCCCTTTCAGAGACAGCCAGTTCCTGCAGGGAAAGTGTTTGGTGTAATCCTGTAGGCGGGTGTTACACACAGGACATTAGACTTGCTTGCTCATAGCCTTTCCCTTTTCCCCAATGGCCAGTTTGGGAGGACAGCTCAGCCTGGCAAAGACTCTCCTTGATGGGTCGAGGAACCCAGCAGCAATATATGTGGGGAAAGTTATAAATAATAACAAAAATAATCATAGCTGCCAAACACTGTGCTAGGTTCACTTTACCTAAAACTCTCCCTTCGTGCTCATCACGTCCACTCCATGATATGGTAAGCTGTGATTCAGCTCATCTTACAAGTGGAAAATTGGAGCAGGGAGATACTCAGGGTCTGTCCAAGATCACAGAGCTGGGAGGATGAGAAGCCCAGAATTGGAGACTGGGATTCCCTGCATCCGTTGTCTGACTTATTCCTACCTGCCACTCTAAGTAAACGTTTGATGATTGACTGCACTGGGGAAGCCACCTCAGTTTCTGAGGCCCTGTTTTCACTGAGGCACATGAAGTTATTGTGTGGGCAGAGGAATGCATGGTCTCTGAAAGGCTGGTAGACAGGAAGTTCCTGATTTGGGGATTTCTGCTGAAAATATTCACCTTCTGGTCACATGAGGGAACCTTACTGTCACCCGGGGTGTCATGCGGGGTCTCTGGTCCTGCGCCCCACATAGGAATAAATAAGCCATAGATAAGAGAGTCATACCACTATATTCTCGCTGGTGGCTGAGTTAGAGACACAGAAGCAAACATCCGCCAGTACCCCAACAAGGGGTCTTCCTGCCCCCCAGTCTCACTGGCAGCCAGGGGAGACACATGAAGTAGGATTCACATGATCCACACTCTGCCGTCTGCTTCTCTGCCTGCCAACCCACCAGCGCAGCCACGGCAGTTGTATCAGTGGCTAATTGGCTCACTGCTTACAGTGATGGCCATCTACTACCTGAGCCAGCAGCTTTCCACGTGAGGCCAAGAGCCTGGCAACTGCTCCCTGGGACTCTGTCCCCACATTCACGCTGGTCAATCTTTCTTTTAAATATTTTATTTCAAGAATGACACCGTGTTCTCCTGGTTTTTGGCTTCCATGTCACACCCTCTCCTCCGTCTCCTCCTCTCCTGGTTGCTCCTAAACTTCCTAGGTCTTCCCCCTCCTCCTCTTCCTGCCTCTCCTCCACACTCTGGTTCAAGCTGTTGTTTTCTCAGTCTAGTTGTGTGGGACACAGCTCCCTGGCCCATGCTGGTATTATGAGCCTTGTGCTCCCCCCGCTGAAGCAGTTGGTCGTTAGTTGGCCACTCACAGCAGCCCATGGCCACTCACGCTGGCTGCTGGCCACTCATCGGCTTCTCCTGATGGCACACAGCAGCCTGTGGCAGCTCAGCCAACCTCCGGCTGCTCATGGCAGCCCAGCCCCAGGGAAAACTGTTGTTCACAATCTTAGCTGTAGAGGGCGCAGCTCATTGGCCCATGTGGGAATCGAACCCTCGGCTTTCGGAGTTAACAGCACAGTGCTCCAACTGCCTGAGCCACCGGGCCAGCCCATTTGGTCAATTTTCGATAGGCAGAGTCTTGGACCAGAATGACCTAGGTGAAATCCTGGATACAGCATTCATCTAGCTCTTACCTAACATCTCTGAACCTCTATTTGCTCATCTACAGATGACTGATAATAACAGTACCTCATGTAGGGTTTCGTAATAAATTATTTAGGGGGCCGAGCTGTTAACATACAGTAAAGCAGAACAGATTTGGTTCATAAGAGGAACTCAAGTTGTCTTCTTTAAAAACAGCTGTATTTTGTTTTCAGAGTAAACACATAGAAGGAGACTCACTTCCAGAAAGACGTGGACATCACTTTTCATGTTTGGACACAAGAAATTTTTCTTAATTCAGCCACAAGGAAACAATAATATAAGAATGGTAATAAATGGCAACCGACCCTTACCTTTGGGACAGGGAAGATAAGGATGCAGGGTGGACTGCGCAATCTGGTAGATCCTGGCGTCTAAGGAGCAACGCTCAGCTGCAGCTGACTGAGAACATTTGACGTGGGGGTCAGTATTTTCAGACTTCATGATTTTTTTTGTATATACAGTTTTTGTAAATAAAAATGGAGACTTCTTGGATTTTTAAGAGATGCCCCAACATCCAGATGTGAGTATATGGAGTTCAGCTGGCATATAATTGAAATTTTCTAAAAAACGCTGTCCTGGCCCACAGTAAGATCCACCTGTTTGATAATTCCAGGCTCACAGAGCCATGGATGTTGACTGGTTCACTGACAGGTTCACAGGGTCTCTTCATAAATTCCATCAGAGGTGGCCTTTTCCCCAACCTGTAAGCCTCTTCTAAAATGGGCTCATTGTCCTGACCACCCTTGGGGAACAATGACCTCCACAAATGGGCACTCACAGTGTGGTATTTTAGGAAATTATTTGGACATAGATAAAGCAGCTTTGTTCCACAGGGAGATATAGATCAAGGTGGCCTCTGAAATAATGAGAAATTCATCTTGATCCTCAGGACGCGGCCAGATTTTTTTTTTTTTTTCTGGAGGAAGACTATAGGTCAGAACACAAAGCATATTTAAAGGAAACATGTGGACTCCAGGATCCTTTCTGAGAAGTGTTTCTCTAAGCTTTGGCAGGGAACACAGAATTCTGCCCCACCCCCTCCCTTCGGACATTCAGCCTTCCTGTGATTCCCATCCCAGTTTCTGCCTTGATCTTTCTATTCCAAGCAAAGGGACACAATATGTAAGACCAAGCTATGAAGACCTTCCTCTGTTATCTCAGCCTGTTATTCCAAACTTGTTTACACACACACACACACACACTTCAATCTGGCCACACTAAGCACTCTCCCGCCATTTCCTGAATCCTTGGTGTACCTGCTAACTTCCTGCCTTTTCCCCTGCTGTTCCTCTTACTTGAAATGCCCTTCTAGTCCTACTTTGCCAGGCACACACAGGCTCATCCAGCTCAAATGTATTTCATCTTCTCTCTTTTGGTGTCATGGTTCCCTGATCCTTACCCATGTCCCCACCCTTTTGTGGAGGTTCATGAAGAGTAACAGACTGTCAACCCCAATGAGAGCTTACAATGTACCAGCGTTGTGCTAAAGTTGTTCCCCACATTATTTCACATTTCAATATACTGAGAAAATGCCGTACTTTTACTCCAGGGCACTGGGGAAACTGGAGAGGTTCTGGAGTCCTAGCACGGCTGTTCACATGGCTACCACCTCCCCATACTCCCGGGATTGAGGGCATCACTGACTCCTGGAACTATGTAAAGGCTCATTGCTTTTTTCACAAGGATCCCTGGAGGAAAGTCCAACCTGGTACAGATGTGGAGCTAAGGCTTAGGTGACCCAAGAACATGCCTGACACACAATTAGAGGGGAATTAAACAAAGGCCATGTCTAATATTTTTATTAAAAACAAGGTGAGGTACCCATTCTTGGATAAATTATAAACTCCTCTTTCTCCCGCTCTCTCTCTTTTCTCACCCTATAATTCTTTTATATATATTTAAGTATTAAGTAATATTAGCTTTACAAAAGATTTATAAAGATCATTTCCCTGCCCCACATCTCATCCAGGAACCACTACCATTAACCTCTTACATTATAATGCCACATTTATAAAATGATTGCACCAATATTGATATAGTATTACTAAAGTCCATGCTTTGTTTAGACCGTCTTACTTTTTACCTAATGTTATTTTTAAAATGTTCTTTTAACCTAATATTCTTTTTAAAATGTTCTCTTTAACAGACTTTACTTTTAAGAGTAGTTTTTGGTTCCCAGAAAAATTCAGTAGAAAATACAGATAATTCCCATTTATACCTTGTTGCTCACGGACGTAGCTGCCCACGGTGTTAATATCCTTCACCAGATTGGTGGTCACTACAGTTGATGAGCCTTCCTTGCCACATTATAATCACCCCAAATCCATAGTTTTTCACTCTTGGCGTTTTACAATCTGTGGGTCTTCACAAATGTATAATGACATGTATCCATCATTATAGCATCATACAGAGTGTGTTTACTATCCAAAAAATCTTCTGAGCTCCACCAATTCATCCCTCCATCTTCCCTAAACCCTGGCAATCACTGATCTTTTTTCTGTCTCCACAGTTTTGCCTTTTCCAGAATGTCATATGCTTGGAATCATGGAATTTAGCCTTTTCAAATTGGCTTCTTTCACTCAGTATATGATTTTAAGGTTCTTCCATGTCTTTTCACGGTTTGATAGCTTATTCCTTTTTAACACTGAATAATATTTCACTATCTTGATGTAACACCATTTATTTATCCGTTCGCCTCCTGAAGGACATCTTGGTTGCTTCCAAGTTTTGGCAATTATAAACAAAGTTGCTATAAACAATCCTGTACAGGTTTTGGTGTGGACATTAGTTTTCAACTCCTAATGGTTTTTTCTGCCCAGGATCCCATCCAAGATACCACATGACATTTAACAGCCATAACCCCTTAGGCTCTTGGCTGTGACGGTTTCTTAGGTATCCCTTGTTTTTGATGACCCTGAGAGGTTTCTTTAGTACCAGCCAGGTTATGTCATTCTGTTCTTCAGCAAAGATTTAAATGATGGAGAGCACATTTCCTTTTGAGGGTTTCAAAGGAAGTCTGAACACAACTTGTAACCAATCACCCACAGCTTAAAGCTGGTGATTGAATACATGTCTCATGCAGTCTGGTCCCTGGCAGGTGATTTCAAGTTCCAAAGCTGATTTTACTCTTATGTGTCACTACCTTTTGGTTCATTGACCTAGAGGGCTGGCACCTGTGGATGTATTCACCAGAGATTATATCAGTGGATCCAATTTTGTTCTGAGGTGAGTCGAAACGGTGCATTGTACCAGGTCGACTTAGGTTAAAAATCACTTTTCTACAAACATGACCTCATACACACAGACAAAATGCTGAGTTGCTGCATCAAAGTGATATTAATTTGTTGCGTGGAATCATGTGCATTAAAAATTTATTTATGCCAGAAAATGAGGAAATTGTCTAAACACACATCAGCTAAATCTATTCAGGTGTCAAAAGCACTCATCTTAGACCTACTGACTGGTACTGGCATTCCAAATTTAAAGCTCTCATGATTCGTGAGAGCTCAGCCTTCTTGTTTAGTACATCAAAGGTTGATGGTACAGCATTTGGTATGGATACAAATCATAATCTATTAAAGTTCATTTATTGGAAAGAAATGCCCTGTGTCAAACCCCATAATACGAATCCCATTTTTTTGAAGCCATGTGCAACACTTGGTTCTGATTCTGAATCCATCTCAAAATTCACAGTCTTTATATTAAATTGAAATTACTGTTTGTGGCAGTGATGGAATAACAGTAATTTTGAATGGAGCAACCTAATAATAATAGTTATTTTTCTCAACTAATAGAGCTGTATCAAAGCCTTAAGTGTCCTTAAAATTATTTTTACGTGTTTTATAATAAACTCCACACAAGGAAGTTCATTGATCATCTCTAGGCTTTTCATATACATATATATTTTAAGGAAATCATTGTAAAACAGGTTAAACATACTATCATGCAGGGTCTCCTGCAGGGTCTCTGGTCCCGCTCCCCACATAAGAACGCAGGACATGGTGAGGCCAAAAAGGAACACCCACGGAGCCATAGATAGGGGAGTCACACCACTATAGTCTCGCTGGCGGCTGGGTTGGACACACAGAGAGCAAACATCCACCAGTACCCCAACAAGGAGTCTTCTTGCACCCGAGTCTCACTGGCTGCCAGGCGAGACACACGAAGTAGGATCCACAGGATCCACAATCTGCTATCTGCTTCTCTGCCTGCCAACCCAGCAACCAACTAGCGCAGTGAGGGCAGTTATATCAGTGGCTAATTGGCTCACTGGTTGCAGCTGATGTCCAACCAATCACAGTTGATGGCCATCTACTACCCGAGCCAGCACCTTTCCATGTGAGGCCGAGAGCCTGGAAACTGCTCTCTGGGACTCTGTTCCCACACATACGTTAAAGATGTCACCTTGTTGTGTATTTGCCACCGTCATCATCCTGGGTAGAGAAAGCTGTAGCCTAAAGCACAATCATGAAGCTTAGAAAGCACATAGCAAATATTTTTGTATTGAATTGGATTTTGTATTTATCAAATGTAATAATGGAAAGAAAACTGAAAACAACAGAAAGAAAATTGGGAATGTTTTGGAAGTTCCTTATAACTCATGTATAAATAATCATATAAATGGAGCCACTGTAAAATGAGCCTGAGTTGCCACCCCAAAGGAACTGCCTTGCACATCTTATGCCTGAAACCTTTGGAAAGTTAAAAACAGCGTAAGATAACCTTTGGATTGGGCCTAAGCAACATTATGTCCCAAAAAACTGTTTGCAAAGATAGCAAGAAGGCAGGTATTATGACTACAACATATGACTACCAGCCCTAATCTGAAGCTATCTAGGGGCGCTTAGTCACCTGTCATCTCATTAGCATATAAGACACTGTTATCATATCTGAGATTTAGGAGCTGTGTACCAGGAACCAGAGACAAAGACCAAACTTGTCCCTGTTATATAAATTCTTCCAGTGTATACATTTGTTTTATATATAATTATTATGTGTATTATGTGTATGCTCCTTATATAAATGTTTAGTATATAAATTTTGGATTTCTAATTAGATCAAATTATGAAACTTTGTTTTTTTTAATTTAGTTTTATATGCACATATATAATTTATAATATATATAATTTATTTAATTATCTTTATCTTCTCCCCCTGTATTTAGGAATATTTATTTTATCTCTTTTCTGTTTTAGGCTTTTAATTTTTAGAAACTTTTTAGTTTCTGTCTCTGGCTGACAAGAGGAAAAGGGGCAGGTGCTTCTGTGGAAGCCCCTGTCTACAGCATAATCAGTCCCTTTCCCCTTCCCCCCTTTTTTCTTCTCTTAAAGAAAACCTTTCAGAATGCGTATCTCCAGGTCTCCAGTCTGCACCTGACCACTTTTTCCTCTGGGTGTTTTCCTGATAAGCTCCTGGTGGTCCCGAGGGCCTCTGCTGTGAATGGCAGACTCCCTTTCTAGGGAGTCCCAATCACCCTCAGAGGGGCTGGGGTCCACATCCAAGAGAGCAACGGCGTCAGTATCCTGATTTTCCAACAGTTTAGTATTAAGAGGAGGCTCTCAGCATGTTGATAAGCACGGACACTCAGGAGGGACCCAAGCACATTGGACAGAGATCACAACCACTCATAAGCTCAAGTGTTTCAGAAGGGTAGGAGCCAAATGTTCTTTCCTCCTTTCCCTTTTTCCTTAAGCATTGGATCATTAGTCTTTAAGGATGTGATCCCTATGTCACACCTAGCCTGGGGATGAATCATGAGATCAGCAAGGAAAGCAACAGCAAAGAGATTTGCTCTTCAATCAACGTTAACATTTGGGCAGTCACGGCTTTCCATGGGGAGGGCACCCTACCTAGCTACCAATCAGGATTGATGGACCTGATTCCAAAATCAAATGGGTGTCTCCAGAAGGTGGCAATACTCAGGGGACTGACAGTCAACTTTGGTCTCCGATGGACTGTTGAAGGAGGACCTTATTCACCAGGACTCGTTTGTCCACCAGCATAAGACAAGGTTACAAATAGGGAGCCTACCTGGGGCTCACGGCCCAGCTCCGCCGCGGCCCCTGCTGGTGCTCTAATGGTGATGACAGGTGAGATGGTCCATCTCAGCACCATCCAAGCACTCGGAGGGAAAGCACTCCCAGCTTCCCACTCCCTTCAGGAAGCCTTCCTTTGCCAATTAGCCCCAGGCCTCTGGGACCCGTCCTGTCCACCAGGGGGCCTCCTTCAACACGTTTGGTTTAGTAACAAGTCCCCCTCCTCTTTCAACTTCAAATTAACTAAAAGCAAAAAAAGGGTCAGTCACCTTTTCTTAGTTTCTCTTTAAAATAACCCTCTGAATAAATGCAAAGATTTCATTTGTCTTAGATTTAAACTTGCACTAACCAACTTTTACGATAGATTTTCACAGTTAAGGGTTATATGCTCAGGCCAGTTTAGCCCTGCCTTCCGGAGACAAGTATTCCAGTTTTCTGGAGCATTGGTGACTCTATATCGCCACCGTGTGGTGATCTTATCCTGGACGACCTGATCAGGTTTCCAAGAATTTTTTTCCTTCCCCTTAGAATATTTCTTTCTTTTCTATTTGGTTGGTAATCATACTGCACATCCGCATAACACAATTTCATTGTTACAGACTTCACTGTATATTATTACATTAGACCTTTTAAACAATGAGTGACTGTCATTTATGCCTGAAATAAAGATGAGAACACCGACGTAATTGACTTCCTTAAGTCACTTAAGAACTCGTTCATGAGTCCCTAAGACCTCATTATTTTAGCTGCACTCAGGTCTCTTACTCCAGGACAGTATTCTTTCTGCTCTGATAGGAAACAATGAAACAGACACGGCAACTCAAAACTAAGCCTGATAGCAACTGAGTCCAGGATTCTAGGAAGAATCCAGGAAGAAAAACTGTGGTAAGACTTCAGCTCACTGCATGGCCTGAGTTGGCTTCTAGAAGTAGAAGGGCCCCGAGAAAGTCAGGCCAGGAAGAAAGGGAACAGACATTCCCTGGGAGGTATGGGATATGGAGTGAATAATTCAAAGGCTGGAGGGGGATGCGGAATATGCCTTCTGGTACACTGGTCACTATCTGAAATAGGTCTGAAGTTTTTTCCACCTCTAATTACTAAATGTCTATCCATATATAATGACTTCAGAGAACCTAAAGGTTGTTAAAGGAACAGCTGCAGGCCTCCCAGCCGCCTCTAGGATGGCATTAAACTTGAGCTCCACAGGCAGAAAAAGGTCCTTTGAAGGGTTTGTTCGTGCTGATTATAAACTGCAGTCATTCTGGAGCTCAGATATCTGGATGGATTTGCAACTAGACACACAGCAAGGGTTTTTTCATGCTGACATTTTCTTAACCACTTTATTCAAAGCGGTTTGACTCCAACCATAATTTATGCATCGCTCAGGTATTTCTTAAATCCCACCTGCAGACAATGGGATGGTTGTTGAAAAGGTAAATAATTGGTCATGCCCAAATTGATCCAACATTCAAATAACCTTTTGGTCATTGAATGTATAAGAATATGTATTAGAGATGATATAGCTCAATGTCGTCAGTTTAAATTTATCAATTCAATTAATTTGACAAACATTAAGTGAGTGCTGAAATGAAGCTCAGACAGGGCACATGTCCCTGACGAGGTCCTAGAGCCTGTAAGTAGCAGAATGTATTAGCTGTGTAATAACAATAAAGCCCCAGCTTATGAGCTGAACACGCTGGAAACTTATTTCTGCCTTATCTGAAGTCCAAAATGGATGTTTCCACAGTGAATTCTCACCAACAAAGTTCACTTGCCTCTATAGCCCCAGCCTTGTCAGGATTTGTGACTGCAGCTAAAGTGATTATATTCTGGCAGTAATCTGTCCTGGACGTGACTATGCCTTTTTCTTAATCTCTTTGGCATCAAGTATCAAAGATCAGTTTGCCCGGAAGATCCTGGACCTCCAAAACACATTTCCTGTCCTTCCACAGGGGCACTTGAGTTCTCATACTATTTGTCTCTAGTGGATAGCAAAGTAATGGGACAGCCTACTTTTCCAGAGGGTGACTACACTGATGACATCTGTTGATAGGCTCCAGTGAAAAGCAGGTGGCAACAGCTTAGGAGCAGACTCTGACTCATATGAGGTCTGACAATTAAGTTCTCGAACTCATCCTAGAAAGTGCTCCATACCTCATTGCTGAATATCACTATGGTCACCTTTGAAGTACTCCCCTTGGGAAGCTATGCACCGATGCCATAGTGCCTAGTCCACCCTTCAAAGAAAGTTTGGAACTCTTTTCTGGAATGGCCATCAGAGCTGTTATCATATTACACTTGATGTCCTGAATGTCATCAAAATGTCTTCCTTTCAATATTTCCTTTATCTTCAGGTAAAGAAAGAAGTCATTGGGGGCCAGATCGGATGAGTAGGGAGGGTGTTCCAATACAGTTATTTGTTTACTGGCTAAAAACTCCCTCACAGACAGTGCTGTGTGAGCTGGTGCATTGTTGTGATGCAAGAGCCATGAATTGTTGGCAAAAAGTTCAGGTCGCTAACTTTTTCATGCAGCCTTTTCAGCACTTCCAAATAATAAACTTGGTTAACTCTTTGTCCAGTTGGTACAAATTCATAATGAATAATCCCTCTGCTATCAAAATAGGTTAGCAACATCTTTGCAACAAGTTCACGAACTTAATTGTCAGACCTCGAATGACAGTGAAAGCATGCGGGTGGAGGCTCATTAGTGCACAGATCAGGGGTCAGCCATCCAATTCAATACTTGGGAGCACTGTGGACTGAGGCTCAAAAATTGATTCCTGAGACAGTAAAGGAAAAGTTATTCACCCTACAGACTCCATGACCAAAAGGAAAGCCCAGACTTAGTTGGGCTGTTTGGGGACAGGCGACAATATGTGCTTCATCCAGGTATTTCATTGAGCCCCATGTACAAATTGACCAGAAAATCTGCCACATTTGCCTGAGGACCTGGGTAGCAGGTGTGCTAGAGGGAGTTCCACAAGCTACCTCCCCTGGGGTCCTGTAAACCCCACAGATTTGGGGAAAATCTGGTCTCTGATATTGTGAACTATGCTGAGTGGAGCCTCTGGCAAAAGGAGGCAGCCTCTGTCCAGTGTCACCTCATGGGTTACGGGCTTCTTGCCAGCACGGCCCCCTGCTATAATCTACTCAGAAAAACTGCTGGCCTGCTCTGGGGCACTCGTGGAGACTGAGTGCCTTAGGGAGAATTGCCAGATATCATTCTGTTCAGGTATTCCCATCCTGCATTGATCCCCTCTATGCTAAAACACTAAAGACAGAATTGGAAAAGGAAACAGGTTTCTCATAAAAAAATGGAAATGGAGTATTCCAGAATGGCAGGCTGGTCCCAAAGATGAATCCTCTTCCCACAGGAAGGTTGAAGCCACATCCTTAGAGACCCATTGTATCTCTCTTGATGACTCACAGGGACAGTCTTCTACTTGGACATGGCTCCCAGGAAGCCCTGAGGATGCCTGGGCCTGGTTTACTGAAAGCTCATGAAGTCCTCTGGGTGGCACAGCCGTCTAGCCCCAGTAGCTCTGGAAGAACCCATCACCTACTGCAGTAGGAACCCATCAGCTAATGGGGCTATAATGCAGGGTGCCAGCTCCCAGCAAGTGAACACAGGAGATGTTGAGGCCAAAAAGGAATGACGATAGAGCCATGGATAGGGGGTTCATATCACTATGACGGTTGGTCGAGACACAAGATGCAAACATCTGTCAGTACCCCAACAAGGGGTCTTCCTGTACCCGTCTCGCTGGCTGTTGGGCAAGACACAGGAAGTAAGATCCACAAGACTCACATCATCCGCACTCCGTGCTTGCTGACGTAGCCACGGCAGTTATCTACAAAACAATAGTGGCTAGTAGCCACTGGTTACAGCTGATGGTCAATGAATAACCGAGCCAGCACCTCTCCACGTGAGGACGAGAGCCTGGAAACTGCTCTCCTGGGCCTTTCCCAATCTGGGCTAAATTGGAAGCCATTGTCCCTGCCTTAGACAATACTCCTCCTAAGGAGAGGGCAAGCCTTTCATCACCTGTTCCTGGGCTCTGGCTAGCAGACTAGCTGGGGGTTGAGAATGACAAGTACAGAGGGTGCCAAAAAATATATACACATTTTAAGAAAGGAAAACTGTATTAAAATGTAATACTAAATATATACCAATAACAAAAGATGAATACAAGTCATGTTTGACTTCTGCAATGACAAGAGGTACTCAAAGTGGTTACCATCAGCATCCAGACACTTCTTATTACGGCGAACGACTGCTTGACTTGTTGTAGATGGACAACAGGTCCTGATGCTTCCTACCCCATGATCTTCCCTGAACTGAATGGAGACTCCTCTTCATGACACGCCTTTTCTTGACTCCCCAGTGACAAGTTCACTGCCTCACAAAGAAACTTGATCTGCCGTTTCTTGACAGCCTGCTTTGGGCGGGTGACATTGGCTCCACCTGGAGCTTACTCAGTGCCGGGCATCATGCTGAGCACCTCACCCCTCAGTGAGGTGGATGTACTCCCCTCCCCATTTAACAGAGGTGAGGATGAGGCTAAGGGAGCTTGTGAAGCTTCTCAAAGTAGAGCCATGTATGAACTGAGGCTTTCCGAGACAGATAACAGCCCATTCTGCCTTCTAAAGCAGGGGTGTCCAAACTTTTTTCAACGTTTTTCACCAAGGGCCATATGCGGTAAAATACACAAAACAGCCGAGCCACTCAGTAAAGGTGAAGTATGTATTGCCTCACCTGGTTTATTTAAGTAAACTAAATATATTTTTGGAATTTGCTGAGGGCCAATTAAAAATGGATTGCGGACCGCAGTTGGCCCGCGGGCCGCAGTTTGGACACCCCAGCTATAAAGCATGGTGAGGAATCAAAGGAACTTAAGACATGGGCTTTGTGCACAAGTGTTTTGAGATCTTGTTGGGAGCGGGCAATGAAGTAACTGCTCATTGAGAACAGAAGAGTGGTGGGAATCACTGTTGTGACCTAGGGGTGGTAGCAGCAGTTCAGGAAAGGCATGAGGGCATGCAGGAATCCCTACGTGGGGAAGACAGGAGTGGGGATGGACATTTCTGATGGACAGAGGGCTTCAAAGTGGTGGTTAACCCTGTAAAACTCTGCCAGGATCACTCTCAGGACTGGCTCCGCCTTCTCCCTTTCCTCCTGCAGAGCTTGCATAGGCACAGACATTTTTTTGCCAACAATCTGTGGTTTGCGATGCGGCTTAGCCACATTTCTTGGGTTAAAGCTATTTTCTAAATGAATCAAGACCTTTTCCTTTATGGTGATTTCAAATGCTGCTTGGTTAACCTTACTCTGTTTTGTTTTGGACTCATCTGGAAAGCATATTAAAATACACATTTCTGGGCCTCCCCCTCAGAGGCTCTGCGTCAGTGCTTCTGGGTTGGAGTGTGAAAATGAGCATTTCTAGAGCTCCCCAGGTGATCCTCAGGACCCACTTTGAGTAGAGCTGATTTACACTGCGTTTCATCATTAGAAAACACTGGACAGCTCTGTGGTGGTTTTAGTTTATACAGTTGTTGGAAATGGTCTGTGCTACACCCACCCCAGCTTCTGATGTGCATGTACTGAGAACGAGGAGCTGTAGAATCGGAAGACCCGGATCCTCTTCTGGCACGAATACTTACAAGCTGTGTGATGTTGGACAACTCACCTCTGAAAGCTTCAGGCCACTTAGTTTAGAATTGGGAATAGAACTTGTGGGGACAAAACCCCAAAAAAGCAGTTTCCAGGCTCTCGGCCTCACATAGAAAGGTGCTGGCTCGGGTAGTAAATGGCCATCAACTGTGATCAGATGGCCATGAGCTGTGGCTAGTTGGCCGTCAGCTGTAACCTGTAGGCCATTGGCCACTAATATAACGGCTGTGGCTACACTAGCAGGAATGGAATGGGGGCTAGCAAGAAGATGGTGGCTGGCAAGTGCGGACTGCTGTTAGGCAAATTATGTAGATCCTGCTTCCTGTGTCTCCAGCCCAGACGCCAGCGAGAATATATTGGTTTGACTCCCCTACTTATGGCTCCATGGGTGTTCCTTTTTGGCCTTACCGTGTCCTGCGTTCTTGGGCGGGGAGTGGGAGCTGAGACCCTGAACGACAAATGGCGCAGCGAGCAGGGTCCCCTGCACGACACATGGCGTAGTCGGCAGGATACGGTGCCGGCCAAAGCTTTCCGAAGGGCACTGGAGCAGTTTGTGCGTATAAAAGCTCAGTCTGAGGAAGACCAGGAGGAGCAGCTGCCGGAGAGCTCGATTCCCGTGGAGGGGTGGAAAGATGTGGACGGTTCCCCAACCAGCAGAGGCCGAAGAAAGCGGAGAAAGCGAAGGTTGTTGCCGCCCTGTGGGCTGGGAACTGCTTGCTGAGGCAGCCCGGATGCAGGACTTTTAGTCCCAGGAGGAAATGCTTGCTGAGTCCTCCGTGGGAGATGAGGGTGAGGTCAAGGTTATCCCTCACCCCCAGGACAGCCCTGGCGAATAACTATGGACTATGGGGAATTGCCTTCTATGCCTGATTTAATGGACGCTTGACTGTTTGGGAACATACCATCATGTAGTGGGACTGGTTTGATGTTTGCTTTTGTGTCTTGACTGGCCGCCATTGATAATATGTAAGCACCTTGATGTGAGCCGCTGTTGTTCCAGCACGGTACCCCGAGAGGCCCAGAGAGAGAGTGGCAGTGCCCTGAGGCCCTGGCTGAGTCCAGGAAGTCTGGCTGTGTCCAGAGAGAGTGGCAGTGCCCTGAGAGCCCTGGCTGTGTCCAGGAAGTCTGGCTGTGCCCAGAGAGAGTGGCAGTGCCCTGAGAGGCCCTGGCTGTGTCCAGGAAGTCTGGCTGTGTCCAGAGAGAGTGGCAGTGCCCTGAGAAACTCTGGCTGTGCCCGGGGAGACAGGTGGTACCCTAAGAAGCCCAGGAAGTCTGGCTGTGACCAGAAGTACTGTGGTGGTGCCCTGAGAAAAGCTGGCTGTGCCCAGGGAAACAGGTGGTACCCTAAGAAGCCCAGGATGTCTGGCTGTGCCCAGAAGTACTGGTGGTGCCCTGAGAAACCCTGGCTGTGCTCAGAGAGCCTGGCTGTGTCCAGGATATTGCATTCACATCCAGGCTCCTCGCACAGGGACCCTCGCAGAAGACGCTTGTCGCGTAGATTGTGAGGCGAGACCCTGTAGGGGTGGAGTGTGGGGACAAAACCCCAAAAAAGCAGTTTCCAGGCTCTCGGCCTCACATAGAAAGGTGCTGGCTCGGGTAGTAAATGGCCATCAACTGTGATCAGATGCCAGCAGCTGTGGCTAGTTGGCCGTCAGCTGTAACCCGTAAGCCATTGGCCACTAATATAACGGCTGTGGCTACGCTAGCAGGAATGGAATGGGGGCTAGCAAGAAGATGGTGGCTGGCAAGAGCGGACTGCTATTAGGCAGATTATGTAGATCCTGCTTCCTGTGTCTCCAGCCCAGACGCCAGCGAGAATATATTGGTTTGACTCCCCTACTTATGGCTCCATGGGTGTTCCTTTTTGGCCTTACCGTGTCCTGCGTTCTTATGTGGGGAGCGGGAGCTGAGACCCTGCATGACAAATGGCGCAGCGAGCAGGGTCCCCTGCGTGACAGAACTGCTGACCTCACAGGGATGTGGTGAGGATTATATGAGGAGACAACTGGAAGGCACAGAGCCTTCCTAAGAAACAGATTTGATAAGTGTGTCAGGCTTGATGTATATACTTTTTAGAAACTCAATGGCAGCAAAACTCCGCTGCCCACCCCCCGCACCTCTGTGTCATGTGGGGGACCCTGCTCGCTGTGCCATTTGTCGTGTGGGGCGGCCTGTAGGGTGTCTGCTCCCGCTCCCCACATAAGAACGCAGGATGTGGCTAGGCCAAAAAGGAACACCCACGGAGCCATTGGGAAGGGAGTCATACCACTATAGTCTCACTGGAGGCTGGATTCACACGACGTGTGACCTGCTGTCCACGTCTCTGCAATCTGCAACCCGCACTCCACCGTGCTAACTGCAATCCGCTCTTGGTAGTTCAGCCACCGTCTTCTTCCTAGCTCCCATTTGCTGCTAGCGTAGCCACGGCAGTTATATTAGTGGCCAATGGCTCACTGGTTACAGCTGACGGCCAACTAGCCACAGCTGATGGCCATCTGATCACAGTTGATGGCCATTTACTACCTGAGTGAGCACCTTTCCATGTGCGGCCGAGAGCCTGGAAACTGCACCCCTGGCTCTGTCTCCATACTCATCAAATGTTTTGTCTTGGTTTCCACCACTGACTCTGAGCTCCAGGAGGTTACACCTAGCCTGTTAGCCTACCCTTCCCTCACCCAGTGTCTTGCACAGTGCTGGAGACATAGTAGATGATAAATAAATATTTATTAATTAGATGAAATGCATGGAGAAGCTGTATTAGTCATCTCAACCTACGTCACATATGGGAATTACCCGGGCTATCTCCTAGGAATTCTGATTTAATTAATCTAGGGCAGTATTTCTCAACTTTGGCTTTACATTAGAATCATCTGGGAAAATTTAAAAATCCACATGCTCAAGCCAATCCCTAACCAACTACATCAGAATCTCCTGGGGTGGGACCCAAGCATCAGTATTTTTAAAAAGTTTCCCCAGGTGAATCCACTGTGTATCAGGGGCTGGTCATTACTAAGTTAGACACAATTTATGTACCCAAGCAGTGGATTCCCAATGTGTTTGTAGATAAAGAGAAACATAAAATTATGAGGGGAGTGAGTCACCATGTCTAATAAAATTTTTTCTTTTCTGTCCTTTCTGATTTTGGTAATTTAGTTTAATTTCTATGTATATAAGGTTGCTCTCTTTCATGTCTACTTCTTCTTATCTTTTTAGGTATTTGCTATTGCTGTTGGGTGACTATGCTGAGTTGAATAATGTCTCCTCAAAATTCATGTCCACCTAGAACCTGTGAATGTTTGGAAATAGGCTGATTGCAGATATAATGAAATTAAAATGAGATCATTATTGATGAGGCTGAGCCCTTCTCCAGTGATTCCTTATAAGAAGAGGGAAATTTGGACCTAGTCATAGAAAAGAAAACGCCAAACTCCATGTGAAGATAGAGGCAGAAATCAGAGTGGTAAGTGTACAAGCCAAGGAACTCTATGGATTTCCAGCAGTCATCAGAAGCTAGGCTGGAAGGCCCTCTAGGAGGAACCAACTCTGCTAATATTACTGATTGATTTCAGTTTTCCGGTCTTCATAATTGTGACAGAATACACAATTCTCTCACAATTTGTGTACTTTAAGCCACTCAGTTTGTGTACTTTGTTGTAGCGGCCTTAAGAAAATAATACAGTGACTTAAATAATAACTATTGTATAGATATACTTCTCAAGAAGATTGGAGTCATATTTCTGAAATCATTCTTTTATTGTTCACACACATATTGCTATCTGCTGATTTTCTCTAACTACAGGACTAAGTTCCCATGCAATGAAATGTGGCAAGATTCATGTTTGGTCCCAAAGGCTAAACTGAAAGTTAATTAATGTGTTACATGTTTGAATTTTCATAGAAGGCTCAGATAATTAAAGCCAAACTTCTAAAGGTGGAAAATAGGTGTGCACGCTTTTCCTTTTGGGACTTGGTACATGTTTCATCTGGTGTCACCAAATCTGAGAACTCCTGAAGGACACGTTTCTTTTCCAATCTTTGGAGATGCTCAGATCACGAGCTCGTGCGGTTGGATCTGTTTAAAAACTTTGTTCATAGAGACTGAGTGGTTTGATGTCTATGAAAACCAATATGACCTTTTTGTACACTGTAACAAAAATAAATATACCAAAATCACCATGTTATCTTTAAGACAAAGCCATGGATTACAAAGACAATGTAATAGTCACTGAAAGTAGGTGAAAACTTGTTAAATCTACAAAGAAGGCAAAAAGGTATGTTTACATTTAGCTCCCTTTAAAAAACAAATACCAAAATAATCATTTTGTATATTAATAAATTAAACACATAAAATTTTAATTAATTCAACAAGCATTTCTTCAGCACCCTCATTTTAAGAGGCATCAGCATTTACAATCTGTGCATATTTATTGTTATACAAGTTTAAAACGTTATTAATTTAGTTAAAAAGGCCCATTGTATAATAATAAAGAGCCCCACCCCCGTCCCCTTATTAATATGATTCAAAAAAGAAAAGGCTTACTTTTTCATAGATACAGATTCAACACTATAAAATACAAAAAAGAAGATATAATTATTTTTGTTTATTATTCAACAGCTGCACCCCCCACATTTTTACTCTAATACAGAAGGCTGATGGAGTAAATTCAGGAGAAACACGTGTTGAGGAGATGAGTGAAGTGAAAATGAAGCATACAAGTTCAGCAGACACAGAGTGAAGGGCGGACTGCAGAGTCAAAATACAAACTAGTAAGAACAGTTATAAAGTAAAGTGCCAAGTCCCCGAGACAGAGGAACTGCAAACAAGAAATAAGAAGACTGGTTAAGGAAGCTGAGGAGATTAAGCAAAAGGGAAAAAATAGCAAAAATAAGCCCAAGAAAACTGGTACAAAGAAAAGCCCTGAACAAGGACGACCCACTTAGAAAGAAAAAAAAAATCACGGTTCATGTCATGAGAGCTCATCTTTAGCAAGCTCTCTGTTGTGGGGGGGAGGGGGGCGGGGCAGCACTTATAAAATGACCCCCTCCCCCTAGCCCCTAATCTCTGGAAAGTTGACTACTTACTCATCATACACATCCTCTGAATCCATTCGACGATAGTACTTGGCCAATTTGACAGCAAAAATGATAGCCGGAAGTAAAAATATGGTAGCTTTTCCAATGCCAAACCAAAACAGATTCTAGAGGTGAAAGAAAATCAAGAAGACTAAATGTTTAAAGATGGGAGATGGAAAACAAGTTGCTTGGGAAAAATAATTTTATTTTTCAACTCTTTTCTCATGAGTGCTGTAATTTTGTTCATTGAAACCATTTGTGAACTTATTATAGGAACTGGCCACTGTGTGAAGTGCTATGTATTACTATAATTCATTAGCTCTTTTTAAAAATTTTCAGCACATTATGTTTATGTTCCTTTTATATTACGTTTATTACGTGTATGTTATGTTTGTATTATATTAAGTCTATTTTATAAATGAGGAACGGAAGTAGGGAGTGGTGAAGTCAGGGTTTGCTTCTAGGACACTCTGAAATAACTGACTACCCCACCAGATAGTCTCCCTTCACTGCTAATGCTGAGAGCATGGACTGCTAGCAGGCCTGAGCTCAAATCCCTTTTTATGAGTTGTTTTGATGGTAGGGTGACTAATAAACCTTTCTGGCTTTGTTTTGCATCTGAACAGTGGGACAACAGCATCCTTATCCCATAATAATATTGTGTGAAGAAGACAGAGCAATGCTTAGCGCAGGCAAGGCTCTCAACAAACACTCCACGATTAACTTAACCAATCTTTAAGGTACATCTTAGGCTCAGTTCAATCCTGTTTCATCTAAGAAGCAACGTTGAAGTATTTTTGTTTAAAAATAGTTGCCAATATGCACAAGTCCGATTTCCTATAAAAACCCGGATTTATGTCTCATCTTGAAAAGTCTGATGTTTGACCTAATGACAAGTCCTCATTCCCACAAGGCAACATTGGCTGTGGCTGAGTGTTGGTTCTTCCTTTAAGAGAGGCATTTGTCCTCCGTTTGCCACAACGACACCACTACCTTTTGCAGGGGTGATAGCCAACATTATCTAAATTTATTCCCCAATCAGAACAGACACAGCTGTGCACAACCAGCGTGATCCTATGGGTGCCACACGCCAGCCAGAGTCTGACACCTGGCCTGCTTTGTAAACCTACACCCAGCCAGGTCTCTGTACAGGTTCAACTCTGAGTCCCCTGTCTTAGGGTAATGCTGTAGGTAACACCAGGAGAGCTCTCCCCAGACCACTCTGAAGCCAAAGGCTACAACCCCAACATTCCTGGCTCAGCCACTGCATTTCTGCTCTGCTGCTGGCGGTGTTGTGATGAAGAGCAATGGCACCTGTTGGTCCTGAAGCTCCAGTAATTTGTTCTCCTTCCCCCCACATTCTTTTATTGGTAGATTTCTATGCTTTCTACCTTGTTTTGAGAGGCTTTAGAGCTTTATGACAACTGTATCTTTCTACTGGAAGCTGCTTCAATCCTTTTGGGAACAATCAAGATATAAAAGAAACATGCTAACCTATAGTCTCTTTTGCTGGTGATGCCAGAGCCCGGAGCTCTTCCTTACTATTTAAGCCACCAACTATAAAACTCTAGCCTATAATCTTCCTGAATGGTCTCCAGGCTTCCCCTCCATTACTTCTCTTGTTATTTGTGGAGAGGTAGCTCATGGTTGGGCAATTTAGCCTGGGGTCAGTGGTGAACACTGGATGCAAGGAAATCAATTCAGAGCCAACAAGGCTAACCTAGGACCCCTGCAATGAGGGCTTCAACCAAAGCCATCAGCAGAGGCTCCAAGCAGCAAGGTGAAAGGGTAAGAGGTCAGAAGATGAGGGAAGCAGCCAGGAAGCTAAGGCTTAGGGTCTGCATGTCTGGGTAAGTGCAGGATTGTTTTCATGCAGATATGAAAGCCCATCCACAGACAAGATGGACATGTGGGCGTGGGATGGGAAGATGGACAGATAGAACAATCCGGATGTACTGTGTCAGACAGCTACCTGATCGTCATTCATTCAATCACCTGTGCCAGGCATATGCCAGGTGACAGGGACACATCAGTGATCACATAGGGCCTCTGATCATGGAGTTTAGAGGTTAGTCTGTGAGTTTTGGGGGACAGGTCTTAAAGAATCACACAAATACACAATTCGAACAGCAATAACATCTCTAAAGGAAAAGCATAGAGCTCTAGGGGAGGGTAGAGAAGAGAGCCTGATCTAGTTGTAAAGATCAGGTTTAAATTTTAGGTGTAAACCTAACAGACCCAAGCAGAAAACTATTTTACATTATACTGTCTAGTACAATCTAGAAAAAAAGAAAAAAATCAAAAGTCTTCCTGGAAAAAAAAAGATACGTTTGAGTTAAGACCTGAAAACAGAACAACAGCTAATAGCAGTGAACACTTAGTGTATTAATGTACCAGGAATGGTGTTAAGACTTTACATGTAATGTCTCACTCAACCATTGAAACAACCCCATTTAGCTGATGAAGCTCAGAAAAGTTCAATCATTTTTCTGTCACAGAATTCACAAAAGGTAGAAGTGGAATTTGAATTCAGAACCTGTGTTCTCGACCATTACATTACAAGACCGCTGGGTAGGGTGTGGGTGTGGAAGCGAAGAATGAGAGAAACATAAAGAGTATGTGTCTAGTCTCTAGTCCAGCTAGGAGAAATGGCATGTGCAAAGGCCCGACGGTGGGGAAATCGAAATATATTTAAAAAAGTGAAAGAAAACTCACTAAAGCACAGTGAGAAAGATGATCAAATAGTGCAAAATGTAGACTAGATGGGCAGGGACCCAATCGTACAGGGTCTAGTGTATTCTATTAAGGATCCTAATCTTATTGTGATAGCAACTGGAAGCGAATGAGGTACTTTGAGCCGAGTGAGAGGACTGGCTCGTGGAGACAGCCAGTATATATTGCAGAGGAAATAGAACTGAGGAATATGTTTGATTAATTGGAACTTACCATCCCAGTAGTAACATCTCAAAGGGTTTGTAAATCAAAAGTTAAATTAAGTTTGCTGTAACTCTGGGCTTATATATATATAAGCCCAGAGCTACAGCAAACTTAATTTGTATATATAATTTATATATATATATAAATCTATATATATAAATTATTGTTCCCAAATATATATATTAATTATATATTAATATATATATATAGTTGCACTAAGAATCCTTTCGAATATTGACAATCTAATCTGCCCACCAGTGGTTGTTCCTTTCCAATTATTCTGGAAAAATAGGAGTTTTCTTCATGAAAGTCTCCTGATTTCTGTAAATATAATTCTGGTAAGGAACGAAGAAGCAGCTAGGTTTTTGATTTTTCTAGTCTATTAGGTGTCAGAACACATTCATCTACATTTTAGATTTTAGGTCTAAATGTAATAGACCCAAGCAAGAAACTGTTTTATATTACAGTGTGTAGTGCAATCTGGAAAAAATAAAAACAAAAACCAAAGATGATGAGTTTATTGTGTCTCCTTCTTTTGAAAGGTGAAATTCTTACCATGGGTTTGATAATGGAGCTGCACAGGAAGATGTCAACAGCAGAATCTAAAGCGGTGGCCATGGGTTTGCAGGCTGCAACTTGCTCGGTGATCTAAGGGGTAAGAAACAGGCAATCTCTGAGCCACAAAGATCCACAAGAATTCTCCACACCAGTTACCTTTGGCCTGTTTCCACAAGAAGGATCTCTCTGTCTTGTAAAGACATGGAACTGACAGCAGATTTGTACAGATGAATTCTACGACGTGTAAAAGTACGTACTGGAAAGAAAGACCCTGATTCTCTCTGAATCCAGTTTCTGGTTTTGTTTCCTCGTTTGCTATTTGGAACAATAAAACCCGTCCTACTGGACTCCTGAGAGAATTAAAAAGTACATGTGTCCAGCACAGTGTCTCAGTCTGAATTTCTTTCCTAACCCCTCTGTGATCTGACAAAGGTTGTGAGAAAAAAATGGAAAGTGAGTTACTTAATAAGTGTACATTTCAGAATAGGGGTCAGCAGACTTGTTCTATAAAAGGCCAGAGAGGCAATATTTTAGACTTTGCAGGCTACACTGAGATATATCTGTCCTAGCTGCCTGACTCTGCCATGGTATGGCAAAAGCACCCATAAACAATATACACACAAATGGGTGTGGCTGTGTGCCAGTAAAGTTTTATTTATAAAAACAGCAGTACCCGCTGACCCCATTTTAGAAGACAGAAAACAATGTACTCATTAATGAGGTGAACTCATATACAAGTTTAATGGATCCCAGACACGTACTCTAATCCTATTGACTTAAGAGAGCTACATTCATTCACTGAAAAACACTCAGGAATATGGACAATACGATAGATATTAGCTCTTTTGAGTGGGGGTGTGTAATTTCTTGTCCTTTATTGGTTAGCTCACCTATACTTTACAAGGCAACCCGTATTAATAACCTTATATCGCTCCAAGCTCAAACAACTCTATACACTTTTTTTTATAGGCTTTTTCACTGTTAGTTTTATAGAAAGTGGGGTAAGGATCCTATTCTATGTGTTTTCCTGCATCTTGCTTTTCTCTCCAAATCCTGTGGTGTATGAAACTGAGGGCCCCTGTGACTTTGATTAAATTTAGTTTTAAATGCTAGCTCTGGAAATCATCTCCCCCTCTCTCTATACATATAGACCTAGCCTTTCCCCAGGATAATCAGCATCCCCCGAGGCAGCAGGAAACAGTAGCCAGGACCTGACTGATGGTCACACGATGAGACTCCTGGCAGCTAAGATAACATCTTGACCTAAATTATGTTTCAGTTCCTGAGCCCTAAGATGGAACGACTCCCTGGCTACTTTCCCATAGTAGCCAGGAGAGGAACTCCACGCAAGACCTCAGAACTGTCCTCAAGACCTGAAGAAATGATTCATTATTCTTACCTCCCCTCCAGCCAATCAGCTCCCAACACAACCCTGAACCCCTAACCTATGGTACCTTGTGATTCTGCCCTATAGAATCTGTAACCTACAGACCATCGGGGAGCCAGGTCTTTGAGCGCTAGCTCCCCTGTGTCTCTGGGCTTGGTGCCATTTCCTTAATTCAACCTCTACTTTCTTTGCTGCAATCTCCTGTTCGAGTCTCCATGGGCTTGCAGACAAAATGAACACATTGAGTTTGGTAACATGTAGCTCTGATCCATTTTGTACAAATGGCCGCCTGACATTCCCATGGTGTGGCTTGTATGTGACTTAACCATTCCTGCCTAGATTGATGTTGGTTCCAATGTAGCAGGCTCAGTGCTGCCCAGGGAGTGTACAAACCATATCTTCAAATGGACTCTTAAGTGGCGCCCGGCTAGCTCAGTCAGTAGAGCATGAGACTCTTAAATTAAGGAGCTCATGGCTCACTTGCAGAGATGCAGTCAAGTGTGGCAAGAATCCCTGTGACAAAGGTGAGCACAGGTGTTGGGGGAGACCATGAAGGATATGTTCTCCAACCTGGCGGGCAGGCCTGAGGAGACGCCCAGTGTGGGTGACACTTGTGTGGAGTCTCATGTCACCTCTAGTCATGGTCTCCAAGTTCAAGGTCCTTTTACTGATCTCCTACAACATTACCAGGAATTTAATTTTATTTCCTCCTGACTTTATCCTCAAAAATGACTATCCTAACACACAGTCCCCTTCTGTTCGTAAAAGATAAACTACTTACAGAGATTTTGACCCACTGCAGATAACGTTCAAAATATCCAAGTATCATATTCCCATACTTCGTACTTTCCTGGAAAGAAATCAAAGAGTAGGAAAACCATTAGGATGACTACACCCTACTCTATTGAATCTTGTAGTTATGGTCAAAACACCCACTTATTGGCATACCGATTTAAAAAAAACACAAAACTTACTTGAACAATAATAGAGGAAATACGGTTTGTGATGAAGTCCTGAGCAGAATCCAAAGAGGAAATGATATTGACCACTTTCACCTGGAAAACACAGCAACAATTGACAAGATATCAAGTGATAAAAGGGCTTCATTGGACCATTTGCATATGGATGCAAGTGCTATTAATTCAGCCCCACACCACCACAGTTTGCTGGCAAAAGAGAGGACAGAACCAGTGCAGCCTTCTGAGGGCAGGGGGGAGGAGACAACTACACAGCAAGCATTTACTTTGTGCCAGACAGTGGGCCAGGCCCTCTATCTGAATCACATCACTGAATCCTCACAAGGCCAAATGGAGGCTATTGTTAGGCTCCCTTCACAGATGAGTAGTTGACCTTGCCCAGGGTCACCAAGCTGAGAAGCATAAGACCTGGGATTTGCACCTAGTTTTTTTGTTTGTTTGGTTTGGTTTTGTTTTTTGTTTTTGTTTGTTTGCTTGTTTGTTATTTTCACTCCAAACCACTGCCAACCCACATGGCAGTTTGGTGCAAATTGGAACAGTTGCACAGAGACCTCAGGGCACATAGCCTGGCCAGTAGGTCAAGGGTTGATTTCCGCCCCCTGACCCTTTATGGAGAGCAGTGCATAGCTGCATGCCGTCACTCTGAAAGTCAAGGTGCATCAGGGTAATACAGGACCTGCAGGCAGTCACTGGTCTGTCTCCATGTTCCCCGAGCATGGGACACACACTTGTGATATGGCAGCCATGACAAGAGGTACAGGGATGGTCCTGGAGCAGAGCAGACCTAATGGTCTGCAGGAGAACTGAGTCGGGGCCTTGGTCCATCAACAAATGGCAGGCTTAATGCTGCCCAGGGAGAGTACCAACTACAGCTTAAGGAGCTCATGGTTCACTGGGGGGGCCCAGTCAAGTATGGCAAGAATCCTTGTGACAAAGGTGAGTAGAAGGAGCTCTGAGAAAAACACAGGGAGAAATGCAGAGTTTTCTGCTGTGGGACTGACATCCCAAACTGCTTATGGGCAGCCTAGTCCATTCCATAAGAAGTTGAGTTGCCTGTTGGCATTCATTACAGGTACAAGCGGAATACAACACAGTCTTGGAGCTCAGTTTCTGCTGTGGGAATGTTGTGGCCAGAGGGAGCCCCGTGTGATGAGTTGTATTAGCTGTTCCTGATCACTGATGCCTTTCCAGGCATGGCTGCCCAGGTAGTGGGGCATACTTCCCCACCCGAAGGTGACGGCCTTGACTGTGTGACTTGCTCTGGCCAATGGGACGTAGATGAATTGGCGGTATACTGGTTCTAAGTGGGGGCTTCAAAGGATACCTGTGTTTCCATTCATCCTCTGAATGCCATAGTGAATTCTCCACTATGAGGATCTGAGGTGACCCAGACGGGAACTGCTCCTTTAGGCTGCGTCTCTAGGTGGGACAATATGTGAAAAAGCCTGGAGTTGACCCAATGATGAGAATGAAAGTTTGTGGCTAGAAGGCACTGAGGTTTGGAGGCTGTTTATTAGGCAGCATTATCTCAATAAAAGTGACTAGTGTACCTTCTAAGCTTGTGTCCTGCATACCCAAACACAGCTTTCTTCTGTGTACCTAACAACGTGCTAAGATGAGGTCTGCATTGATAGAAGCACTCAGAAAGATAACGGTAGGAAAACACAGTTCGGGAATTAAAATGGATGGATAACTGATACTTTTTTTTTTAATGTAAAATATCTGCAAAACCAACATCTCTGAAAATCTGTGTGTGCTTTTATAATAAGACCCCGTGACAGAAAAAGAAAATAAATCCTTACCCCCAATCCACTGCTTTTGTTTTGAAGATTCTGGATACTTCGGTATAAACTTCTCTGGTGAACAAACATAGACAATATTTTCCAACGGATTACATGAAGTAGCAAGATCTCATGACTTGTGTCCCCCTCCCCCCTGTCAAGTCAGCCATGAAATCCAACATTACTCTGCAATGGTGTTATTCTAGAAAAAACAACAGACATAATAACAATGTGTACCTCACATACCTCCGGTATGAGAACACTGGAAAAATATTAGAATACATATTCTACAGCTTCAAAGGGCAGCGCATGACATGCAAGGTGTCAGGTTTGCTCAAAGTGGCAGACTACTTAAAATAAAGCCTGCCCAACAAGAATGATTTAATTTGCATGTTTTAGATGAGGGATTGGCTGATTATATCACTTAAGGCCCAGATGTAAAGATTGAAGGCTTTGTGGTACGTACCCTGCCACAACTACTCAACTTTGCCCTTGTAGCCAAAAGCATCCACAGATCACCTGTGAATAGTGGGCAATGGCTGTGTTCCAATAAAGTTTATGTGTAAAAACTGGCAGCAGGCTGGATTTGGCCCACAGGCTAGTTTTCAGGGCCATAGTTTGTTAACCTCTCATTTAGATTGTAGATCACATGTATAGAACAACTTGCCTATTTATAAACAGGTTACCCCAGCTCTGAAAAGGCCAAGGAGTCCTGTGTTGATGTGAATGAAGGCATTTAGGGAACATGCAAAAAACCAGCTTAAAATGTTAACGAATTTGTGCAAACCTACGCAAACAAGTGTAGCAGAGAACTGTGGTAAGCACAGCAAACAAATTAAGAAAATTCAATAAGAGGACTTTGTGAATACTCTGATAAATTAGGAAGTCAAGGAAAAAAGGGAGAGAGAATGATGGTAAAAACTTGTTCTGGAAGGTTCTGGAGTTGAAGGTCAAGTAGGCTAACATGCATCTCCAAGCCTGGGCAAGCTGATCTGTAACTCGCTTTCCACAGAATCTTCCCCTTGAGAGCTGCAAACCTGACCATCCCCACAAGCATAATAATAACTCCTCCTAGTTACAGAGTTTACCTTCATCGCCTGGAACCAGGCAAGAACCAGTCCCACCATTGTCAGAGGAGGAAACTGCCAGCTACAGGACTGTGGAGAGGCAGAAGCTGAATATGAAATCAGGTCAGCCTGACTCCAGAGCCGCTATTCTTTCTCTGCTACAAACTGCCTCTCTGGCATTCAGGAAAGAGGCCAGCAGGCAGAGAGAACAAGGAAACGAAAGTCAGACAGTAGGATGGGAGAGAGGAGAGAGGAAAACGCCTGATCGGGACAGAGAACAGAGCCAATGGAGGCAGAGCTAAAAGGACTTACCCTTGCCTTCACATATTTCTTGGCAGGGTTTGGAGAAAAAGAATTTGAGAATAAATAAGTCCAGAACAGAGACCTCAGCACTGTAGCCAAGTGCATGGCTTAGAGGGGCCGGGTGAAGGCTGTGAAAACCAGAGCACAGTGAATGAGGCAACCACAGATTTCATCTATCTGTTCACATTCAGATGGAAAAAAGACAGGGAAATAAACAGAAAGGAGGGGTGAAATTGAAAAATTGTCTTCTTTTAAGTCCAGCTATTGTCATATATTTTTTAAGTAGTTCAGTTTCTTAGCCTGAGGCCAATTGGACTTGACCTATGTGAGATGCGCATATGTCACCAAGCCAACTAGGTGAAACGGATTGTGCTCCAGTCATAGTGAAATGCCAGAGGTGGTTGATTCTTACCATCAGTTGTCCCAAAGGCATGACTTGCTCGTGGTAAACTGTTCTAATCGTTTGTGCATTACTTGTCAGGGACCTTTTCAAGCTTCCAGGGGGCTACAAAGAGAATCAAACAAACAAAGATCAACCCCATTTTTCCAGAGCCTGGAGTACTCTCTCTAACCCCAGGAGCTGCGTGCAGCCTTCCTGGTAAGATGGTGACTGTGGGCCTGGGGGTGCTGGGAGGGGCCGTGTGGAGACACAGAAGGGCACGAACTGTCAGCAATCAAAAAGCCCACACTCGTTAGCCCTTCCTGAGTGCCAGACGCTGTGCTCCTTCTTTCTCACCTCACCATGAGATAGCCACCGCAAAGCAGCAATACCCCCATTTTACAATGAGCAAACCAAGGCTCAACTGAGTGAGTTTTATTCAGTCCACACTTCAATAGTGTTTAGTATATTAATGCCTAATGATCACATTGCCCCCATCTTACAGGTGAGGAAACTACGGCACAGACAGGTGGAAGGCCTTGCCCAGGGTCCCACAGTGAGGAAGTGGCTGAGTCAGGATTTAAATCCTGTTTGTCCTCTGGAGCCCAGGTGCCTCTTCATCACGCTCTGCGGCTTTTTGAAAGGGGCCACTTACAGCCATTTAGTCACCAGCAAGCAAAGGACTTGCTCCATCAGCAAGCAAAGTAGCTGATGGAGGGGAAGCCTAGGGGGCCTGGATGGTGTCCTTGCCTTCCCTCACCCACTTCTTACTGTGATGCAAAGCAGCACATGCAATTTCCCTGCCCCGTCCTCGTTACCATTCCCTTCACTGCAAGGAAAATGTGTGGGCATGTGTTGGCAGTGGAGGGGTTCACGGGGCGAAAACAAAGTGGTGCTAAAGCAGTTCAGGATGTCAACACCAAAGGCAGGGGTCGGGAAAAGCTGTGTGACCCCCAAAGCCGCCCTGGAAACTTTCACAGGCTTGTGGGCCACATGGCAATGGCTGCTGGTGGAACTTCAGACATGTGCGAGAGACGGTTTAAACAAGGGGTCACTCGTGGTGGAGGGAAGCTTGCCTAAGCATTGTACAGACATGTGACATCTACAATTATAGCATTTAACCGAACTGTTGGAACTCACCAACTGGTTGGCTTTTCTTTCTAGTTCCTCTGCAAATGACAAAAGATTCACTTTTGTGGGAGGTTTAGCTATCTAAAAAAGAGATGGAAAAAAAACACACAAAAACAAAACTGTGTCACAGATACAGGATTTTTAAACCTTAACAACATCTGACAGGCAACAAATTGAACGTAGGTTCGTACAGTAAGGCGGGAAGCTCTCACATAGCTGACAACATTTCATTCTTATTTACACACAGAAAACCATATTGTTTTGTTCAATCATAAAAACAAATGAAGTACTGATTGCTATATGCCATAACACAAATGAATCTCAAAAACTTTAGGCTCCGTGAAAGGGGCCAGTTAAGGCCATTGAACACAAAATGTCACATACTGTATGATTCCATTCATATTGAAATGAATGGAATATAAAGTCAAGAAACAGAACACAGACTAGGGGTTGCCAGAGGCTGAGAGCTTCATGGGAACGGGGCTTTCTTTTGGGGTGAGGAAGATTTCTGGAACTAGTCAAAAGGGGCAGTTGTACGGCACTGTGATTGTACTACATGCTAGTGAATTGCTCGCTTTAAAATGGTTAATTTCATGTTATGTGAATTTCATCTCAATTGAAAAATAAAAACAGAAAAGAAGCACGCATATCCATGCTCTGATTTCCCCCAAAAGATCAAGCATGAGCACTCAGGTCATACCTCAGCCAAGTAAGCGTCATAATCTACTTGGTCTACTCCTGAAGAACTAAAATCCATAAGGTTTTTTCTTCCTGCTGCGTCCAGCAGAACAATATTGTCAATCTTTACATTCATGTTTTCGAAACTACTGTTTATGTTTCCGGTATGCTGCATGAGTAAGAGAAAAGTTATAAATAAGCCCATTCTTTTCCAATAATGTCACATACTTAATGCTTTAAAAGAGCAATAAAATTACACAGGACAAAAAAGAATGTACTTGCACTTGACTGGCAGTTTCTTCCTGATTCTCTTCTCCCCCTCCCACTCCTCGCCTGCCTCTCTGCCTCCTTCCTTATACCCTGTGCCAAGTGCTATGTGAGGAGGTGGGGTGCAAAGCAAAATATTGCACCTCTACCCTCAAAGACCTCCAGAGGAAGAGGCAGAGTCATGAGAAAGGCATCGAAACTGCACCAGGACATTAGGAGTGGGGGAGAAACTTCCAAAGCAGGAGATGGGGGAGGGCAACAGGGAGGAGATGGCTTCTGAGTGAGTCTTGATAAATAGAGATGCTGAAAGGGACCTATCAGGCTGCATCCCAGGAAAGGAGACAGCATGCGCTGGAGTTGGGTGCTAGGGAGGCTGGAGATTATGGGAACATGGTTGATAACTTAGGGCTGTCCTTAGAGCCACTAGTTTCAGGCAGTGTGACGTGCCTGTGTCCTGGGCACTTTCCACCCCTACTCATCATGGCACACAAAGAAAATGACACATAGCGTGATGGGCAAATGTGTAGAGGGCATCTATGTCGGGCTTGGTTACAAAATTATATTTTATTTATTTATGTCTACACGCAAGGAATTTTGGTAAGATTATTGATACAAAATTTGTGTACTGCTTTCAAATAACTATCTTCACATATGAAAACCATCAGGTCATCATGAGGTCACGGTACCTCTGACAGCCTTTTGTGACACCACAGTGGGACAACCTCTCCCCTTGGTATCCCTTGGTATCTCTTCCATTTTGGAAATCCAGAAGAAAGAAGGCTCCTTAGACTCTTCCCTACCTAGCTAAGAAGGCCAGAAGGCCTCGAGGAAAGTGGAAGCCAGGATAGCCTAGGCTAATGTCACCCCAGACCTGGGCAGCTGAACCTCTCTTGCTCCTACTTCCAGTCAGTGTGCTCTCTCTGCAGTAGTCTCTCTTCAGAGTCTGAAGATTCAAGCCTTCAGTGTGGGCTCGGGCAAAGAGAAGGGGTCACTCCATTCTGTGTGCTGCCACTCTTGCAGGCATACTATCTCTTGCCATGGGCCAGCAGAGCTCAGGAGAGCCCACCCTGCAGGCCTGCAGCCACAGCCATGATTCATAAGGAATGATGACAGCGTGCGCTATCGTTTCCAGTGCCTCATTCCCTCTTCAGGAACCTGGCAGAAAAGGGTGGCGGTCTTGGAGAGCCAATATCCCTGGGGAACAAGTGGGCTTTGTTCCTCTGGGAACACTGACACTCAGAGAAAAATCTTTCCCTGTGTTCTCAGAGGCCCCCTTAGAGCATCTTGCATAGCCTACTAGAGAAACGCCTGACTCAAGAAGACAACTGGCTGGGATGAGGGCTGATGGAAGTGTTTAGGAATTTTATAGATGTAAGTGTTGCACAACCTTGTGAACGTACAAAATGTCACTTTAAAATGGTTAATTTTATGTGAATTTTACCTCAATTTAAAACGACAAAGACAGCTGGATTTAATAAATACATCAATTTCATGATTGGTTCTAATGACTTACCTCTTGAATGTTGAGATGTTCACTAATATTGTAGCGGTTTTCCAGCTTAAGTGTGGCATAAATGCCTTTATTTTCTTTGCAATCACTATGGGAATAGACAGAATAATTATAATCCAGAAAGGCAGTTGTGGCTACTTCTGCCCACTGCTAAAGACGAAGAGAAAGGTTAACTGTTCATCTTTGTTTAATCTGTGAACATAGTGGCTTTTGAGGTCGACACCGTAAACAGTCACCAGTGGCAACACAAACCCCAGCCCCACCCCCACCACCAGCACCCACCATTCCTGACTTCATTACCCACTTTACTGAATGTCCTATTTGGGGAACAGATCCAATAGGTTTGGTAAATAGGTTCCTCTAGCTGTCTCCTTAGTGCTCCATCCAGTGCTGTGAGGGATAACACGTTTACAAATTGGGGTGAAATAAATGCTCATTAAAAAAAGCAAAAAACAAAACAAAACTTACTAGAAACAGGTGTGTTGCAAGGTACTTCATGGGCTTTATTAAAAGATTCTGTCAAGCCCCTGTCAGACTACCTCCCTTAGTAAGCGTCACTTACTAAACATATGGTTGGATGTATATTCTAATGGCAGGATGGAGATAGGGAAGGGTCTACAAACATCCAGCTGGTTGGGATACTTTGGCTTGAAACCTCACTTGGCCTCACCTCTCTGTTCTTCCTAAAATGGGAAAAAAATATGCCTCCTTGACTGAGCTAAAAAGGGTAGGTGTCACCTGCCACCAAGACAGCCACAGCCACTTTCTGGGAGCATCTCCTTCTGGTTCTGCAGCCAGAGCCCTCTAGCCCTGAGGGATGCATGGGAGAAGCAACTTTCCCACATCCCTAGGAGGTGTGATACTGCTCTCCAGGGAACCCCAAGTAGGTTGGTGTTGTTGGAACAGAGAACTCAATGCACTAACAATCAGAGGGAAGACTGGAAATTTCTGCAGGTGCCAGAATCACAAAGAGCTGGGATGGTTTAATCATGCACAGAAACTGTGATGGGTTAATAATGTCTGCCTGGAACATGCTGTTGAGAAATATCCGGAGACTCTCTGGGCTGAGTAGAAGACCACAATCTATTACCAATATCTGCCATGAGGGCTAGGTGTGAGAAGGGTGGACATATGTGCCACTCATTTGTGTCTCTGCTGGAAGAGATGGGGAGCCATTGAAACTTCAACCCTATTGAACAGAGAGAAGTGGAATCACTCGGGATCACAAAGCTCCCGGTAGTAGAGCCAGGACTGGGGCCTGGGCAGCCCGACTACACAGCCAAGCCCTTTGCTTATCTGGGATTTGGCTCCATCCACTGAATTCTTGTTACATGGCATTGACTTGGGGAAGGGTAATTCTTGAATGGGAGTTTTCACAGGATCCCATTAATGCATCTTAGGGTCACCTTAACCAGTAAGTCCTAGTCTCAAAGGCTTTCAGAGGAAAGATTATTTTGTTTCGGTCTTATTTCTACTATTTCTTTGCTATGACTAGAGAACAGTTTAATTATGAAACGGGAAAGTCTCATCGTTAAGGTTAAAGACACTTTGAAAGCAAAATTCTCGTTCTGGAGCAACATTTGAAGTAGCAAAAATGCATAATGCAATTATTCATACCTGTAAACTTGTTCAAAAGTGAGATTAATATCCGGTTTGTTAAATACCATGCCAGAGAGATAGTGTTTCCAATTTTCATTTAGTAAATATGGTGTGTCCAAAATCTAGAACAAATTTTAAAACTTTTTTTTTAAAAAGACAGTTTTACTCTAACATACATACACATAATAAAACTAATATTCTGTTAAATATATTTGTGAGATTTTCGTGTCATGATTTTCCTCACTGATTTTTAGTTTAAAACTAGAAAATAATAGTATGATTGGAATAAATCAATTGACCACTGAGTAGCATCAATAGGAATTACTGAAATTACTTTTTTTGAGAACACTACACTACTTTTTAGCAAAACAAACACATTATAAATGAGAATAGACATTTTGATTCAGAATAGCTAATATAAAGCCATGATGCAATTAACTACCCAGCTCTTAACTACTTCTCTCTAAACAAAATGAATTAAAACTCATAATTCTCTGACTTCACATCATATACATATATAAGAAGAGCTAATTAGTGTATGACTGCATATATGCTTGAAGAGTGTAAGTGGTTTTGAAATATCCCCTACTTTTTAAGAATTCCTTTATAATGATTTAACACAGTATGAATGCAGTCTAGTTTGATGTCTCATTATTATTACTATTATTATTATCATTATTATTAATTTTATCAGACAGCCAAATGAAGATAATTTGACAAATTGATGCTACCAATTTAATTTTCCTCAACCAAATGAATAATTAAAATGCCATGACAACAAGTTGTCACTTTAATAGTCATTCACTCGATTATATAACAGATTTGAGGTAGAAAACATACAAATAAAACAGAAATATATTTTTAAAAATCAGGATCTGGAGAAAGACATTGGAAACACAAAACTTCCTTCTTAATTAATGAAGCTAAACCGCAAAATGGCCCCCTAGAGCCTGTTGTAGTTGGTTTTAGAGGGAGAAAGGGAGGCTTGAGATCAATTTCTAACTGCCTCGTCAGATTTCCGCCAGGGACAACTGTCTGCCATGAGGAGCGTAATTTATCAGTCTCTTTCGCTCCAGATTCAGGGCCTCAAGCCATCTGTGTGGGCAACTGTCATCTGGGAAACTTTTGAAAAGGAACTTTCTGGAGTATGGGATGAACCCAAGAATTTATCTTTTGATGTTTCCAGCCACATTTAAGAACTACTGCTTTTATTCTCCCAAAATATTACCATGGCCATTGATGTGTAGGTCTTAATTCTAGCTATTGATTTCACTTACATAAAAAAAGAAAAATAAGAATGCTGTACAACTATATATATATAATAAATAATATATATATAAAATATAATAAAATATATATATAGCTTTTTTAGAAATATATAAATATTTATATATATAAAATATAATAAAATATATATAGCTTTTTTAATATATATATAGCTTTTTTTAGCTATATATATAGCTTTTTTTAGCTATATATAGCTTTTTTAATAAATATATAAATATTTATATATATATAAAAAAATATATATATATATATATATATATATATATATATATATATATATATAGCTCTGAAAAATAGAAGGAATCTCAACTTCTTGAATAAAAGCCAAACTGCTCATTTTTTTGCACTGCTCTTGATGAAACCCATAAGATATAGAGAAGTCAAAGTTTTGGCTAAAGCCCTCCCATAATGGTCACAAAACCCACATTTACCTGGAATAACTTCTTGTTTTGGTAAGGTTCACAGACCAATTTTTCCAAATTTCCACCAACAACAAAAGTGAAAACCACAGTGGTCATCAATATCCAACAAAAGAGGAAACTGATTCCAACCCCTCTGGAAAAAAAAAAAAGAGACAAATAAAGTTAAGGATTCTACAAGACAGTACTTACTAACTCTACCTATTCAACGTGAAAAATGGGCCTGCGGTTTGCAGTTTAAACAGGTCTGCCTACCCAGAGTGAAGACAGAAAGTGGTGGGCACTGTGGGCTTTCAGCCCTAGACACATAGGTATTTAGAGAACCCTTATGGATTAGTCCCTGGTCTGCTTGCAGTCCAACACTCTGGTTCCGACATGGGCTCTGAGTCAGTTGAGTGAACCAAGCCTTTCTGCGGAAGATACAGTGAGTGGGGAGGGTCTGAGGCAGGAAATGTACCCTTTGGAGTATGAAAGAGACCGACGTGGCTCTACATCCAGAGAGGACAGACAGTGGGGTAAATGGCAGCTTGAGAGGCCGGTTGGGTGTACCAGGGAAGGCCTGGCGAATCCAGGGAAGAGAAGCTACTGAGGAGGAACACAGCCCAGATCCTCTGAAGAACACTCTTGGAAGAGCCTGAAGGATGCGGTAGACAGGCAACCTCTGTTCTATATCAAGTTTCTAGAGTTTCAAAGTGAGCAAAGTGGAAAACCATATACAATAGTGTCTGATACCACGTCGATCTTTAACAAGTATCTGGTGAATGGATGAATGGGTTATGGGTGGATGGATGGGTGGATGAATAGATGGATGGATGGACAGACAGACGGATGGAAGGGTGGATGAGTGGATGGATGTAGGGACAAAAACAATGGAAATCAAGAAAGCAGACTTGGAAATAATTTTCATGATAACTGCTTTAAAAAGGAGCTCACCACAGATAAACAGTGTGTCTAAGCTTGTCTACGAAAGTGTGACCAATTTAGAGTTTTCTTTTACTTTTTTACACTTGATGAAATTTCCCATACCGACAAAAGTACCAATCACATTAACACACTTACTCCACTGGAACTCAGAGTGCTCAGCCCAGAGGCCACTGGATCCGCGTACCACCAGAGTCACCTGCTCTCCTCCCTGAATTACCCACCCCCCATCCCCGACCCTGCAACATGGCAAGAAAGAGCAAACACTCACGCCATAAGGAAGATGCCTCCGGTGTTTGAGATGCAGCCTCGTCTGGTTGGGGTGGCATGCCGGTCATAGCCAAATATGCCACACAATAAGCCCAGATAATAAAAAATCATGATGAGAGTCAGCAAACAGCAGACAACCAAGCTCGCCAGCCACCTGGTGAAACAAGTACAATGTTATTATACATGAAAGAGGTGACATCATCATAACACAAAAGCCGTCATACTAAGGCTGGAGCAGTTGAGTAATACTTGGTACTAAAATATTAGATTCCTCTGTTAATTCCTCAGAGGATGATACTGCTGTGAAAAGATGCCTTCCCACCCCTAGTCTTCCAACCCAACCCACAAGGAACCTTAATTTTTCTCTTGGTGTTGAACTGTTCTCACTCCATAGTCATGGGATTATTGCTTCCTTCCTTTGCTTTTCTTCCATGGGGCTCATAAGCAGGGTTCACTCCACTTCTCTAAGGCTGCTGGTAACAATGATCCTTAAGACTTTTACATTCTTTCAAAGTTCTTGATGCTTTAAGTGCTTATTATAATAATGATATAAGATGTGAACAGATCATGACTAGCAACAGATAAAGAAGTACTGGGCACTTTTCCCTCGTCTCTCTCTAAAATATTTTGTGGTTGCAGGAATATTTGGGGGGTGTTCTGTTCTTTACTGAAACAGAAACTCCCTACGTGGTGAGTACATTAAATATTTTAGAATTTCATGAGCATCCTAAATCAAATGTCTGCAGAATGTAAACCTCAATTTTGTAATGGTCCTGTGAGACATTTGAGGATAATGGATACTCAATTAGGTCTTACTGGCATTCCTGGAATGTACAATAACCTTTTCCAGCAGCTGAGGGTAGGAATGCTTCCCAACCTTTAAAACACTGAAAAATAAAGAATTTACTTCTGGGACAAAAGCCAACACTAAAGCTTTTTATTCAATTAAGAGCAATCTTGATAATTATAATAGTAGCCACCTGTACTCATTCTGTGGCTTTTGTTCCAGATACTGGGGACACATCATTAAATAAGCCATGGATCCCAGCCTCAGAAATCTTTTACAGTTAATGAATGCCTCATCTGTTTAGTTAAATTTCTTTTTAAAATAAAGCCGGGAGAGATGAAAGGAAAGGGGAGCTGACATGTATAGCGATCATTGTACCATTCTTTCCATTTGTGAAACTCTGACCTCAAATGAGATTGTAAGTTCATTGAGGGTCTGTCTTCTGTTTGTCCTGATACCCACTGAAGTGGCCTAACCTCATGGTAGGAAAATGGCTTGTTGATTACGAGGCTGTAATTAAGAGCATAGGCAGATGGGGGTTGAAAACCCACCTCTGCTGTGTTGTTGCTGACCTTAAGTGAGTCTAGAGCCTGTTTTCTATAAAACGGGGCTACAAATAGGACACAATCCAAGGGTATGTCTATTCAAAGAGACACACTATTCAAAGAGAGGTCTTGCATGCAGTGATGGTGGGCGCACTGTAACTGTTCCCTAAATGCTAGCGATTATTGTTATAATTTATCATGTGCTCTTGTATAATAAATAACCCGAATAGGAATGAAAGTGTCTTAATTTCCATGGGTTTGGTCAGTAAGGATGGTTCCAGTGGCAGGTCATGGCTGAGACTTTCAGAGAGGAGAGTGAATCTTAACATCTCATCTGATCCTCTAAACACCTTCCTTCCTTAGCACTGCATCTGCCATGCCCACAGGCACCTCCCAGGGCCAAACTCCACCCCTAGCGTTTTCAAATGGGACAAATGACAGTTGCTTACCTGGGATCTTTGAACAATTTATTGATTTCAAGGATGCTCTTTCTGTAAGAACCGACCTCTCCATATTTATTTTACAAACCAGTGATGAAAAGATTATCCAAATGCCTTTGCCCTTCTTAATTATTTTTAAGTTTTAAAATCCTGTTACATGCCTACAGATTCTATAAGCCACTACGGACACCATAATTGCAAATTATTGAAAATTTGGCTAGAAAAACTAAAAAACAAAACAAAAAAAGAAACACTTTATGAATTTGAATGTCATCCCTGTGCAGTGGCTATACTAATGTTTTTGTATAGTTTCAATTTTAGTATATGTCCTGACAAAGCGAACACTTCAACTTTTTTTTTTCATGAACATAAACTAAGGTGAACACATACCAGGTTATAGCCTCTTTGTACAATCTGCTCTCATAAGATTATCCTGGTCATAATGTCAAATTTTTACCCCATTCGATAGCACGGCTCACTCTCCTAGTTGACCCGCTCAAAGGAGGCACGCACCTGTATGAATCATATTCTTCCAATGAGGGTAATTTTTGGTGGATGTAAGTCTCAACGTAATTAATGGGATCCAGGAAAGTCGACAGCTTATCCTGAATAGCAATCTGTTCATTTATATTTTTGATAGCTGAACCAATGGAATTCAAGGTACTTTTGATATCTGAAAACAAAGATACATCAGTTATGCATTTTCAAACATACAGGAAACAGAAACTTTGTTTTGGACCCAAACTGAAAAACTTGAACCATTTTTAGTTTTTCCCGTACTACGTATGTGTTTAAAATATGAAAAGGTTCTGTAACAAGCATGAATGTAGCCAAGACCATCAAAAAGCAATTACTTAACTAAACAGCAAGCTATGAAGGCCGACTTAAATGATATCGTGCTGAAATCAAGCCAGAGTTTTCTTTCACTTATTTCATTTAAATAAATAAATAAATAAATAAATAAATAAATAAATAAAATAAGGCTCTCTTGCTTAAAATGTACTGTGTACGTACCTACCCTGGGCCAGGCACTTTTATCAATGCTAACTCATTTATTCCACTCAGGTAGATATTCTTATTTCCATTTTACTAACAGTGACCCTGAGGGCTCACAGAGGTTAAATAATGTCCATAGGTCTCTTTTTCAGAAAGCGCTAGAAATGGAATTGAAACTCGGGTTTCTCTAACTCTAAAGCTTCTGTTAAATGATTTTGGAGAAATAATTTAATCACATAATAATTCTTCCATCTGAGAAACAGCATTCAGGAACGCAGTAATTCTCTAGGACCCAGTTTTTGAACAAGTGACTCAAGGCGATATTTTGTTAAATTTTTGTTTGGCTCATACAAACCGAGACTTGTTCATGTATATCTGTGTTTCTTAGATGCAAAAAGTGATTATTGTTATAATTCATCCTGTGCTCTTGTATAATAAATAACCCGAATAGGAATGAAAGTGTCTGAATTTCCATGGGTTTGGGCAGTAAGGATGGTTCCGGTGGCAGGTCATGGCTGAGACTGGGAACAGTATTCCCAGTGGTCATACAGATCCATTAATATTCACCCTAATCTTTCAGTGAGGAGAGAAGTTCTAGTTTTCTGGAAAGTGTGTCCACGATGACAGGTCCTGGGATCAAAGCCACAGGATCGGAAGTTGGCTTTATCCACAGCGATTCTTGACATGGACATAGTAAGAAAAACGGTCAGGGAAAAGTCCACTGATCCTGAGATCTGTGCAGCAGCAGAGGCAAGATTAGCAGTTCTCACAATGTGACCTCAGGGCTGCCGGTGAATTTTGGGTAGGTGGCAGTGTGGTCCAAAATGGAACTACATAAAAATGGCAGGAAACTTTTTCAAAGTGTGTTGTTCATGAAGATATGAAACCTCGAGAGCATGTAGGAGGAGACTATTTTTTGCACAGTGGCTCACTTCCCTCTCCAAATAGCTTGTGTACCAAAAGACCCCAGGATCCTCAACAAGCTGACTCCATGGGCCTCTTTCTAACTCTGGGATTTCTAGCAGTTTGAGAGATGCGGTGTGCAGACTCCCCTTCTCCTACGAACAGTTCCCTAAACTCAGAATCAGGCCCCTTCTATTTCTCAGGCTGCCCTGCCCTCCCACATAACACAGCTCCCCAGCCTTGCCAGCTTTGGTGACTCTGTATGTACCTGGAGCCCTCTCTTAGCTTCAATTTAGATGTTGCTTCCTCCAGGGAGCTTCCCACTACCCTCTCCCCACCTCTGATCTCTTGCATGTACCTCGTCGTGTATCAGAGTGTGGAAAGCGGCATCTGTATACATGCCTAGCCGAAGGGTAGGCAGGGTCATGCCTTACTCAGCTCCCATCCCCTGAGCCCAGCAGAACCTGGCACATAGTAGGCACTCAAAATATGTGTATAGAGTAGGACCAAATAATCAAACACAAGTGCTAAGGGTTTCTATTTGTTTTGGAAGGACGTGAAAATAAGTTAGGCTGATGGACTAGCACACGCCCTGACCTGGGAAAACTCTGGCTTGTGTTTAGGTGGGACACTGAGCAATGGGCCTCAATTACACACCTCGCTTTGCCAGACTTACAAGGGAGGGCTGCAGGTATTGGCAGGAGAGGTCCAGGAAGGGGAAACAGAAAGTAAACACAGAGATTAGTAAGCAGGTGGCTATCAGACATCCAGCCGGCATTAGCCTTCACATGCTAGCATAGGAAAGCGTGACCTTTGTCTTTAATATTTTTATACTTCCTAGTAGAAACTTAGATTCCAAAAAAAAAAAAAAAAAAAAAAAAACAAAGGAAACCCACAAAATATCTAAAGCACTATGCAGTGGGATAAAATACTTTTTACCCAAAGTCTTAATGAACTGAAAGAACTCTATTAAGAAAAAAAAATCAAATACCTCTAATACAATATTTTAAAATCACTTAGTCAATAGATAAAAAGAAGAACTGAGAAGATGATATTTTACAAAAGAGACGCTAATCTTACGTAGCTTCAGAGATTTCTCCTCTTAGTAAATAACCCAGGTTTATCCCTATTTCTACACAAAGAAATGTTGACACTGCATTCTTCCTCTGTACATTCACCCTAAATGCTATAACCTAAATACAGTGCGATTTGACCATTTAAAACTAGTACAATTTGGTCAACATCAGTTCCGTCTCCAAAACTGTAAGTGACCTTACGAGCCTAAAAGACCATTAAGTCAGTGTCAGAGAGCAGCTGAACATCTTCTGCAAATGACAAAATACGCACTTATACAGAGTATTCCTTTAAAAATCAATGATAAGTGCTTTTGGTTAATACAATAATCTCCAGTTTTCCCCCCAGTGAAAACAATCAGAATGTGACCAAACTATGGCTGTTGTGAGCTTTGACAGCTCACGATGAGGGCCGGTCCTCTCAGTATGATCCTTAACCACACAGCTTCCGGCCAGCAGGATGGTGTTCATCCACGTTCAATGGGAGATTGCTATTTTTTAAAAATTTACATCACTGTGTGAAGGTGGCACAATCGAAAAGTCCTGATAGTTGTTTGGTTTTCTAGGTTTCAGTGAGAGTGGGGTTTTTTTAAGAGAGAAAAAGAACAATACAATTCTTAACAACACATTTCTTTGCACTAACCAGCCAATTCTAAACAAGGAGAGATACAAAATTATTTTAAACTGTGACTCTCACCTGATACCATGTCTGTGGTTTGATTTTGTACCATCTCAGGTATATCATTAAAGGATTTATTGCCCTAAAAAAAAAAAGTTCACAATAAATTGATCTACATAATAAGTAGAAGAGCAGTTGACTAGTATTTATTTTCAGCTTAGTATGGAGTAGAGAAGCAAACTAAAAATGTAACATTTATCTTAAGGCAGAAATTATCATCACATAGTCATTTTAAAAGTCTAAAAAACTTCCCTTTAGAGGGGACTTTCTTTAAATTGTATGCATTAAAGATCATGCTAAAAGTTTTTAATTTTTAAAATACTTTTCCATATATCTATACCAGTGTTTCTCAATTGGGGGCAATTTTGTCCCCCAGGGAGACATTTGACAATGTCTAGAGACACTTTGGTTATGTGGGGGTGCTACTGGTATTGTGTGGGCAGGGACTGGGGATGCCAAAAATATCCTACAATGCACAGGACAGCCCCCACCACAAAGAATGATCAAACCCAAAATGTCAGTAGTGCTGAGGTTAAGAAACCCTGATCTGTACAATGTGCCATGTGTAGATATAAAGTCATATATAATGCATATGCATTGTTTTGCAATGCAATTGCAAACGAAGTTCTTGTTTTGCAATGCAATTACAAAATAAAATTAGACATCTAGTCTCACAGAAAACAATAATGTCCTAAAATGCAGCTTATAGAAAACACAAATTATAGTGAGGCTAAAAGGAAAACAAAGACAGCCACGCCAAGGTAGATCACTTTGGGGCTAAATCCATGACAGGAAAATGTCATTATTTCCAAGTCACTCAATTGAACATTCTACCTTCCCTCTGGAAGGAGTGTAATGTGTGTTTCTTAATTGTCTGCTGGTATATTGAGCCGCTGGTATATATCTGCTAGGGAACACTGTTGCAATTATAACCTGTTCTGAACTGAATGTCTGTGTCCCCCCAAAATTCATATGTTGAAATCCTAACCCTCAAAGTAATGGCATTAGGAGGTGGGGTCTTTGGGTCAGGAAAGCAGAACCTTGTGAATGGGATTAGTGCCCTTATAAAAGGGTCCCCAGAGACGTCTCTCTGCCATGTGAGGGCACAACGAGAAAATGGCTGCCTGGAGCTGGAAGGGGTCTCTCACCAGAACCCGACCATGCTGGCACCCTGATCTCAGATTCCCAGCTGCCAGCACTGTGACAAATAAATGTCTGTTGTTTTACATCCAGTCTATGATATTCTTGTTTAGCAAGCCAATCCAAGTTACAAACTTTATAATATTTATAGCGCCAGTTAGGTTCCACTTTAATCTAGCAACAGTAATGCCATGAAAAGAACATCCCCAACTTCTGTTTCCTAACTTAGGTGACTAAGTCACCCAGCACACAGGAGCTTGTGTTGATTTTCTGTACACCTGACCCCTCTACATTTATGTGTGTTGGGATGTGTGCAGGTCAACCATCATAAGAGGTTTTATGGCTGGAAGGAGCCTGGCAGATCTCCTAAGTCAATTTCTTTATTTAATAAATTAGATGGCACCAGAGTCCAAAGAGTTTTTAATGACTTGTTTAAGGGGATACGTACTTGGTTTATATGTAGATAAATCTAATAGGTATTTGATGATTTTTATACCCATGCTAAAAGACAGAGTCAAGAATAAAAATTTTGCTCCATTTCCTACAGAACCAGGACACTCTTACTGAATCTCAATCTATAAAGAAATATTTACTATGCACTCAATACCTTGGTTGAATAAATCGCAACAATGAGTAGGCTAGCAGGGAAATCATGCTATTCTAGGCCAATATGGTCCCTACCTTTCTTAGGGATTACAGTCCAGTGAGACAACTCAAACATTAAAGTGATAATGACAAGGAATTGATAATTAAAGTGATAATTATGAGGGTTAACAAAGAATACTTGCAATGCTGTAAGAATGTATTAAAAAGGGTTTGACCTGGGCAAGATGGCTTCGAAAGGCCTCATTAAGAAAGTGATATATAAAGTTTAAAGTAGCTAGCACTTAGTAGCGTCAGTGGCTCGGCAAAGGAGAGGGACAAAGAAGCGAGTGCCAGGCATAGAGCACAGCATGTGCAAATGCACAGAAGTGGGAAGAAACAAAACCAACATGTCTGACTCACAGGCAGAATGGGAGAGCAGCTTGTATCAGAATCAGTGTGGGGTCCAGCACTACACCCATCAAAGTCTAAGCCCCAGGAAGGCAAGATCATGTTTTTCTTTTATCTCTTTCGATCCTAGCATATAATGCTTTGCATACAAGAGATGCTTAATAAAATTTTTATCTCTTTTGGTCCTAGCATATAATGCTTTTTGCATACAAGAGATGCTTAATAAAATTTTTATCTCTTTTGGTCCTAGCATATAATGCTTTTTGCATATAAAAGATGCTTAATAAAATTTTTTGAATTGAACCGATGAACTAAATTACCTGGAAGTTGACCAGGTAAGGTAAGTTAATTACATTTCTTGGCAACCTCTTTCCAGAACTTCTCTGCTTTTTTATTTTCACTTATTTTTCTTATGTACCAGTCTACTCTTTAAAATGTAAAATAAGCTACGGCATTTTTTCCAAAAAACATACCTTTTGAACCAGACTGGACAAATCTGTTCGAAGAACCTCATTAACATTATCAAGCTGCTTATGCAAAGATGGGAGCTGAAAATTTATAAAACAAAACGTAAGGCAAGGTAGTTACCTCCAAAATTATATATCATAAAAATCGGAGTCATCCTACATCCAAGTTCCAAGGCCTTTGTATCATAGAGTATGATCAAAATTTCTTTTGAACAATAGAGTATTATTTGGTGAAAACACATGCAGCTCAGAATGGCCTCTATAAGCACTGATTTTTAGATGATTGGAGGTCTCCTGCTACAGTCAGGTAAAAATTAAGGAAAGGAATTTAACACAGATTGAATATGTGTGACCTCACAATTTTAGGTACTGAATACTGTTGAATAAAGTTGTAAATGACCTTTTTATAAACACATTTAAAAGTAATACAGTCCAGTGCTTATATTGGTGAGTGCTCTAAAACAACTCCTTCATTTTATACTGTACATGGATTTAAAATGTTCTATCTTTTACCAATACTGGGAAAATATGGGCCTCCTGACATGATGTACCGAGAAGGACACATTATCACTGGATAAAGGGTGCAGACAGGGGTTCCTTGTACCAACCTTGCAAATTTTCTGCATGTTTAAAAGCACATCAGAATAAAACGTTACACCCAAAACAACTTGATCTCAAACAATTTAAATGCAAGTGTGGATCCTAGGCTCTAACAATCTGTTAGATAACAACAAACATGACTGTAGTAGATATGCAGACGCAGATATTGAATGTGAAGCATTTGAATAAAGTTGATTCATGGAATAAAAGTAGAAAAATATAGCTATATTAAAACATTGTTTTATATAAAATGTGATATATATGTATATCTCACTATCTTGATAAATTAAAAATCATGAACAGACATGATTATTTTATCTATATCCCAGAACTTTATATATTCAGGTTGCTCCAAATTCTGTTTTTTTCTAATCTGAGAAATCACCTTACATTTACGTATACGTGGTTAATATACTACGCACATCATTGAAAAATATATTTTAACTTTGAAAGATCTGCAAAAATCCATTCTGCTTCCTTTTTTTCTTTTTAAAGTTGAATTCATTCTGGCGTTTCATCAAATCAATCACAGAGAACTCTCAAGAAGGGGTTCCCATTATTCCTTCTCTCCTGCTGCAGCCATTACGGTGCAATGATCAGAATCCTGGGAAGGCCGACAGAGACCCAGGCCACTGTGTACCTGATAGGTGTACCCATGCTTAGCCCCGCCCAGCTGGCCCGGTGGAACTGCCCCAGAACAAGGTCACTCTCCTCACCTCATCCACATTGGTGTTGTCATCTAGCTGGTTTAGAGTCACTCTGATGTCATTGCAAGTGGCAGTCACCGGAGGTACAGAGCACAGGGGGTCGTTGAGTGATTGCTCCAGGTTCGTTTTAATGTCACTCAGGGTGCTATTAAGTTGTGCAGTTGATTTTTTCAAGTCCCGTAGGGTATTGTTCACGTTCAACAGGGCGCCTTTGGTTTCTTTGATTGCTGGAGGAACACAGTGTGCTTCAGAACAGAGGCATGCCCTAGGCTGGTAATGGTCGCATCCCTTCTCATCTACAGAAGTCCCCTAAAGGAACTTGAGATGAACGTGTAAATGTCATTGTAAGGCAACTAGAGAAGCCTGCGGCGAGGGAGTCTGAATACAGGGACATTTGCTGGCCTCCTCTGCCAGCCACTCCGACAAGCTCAGCTTTCCTGCTTGGGGGCTCTTTCCCACAAGAAGCAGAAGCAGGCACCAACCCAGGAACACAGTGGGGACATTAACTGGCAGGCATTGGAGCAGCAACCTCAGGAAAACGTGTCACCACCCAAGCATTGCCCAACTTTGAAGAGGCCACCCCGACAAGCTAGCATCTTCAATCCCAAGCAGTTTGAATTCTCACTGAAAACTGATCACACCCAGACATACTTCAGCTACAGATATTCAAAGAGCTGGAATTAAACAGAGCAACAGTCAAAAGCACAGTTTCGGATTGAGGCAGGGTGTAAGTGCAGATCCAAGCTTCCCTACATGCTGTGCAACTGGGAGCCGATTCTCAAACATTCTACAGCAATTTCCTCATCTGAAAATGGTGAAACTGCCACCATGTTGGTCATGAAATGTGGGGGTTAGTACAGGCAGGCTGAAACTCCTCAATGGCAGTAAGTCCATCTGTTTTATTTTGGGGATCCCCACAGCCTAGAACACATTCTTATACTAGGACATCCCTAGTAATTGTCTATTATCCTACTTCTCTGGGCATAGAGCTCCATACTCACTAATAGGGAGGTAGCAAATAACAACTCTTTTCTGTAGTGATTTAAAGCAACAGCAGAAAAAGATGTAAAATTTAAATTAGAGGGTATTGTTTTTCTTCTAAGCAAATTAAGTCTTCCAGGCTCACAAACACAGATGGCAGAACCACATTTGGGTGTTGCTAGGAAAAATGCCCTTAAGAACTGGTTTCCCCAACTTTCCTGAGCAACCACATAAAACTTAGTTGCTAAAACAACACCACACACACACACACACACACACACACACACACACACACACTTTCATGCTTCCATGTAGTGGAATCTCACCAAAAGTACTTTGAGACCTCATTCCAGTTCTGCTACTACCTGTAACAGCACTGTTGGCAACTTCCTTCACCTCCTGGGACCTCAGTTTCCTCATCTGTAAACTAGGGTCATCTCCTGGTTTGTAGAAGAGTCTGTAATTTTAGACAGTGTCCCAGCAGGTTTGATCTTAGGAGATGGCAGTGCCCATGTCCTCCAAAGATGGCACCTCAGCAACCTAGTTTTGATGAGACTATGGGACGCTTCCAGAACTGGACTGTATGACCATTGGTCCCAAATTCTGCAACCTTATCTGAATAGAAAATCTTAAAGTCTGCTTCAAACAACCTTTCATCTTAAATTTTGGCTCAATTGTATCTTAACAATATTTGAGACTATCATAATATTTAAGACTTTACCAAAGAGTCACTCTCGGCCTCAGTTTCTCATCTTTTCCACCTACATCCCAGGATTATCAACAAATAATAGATCTGGTACCTGGCTCTTATTAGAGGCTCAATAAATATCTATGGTAGCAAAACAAGGAACAAAGAACACAGTTGCAACTAGAAACATACAAAGAACGCAAAAGAACATGCCAAAATGCACTTCATATCACACAAGACACACTCATATTTTCATGTTTTGTGGTTTACCTCTCATGGTTAACTTCTACTTTGACTTCAAGGTAAGTTATTTTAAGGCAAGAAACAAACAAACAACAAAGAATGATAGATGATAAAATAAATTTTGTCCAATTCGGCACCGTCTACAGACATTCTGGGTCACGTGTACTGAGTCGGAGGTAATAAATACACATACTTTTCCTAAAATCTCCAAAGCATTTTATGTCTATAAAATATCTACTGGGTTGTAATTCTGGCAGTCATTCGAGGCTTGCCAAGATCACATACATTAATATTACGTATCTGAAGTCAGTGGAAAGATATTTCCGATTCTCAATTTCAGTTAATTAACATTTTACCAGCTCATAGCACATTCTTTGATAGGTCTTGACGTGCCGTTCAGATGGGCCACTAAACACATAAGGCTGCAAAAAAATTTTTAGCAAAAAAATTACGGAAACAGTTTTTAAGTACAGTTTAAGAAGCCTTAGCAACACCAGAAGCTAAACGTTAACTTATACAGGCTAACTTTAACAAAAAAAAGAAAAGAAAAAATACAACTTTAACACTGATACATGAAGCACCGAAGAGAAAAATGAAATGGGTTTTAATTACCTTTAAACCAAAGAGAATTTTAATTCAAACATTAAAACTTGGGCAAATGATGGGGCAAAAAGTAAAGGTCCATGCCAACCACACTCCATCACTCATGTCCTTCTTCACAGCCTTTACCTTTATATAGTTTTGGAGCTGGAAGCGATCTCGGCAGGCCAATATTCCAAATGCACTGACTTGTGAGGGCCATGGGCTACAGGGGCACCTGCCCTCATCTCATGGCCACAGCAGCACTTGAACTTCTCATTCCTTACTCTTCCTCCAGAGTTACACTATGTTGTCTTGCCGGGGATGGCACAGAAGCACGCTACATCTTCACACTCTCAAATGTACCCCAAACCATCTATTATTAGGTTGGTGCAAAAGTAACTGCAGTAATTGCAGAAACCGCAATTACTTTTGCACCAGCCTAATTTTATGGCCCAGCCAGTACAGGCTTTCTGGGCAGACGGGGGCCTGAATCCCAACTCCACCACTTCCCGGCTCCCTGATGTTGGAAGTTGCATGATTTCTCAGCCTGTCTTGAGTTGGTAAAACGCAGGTGACCGTACCCACCCCACATGGTGGTTGTGAGCAATGAATAATGTGATGCAGAAAAAGCAGCTGGTTCACAGCACAGACATTTTCTCAACCTTTGGAAGGGCCTGGGAGGTCTTATTGTCATTGCAGTTGAATGTGAAGTTTATTAAGGTCGGGATATCTGCTCACATATATCTCTGACTGTGGGAGCTTCAACTACGTAATGTATATTTCTACTTTCCAGAACTTGTTTGTTTGTTTCTTTTTTTTTTTTTTTTTTTTTTTTACGGGAAAAGAAAAGAGTAATTGATAGATCCCAAAGCCTAAAATTCTATGGGCCACTCATCTTCTACAGCAGAAGTCAACAAGGTTTTTCTGTGAAGGAGCAGACAGTGAACACTTTTGGCTCTTATGGCCACAGCGTCCCTGCTGCCCCAACTTGACCATCACAGTGTGAAAGCAGCCACAGAGATGTCTAAACAGAGGAGCATGCCTGCGTTCCGATAACTTTTGTGTACAACAGGTGGAAGCCCCGATCCAATCTGCCACTATTATTTCAAATGACTTGTAGACCATTGGTACAACAGCTTTGACACAAGCTTTAAAAACAACAACAAACAAAAAACTATCATGACACAGTGTCCCTTCTCCTGATCTGTTAGCATGACCACAGATCGTGGCTCTCACTCCAGTCAATTCTCAGGGGAACCAAGAAAAGGGAGAGTGAACCTGGGAAGCCGGAGATTTCCGGGTGGAACATTCTTTCGGTCATTTCTATCTGTCACAGCACTTACCTTCTGCCATGGCCTTGATGTCATCAAGAACGGGGATCACTTTCGGTCTTAGTTGTTCATGAATTCCACCTCCTAGCAACGATTTAATATCTAATTTCAAAGAAGCATAAGGGAGTGTGAGGGTAGTTCCATTGATTTCCTCCCCTTACCACATATGCTCTTCACCACGCAGGATGCCCTTCCTGGAAAATTATCTCTCGTCTCTCCTGCCGTGAAATGCCCTTTATATTCTAGACCTTGTTTAGGCCTTGACTCTTGTGTGATTTCTCCATGTTCTTCAAAGCCCCCACACCAGCTGTGTCCAAGTGAAAAATCAATCACCAGAAACTCGCTATTTAATTGTACTAAGAACTCAGTGTTAATCGCCTTGGGCCATGACTGCCTGTGGCCCTGATCTCTTCAACTAACTAGACCAGGGTCTTTCAACACATTTGGGGCTGGATAATTGTTTGTCATGGGGACTGGCCTGTGCATTGTAGGATTTTTAGCTATATCCCGGGTCTACCAACAGATGACAGTAGCACTGCCTCCCCACCCTCACCTGGCTGGGACAACCAAAAATATCTGCAAGTATTGCCGAATGTCGCCTTGAGGGCAGAAGAGCCCCTGGCTGAGAATCAGTAAGTTAGGCTGTGTGTGAGCTCCCAGTGGGCATGCAGGAATAAACACTGCCCGGAACAGTGTGGTCCTGGCAGCGAAAGAACAAGAATGATGTTCAAGGCCTCGGAAAGCTTAAGCTCAAAACTAGCACAAGGTCACAAGCATTTCTTTTCTTTCCTTTTTTTACCATTAACATTTTTATTTAAATTTTACAAAGATTTTAATTACATATAATATTGCCATGGACCCTCCCACCAACCTCAGGGTATCTTTCTTTTTTTTTCAGTTACACTTGACATTCACGCCCACCCCTTTATTTCTGAAGCCCTCTGGTCTCTCAGGGGTCTGTTTCTGTCTTCAACAGTAGAGCGACAGAGACCCATTACTTCCTTCAAGGAGGCACAAAGAACAATCGCTTCTGGCTACAAGAAAGCAAAGGCATTCTTACAATAAACACTGAGTAACAAACTGCAATTTTGTCAGTAACTCTAGGGAATTACTTTTCTGTTTTTTTCCTACTTTCACACAGAAATTGTAGAAATAGCATACTTCATTTCTTAGTCCACATTTTATGGGAGGTGGCCATAGTGCCTTCTAGCCAAAACAAACAAACAAACAAAAAATTGAGGCAACTTTAAATTTTACTCACTGTCCAGATCTGAGAATGCCTTCTCCTTAGTGGTGGTATACTGGCCCAATACATAGTTGATTTGCTAAAAAATAAAAATAAAAAATAAAAATAAATGAACAAATAAACAAACAAATAAATAATAAATTAAAAAAAGAAAGAAAAAAGGAAAGAAAATTACATGAAACCTCTTCTAAGGTCCAAAGCCATAATAAAAAGAGATCTAACATACACAAATTATCTTGAATCAGAACATTTTGAAAAGAAAGCAGGTTCTTAGAAATGTTTATATTTTTCTGACACCCAGACTTCTTAATAATACTCCAAAGCTTATTGGCTTAATGATTTATAATTTCTCAGGTTTCTGTGGATCGTCTGGTCGGGGCTGGCTTGCCTGGGGACAAACAGACCCCCCTCTCTACAGGGCCTCTCATCTTCCAAGCGGCCAGCCTCTGAGTGTTTTCACAGTGTGGTCCTGGCAGCAAAAGAGCAAGAATGATGTTCAAGGCCTCGGGAATCTTAAGCTCAAAACTAGCACAAGGTCATGTCTGCTGCGTTCTTTGGGTCAGAGCAAGTCACAGGAACAGCCCAGATTTCAGGGGTTGGAAGGTTGGAAACAGACCCACTTCTTGAAGAGCAAAACTCTAAAGAATTTGAGGCCATTTGTAACCTATCACACTAAGACCGTTTTATTTAGTTACTGTGACTGAGCTGGGCTCCCAAGAGGTTGCTTACTCTTCTGTCTCCTGTGTCTTAGCAGCTCCCCACACCCTTCACAACGCCGGTACTATCATTTTAAAATAACTGTTGCCAATCTTCTCAGTGAAAATGTACATCATTTTTAATTTCTCATTTTTCCAATTACTAGAGTAAGGTTAAATATCTTATTATGTTTGGGGAAAGTTATATTTCCTCTGTAAAATGACTGTTCACACTCTCCACCTAATTGTTTATAGATTTGTTAAGAGCTTTTCATATATTTTGAAGTAAATAAGTTTTCCCCAAAGACATAACAATCTACTACCCTTCCGGGTTTGTGAAAGTAACCCCAAAGTTCACTAGCCACAATGGCTATGTATTTAATTTTGCCAACATTTTAGGGGAAAGGTTTCACTTTGGAGTATTTAGAATGACAGGTTAAAAATATTATGAAGACTTATTCACAGATTAGGAAAATAAAACATTTCCCTCTCTGCATTGCTATAAAACTATGGATAAAATTAGCTTTTCTAATTTCAATATTAAAAAATGCCAGCATCGTTTGCTCTTTTAGTTCCAAAGACATTTTAAAAAAAACTACAATATTTAATGTGTTAGTATGTTTTAGACTGAAATAAACTTGGAAGAATACATCCAGTGTGAGGCGACCCATGGGCTCAGGCGGGCTCTTAGTGAACCCAGTAGGACAGCATCCTTCTGTCCAGGTTGGTACCCATGAGCTCAGCAACATGTGTTTGGGCTGGTTTCTGCTCAGACATTTTAGAAAACGATGTTCTGAATAAACAAGACATCAACTTGCTTCTGGGACATAGAAAAAACATGTCTTCAGGCAATCCATTTCCCCTCGCCCAAAGACAACGTGTGTGTGCACTGGTCTGAGTACATGCACGTGTGTGTCCCCTTCCCAATCTACACAGGTATTAACAAACAGACATCTATAGAGTAGAAAGATTTCATTATCGAGTTAACTTCATGCAAACAACAGGAGTTAAAAGAAAGGATAATGGCACGCAAAGATTTTTCCTTTTAAAAAAATCATGAGGCCATTAAAATGGTTAAATACTTTTATAATAGGTACTATAATTTTATGTTACACTTTTATAAAATAAAATAACACCAATTTTGAAATTAAGCTTTTATACTCTTTTGGACATTACTTGCTGGGCCTTTATTTCTTCATCTAGAAAATTAAAAGATAACACCTGTCTACATTGATTCAGTGGCTTTCTACAAGGACCAAATGCAATTTCAGTTATAGACAGGAACTCTGAAAGGCCCCAAAGACAAAGCATCATGGGATATAGAGACTGTGGTTTTTACCGATGGAGTTTCATTCAGGAGAGTTCTCAAATCTCTGAAATTGCTGTCTGCCAGTTTCCGAGCGTTTTCGATCTGGGTCCTCAGGTGGTGGTTTGCCACAAAACCATAGATGATACCAACGCTGCAGGAAAAGCCAAGAAAAAAGAGCATTTACTGTGTGACGTCAGAGGACTGGCGAGGCCCAGGGTAGCACCGCAGATGTAAGGGAGCAGCGCTGCTGAGAAGAGCCCCCAGAAAGGCAGGACCTTCTTCCCCACCCGGCCCTCTCCACTACTACAGCCTTCCCCCGGTGATCCCATAATCCACCCACCCCCAACACGTGGGCCACAAAACAGGACTCCGTCCTCTCAGAGAAGACACATATCCACTTAGGATACATTGTTCTGTTAAATATTGAATTTCATAAATGGAACAATGTTCCTGAGAAATTGTGCAGGAAATAGTAATTAACAAAGGTTACACAACCCAGCACCATTCCTATACAGATGTGAGCGATACAGCCCCATTCCTATAAAGATGTGAATCAGGCACACCCTCCCATGCAGCACACACATGAACACACCCCACACACATACCTCTGCTCCCTGCAAAGGAGACTATCAGGAAAAATACTCAAATGATAAGACTGGCTTGGGCTTTCTAACATGTTTGGTTTCTCTAATGGTCTTTGTTAGTTTTCATATTGTCTGGGTTGAAAAGAAACACGAGTTACTTTAGTAGTAAAATGCTCTGTGAAAAGCTGCAAACCATAGTGTATATAGTACACCATTGCATTTTATATAAAGCACAAAATTGTGCAAAATGATGATGCTAAAATTCAGTGGTTGTCTTTGGGGAGGGGTAGCTAATGATGTAATTGGTGTGTTCACTTCATGGAAACTCATGCATATATATTTATGACAGGGACACTTTTCTCCACGGAAAATATAGTTCAATAATGAGTTTCAAAAACACTATATGAAAGGCATCTTGTATGAGTTTCCGCTATGTGAAAATAAGGAACATATGTTTCAAGCCAAAAAACGTCTACATTTAATCATTCTGAGGGTTTTTAATGTTGACTCGTTATTAACAATCTCCTGACAAGTTAATTTGATCAGTGGGTTTGTTTTTGTATCAAAGCTTTCCAACATTAAAATGTTACATTAAAAATTGTTAATTACCAAAGCTTTGTTGGATTTAGCCACTAGGTGGCAGTAAAGAATTACATAAACAACACAACACAATATTTTTACCTACAGAAGTCAACAAAATTGTTCAGTTTGTAACCATTCAATGGAAGGTGTGGCTAGAACAGAGTTAGAACATGGTTTTGATAGAACAAAGGGTTTTTTGCACTATACCAGTGATAGTTATTAAGTGAGGCACTCATGCCAAGTAAGACCAAATGACCCAAAATAATGACTTTGGATCAGTGAGAAGAAAACACTAGTTGGGTCATAGCAATGCATCTGGAGCTTTATTTACCATGCCAACTTTCAAACATCCATGACGAGTCAGGATCTCCACCTGAATACGCCTGCCCACCACAAGATTTCACATGGGGGGCCCTTGCTGTCTCCCCAGCATGTCCAAATTATTTGTCATTCATTATGCTCCAGGCCCATTCTGTCATATAAAAAGTCCAAATGAATTTGGGGAACAAATAGCAAGTCCACGTCTACTTGGGCTTCGCTGACCCCTCCCAGAGAGGAGAAGAACCTCCATGCCCTGAACTCCCAAGGGGCTCTCTCTGAAATTCTGATGGGCTATTTCTCACTTCATACTCTATTTTGCCTTTACTTTTACCTGTGTTTAATTTCTCTAAAAAGGAGTGGAAACTGCTTCTTTGTCAACCTCGCACAATGCTGGGTCTATGAGCCGTTGTGGGTGCTCGGTGAAGCTGACTTTGAGGACCAAGCTTTGTTTCATTTGGTCTATTTAGAAGATGAGCTGTATGTTTGGAGTGTCCAAGTCAGAAACTGTTTTTGTTCCTTTATTGAATAAATGCCTATACTCACAAGACCATCAATCAGTGAAATGAATTGCAATATGACACTGAATTTCAATGCAACATATTTAAAAAGACCCATATTTCTGCTAATCAATTATGGATCCAATTAAAATGAGAGCATTGATCATGTTTAAAAAACTGATCTAAACAGAATTCCGGAATAGAATTCAGCAACTGTCAAAGCTGATTTTCAAACCTATAACACATTGTAAATTTTATATTAAAATTAAGGATGGAAAATTCAAATGCCTACATGGGCAGGCAGAAAGAATGAAGGGCAAAGTGTGTGGCGTGGACCTATGGGAGCTGGGAGAACAAAGATGAGGGTGGGGGCAGCTGCTCTGCAGTTCTAGCAAGTGCCACTGTGATGGCAGACCAGTATTGCCAGATCTTCACAAAAATCTGGAAATCTGGATTCTTATGTCAAATCACCTGTTTTTCAATGTTAGCAACTAATCAAAGAAAAAAAATATAAATACCATGCAAACTAATTGGTCTCCATTTGCGCTCTAATTTAAAACTTCTACTTAAACACAAAAGCTGTCAAAAACATGTGCTATTATGCAATATAACAAAATCTCTTGAAATTTTATCAGAAGATAGGAATTTTATTGTTCTTGGCATATTAGCATTACGTCTTCTATATTTTATTATGGACAGACTAATTTTCTTACATATACACTTAAAGTTTTTAAAGGGTAAGGATAGAGTTTTAAAATTTGTAGCATTTTTTTTCTACCAATTTTTACTGACTTAATGAAATTAGCCAAAAAAAAGCCAAATAAATACTTTCAGTTTGCAACTAATTTCTTATTTTTTAAATATCATTTTTAAATTTCAATTTTAAGTAACTAGTCCTCTCATTCACATTAAGTCTCATGATTTCCAGGCATGCAAGCTCAATTTCTTTTCTGAAACCTTGTGGCCTCCAAGTCAGGAAATGACAATCACATCATAATAAAAAATGAACTTTGGAAAAGTACCCATCTTCCTGAAAATGACTGGGATTCAATTTTCGCCATGGTAACTGGCAAAAGTTGACTTATCATGCTCTAAAACTTGGAAATATACTGGAGAAATAAAGGCATGGCTGTTCCTTTTTGTTTATGTATAACCTTATTGAAATTCTGAAAAATACAGTGAGGACAAATAAAAAGGAAAGAAAGAAGAGGAAACTTGGCTTTTTCTGGTGTGAGACACATGTGCTTAAACAGTCTACAGTGAGAGGTGGAAATTCCATCTTCTACTGATGGTCAGAATTACATAAACATATGTCAACGTCTGGGGAATTCTAACATTCGCCGCTACCTATGGAAAAGCTCAAACAGAGAAAGAACATGACCACATATATTCCACATGTAGTAGGAGATTTTTCTTCTTAACACCTATGCCTTTCTCAAGTTAAAACAAAAGATTAAAAAAAATTTTATAAACAAATGGGATTATATGAAACTGAAAAGCTTCTGCACAGCAAAAGAAACTATTGACAAAATAATGAGGCAACCAACTGAATGGGAGAAGATTTTCGCAAACAGTTCCTCTGATAAGGGGCTAATATCCAAAATATACAAGGAACTCATGAAACTCAACAACAAAAAAACAAACAACCCAATTGAAAAATGGACAGAGGACCTGAAGAGACATTTCTCCAAAGAGGATATACAAATGGCAAATAGACATATGAAAAAATGCTCAACATCGCTAATCATCAGAGAAATGCAAATGAAAACCACAATGAGGTATCACCTCACCCCAGTCAGAATGGCTTTCATCAACAAAACAAATAGTAACAAGTGTTGGAGAGGCTGTGGAGAAAAAGGAACTCTCATACACTGTTGGTGGGAATGCAGACTGGTGCAGCCGCTATGGAAGGCAGTGTGGAGGTTCCTCAAGAAATTACGAATAGAATTACCATATGACCCAGCAATAGCTCTCCTGGGTATCTACCCCAAAAATATAAAAGCATTTCTCTATAGAATCACGTGTACGCCAATGTTCATTGCAGCTTTGTTTACGGTGGCCAAGACATGGAAACAACCAAAATGTCCTTCGATAGATGAATGGATAAAGAAGTTGTGGTACATATACACAATGGAATACTATTCGGCGTTAAGGAAAGATGATATAGGAACATTTGTGACAACATGGATGGATCTCGAGAGAATAATGCTAAGTGAAACAAGTCAGACAGAAAAAGCAGAGAACCCTATGATTTCACTGATATGTGGTATATAAACCAAAAAGAACAAGACAAACAAATGAGAAACAAAAACTCATAGACACAGACAATAATTTAGTGGTTACCAGAGGGTAACGGGGGTGGGGGGTGGGTGATGAGGGTAAGGGGGATCAAATATATGGTGATGGAAGGAGAACTGACTCTGGGTGGTGAACACACAATGGGATTTATAGACGATGTAATACAGAATTGTACACCTGAAATCTATGTAAATTTACTAACAATTGTCACCCCAATAAAATTAATTTAAAAAAAAAAAAGTTTAAACACAAAAGCGTGGATGAAAAATTAGAGTTCTCAAGACTAATTTAAAAACCAACTTTGATTTTTAATCGTAACACTTTGTATAGAGCCACCAAATGAAACTGAGTGTGATAAAAGGCAAGTGGACTACTCTGGCCTTCTGAATTTAAAAAAAGAGTCATATACAAGGATTCTTTATCAATAGTATCCAGTCTCTGCTGAGGCCACTGCAAGCCAGAGGCTAATAGCTCCTTTCCTTTCTCTTTCTGCCTTCTAGTTCTGCTGACATACACTCCCCTTTTATTTTATCTAATCTTCTAAATTTGTGCACATACTTTCTTTTCCTTTCTACTTAATATAATAATATAGAAACCTTTGCTTTCCCCAAATCTTTACTTTTCTGGACTAATTTTGATTACTTGCAAACAATACATAGCTAGTGTGCAACCCATGATGTGGAAACCAGTAGGGGTTTCAAAAGGAAGACAACAAAATAGCTATTCTCAATTAAAAAATTAAAGGTAAAAACATTTAAACTTCTAGTCTGAATTTAAAGTAAACAAAACAATCTCAAATACTACTCTTATTTAGACCTATGTATAATTAATATACAATGTATAAATAGTATATAATATATTAATGTATAATTAATATATAATTAATATATAAATTCAATGTATGATATAAAATAAACTAGTTTTAAATTTGTCACTAAGCCTCAAATAATTGATCAACATTAGTTTAATTATATTGACAGTTAAAATTGTGATTTTCAAATTAATAACTTTTATTTGGGTGGGGAAAAATATCTTAATGAATGTGTAGGAGGCTCTTTAATCACAGAACGTATTTTTTAAAAGAATTTTCTAAACTAAAATATTCTCAGGAGAAAAAACTTATCTAAATTTGTTTGATGGGTCTGACCTCTCAAGAATAAAAATATTGTAGCATTCATTTTATATATAAGTGAAAGCCAAGTTTATTTATGACTTTGCAGCTTGGTTGTTTATATATTTTGGTATCTAAAACATAATATAAATAATTCAACCAGAGGGTCAACTATAATATATAACACATAATTATATGTAATGCAAATAAAAGTTCAATTTAAAAATAGAAACCCAATACAGGATATATTCTTTATTCAAAATTAAATTGAAAGTCCATTATTACATATGTAAACATTTATTTGAAAAAGCTAACCCTAACCCTAACCCTAACCTCAACCTCAATCCTAACCGGAATCCTAAATTCAATCCTAACCCTAACACTGACCCTTTTACTAAACATACTATACCTAAACTTGACCCTAACCCTTACAAACAAAACAAAACAAAACAAAAACATTTATTAGGGTAAATGAGTAAGTACATGCAATAAAGAATTTTCCTGAAATGACATCATATGTGTTTATATCAAGTGAGAAATATTACATTGTTCAGTCAGTGAGCACACTAACAAGAAGCCTTAGCTAAGCGTAAGTATTTTCAAAGGACGCTTCTCATCTGAGCCTCATCTTGGCTGTCCGAGGTGTACCAAGGGGACAAACTGGGCTGTCCAAGTTTTTGTATGAATAAAGGAGGTAAGTTTCAGCCTCGCAGGACATGCACAAAGGTCTGACAGGTCTTTGGGCTATAAATGACATTTTTCTGGTAGCTGGGGAGGAAGTAACAGCTGTAGGATCCATGCATTCCTGAAAATACTTCAAGCGCAAAGCAGGCAGACAGGGACATCTGGAATTATCATTGACCCGATTTTAAGTTACCTTTCAGAATTCAATATGAAGAAACAGGCTCAAATTATTTACAGAAAGAGAGAGAGGAGAGAGAGAGAGAGAGAGAGAGAGAGAGAGAGAGAGAGAGAGAGAGAGAGAGAGAGAGATGCCCATACTCCCATCTCTCAGAGAGAACACAAAATAACCCTGGTGGTTAAACAAGGGTGCATGAAATTAGCTAACACATTCCCTTGGATCTGGTTTACAAGTATATTGTTAAAGTCTATTATTTCACTATTTTCAGTATAAGTATATCTTTCTTAACAAAAAATAATGCTCTGTAATAAGGGGTAACACACTGGCTTTTCGCTTTTGTAGGGATATTTTGGTTGTTCAATTTTAATCTCTAGTGTAATTACTTCTGTAGGTTATGCCTGACTATGGTAGGTGATTCAAAACTGCCAATTTCCTTCCCATAGGCAACGGCTGCTGTGGAGGACCTGGCAATCTGTCCACATATGCTCTATGCAAACAGAACCAAGTGTCTGTGTCTCCCTCCTCCTTTTATTTTTATCACTGGTACCATGTTCTACACATGATCTGCAACCTGCTTTTCTCACTTCATCTCACTTGGAGACGGTTTTGTATCAGCTTGTCTAGAGCAGCCCAACTCTTTCCAATGGGTATGCTGCATTTCAATGAATGGACAAAGCATACATCTTACCCAGCCCCTGCTGGTGGCCACACATAAAGAACTTTTCTTCCTGAATTTGCAGCCAGAACTTAAACTGTTCCATTTAATTTTGTTTAATTTCTGTTTAGGTCTGTTTTCTGCTTAAATTCCCAAATATCAGTTATTTAGCAAAACTTGTAAAATCTCACTCATGACTACCGAGCAAAGGTGGCACTTGGAGAAATGGCAAGGAGGAAGCACACTGTCATTCCCCACTGTCTCTGTGTCTCTTGGAGGCCGAGCGCCATTCATGTCGTAAGCACTTCGTTTCTGTGACTAAATGACGTGCTGGTTGAATGAATGAGGAAATGCGGAACGATGACCAAATATCACAACCAGGGGCCAGTGTCATGAAGTGCATTCCTCAGCTGAGGAATCTGATTTGGACTCAACAAAATGCCATCGTCCTAAAAGCAGTGTACTTCTGATCTGTCAGTTAGTTGGAAAACTTTTCGCGGGAGCAGCTACAGAACAAACATCTTAAATTGAGACGTGTATTCCAAACTTCAAGAGAGGGTAACAGCTTAATTGCAATTTCAAGAGAACTGGATCTATTATTTAAAAGTTAATTCAATTCTACAATACTCTCAAATTCCCAAATTCAGGGACTGTACCCCGCCTCTAAGATCCCCAGGGACGTACAAAACAACTAGCAAACACTTGCTCTGCCTTCCTGCAGGCTGCCTATCTCTAAACGCTATTCAAGAGAAGGGAGCTGCTGTTCTAGGAAGTAAATGCTTCCTGCAGTTTAAGATTTATCAGGATGTCTTCAAGATAAAAAAATAATAAAGGATTGGCTTATTACTTAAGTTAGGGAAGCATGATTATAATGATAACTTCTAGCCAGACATCTTCTAGATGTCTTCTAGTGACATCTTTTTGAACTGTTCTAGACAAGCATTTTTGTTCTCTCTTTTCTATTTTTAGGGTTTTTTTTAAATTGTTGTTTTGTTTTTAAACTCATGGGCTTAACAGTTAAAACATGAGATGCTCCTCACTGACCAAAAACCCAACCAACTGTTGTCCAAGATTCTACTTGCCTTATAAATATACAGACCACCAAGAGGGAGACTGCAAAGTATTTCCTCAGGAAGGTCCCATTTTTCTTCTGTCGCTGGTGCATTTCTCCGCCACACTTGTTACAGCAACGACACAAAGCAAAGCAAAACCCCACCAGAGGCATCAGAATAACAAAAAGCAGTCCCAGGACAGCACAGATAATAATCCCAATCTCATAGCGGATGATCTGTAAATGAAAGAAAAGAAACAGCACACACTGTGACACAAAATAACAAGAAGAACATTCCACGTGCACACACTTCATTTCCTTTACCCTGTTTCCTACCATGACTGGGTTTGTGTGTGCCCCTGAGCCTGTGCTTCCATATTGAAGCTCCTTCTTGAAACAGAGGAAGCAGAGATTCGAGTCATCAGAATATGGAACCAAACGGCTACTGTTTTCTTCCAACACCCAGGAAAATGTCCACATGCAAGGTCAAGTTGCAAATAGTTTAATTTCAACCCCAGAGGCAGTCTGTTTCTTTTTAAATGGCGCAACAGGTATTGGCAGAAGGACTTGCATAGTGAAGAACCTACATATAGGGGGCTTTTCACTAGAAAGATAGGACCAGTAGAAGTTATTAAGGAATCAAAGCGGTTTGGATTGGATCAATTCATGACAAGTTACCAACGAATCTGGAACATACATACATTTAGAAAAAAGGCTCAGACTTCCTGAGTCAGACATGGACACTCACCTAGTTCCCCCACGCATACACTGGGAATAATACTACATACCTTGTAAGGTCATTGTGAACATTACAGATAATATATGATTAGTTATAACGTGCCAAGTGAAATACCTGGCACAGAGGAGACACTTAATAAGTGGCAATTCTCCCCGGTGCTGCCTCTCAGACAGTTCCTGGATTCCTAGGAACTGACATGTCTTCTAGATACAATCATATGACCTAAACATATTTTCATAATCACTCCTGGCTTTATTCTGGGATAAATAAAAATTAATGCAACTGGATGACGAAACTTGATCTCTTTCCAATTCATGTACGCCGTTACTCACATTTCCACAAAGCAAGACATTTTTAAAGAACGGTAGAAAACTGTAGATTGGCAGTTTGTAACTAATGGACCAGCTGGTTAGCAAACGATTCTGAAGCCAAGCAGAGTCAAACGAATCACAAGTGTTGTTCCTAGGGACAGATGTGTTGGCTTGGGAGAGAGAACAATTGTACTTGGAGTCAGAAGATCTGCTCTCAATCGCAGCAGGGGCTTCTAGCTCCCTAAACTGGAAAACATTACAGTAGCACTAACCTCATAAGTATAGTGCTAGGGACATATAATGAAATGATTTAATGTGGAAACAATAAGGCAAGCGCCCAGAAAATATTCAATCAATATTAATGAACTCTGTGAGTAAATGCTCAAGAGTATTAAATCAGGGGCACATGGCACGTGAAAATTATCTGGCCCACCCAATGGCCAGGAAAAGTCATTATTTTCTGGCACTGTCAACACTTTCTTGAAAATTCATATCATTAGCCAACCAAGAAATCAGTCCCAGACACTCCAGATTCTTACATATTTTGCTACCATTTCTCAGCCAATATCTTAAATTATTTACTATTTTTAAAGGAATTTAAAATCCTTTCTGAATCTTAGGAAACACTGAACCCAAACTGAGGACAGAAGGTGTATTGAAATGTTTTAAATATGCCGCTCCTTTTAGCTCCAAATACAAATTTTATGTTTGATATAGGACCTTGCCTATGTTACTGACTAAACATTAGGTCATCAAACAGGATCAGGAACAAGGTACTCGTATGACATTTCAAGAGTTTAGTATGAGGCTGAAGTCTGGCAAGGACCTAAATTGTTTTCTGAAACACCAAGATCTCCGGAGCACTTTGTGGATTACGTTGAAGGGAAGCTCAAGATTTAAACTTGCCGAGATGGACCGCTATTCTTCCATGAACTGCTAAAACTGAAAGAGAAGACTAAAGACAATGGCAGAAACAAAAATGAACAAATCATGTAAATACCATTGCAGTGGAGATAACAGTGAAGCATAGAAAGTTCTGGCAAAGCCATCACATGACTCACTGGCTTTAAACAGAGCAAACGTGAAGCAGCAGACATGAACTTTACCTTCAGAGTCAAGACTACATTTTCTGGCTGTGGAAAACAAGGCAGATGAGGAGCGTAAGGCAGAGGCAGCATGCGGCAAGAAAACAGAAAAACTTATGTGAGTGATAAGCTATTATACAACGAGAACATTCATATCCCACACAGAGAAAACCAAGTGAGAGAAAGAACACCACGAGACAGGAGTATAAAACTTGAGTGTTTACCAGAGGAACAGTGTGGTGGGTAGAATCAAGGTTGGAACTTACCTCTGAATTCACATTTGAATTTCTTAAAAGGTTCTTAGTATGCTAGTCAGTTATGGACAGGAGGATGAGGGAGAAAGGTACAAAAGGTGAACACACTAACCATGTGGTCTTCAGAAAACAGAGAATCGGCAGCTTCCTAGGACCCCCGAGCCAAAGGCAACACCTTCCAAAGTGTCCTTTCTAAAATGAAAATCTAATGGTCCGTTGCCTTGCTTATAGCATGCCACAACTCACCACATTGAATTCAGACTTTGTAATGTGGTCCTATATTTATTTAATCCTGGCTTCACATCCCCATTCCTCTTGACCATTCCAGTCTCCAGAAAGCATCATGTTCTCTCTCCCCTCCTTCGCGTGGGGTTCCCTCAAGCTGCTTCCTTGTTCAGGACATTATTCCCATCCTTCTTCCCCTGATGAGACTCAAGTCTAAGCTCGGATGTTGCTTCCTCCAGGAAGTCTGTCTTGACAACCGAGCCTGGGTTTGCTGCACATCCCTCTTTTGTGCTGCCCTGTGGTCCCACACTTGTCCTTTCACAGCACTTACCCCACTTAGGGTGCCTGGCTCCCATGTGACCATTTCCTGAGCCATGCTGTATGCTCCAGGAGAGCAACACCATAATAGTCACACTCACCATTCTCTCCCAAGTGCCCAGCCTGGGACCTGGCACACAGTAATTGCCTATTCAGAATCAGATAAAATAATAAATTGAGGGAGTAGGACCCACTGCCTTAGACCAGCGATACCTAAACAGTTATCCAGAGATGGGGCCTGATGAGGGATGAGGACGGACTAGCCCTCAGTGAAGTAGAAAAACAAAGAAGTAATCAGTTTCCCAGAAAGCGAAATGTGCTCAATTTATAAGATGATCCTTTTTTTTTGGGGGGGGAGGGGTGATATGTATGAAGGGGACAAATTTATTATTGTTATGATTGACTTTCAATGAACTTTTGTGACAGAATAAAATTAGGTGGCTCAATCTTGTTCCCCAGATGACGGTTTTGAAATTGTCTGATTCAGAAAAATCAAAATTTGTTAACTATTACCTTAGATGGCAGATTTTCCCAGACGTGAAAGAAAAAAATGCTTATAATATTAATAACTTTTAAATGAGGCATCCAAAATGTTGGCTTGGACAATTCAGATACACTTGCCCCAGGGTCACATGGAACATTTTGAATGGCCCCAGGCCCCCTCCCTGGGAGAGGGCCCCACAGGCTTGTTACCTCCCCAATTCACCAGCATCAGCACCTCACAGTATGAGTAAAAAACACTGGTTTGGGGCTCTTCCCCTGGAGGGAGTGTCAGGAGATTTGGGTGAGAGCAGGAATCTGTCTCTAACATAATCCTGCCCTGTGTCACGGCTTCGACTAGGTGTAAGTCTGGGAAACCTGCTCTTAGCTCCCAGGGCTGATCATGCTGGGCTGCAGCCAGGGCAGAACCACCTATAAGCTACACCAGTCAGCTGCTTGTTTTGTGTTTAATTTTCCTGCCCAAGAGTCAGCCTGGCCCGATATGTTTGGTAGGGTACCAACAAACCCCTTGGTGGTCCTTCTCTGTGTCTACACTGGTTGTCATGCAGGTACGAGGCTATGATCAATGCAGTGAAGCAATTTGCACCGTCTCCACCACTCAGTGCCTGTGAATTCCCTACTCCAATTATTGCCCATTACCATCATCCAGGGTTTTGAAAAACATCAATGACCAACCAACCCTGACCAACTACATCAGAATCTCTGGGGTCGGGTCTAGGCATTGCTACAATGCTACTCAGAGCCGTGGTTACCTTATCGACAGAATGGAGATAAGAGGAGACCCTATTTTATGCGGTTATTGCAAAGGCAACTTAAGAAACCATGAGAAGCAACATGTTTTGTGCATTATTCTATTGTAAGCACTTTACATGTACTATTTAATATATGTTAAATGAGTAAATACACGTGAAACACTTAGACCAATGCCTGTCCAAAGTAATGCTCAATCAATAATAATAACAATAATAATATAACAATAATAATCGATGCACAGCATTATTCTCATCTCTGAGCTCCCATGAGCCTTAGATGATGACCCCAGTCATGGGCTATCTTGCACCGCCTTCTATCGAGATGCCACCTGAGAGTCCTAGATGATCTTCCCTTAGTTGGAAAGGAGAGTGTGTTCTTACAGGCAGCACGTCACCACCCTCTTGGAGGGTGAGAAACGGGAACCTATTCACTTACTTTTTGTAAAAATGTAGGGTTCCAAACATCACACAGCCTCCTGCACTGATGACCTGACCCTTACTAAGTGCCAATCCACATCCCATGACCGTTAGCGCTAGTGAGGTCGTGAAAGCAACAGGGCCAGGTCCCAAGCCCTGCACCTGCCCCCAAAGGAAGCTTCAAGAAAGGAAACGGTAGTGAAAAGGAAAGTAGACTGAGGAATGAAATGAATGATACAAACCAGGTAAATCTAAAGAAGAGTTAACTGAGAGAGGTTGGCGTGGAGACGCACCGTGACCACGTGGGAACTAATTCAGGAAGTCATCCCAAGGAAACTCTCTGTCCCTCCGGACACTGATCCACACAATGGACCACACAATGGACCAGATGGTAGGCAGTGGGCTTGCTGGGACAACTGTTCTCTGAAACGTGGGTGGCACTCAGGGGCTATCGCTGGGGAGTGATCGTAAGTCATATATATAATTGCCCCAAGCTATGCATTCTTTGAGGATGGGAATTGAGCTCTTTTATTTAATTGTACAGACACCACTTGACGAGCTAGGCTGAGAGGCTCTCTCTGCAGAAACCCCAGGTAAGCAGGTGAGGTGGGTGATGTTTCCCTTTGTTTACAATCAGCCAGCATGCGGAGAATCTGGAAAGGGGCCGCCCACCCTCTCTGATCCCCAAGGGGTAGTATTCAGGCGTCTGCAATACTGGCTGTGCTCGGCATGGCTCATTTTTGAATCTTGAGCACAGGGCATGGCACACACTGGGCATGCTAAATGTCCCGTAAAGAGATAGATGAGTTGCCCATGAAATGTCTACCTCAACACCTCTGGTAGGAACAGACTATTCCTGTGAAGACTAAATGAGTGGCTATTTGTAAGTCATACTCAAGGGTGTCTGCTCCATAGTATGTGCTACGGAAACGCTAGGAAACTAGGATTATGAGAGTTGTTTCTTGGATGTCTACAGCTTCATCTCTCTGATCCTCCTTTTTCCTTATAGCTCCAGAATTCCAAGTCCTATTTCCCTTCTAGGCTTCCATTTCTGCCTGTTCTTTTTCCCTCAGCAATAATCTCCTGCTCTAGCATTTTATGGTTTAACAGATAAAAGGCTGCCACACTCTGCCCACAGCTCAAGATGCATGATAGTTGTTTCTTCTAAATTAGTCACTTTAGGACTATATAGCACAGTGGTCTAGAATGAGCCTATTTTTTTCTTGGTAGTGTATTTCTTGGTTTCGAGTTAGTCTAGTCTGGGTACAAATCCCAGCTTTGTCATTTAGTCACTGGGTGACCTTGGACACGTTCCCTAGCCTCTCTGAGTATAGGATTTTCTTGCGTGTATAGTGCAGAAATACTTCTGTTTGGACACATGCCATTGTGAAGATTAGAAACAATGTAAGGCTCCCAATCCCGTGCATGGCAGACAGCAGACAAGAAATGGTATCTCTTAGTATCACAGAGAGGAAGACGACACAGTTTAATACACACTTGGAGAAGCTTTGTGCTTTGAGCCAAGTGTTTAGCAATGGAAGCAAGACCTTGTTTCTCATTTACTTGACTTGCCTTTAAGTCTCAGTATAAATGCCAGCTCTACCGTGGAGTCTTCCCTGATTTCCCCAAGTGCAAGTACACTCTCCCTCCTCTGAACCTTCACAGGCTTTTACCAGAACTTCTTATATGATGTGCACCCCTCTCCAACCTGCATTAGTCTACTAGTTACCTACTGCATCAGTCTGCTGGGCTGCCGTAACAAAGTACCACAGACTGCGGAATCGTAAACAAAGTATTTTCTCATAGTCTGGAGACCGGGAACTCCAAGATCAAAATCTTCTAATGCCTCTCTCCTCGGCTGGCAGACGGCTGCCTTCTCCCTGTGTCTTCTTCACATGGTCTTTGTCCTGTCTGCCTAAGTACTAATCTCCTTTTCTGACAAGGATATTAGTCAGACTGGATTAGCACCCACCCTAATGACCCCATTTTAACTCAATGACCCTTTCAGAGACTTTATCTCTAAATACAAAACCATTCTGAGGTACTAGGGATTTGGATTTCAACATACGACTTTTGGACACAATTCAGCCCATAACATCCATGCGTGTATCTTATCCCACAGCCTCTCCTTCACCAACTGCGAGTTCTTGGATTAAAGGCCATACTTTCACATGTCTGTACCCCTACCATGCATTGTTTCTAGTGAGTTCTCTGTAAATCTTAGTTAAATAAACACATTAAATTAAGTATAACAACAATGTCAGGGGGGAGAAAGGGCCCAAGGATCTTAACGTACTACTTTCAACTTTCAGCTACAATCAGAAGGGAGTCCGGTCTGTGAAAGGGAGCGTTTCCCTCCCAAAGCCAGCCCACCCCCCACCCCTTGGAACAAAAGGTCTGCACTTCTGAATGCTTCTGAACCTCCTGACAAAGGAAGTTCACTAAAAGAGCCCCAGCTGTGAGGTCACTGACCACCTGAGAGCTCAGCATAAGATGAAACACTGAGCTCAGGACAATGAGTGGGCCTGCCCAGGCCACTCACCCACACAGAGCTTACCTGTGTGACTGTGCTAATTAGAGAACAGGTGGGTACTGGCCAGTATGGAAGATGCTACTGGCCTCTCCCTGTCCCTCAGGCCTTAGTCACCTCGGTGTTCCTCAGACTTCTAACTTCTGCTATCTTTAACTGTGTGCTCCAAGGCATTTTCCAGAACCTTAAAAGGTCCGAAGTGCTCAGGGGTTAACATTCTCCCTCAGCCCCCAGTGGCCCATAACCTGTGCCTCTTTGATCTTGCTGTATAGATACCTCAGCTCCCTCCCCCTTCCGGTGGGCTAATTTGGACACAGTTGGTCTGTGGGGTTTCCCACAGCAGCTCTGCAGGATGAAGTCCCAGTCACCCCCTGTGGGAGAGGGTGTGAGGACACCGCTTTTATAGGCTGCCCTCCCGCCCCTGTAGGACCTCCCCACTTCCCAGTCAGGGTTCCCTGCCTCCCAAACAAATGACTTGCCCTTCAGTCTTTGACTCAGGGACTGCTCTTAGAGAGTCTAGCCTAACACACCCAGCATATGTCAGGTTAAAACCAATTAGAAGCTTCCCTCCCAAGGTGCTCTGGCTTCTTTGGTGTCTTTGCTTAACCAAAGTCGTCTTCCTTGGGTCACTGTGGGAAACACGACCCAAGCCACACCTATGGTAGGATTCAGTTCATTCATGTGAGCTCAGTTTTGTCTCCTCTCTGCACTCCACCCTCACCCCAATGGTTCTTATCAGTTTGCAAAGGCATCTGATGTAGAGAGGAAATCAGGATTCAAGGAACCCCGATTTTACAGGAACTCCAAATCTAATACCAAGCTGACCACAGTTGGGATTTGCCCAGCTGAGAATTCTGCCATGGACAGTGGCAACCCGACTCCAACTGCTTTTATCATTGTCTTGTTAACCACTTTGTACCAGGAAAGGGAAGAACAAAGTGCCTGGCCCTGCAGGACTAAGAGCCTGACAAACAGATTCAACTATTTTTTATTTTCATAACATTCAATGCAACACACATTTGCCTGCTTGTTTCACTGGCAACCTATGCTCATCATAAACCAAAATCAAAAGAACACATCCTTCAGTGTAGGTAGATGCCAGCGAAATGAATTACCAGCACCTGGGTATTATGTAGAGATGTGAAAGGTACCGTATGATGTTTTCTGAAAATACTGTCCACCTATCTCAGCAAGGCATGCAAGGTCCTCCTAGGATGCGGCCTCAGCTCACCTTTCCTTCCTCTGCTTCCTCACCCACCAGCCCTGTCCATGGGCTTCTTTCTTCCACACCATGTCCTCGTGGCTTGTGTGGTCCCCGCAGCCTGGAATGCCAGCAAAGCCACCTACCGCCCCACCTGCTCCAGCGCTCCTTATCCTTTTTATAACAAGTCCCAACTTCTGGTAAGAATGAATTATTTTTCCTCTACGCTTCTCTGCACATTACGTATAAATCTAGTTATTTCCTTCTTCTCCTTCTTCCCTTCTTCTTTAAATAATTAGATACTGTCTCTGCAGCGTGCCTTCTGAGACCTGAGGTTATCTTGCTCATCTCCATAGTCCTTCCAATCCTAGCCAAGTACACACACGGAGCGCTCAAAAACATTGTTCAAACGGGAAGCTACTTTTTAACAAACGATCTTCTAAAACAAAGTACCCATCCTTGTTTCTAAGGATGTTCAAACAATTCTACAGTTGACCCTTAGACAACATGGGTTTGAACTACCCAGGTCCACTTATATGCACATTTTTTTCAATCAATACATACAGTACTATACACGTATTTTCCTCATGATTTTCTCAATCACATTTTTCTTCGCTTACTTTATTGTAAGAATGTAGTACATAATAGATATAACATAAAAATATGTGTTCATCGACTGTTTATGTTATTGGTAAGGCCAAGAGTAGGCCCTGAGGAATAGGGTGAAGAAATAAAATGGAGTCACTATAACCAAGCTGCTAAATTACTGAAATTAAATAGGTTGAGGTCTCAGGAAACAATTGTATTCTTGGTTTAACCACCTGGGAACTTCAACTTTTGAACTTCCACATCCAGTGTCAATGCCCGGATGTACAGCCACCCTCCAGACAACCCTGTGGTAACCCCTGAAGGACTAAGGAAAGAATGTTCACGTATTCGGACCACCTGATATTCATTATCCAGACCACTGGTCATCTAGTGGATCATCACCTCGGACCAATCCAGAAGCTAAGAAGGCAGGACGTATTAGTCTCAAGAATGTGACGTTAGTGTAACAACTCTGAACTTTTCTTTCTTCTTTAGAACACCTTCTGGGTTTTGCCTAGTTGTGTTTCGGTTGGCAAGGTTTAAGACCCATGAATAAATCTTTTTCATTCACTCATAGCAATGCCTCCAGACTCTTTTTGAGTTCATTCGACAGCGATTGGTACTTAAGTTTTGGGGGAGTCAAAATTATACATGAATTTCCAATTGTGTGGGGGCATTGGCACCCCTAATTCTCACGTTGTTCAAGAGTCAACGGTAGGTAGAGCTCTCCCCCCTCAGCTAAAAAGGTAGCATAACACTTCCTTTATGGGAATCTTCATTTTTAAATAACATAATTTGAAAGGTGAATGTTTCTTCAAACACAGCTTTTGTAAATGGGATTTATAAAAAGTTTCAATATTCTTTAGAAATTCCTAGTCAGAAAAGGTTACTAAGTTCACAGATTAAATAACCAGTTGTTTAAAGATTTACTTTCAAGTCAGCCAAAATTTTGCTCATGCTTATTTTAGCAACAAATATATCAATAAAAATTACCTTCTCATAATCAGTTGAGAGGTCAAACTTCTTTTGTATTATTTTCCTTAAAATATCTGGGAAAAGAAAAGCCACAAAACAATAGCAAGATTATTTTTTCAGTAAAAAATGTAAAATGCATATTTAGAAAATAAAGGTCTATATATGTTCACAAATTACCTTTATATACCATGTTTCTCTGCAAATAAGAACTAGCCGGAAAATCAGCTCTAATGTGTCTTTTGGAGCAAAAATTAATATAAGACCCAAAAAATTAATATAAGACCGGGTAATATAATATGATATAATATCAGGTCTTATACTAATTTTTGCTCCAAAAGACGCATTAGAGCTGATTGTCCGGCTAGGTCTTATTTTCGGGAAACATGGTAGTATTCTAGAATTATTCCTATTTCTTAATGTAGGTAAATAATTGAGCTAACGAGACTCTAAAGCAAAGACTGTAGGATAAATATTTCTGACTCACTATTTTGCCAATGGCAGAATTCGAGGGTTACCATTTTTAAGAGTTTTCAGTTTCTCACAATATACTTTAATCTAGACCAGCAAACCACATATACTTCGTTAATAATCACTGATAAAAACATTACACCGAAATTGCTAATTCTTAATTATTTGGAACTATGAATGCAATTTTTTCTTTAATAAATTCACATTTATATAATGTTTTACAAATGAAAGGAATCTTACAATTAACCTAACCTGAGAGTTCTGAATCGCATGGGACATCTCTCCCTTCCCACCTCTAAACACTGCATGAAATCCTGAGATGTCATACAAAATTGGACTTTTTTGTGCCTGTTCATTTGGGGCATTTTCAAATTCTGACATAGGTTAAGAACCACTGCCCATTCTGACTCCCTAATCTAGTAACGATATGGCAAACCAGAAGCCCAGACAGGGAGAGTGACTTGTCCATATTTATTATGTAAATATTAATTTTGTCCATCGCTGTTCATTTTTTTCTGCCAAAAGTGTTCCAATGTTATAGTGTCTTGTTTTAAAGGTTTTTAAAAAAGTCTTACTGAAGTTTTATATTCAGGTCATTTTAATTATTCTGTTGCTTTTTTTCTACCTGACGTTTTCTAGTTTCTTTAACCAGATGCAACAGGACAGAATTATTCAAATGAAGCCTAAAATGAAGTTATAGACTTAGAAGCATTATGGTGTTCAGCATTAAAACTGGAGATTAAAATGTACAGAACAGGTTTTTCTGTAGGAACAAACTTTAGAGAGTGAATCATTTCTTTCCCCTAAATGTCAGGTTAAATTTATTATTTGCACTCAGAACTCTTATTAACAGAAATTGCACACACACACACACACACACACACACACACACACACACACAGAGTCAGCCCGCGCAGACACTTAAATGTTTGCAGGGAAATGTGATCAAGAGCATCAGTAGGGTTAGGTGTCTGTCTGTGGAGACAGCATAGTATCTCCCTTTGACCTTCAATTGTGACATCCTAAACTCACCCGGTGTGGACGGCCCCTGTACTAAGAATGACGTAATCTGTTAATGTATGCATTAAATCAACACTGATCAAAATGAAAGAGATTATTCAGATTTTCACCAAAAGTATTAGTTTTAGAAGTAGAATAAAATGATATTCAAGTTCGATTTCGAGGCATAAAAGCTAGGCTTGTAAATATATAACCTTAATAAATTAAATATTAATTAGAACACAACTCTCTTTCCAGGCATAAAAGACTTTCCACAGGATCTTAAAAATACATTGGACAACTTGCCCCTGTCTCGACTAAATTCCTGAGGGGACAAGGGGCAGGTAGGCAAACCCACTGGAATGCCTGACAAGTCCAGATAAAACACAAACCTAGACAGTTCCAAGAGTGTGAACTTCCTGGATGGGCTGGCATTACACAGGGTGTGGGAGAGCAAGAGGCCTTTTGCCCTAAGGAAGGTATTTAGGGCCGTGCTTAGTATATGATGTGCTCACTTGAAAACGTTACCCTTTTCACCTCCACTCTAGTACCATGCACCCTCAGTGCTCTGTCCTTTCCAGGCCTTCTGCTTGTGGCACAGAATGTGAGTGCTCAGCAGAACTCATGGCACCCCATTTTCTTTGGCCCGCTGCTTGATTACACAACCCCCTTGCAGGAAGGTAAGACCATGTGACTTGAGTTCTGGCCAGTGGCATGTGGGCAGATGTGTGTGCACAACACTTCCAGCTGTGGCCTCTGAAACCTCTCAGAAGACCATTAATGCTTGGCCTCTTTACCCATCTCCCACCCAAATATGGAGGATCCAGTGGAGAATTCTGAAGCCCAAAGGAATGGCAGAACCATTGGACAGAGCAAGCCCAAGGGTCCAGACCTCTCTACTCCACCACTTACTCCTGCATTGGAGTGAGCAGTGAGAAATAAGCACTGGCACTGAAATTTTGGCTTGTTTGTTGTAGAAAATGGTGACGCTTACCCTCACTGAGAAAGCTTTCGCCAGTTGAGACACCCAACATTTTCCTGCTATGTGTACCCTCTATCTGTAGCCTATTCTACCAGCTTTGACCAAACAAAGGTTACCTCATTTTTCACAGTAGAGGATATACAGATACATATCACACAGCAGACTGAGACTGGGGGAAGCCAATAGCTTGGCACTCATGTAAACTGAGATTTTAAAAGCTATCTTCTTAAAAGATTGAAATTTCTGTATTCATACAAGAGAATGCATGAAAAGGCATTTGAACCCAGAAAAATCACTGCCAAATGCAATGCAATATAGCTCAGACAAAACTCATCCTGCCTGCTGTTATTCATGGGTCTACAAAGCCCTGGGAGTTATCCACGTGCCTGCCTTAAACGACCATAACCCCTTCAAAAGCTTCGCTACCAACTGAATTTTCCTAATCTACAAAACACATGTTCATACCCAGTTTAAACCACGGATTCAAGCGTGTCTCTGCTGCCAAAATATTTAAAGAAAATGCTCTCGGGTTACAGTGTTATTCTGGGAAATGTGCATTAAAATGGGATTAAGACTAAGTTGGCTTGAGATCTTGGTACCCTCTCCAAGAATAATGTGCACAGAATGCCGTTAAAATGGGTGGGGAGAACCAGGTCCAGCTGCTTTTTCTGGAGGAGAGTGAAGATTTATATCAAGATACAAAATTTGGTGGTGAAAATATAAACTTTTATGTGATTTGTATGTGGTCCCCAGCATTTTCCCCAGAGCTCCCAAAGGGAAGGGATCTTAGATAACAAACAGAGGTAATTCAGTATAATCAAATCTGTTCTTCCCTAATTGGTCTAGGCTTACTGGGTTTTCTTTTCAGGCTTTAGAAATTCCTGATTCACAGGAATGTATCTCATTAATTCAAACAAATTCAGAAATTTCTGGTTATTTGGATAATTTGACTTAGTTTACCTTTTACCAAGAAAAATGTTTAAGAAGCCAACTCAGTTGCAGGAAAATGTTTAAATCTGTGTTGAATCAGCATAGTAAAGGGTGATCAGTTCTGATACCTGAGAAGTTAATGGAAAAAGAAAAGGCAGGAACTGGTGCCTCGGACTTAACTTCAGGCATATACATACACATCTATTTGCCCAACATTTGATGAGAAGTCAAGGTCCTTTTTTGAGTGTGAGTCCACTGCCTAGAATGGAGGTAAGTTAAGATAGCACTTATGGTAAAAGAAGCTCCTCACTAATTTAAAGGCTGACTCTGTCAACCACCCCATATCCAAGCCACAAGCTGAGTGTTGATGAAAATGGCATCAGTGGCTCACAAAATTACACCATCTACACATAGCACGAGTATTTCAGAGAAAGCACTCAGTGATCATAGACTCTGCCTCAAGATAGGAGGGGACTTGGCTTAGCTGATTCTTCAGTGACTCGAATGGGGAGAGGACTAGCCTTTTCTCTAACTACATACTCCTCCCCACCCTCATCCCCAAACATCGGGATAACCGTCTGTGTCAGTCAGGGCTCTCCAAAGAACCAAGACCAATAAGAAACAGAGATGCAGAGAAAGCTAGAGATAAGATAGAAATACATATAGAAAGATTTATTTTAAGGAATTGTCGGGGATGAAATCTTTAGAGCAGGCTGGCCGTCTGGAAACTCAGGCAGGAGGTCATGTTACACTCTTGAAGCAGAATTTCTTCTTTCTCCAGAAATCTGTTTTTGCTCTTAAGACCTTCAATTGATTGGATGACACCCACCCATGCTATTGAAAGAGATCTCCTTCACTTAAAGTCAACTAATTGGAGGTGTTACCCACATCTACAAAATTCTTTCACCACAACACCTAGCTTAGCGTTTCATTAACTCCCTGGGAACTACAGTCTGGCTAAGTGGACACAGAACGTGAACCAGGACTCTGGCCACGCGTGTTGGAGCAGAGCACGTCAGAGCAGGCCCGCTGCATGCAGATCAGGCAGACTCCCCACCATTAATGGCAACTCCTGACACGTGAGCCCCTGCCAAAGCGAAGGATCACAACCGAGACCCAGTTAGTATAAGGGCAGGGACCACACGTCGTCTCAGAGGACAGCTAACCTTGAGAGATTGCCCTTAGCCACTCCCCAAAGCTGACTTATGTTTGGTGTGCGCTGAATTCAAAGGCAGGCAAGTAAATGTCTTTTGAGAAGATTTCTGTCTAAAATGACAGAACAAAATTAGTTTGTTACTTGCAAGGTTAAGTGTCGCTTCTCTGAAGAATGCACTTCGGAAGCCCATCTTCCCAGCAGCCCTGTTTGGTTGAATGTGTTCACTCTCCTTTGTCACTGGGATGAATATGACCGGCCCACTCCTTAAGTCACATTTTCCTGTGGCTGGTATGGGTGAGGCTGGGCGCAAAGAAATGATTTTGGGGACCCAAAGCATGCAACTGCCTCTGACCTTGGAGTTCACCAAATCCCTCGAGTAGCATATTTCCTGCTGCCTGTGATGTGCCTGTTTGAATTTAGACTGAAGTGATACGCATTTTCGCAACCACTTGACACAGCCAACGTCCTGCACTCTTCAGTTTCATGGAGCACTTCATTCTACCCTTCAAAACCTCCATCAACATGACTAAACTCTTTGGTTTGGTTTTTAATAAAGAAATTGATGCTTCAGACCTTTGGAAGCCAAGCCGGGTTTATTAGGACTTATCAAATGTATTCCTGCTGCCTCCAAGAATATAATCAAGTATCAGGAGGGTGAGCCCCCTTTTTCTTTATTTAAAATACAGTCCGGTGGGTACCAGAATTATCGGAGGGATTACTTCATAAATCATATACATGCCTAACCACTAGGCCATACACCTGAAACTAATATAAAATAATATTGAATGTCAACTGTAACTTAATAAAAAAATACATCTTGAGAGTATAATGCTAAGCAAAATAAGTCAGAAAAAGCAGAGAACCCTATGATTTCACTGATATGTGGTATATAAACCAAAAACAACAAAAGAACAAGACAAACAAATGAGAAACAAAAACTCATAGACACAGACAATAGTTTAGTGGTTACCAGAGGGTAAGTGGGGAGGGGGGTGGGGGGAAGGAGATGAGGGTAAGGGGGATCCAATATATGGTGATGGAAGGAGAACTGACTCTGGGTGGTGAACACACAATGGGATTTATAGATGATGTAATACAGAATTGTACACCTGAAATCTATGTAATTTCACTAACAATTGTCACCCCAATAAATTTTAAAAAAATACACGTGGGAACCCTTGATGTGCTTTATACTTCATTACAGCTGTCAACATGTGACTGTATAGTTTTTAACTGACTGGAGCTGCTTGCTTCTCCCTGAAGGCCTGACACACATGGACTCGTACCAAAATGAATGATGCACTGACTTTCTCTCCCAGGAAAATGCTGCACAGGAAGATATCCTTATGCAAACGTCTGGGACCAGTCTGGTCCTTGCAGCTTTCTCTCGACCATGGTTCACACTGATGCATGCATTGGGATTTCATTTTACCTTCAAGCAGCAGACAGCCAAGTTTGTTACTGGCCTGGGTTGCCCTTAAATCATGTCACATTCCTTCAGAGGAAGCAGGCACTCAGGTTGCACAAGTGAAGGGGGACTTTTGGGGTCTCCTGGAGCGTGGAATCCTCAACACAGCTGCATGTCCGATAAGGCTCGGGGCTCAGTGGCCTCCCTAGTGAGGGGGTGCTGGCAAAGGGCCCCTGGACCTGGGCCAGGCGGGACAGCTGTATTGTCAGCCCTGGTGAATCCAAGGAGAGGGGGCAGGGAACACAGCTGAAGTATCTGTGGATTCTTTCTGGTCTGTTTCCTTCCCCAAGACATTCCTGGAAAGTGTAATTCAATTGACAGCCTTTGCCTCTGCTGTTCACTGGGAAAAGTTTGCCTTGAGGATGTGGTTTGAATTCCATTTTTTGGTCTTTACCAAGGTCAACACGCTTCCACACACAGTCCTGTGAGAATGTAAATCATCTAAACCCCATTTTGTTCTGCTGTGTGACAGAAGGCTCATATATTGACAATCGCCTCTCTGCAACAGGGGACAGAAAGAGGCACTAATAGCAGAATGAAGGAGGACTTTTTTTTTTTTTTTACCCCTGTATATACTTTGAGTTCACTTTTAATTTTTAAAAGAACATTTTGAAATTTTGAAATGAATTACTTTTATTGACATACTCTTCTAACGTTTCTCCTTCCCCAAAATCATAAAAAGACATAGTTCTTAATACTATTGAGTTAAAATTCTACTTCCTATAAATGTAATCATATTTTACAACATCTTGTGTGGGATATGTGCTCCGGAGTCCTTTTTAGAGTATTTCAGCATGTAGAATTTCTCATTAAAAAAAAAAAAACTGAAAAGAAACGAGGCTATAATCTGAAAACTTTAGATACTACCCAATAAATAATGATTGCAAAAGAAATAATTAAATATTCAAGATCTAGGAAAGCCTGGTTTTGTCCCAACAAGTGTTTGCTTCAGGCAAAATACACTCTTCCAGTGTTTTGTTAATAACGTACCAGAGCCAACTTTCTTGTGGTTTTGTACCCATCTCTCTCCTGCTTGCGCCAACTGAGTTGTGGGCTTTCTAAGAGTCTCGTGTGTTTGTCCTCAAACTGCTTTCTGCTAATTGTACTTGTGGCGAGTGCATGATTTAATTAAATATTACGTAAACAGGTAAAACATGACTACAAAAAGCAAAGGTTGTCATTTATACAAATTCTTTTAAAAACTCAGCACAGCGTTTTTTTATGCTTTAAAAAACTCAGTCAAGAGGCATTGTTTTAAAAAAAAAAAAGGAGCTGTTGAATTCAGCGTAGCAGAGGCAACTGGAAAAGCTCAGAGAGAAAACCAGTAAAAACACTAGAAAAAAAATCAGCCTACATTTCCACCACAAGTTCTTGTTACTGGCATAAAACACAAAGTGGAAATCATAAAAGCTGTGTTACCTGGGAAATTCCTATCAGGAGATTCACACTCACCAGACGTTAAGATTGTTCAGTGGGGAATTAGGAGGTAGGAATTTGCAGAACAATGCCCCTCTCACCAGCGGGGAGAACTAGGCAGGTCACAGATGACATTGTTGCTTTTCCTTGTCCCACCAGAGAGCTGAGGCTGCAAAGCAATCAGTTCTAAAGAGGACGAAGTCCTCCGAGGAGAGACGAGGGACACAATTTCCTCTTTGAAGCTGGTAAGAAGAAATCACCGAAAATGTTCACAAGCTCTTGAAGGCCGAGTACGGGCTAGCATGCCCGTGTGGAAGGTTCTATAAGTTCCAGATACAGCAAGGAGATTCCCTTTGCTTGCAAGCCCCTATGGGTGCTCATGAGAGAGACTGGGGCAGTCTTTGGAGAAAACCTGGAGAATGTCCCCCCAACGGTATGGAGGAGGTGATGGGCTGTAGCTTGGGGACAAGCACGAAGCCCCATCTATATCCTTAGATGTTTCTCTCAGATGAAGCAAAAGCCTTAAAGTCATTGGGGTGAGGCAGTGGACCCTCTCTGCCCCGTGGCCAAGGCAAACCCCATTGATTCTAAGGTAGGAGTACAGGCAAAGCTGCCTGTGGGGAAGAGATTGGAATCCCCCTGCCTGTAGGACATGGGGAAAGGCCCATTGTTGCGGGAGCACGGAGCAGTAGCAAAACCTTTCCATTCTGGGGGAAGGAAAACACCTGTAGGCATGCTACCATTGGGATCAGGGCATAAAACTCTGCTCCATCACTGACAGCGACTCCAGCTAACAGTTTAGCTGCCATGTGGAGGAGGTACAGGAACACTGAGAACGCCCCACTCTTCTTCCCAGGCTCAGAGGCACAGGGTCTGCCTAAGCCTGAGGCTGGACCAGGATAACAGACACGCCCTGTTGCCTCCCACCAGGAACCTGGCTCCAAGTGACAAGCACTTCCATCATGAGGGAAGTAGCAAAAGCAGGAGGGGGCCTTCTGTGGCACTGCTGAGTAGGGACAGCTAAAAGCTGAGGGTGAGACAGGAACACTGAGTAAAATCGTCTGGCATGCCAGGCCCCACACTACACTCAAAGTGGCTGCAGTCCACCGTCGAAGGAATTTAAGCTGTGGTACATTGAAGGTGATGATGGCAGCAAACCGACTCAAACCAGGGCAAGTCCTAACCAGAGGGACTCAAGGTCCCACACTAACAGCCTGATGGGAGAGGACGCATGTCCATATCCAGATACATTCACCACAGTTTCCACAGTTCTACAGGCGGTATCCCGCATTCAATAAAAAATTATAAGTCACACACACACAAAAACACAAAAGAAAATAACCCATTGTGAAGAGAGAATACAATAGAATCAGACTCAGACAATTCAGATGTTAGAACTTTCAATGACAGAAACTTAAAAAGAAATGTTAAGGGGATTTATATTTATAATTCATGGTAAAAGGAAATGCTTAAGTATATATAATTTTTAGGATTCCCTGTATTTACCAACTTTAACTAACCATCAGTCATACTCATGTTGAATAAGAGGGCTCTGCTCTCCTTAAATGTTTTTTGTTTTTGTTTTTTACTATAAGTCAGCCCAGGGGCAATTCTCTAAAATTGTAATGACTGGTCCTGCTCTGTCCAAATCTCCAACATATGGATTTTATTTCTTCCCTTGCATTCTAACGTTCTCAGAGTACTTTAGAGGGAAGGGAGGGGAAGTAAAGTGTGTTAACTGGGCACTATGAATCACTCTCTGAGCTTAGTGCTTTCGGCCGTGTGGCAGAGCAGGAAAGGCATGAGATTTAGGATCAGTCACGCTCCAAAAAAGTGGCTGCCTCCAGTACTTAGAAGCTTTGTGACTGACTTGTATATGGGACCAGAAACTCTCTGGGCCTCTGTTTTATCATCTGTAAGTTGGGGAGAAAGCAAATTGCTCCTTGTGAGCTTATCAAAGAGATTGCAAATGACGTGCGGTGGCCATTTAGCAGACTCCTCCTACAAATTTTGAGAGGAAGGATTGTCATTCTCATTCCCAAATGTGGAAGCTGGGGTTCAGGAAGGTTCAGGAAGATGCAGGAGAGCACTCAGTTAATAAATGGTGGGGCAGGAATGCAAACTCAAGATCCTTTTAATGCCAAAGCCTGTGCTCTTTCCACAAGGCAACCCTGTGTGGATTCGGATTGCAGGTCCAGCCTTGCCATCTGTGGGCATGTGGAATGACTTGGGCCATTGGCTTCAGTTCTCTATGCTTTTATTTCTTCATCTGTAAAATGGGGTTAATAAAACTAACTTTGCGAGCTTATTCTAAGCCATGTAAATACTATGAGTAAAGCACTCAGAATGGTACCTGACACAAAATAAATGCCCTCAAGTGGTGGGGGAGGGGGAGGTGGTGGTGATGGTGATGATGGTGGCAGCTGTAGTGGTAGTTTATGAAAAGATATATCTCTGGGCTTCTCAATCCAAGCTAAATATTAACAAAACATCTACTAATGGCAGGTAAGAGGATAAGACTGGGAGATGAGAGACTTTGGTCTTAGTCCCAGTTCTCCATTTACTGGCTTCATTATATTCAGTACATCCTTTACATTCTTGGGGCCTAAGTTTTCTCACATGTGTGATAACGTGGTCAGACTACATTCACAAAAATATTTACTAGGCGTGAATGTGTCCCAGACCCAGTACTGGGTGCTAAGATACAGAGATGAAAAGATACAGTCCATGCTGTTAATGGGCTCATACAGGGATGACATAAACAGCCCACTGGTCTGGCGGATACAGAGATAAAAAGAAGTAGACGTGCGATGTGGGAGGATGCGGCCATGCAAGGTTCAGTATCAGCGGGGTAGGGGAGGAGAGTTGTGGGGAGGGAGGAAGACTTACCAGAGCAGGTGATATTTAGACTGTCTTAAAAGAAGAGTGGAAATGTATCCAATTATTAAGTGACAAGGAAGAAATGTCAGGGAAAAGGAACAGAAGGTATGGGTGCAAATAAAATGACTGGTTTAAGGAATTACAAATAATTGGTATTGCTCAAATTAAAAATCCAAGGTGGGAGATGAGGAAAGACAGAAAATTAGCATAACAGTTAAGAACAGAGAATTCCAGCCCTGTCATGTAATGGCTACGTGGCCTTTCGCAAGTCGCTTAACCATTTTGTGCCTCAGTTTCCTCATCTGTAAATGTTAAGCTATCTTGTCAGTAAGAATCTGTTGAGTAGTGGGAGGCCATTAACAAATAATTATCTCTGAGCTCCCTAAAAACTCTAAATATCCATCACCCTGTTAAGGATGTATCTACCGTGTGTTAAGCCTTCGCCGAGCTCAAAATGAGCTGATATTTATGTCATAAGATGCTGAGTGGAGGGCATTGGCTTGGGCATGGGTTGAGTGGGAGGTAAAGCCTCACCGGATGTGCTTTGGGAGTTCAGACTCCACACAAGGTCCCGTCTCTCTGGGATCGATAGTAGACCCACATTGGCTGACTGGTCAAGGTGGCCAGGCCCAGGGCTGTCTTTGATCACAAAATGATTTTTCTAGAAGCAAGTAAGCTGGGACCTGACTCCTGACTCCTGACGCCGGTCGAGTGAACCCAGCATTTTAACAACAGTCTTCCAGTTATTCCTTGTGGCAGGGATGAGAGCAGAGTTAGAAACTCAGAATGAGACTGGGATTAGTAAGAGCTCAGTAGCCCCCCAAAGACAACTTCCCAAATCCAATACAAATATGACATCTGCTTATTTGCTTTGAATCTCTCCTACATAAACTTCCCGAGTGACACAAAACAAAACCCCAAATGAAGAGAAAGGGAATGAAATAACCAAAGACCATTAAATTCTTTCAATTTTAACACAAACCAACTTCTGCTGGATTTCTATCTATAGGCATAGAGATTATTAGCTATGGGACCAGAAAATCGGCAGCCAGTGGAGATGAAAAGGAATGCTTTATGGGGTGGCTGGTTAGCTCAGTTGGTTAGAGCACAGTGCTCTTAACAACAAGGTTGCCGGTTCAATCCTCACATGGGCCACTGTGAGCTGCGCCCTCCACAACTAGATTGAAACAACTACTTGACTTGGAGCTGATGGGTCCTGGAAAAACACACTTAAAATAAACAACAGTTAAAAAAAAATGCAGATGATGCTTAAAAATTCTAAGCTCCTTAAGAATAGAAATAGTACTGTTCTTTGGGCCATTTCTAGAAACTGTCAGAAGTAAGAAATTTAAGTAATAAATTTTCCTAAATACATTATATCTGCATTTAAAAAAAAAAAGAAAGAAAAAGAAAAGAAAAGGAATGCTTTATGATAGCTCAGCACTTGGGGGACCCCCACTGAGAATTCCAGGCCCAATAAAACTTCCTCAGTAATTGGAGAAGCTCAGGGCTCCCTCCCCTATTTCTATATCTGTATGTAAAAACATACATTCACTGAACTCCCACAGAATCCAAATCCTTTAGCTCTGTTCAGGCCACTCACAAAATCACCACTGACTGAATCCTTGGGAAACCCTAGACTATGTGGGTTTACCTCATTCCCATAACATGGTACCAGGATACTTCTGATATAGTAGGAAGCTTACTAACTACTACCGTATTTCCCCGAAAATAAGGCCTAGCTGGACAATCAGCTCTAACGCGTCTTTTGGAGCAAAAATTAATATAAGACACGATATTATCGTATCGTATCGTATCGTATCGAAGACCCGGTCTTATAGTAAAATAAGACTGGGTCTTATGTTAATTTTTGCTCCAAAAGACTCATTAGAGCTGATTGCCTGGCTAGGTCTTATTTTCGGGGAAACATGGTAACAAATGGGGGAAAGAAATAATAGAACATTACCATTTTATAACCACCACAGTGATGATTTATTAAGGCAAGAATATAATCTATGGATGCTAAAAGCACTAGGCAAATGATTGTTGGGGAACAGGACAGGATACGGAAAGATCTGGAAGATACCACTTTAACCAAATCATCAAACTTAATTTCACCAATAATGGGACAAATTGATGTCAATCCTGATGTGATCCACTGAGCGGGTACAGCATTTGTGTAGTACCCCAGACAAAATATTTTATTTGAATTTGATCCTGAGAAATCAAGATAATTTCAAAATTGAGAGACATTTTTCGGGGAAAAGTGGCTTAGGCTCTACAAAAAATTTTGTATGTCATAAAGACAAAAAAAAGGGGGGGTTAGGGAATTGCTCTAGATTAGAGGAGACTAAATTGACTCAGGCAAAGCAGGATTCTTGACCAGATCTAGGGAATAAAAAATATAAAGAACGCTAATAGAAAATTTTGAGAAATAGAAATATAAAATGTATATTAGCTAAAAGTGTTATCCTAAAGTTAAATGTCTTCAGTGTCATCCTTGCATGTGGTCATGTAGAAGAATGACTTATTCTTCTGAGATGCATATTTAGTGGTGTGGCAAAATATTAATAATTGATGAATCCAGGTAAAGGATATAGAGGTGTTCATTTATACTATTATAACATTTCTAAAGATTTTAAATTATTCAAAATAAAAATCAGGAAGGAAAAAAGTTCCTGGATTTCTTCTCATCTTTCTCTGTAAACTCTTCCAAACTCTTTTTTTCCAAACTGTACTGCCAGTACCCAGTAGCCAGTTAACCTATTTTCCTTCTTATTAAGCTCAAAAATTTTGGACTCGGTTTTGGAGAGTCACAATGTTTCGTGGTTTCCTTCTTCCTTGCTGGGATTCTGATTCAAGGGAAGAAAGGACTCAGTAAAAAGATGAAGGAAATGTGAATATTAAACTTAATAATGAGAATGAACAGTAAAAAAACTACTATTAATTTTGGTAGGTTGGATAGCAAAAAAAAATTCCATATTCTTTAGAAATTCACATTGAGGTGGAAGGTGAAATGATGTTACACATGAATTCTAGCCAAAAAAAAAAATTTTTTTTAAGAAAAAAGAAGACACTAGAGGAAACAAGACAAAACCAGATACTTTTTTTCAACAGGGCAACTGGCATATGGAGAATTCATCGTATTATCTTTTTTTCCAGTTTGGGGTAGGTTTGAAATTTTTTATTATAAATAATCTTACTTCCCTCTCACTCCACCATCCAACTTGGCTCTTCATCACATCTAATCTACTTTTAATGAAGTCGCCTACTGATTATTCCTTTGGCCTCCCTCTCCTCTCCTACTCTATTCCATTCTATTCAGAGTTGTCAGATTAATTAGTCTACAACCACTTTTATGTTATCATTAAAACTATCTGTAATGTGACCCTCACCTTCCAATTAAAATCAAAGCAAGCACAGGCTTTGGAGTTAGGGTGACCAAACATATATTTTGGATTTCCCAGACAGTCCTGATTGCTCAGACAGGACCTCTTGTTCTGGCCTAATCATCACCAGTGTTCCCTTTTATTCTTAAAATGTCCTGGTTTAGATGATAAATGAAGTGCTCACCGTAAATCAGGCAATCCTAAATTCAGATTCTATTAACAGATCTGATACTGAATGCTGTGACCTTGGTGATATATTTAACGTCCCTGAGCCTCAATTTTAAAATGCAGGACATAATGTCCATTATTATGAAATATGTGAAAAGCTTTGAACAAGATGCCCCACACATACATACTAAGCAATAAATTGGCAGTTGCTATAATTATATCTCCCTCCAAACAAGACCCCTCTAATCCAGCCAGATCTCTTCCCTGGTCCCCCAAACAAAACCTGACTTGCTCATGACCCCTCTGAGGCTTGCTGATGCCATGCCCTCATCTATCAAAACCCTCACACTAGCCTTGTAAGTTAAAACTTGAACTGACTTCCCTTATTGCTAAACCCTCACAACTCACCACTCACTTGTGACATTTGATGACCCACTGATTTACATGTTCCCTGAACTATTTATTCTCTGTAAATACATTTTGTATCCTAAACTAGAGACTGTCTATTCTTTAAAGTAGGAAATGTTCTCTCTCCCACGTAAATCTCATAATCCCCAACCCAGTGGTATGCACCTGTGTCAAGGGTTCAGTAAAATTTGCACGCCCCAAACAAGACAGCTAAACGAGATCTCAGAAGCTGATATTCTTCTGGACAAGAATATTTTCCTTGAAAAACAAATCTAGAAGTCAAACGTGGTATATTATTCTTAAGAAGTTTTGCCTCGTTTTAAAAAGTTCCTGCATGTCCTTCCCCTCAGCTTCTTCATTAAGCCTCCAAAGTGGTGGGGGCTGAGAAATCAGACTTCTTACAAACTACAACAGAATCCCAAATCACCATTACTGCCGAACTTGAAAACCCCGCTGTTCCGTGGTACATTAAACATCAGGCAAAATCTGATATTCTTACAGTTCTAAGTCCTTAATTCAGTCTGTTTTTTAAATGGGGAAACTTTTATATATTTTTTTATCTCATTTACCATAATAAAAAAAATCATTCAACCCTCAAGCACACCAGTCCTAGACAATCTGCATACACAGACCAGTAGTAAATGGTTTGAAACCAGACGATGTAAACATGTTTCTGCTTTTGTTCTAGGTCAGACCTTTATGCTTACATTCTATATGGGGACCTCATAGTGTGATTCTTAGCTACAGAAAATCAATAGCAAAAATAACTCCCCGCCTAGGAAAAAAATCTGAAAAGCAATCGGCCAATGTAAACACAGGTTATCGCTGGTGAAGAATGGACTTTTTTTTTTCTCTCTTTCTGTGTATTTTGTATTAACATATACTACTTATAAAATGGCAATAAATAAAGGTATATCTGCTGTGTTTGTAATGAATGACATTACAAAAAATGATTAAATAGTTTGCTTACTTAGTCAATTAGAGCATATGTATTCAACAAACGTTCCTACTGTGCTCCAAGCAGCAGGAATCCAATTGCAAACAACACAGTAGGCCCCCTGTGTGCCCAGAAACCTCCCAGGCAGCACCTCCCCAGTCTTTCCTCTTTCCTGTTGGTTATACTACCAACTCTCAGTTAGCTGTATGATCTTAAACGAGCAAGCCTCCTGTTGCTGGGCCTTGGTGTTCTCATCTGGAACATGGAAGAATGACATTGGACAACTATTTCTGACCAGATGATTTTCCCTAAACGACAAATTCCCTAAAGCCAAACGGCCTAATGCCAATTCACAGTAAACAGATTACATAAAGGGTTTTCTGTGTCAAGAGCTAATGTCACAGAAGAAATACGAAACGAACTAAGACTCTGCTATATAACTAGGCAAAAGGCGTTTCACAAACTCTTCACAATGGAAACAGATGGGAAAACAATCAATCTCGCTAATAATAAAAAATATACATTAAAATAATGAGATGTTATGTCCCTTGCAATTAATTCAGTTTTTAAAATGCCCAACACATTACTAGTGGTGGCATAAACCACTACAGGACCTTCTGGTAAGCTGATAATTACTTTAAAGACTTTGAAAAGGATCGTATCTTTTGATGAATAGCTCTACTGGGGAAAAGAATTCTAAATATGTGAATAACCCTAGTGAAAAACTGGAAATAAAAATAAGGAGGAATGAGTCAGTTTCCATGTGGTTCCATCCATTGTCTCTGTGAAGTATGAGGTCACTGGCTGGTGGAGGAGGGTTCGGGGTAGAAATTTGAGGAGAGAAAGTATGTAAGTAAGAAGTGGGAAAGGGGATTTATTGAGAAGCAAGTCAGAACTGTCAGAAGTGTGTGTGTTCGGAGATCTGTGAATATAACGAGAGAACAGCAGGCACAGTTGCATTTTTTGCTAGGAGCAGTAAATTGCTCTGATAAAGAAATGAGAAAATGGAGGAACCAGAAAACAGTACAAGCAGATTTGGGATTTTGCCAGGAAAGAATTACAGTGGGAAAGGGGGGTGGAGGAGGGTGCTTATAACACAGGACTGTGGGTGCTGACAAAATGAAGATGAGGGGCTCTGAGAGTGAGATGGGGGGCGAGTTGGAGGAGAATAAGCAGAGGCAGCATGCTGCACTCTGTCAGGGAATGCCACCAACTGAGGAAGAAACATGGGCAGAGATTTGGAAGATGCAAAGGAACCAGCCAGCCACTGGCAGGGTACAGAACATAGAGCTGGAAGGCACAGTACATGCAAAGGTGCCAGGGTCAGGAAGGAGCTTGGAGAGTTTCTAGAAACTAAAAGATCAGTGAGACTGCAGCACAGTGAGCAACAGTATATCCACTAATGCACACAACTAACAATTATCGAGCACTTGCTACATTCTAGGCACTGAGGATACAGTATTGAATTGTACGGTCCCATGCCTCAAGATGTTTAGAGTCTAATTAGCAAGACAAACAAATATTTACCAGAACACCAAGATACATGCTACAAAGAAAAATGAAGCAAGATAAAGGAGTGGGGAGAGGGGTCCTAAATTAGATAGTGTGGCCAGAGACGATCTCTGGGAGGAGATGACATTTAATCAAAGACCCAAGTGACATGAGGAACAAGCCAAGCAGAAGAATGGCCCAAGCAAAGGGAACAGTCAGATGCTAAGGGGCTGAGGCAGGACATCATGTGGCTCGTTCCAGGTAGAGCAGGGACACCAGCTGGTGTAACTATTACGATCTTAGGAGGCAACTATGTGTAGCCCTCCCCATTGTCTGTGTAAGTGGGAGGACACTGCAATGGTCCAAGTGATGGGCAGCCTCAGCTATGGGGAGGACAGTCCTGAGAGAAGCGGACAGGTTTGATATGCATCTGGATGTATCGGTGTGCAAACTGGTCTTCAGGAAGGCTGCTCCGCTCCCCGTTATTGCAAGGCAATACTTGGGTAGCACTGGCCTCTGAGGCCGCTGTTAATTTGAATTTCAAAGTAGATATTCATTTCCACTCAGCTTTTTTTCTATTGCACATGTTACATGTGAATGGCTCTTTAAAGAAATACAACTCCTTGCAATGCAGAAGTCCTGGGTATCTATTCACTACACGCCACGGTAGACTTGGCTGCATTAAATACAGCATGTCACAATCAATCACCCTCTTAGGAGCCTGCTGTCCAAATCTCATTAGGCTGAGTTTCTGGGTCAGCCAGTTTCCAGAAGGATACTACAACATGTACAACTACCTCGTCCCCGGGATACAAGGCTGTTTACTTCCAATCGGGCTTGAAGAGAGCCTTCATTTCAATTAATAAACATGACCTATTGAATCAGTGACACCATCAAATTAAAATGTTTTAAAATGATAATTCAGGAACTTATAGGTCGTAAATGCTAAAGAAATGCCAAACACCAATAAAGAGTCATATCACCACCTTTTGGCTCCCAGTGGTGAACTAAGAAGTGTCCTCCCTACAGGATAACTAAGCAGACGTTTTCTGTCTCAAGCTGCTTTCTGTAAATCACCCTTCTCCTGGCGAGACTAAAGAGACGACTTTCACTGAGACTGTTGCCATGGGAAGTCTTCTCCATCTCCCTCTTCTAGTTTTAAATTATTGAGAGTTTTTTTTCATCCCACTCAATAAAATTTTGGCCTTTAGGATTTTTAATTTTTATTCCTATTCTACCTAGGCTAACAGGGATATGAACAAAATGAACATAACACGAATAAGAAGAAAGAAAAAAGAAAAGCAAGCCCAGGGACATAAGATGAAACTCCTAAACTTTTTGCAGACAGAGATGTGACCCCTAGTTCCATCCCCACAGCCTGAACTCATACGCATTGGCATTTGTGGAAATGGAGCATATGAGGCAAAGGGCACCGGAGTCCTATGCCTGTGGCTTAAAGGGGGAGCCACTATTCTAAAATTCCCCAGAAGCCACCTAGAATTGCTCAGGCCAATTGTTCAGGAAAAACTTAAGACTAGAAAGGGTTTTTCCCACATCCTCTTACCAAAAAGAAACGCTGAGACATAATCAACAACGGTTTTAACAGTTCCTGAAGGGAAGCGTTTCATGGCCCAATTTCAGAAAGCAATGAGGACAGACGCATGAAAGAAAGGCTCACCAGGAGTCACTCTGGATACAGAGCTCAGAGTTCAGGGCGAAGCCCAGATAGACAGCTGAATACACACAGCTGAAGGCTTGAAATGTTCGTATAAACGGACTAGAACAACGCATGCTCAGCTGTGGTCATTCAATCCTTTTCAAAAGGGTAAAATTTACCCCATTGATGTTAGTCAAACTGAGTAAAAGGGGAAATAAAAATTGAAATTATAAACTATTAGAAATAAAAAGTGAGAACACCACATTTCAAAACCAACAGGATAAAGCTGAAATTGTTCTCAGGAGAAATGTTATAGACTTAAGAGTTAAATGCACTCAATAGGAAATCAGAACAAAAATGAGAGAAGCAAATGCTTAACTCAAAAATTTGAGAAAGAATATTAAATAGGTGTAGAAGAGAAGAATGACTAAAAATAAATTGAACTAAATGAACATTAATTTTTCATTTAAAGGCACATTAGGAGCCTTTAGAGGCCATTCAGCCCTTAATTCTGAAGCCCATTCCTTTTACAGTGGGGAAGACTTACTTATAAAACAAGTAGTACAATATCTGAAAAGGCACTTTGGAAATGGTCTAAGACCCAATGAATAATAACCAGACTTAACCTTTATATCAAATGTTTACAATCAATCTACTTGCTTCTCTTTCTAGACTTCTAGGAAGTAGAACTTACAAAGCATTTTCCATGAGGTGCGTTGTTCAATCCCACTAAGAGGGAATGTGCAATAGCTTAGTCTAAGAGCATAATGAAAAGAGAAAGATGCGGAAATCAGACAGATCTGAGTTCAAATTCCTGCTCTGCCCACTCACAAGCTGTGTGAGCCTGACTAAGTGAGTTCTCTCTGAGTCTCGATTTCCATGTATGCAGTATAGAGAATTTGTTCACAAGACACTGGACACAATTCAGTGATATATTTTTGCATTGCTGTTGTAGGATTAAATTGAGTCAAACTTTATGGAGTGGGATTAAGGCAACTATCTACTAAAAGTACAAATTCACAAAATTATAAATTGATCTGGCAATTCTATTTCTAGAAATGTATCCTACATACATACCTGCACATTTGTGAAATAACAAAAGTTATTTATAACATTGTTTATAACAGCAATATGGTAGAAACAAGTTAATAAATAATGAACGACTTTGCAGCAATAAGAAAAGAGTAAGGAAGATTTGTGTACTCGTATAAAATAATGACCAAGTTATATGTTTAAAAAGAAAGTCAGGTATCAACTAATGTGTGCAATATGTTATCATTTGTGGGGAAAAGACCATATACACATATTTGCTTGCAGAAAAGGGCTGAAAAGACACAGACACACAAATGCACACACAAAATCTGAGAACAGTGGTTGCCTGTAAAGAAGCTACCTGGGTGGCTGAGAATCAAGAATGAGACAGCTTCATATGGCATTCCTTTTGTACTTTCAAATTCTGAGTGATGTAAATATGTTATCTATTCAAGAAATGAAATATTTTAAATTTTATGAGATATTTTATGAGATAAATGAAATATTTTAAATTTTACGAGATACTGTTTAACAAAACAAAATGGAAAATACCAATAATTAAACTGAAAAATGAGCAAAGTCAAGAACAGGAAGTTTCTTTGAAAAGAAAGAATACAAATGGATAAAAGGGTATGACTCACTCATGAGTAACGATACACAAATTAAAACATGATTTTTTTTCTATGTCAAACTGGCAGTGATAAAATTCTTAATTACCAGGGTTGGGAAAAGTGTAGGAAAACAAGCATTTTCATGTCCTAATACTGGGAGTACAAATTGGTGCACAAATTAGAGAACAATTTGGTAAAACAATTCTGAATGCACATACCATTTGCTACAGTAACTCTTCCTGGGAGTTCTCCTATTGATTTTACTTGTCCAAATACGCAAAGCTATACATTCAACAGTGGTCTCTCCGGCAGTGTTTAAAACAGCAAAAGAACTGGAAACCCAAATACCCATCAATTACAGTGAAACGCATTGTCTAATAAACGGAACACTATGTAGTAGTTACCAAGATGAGGAAAAAGACCTAAACAACATCACTAGGGAATGGGATAAACACAGTGTGGCTTACTCACACAGTGGGACATCAGAGCACAGTTCAAATTAATTGTTAGAATCCATGGGTTTCAACATAGATAGAAACCAAAAACATCACAGTAAGTTAAAGAGAAAAAGCAGACACAGAAACACAAAAAACAATACAATACTCTGTTGATATATAGTGAGTGCATAAAAACATGTATTAAAAGAATACTAGTTTCTGAGGAAAAGGAGAGGAGAGAAGGCAAGAGAGAAAGATCAGGGGTGGTATGTAATTCCAATTTTGTTAAAAATGTTTTCTTTCTTTTATTTAAAACTATCTGACTACATGTTCATTCTGGGAGAATAAATGCACTATGGATGTTTTATGAAATCTTTCTCTGTATTTCTCTGCATTTTGTGAAATTAAAGAGAAATGAAATGGATGTCTAGAATAATCTACCAGACACGTTAAGTTTTAAAAGCAAAGGTAGAAGAGCATAATTTTTCTTGAAAAAAATAATTTTTTTTGAAGAAAAAAAAAATTGTGTACGTGTGTGTGTGTGTTTGTGTGTGTGTGTGTGTGTGCGTGTGTGTGTGTAAAACACTTTGCAGATGTTTAGTCCTCAGAGCCTAGAACAGAGCCTGGCACTTAAAAAGCACTCACTAAACATCCACTGATGGAATGAGTGAGTAAATGGTTACATAAAACATTTATTAACAATCATTACCTTTAAGTGGTATTTGCCTTTTATGTACATACGTTGCTTTTATATTTAAAAGTAAAAATAAACTTAGTTTTTAAAATTATTTTAATAAATATTGAGCATATAAGTAATGTACTCATACATAATTGGACTCATTTGATGATTTGTATTTAATTCAAAACCCATTCCTTCTCAGTTCAGGTAGCCCCAGGAGCCCTTGTCACTTTTCGTGGGAATCACGCAAGTGGTCCTCACATCACAACTGTTCCTTCCCCTTGAGTTACTCACAGATATTTAATTACTGTTAAGTTTGGGAATCTCGCTGGCTAAAAAATTATAAACTTGAGTTCTGCCATGAAAGTAAAAAAAAAAAAAAGTGGTAATCTTGGAAATAAAGTTTCAAGTCTCTGAAATATAAATACTACCACAAAGTCCAGACACTTTGAATTCTATAGGAAAAATGGAGCCTCCCGCTGCAACCCACCCAGCTAGTTGAATACAGAGAAATGTGTATTAGGATCTGAAAAAAAACAGAGATGCGGCAACAACTGACAGTAGAGAAGCAAAAAGAAAAAAAATCGAAAACCCACCAGTAAGGGAAGTTCTAGAAGAAAACTTAAAAGCAGAACAAAAGGCTCACGGCCCTGACGGTGGTACAATTGGATAGCTCAGTGACATCATCATGAGCCACTATTTCAGGAAAGGACAGACAGCAAGTACTCAACCTTTGTTGAGTGAATAGAGAAAGATATTTGGTGGAGGAGGGGAATGTAGTCTCCTGAAAAGCTCAAAAATACTAAAACAAAAGCTAGCAATTATGAAGGATCTCCAATGTACCAGGCACAGCTGGCATCAATAAGTTTATAATCTAAGACTGCCAACTATTAAAAGGCAGTGTTAAACATGCAAATGTAAAATTGTATAAAATAATACAGAAATAGTACAGACAAAACAATGAGATAAGAGGAACCAGATTTCCAGAAGATGTGTCACATGAGAAAAGATTTAAAGAAACAAGAGGAGTTTGCCAGGAGGCAAATGGAGGACAGGAAGAAACAGAATGAAATGTCTGATCTCGAGGGAGGTTAGGTCCTCCAATGAGGCAGGTAGTGCAATGAACAGAAAGCAGGAATTATCCATGAAAATCCCTTAAAAGGGCAAGCAGTGGCAGTTTTTCTTTTAGGTGTTGATGAAGGTAAATACTACATAATACAGTTGTAGAAAGGTGAGAAAAATCATTTGTACTATGTATTTCTCTCTCTCTCTCTCTCTCTCTCTCTCTCTCTCTCTCTCTCTCTCTCTCTCTCTATTCTTCAGCATATAGAGTTGAATCCATGAATTAATGAATGGATGCTGTGACTCTAATGTATATATAAATGTATAGTAGAGACTCTGGGAGCTAAACTCAATAAATCCCACTTTCCAGCCAACCAGATCACCGAGCCATAAATTCCTTCCCTCAGAAAATTGGCTGCACACCATCCCTCATGGGGTGAGGTGACTCCCTCTGCCCAGTGGCCTTGGTCCTCTGCACTTGTCCTTTGTTCACTTGTTCACTTTATGGGGGGATTAGTTTGCTGGATCTGCTGTAACAAAGTACCACAAATGGAGTGGCTTAAACAAAAATTTACTGTCTCACTGTTCTGGGGGCTGGAAGTCCAATATCAAGATGTCAATAAGGCATGCTCTCTCTGAAGGCTTAGGGAAGGGTCTGTTCTAGACCTCTCCTAGCTTCCAATAATTCCCTGGCTTCTGGCAGCAAAACTCCAGTCTTTCCATGGCATTCTCCCTGTGTCTGTATCTGTCTCCAAATTTCCCCTTTTATAAGGAAACTAGTCCTAACAGGTTAGGGACCCACTCTACTCCAGGATGACCTCATCTTCAATAATTGCAGCAACAACCCTATATCCAGATAAGGTCACATTCGGAGGTACTGGAGGGTAGGGCTTCATATGGATTTGGGGGAAACAACTCAACCCATAACACTGGGTTTGCTCCCAAGCTTCTTTCGGCCTCTTTATGTATAATAACTACAATGTGTAATTAAATATTATACAAACTGAGGAAATAGGAACATAAAAAGAATGAGCAAGGAAAACGAAGTCAAGTGTTCTATAAAGACTTAATGAAAGCCAGTCAGTTGGATGAAATTGCATGTGGGTAAACTGTAAAAGTCTGGGGAGAAAACAACAAACTACGAATCTAGAACGCTAAGCTCCGAGGGTTTTGCTCCACTTCAAAGAAATCAAAACAAAGAAACCAAAAATAGAGAGGACGCACTTTGGGTGCTGCTTATATCAGAAACACTAATTGTGAAACTTCAAACAATCATCTCATAATAAAAATATTTTTAAGCCCTTGGCCCTACATCAAAAGATTGGTGAAAGAATGTTGTAGTTTCCTTGCTTTAAAAACCTTTTTATTTTAGTCAACACCCTTATAGGAACAAACATGGAGCGATGTCCACAGTGTAATGTTAAATGAAAAATTCAAGTTACAGAATAGGCAAAGTACTCCATTTTTTCTTAAGAGTTTCAATACAGTTAAGAGCATGTGTGCAAACAATTTTGAAAGGATTGGACCTTTTATGAATAATGAATATAGACACTGATCATCAGCGCTATTAACATCATAAAAAGAGAGATGACCAGACATACATCTCCTGACAAAAATGCACAATACTATCTATAAATTGTCTTTGCCCCCAAAATGAACCTGCATCTGATCTTTACTAGTTTATAGGAAATGCAGAGGACAGAGGTGGGGAAAAAAGGAACATTATGATGACACAATAGTAAAGGTCAGCCTATGGGAAATGCTACAGGAAAAGTAACCAGGTTCTTCAACAAGTAAATTGCAAGAGGAAAAAATATACATGGAGGAGCATCCTATAAATTAAAAAGAGACATAAGGAAACATAACCAGATGCAACACATGACATTAATTGGATCCTGATTCAAACAAACCCTTTTAAAAACTGCATTTATGAAACAATCAAGAAATCTGAACACTCCTGAATATTTGAGTACATTGACGAACTACTGTTAACTTTCTATAGTGCAATAGCATTGTGTTTTAATTTTTAGAGACACTAAAATATTTACAGATGAAATCATAGAAAGAGTGGGATTTGCTTCAAAATGAAGCCGGTGAGTAGGAGGAGGAGATAGAGTTAGAAATAGAACAAGGTTGGTCATAAGTTGAAAATTGTTGAAGCGTGGGTGATGGCGTAAACAAGGGCTCATCAGACTCTTCTACTTCTGGACATTTGAAATTCTGGATAACAAAAGCAATTTGTTTTTAAGGATCTGGTTGTTATATATAGTTACCAAAAGCCACATACAAGACCCGAAGCCATAAAACTCCTAGAAGAAAACATAGGGAGTAAATTTGCAGACATTACCCTGAGTAATATTTTTACTGATATATCCTCTTAGGCAAGAGAAGTAAAAGAAAAAAATAAACGTATGGGATTATATCAAACTAAAAAGTTTTTTCACAGCAAAGGAAACCATCAATAAAACAAAAAGGCATCCTATTGCATGGGAGAAGATATTTGTCAATAATACATCTGATAAAGGGTTAATATCCAAAATTTATAAAACGCTAATACAACTCAACACCAAAAAAACAAACAACCCAATTGAAAAATGGGCAGAGGACCTGAAGAGACATTTCTCTAAAGAGGACATACAGATGGCCAATAAACATATTTAAAAAATCCTCAGCCTCACTAATCATTACAGAAATGTAAATAAAAACCACAATGAGATATCACCTCACCCCAGTCAGAATGACTATCATCAATAAATCAACAAACAACAAGTGCTGTTGAGGATGTGGAAAAAAGGGAACCCTTGTGCACTGTTGGTGGGATTGCAGATTAGTGCAGCCACTATGGAAATCAGTATGGAAGTATCTCAAAAAACTGAAAATGGAACTACCTTATGACCCAGCAATTCCACTCTTAGGTATTATCCAGAGAAATCCAAGATGCTAATTTGAAAGAATATATGCACCCCTATGTTTACTGCAGCACTATTCACAATAGCCAAGACATGGAAACAACGGAAATGCCCATCGGTAGACAACTGGATTAAGAAACTGTGGTATATTTATACAGTGGAATATTACTGGGCTATAAAGAAGAATGAACTCTTACCATTTGCTATGATATGGATGGACCTAGAGGACATTATACTAAGTGAAATGAGTCAGACGGAGAAAGACAAATACCATATGATCTCACTTATATGTGGAATCTAAAGTACTGAATAAAATGAGCAAAGTAAACAGAAATAGTCTCAGAGATACAGAGAAAAAACTGATGGTAGCTAGATGGGAGGGGGTGGGGATGAGCAAGAAGGGGAGGGGATTAAAAAGCACAAATTGGTAACTACAATATTGCCATGGAGATATGAAAGATAGTTTGTGGAATATAATCAATAATGTTGTAAAGATTTTGTAGGGTGTCAGATGGGCACATGTCTTATTAGGGAGACCACTTCAGGGATGGTGTAGAGTCCTGACCACAGCACTGTACACGTGAAGCTGAATATTGTATGTCAACTATAATTTAATATATATATATAGTCATGGGATATGGAGTACAGCATAGGAAATAGAGTCAGTGGAACTGTAACAGCTATATACTAAGTCAGAGGGTCAATAGATTGGGGGAGGGGGTTATCACTTTGTAAGGGGTGAAATGTCTAACTATTACATTGTTTTGCACACCTGAAACTAATAATAATAAAAAAAAAGCCACAACCAAAATGTCCTTCGATAGATGAATGAAGAAGTCGTGATACACACACACACACACACAATGGAGTACTATACTACCATAAGAAAAGATGAAATAGTACCATTTGTGACAACATAGATGGTTCTGGAGATTATAATGCTAAGCAAAGTAAGTCACACAGAAAAAGTGGAGAACCATATGAATTCACTGATATGTGGTATATAAAACTGCAAACAACAAAAGAACAAGACAAACAAATGAAGAAACAAAAACTCATAGACATAGACAATAGTTTAGGAAGTGCCAGAGGGTAAAGGGGGAAATGGGGCACCAAAAGATGGCAAACAGGGTCTGATATATGGTGCTAGAAAGAGAACTGACTCTGGGTGGTGAACACACAATGGGATTTATAGATGAAGTATTACAGAATTGTACACCTGAAAGCTATGTAACTTTACTAACAATTGTCACCCCAATAAACTTTAATTTAAAAAAGAAATCTTCATAGAAGCATGATGCATAATGGCCCTACCATGGAGTGAATGCGTGTGTCCCTCACCAAATTCATATATTGAAGTGTTAATCACCAGTGATGGCATTTGCAGGTGGGGCCTTTGGATGGTAATTAACTTTAAATGAGGTCGTGAGGGTGGAGCACTCATGATGGAATTAGCATCCTTATAAGAACAGGCAGAGACCAGAGCCCCCTTGCTCTGCCAAGGAAGAAGGCAGCCATCTACAAAATAGACAGAGGACTCTCACCAGACACCAAATCTGGTGGCATCTTGATCTTGAACTTCCAGCCTCTGGAACTATGAGAAATAAATAACTGTTGTTTAAGCCACACAGTCTCTGGTTTTGTTTTTTGGGTTTTCTGTTTTTGTTTTTTGGGGTTTTTTTATAGCATCGCAAGTTGACCAAAACAGGCCCCAACTGGAAACCTCTCAAATGCCAACCTACTAAGATGAATAAATTATGATATATTCATGTGATAGAATAGTATACAACAAGGAAAATGAATGTTTACACTACATGCAACAATATGGATAAATCTCATAAATAAAATATGGAGCAAAAGAAGCCAGAAACCAAAGAGTAATAACATGAGGCTCTAAGGAAATAAGAAAATCTTCTGTGCACTTACTTTTTATCTTGATCTGAGGGCTAGCTACACAGATGTGTGCAATTTGTGAAAAGTCACCACGTTGTAGGTTTAGGTGTACTTTACTGCATGCATATTATACTTCAACACAAAAAGTTAAATATTTGTTAAAGAAAAGATTCTGATTTAGCAGACATGGGATGAGACTTAAGAATCTGCATTTCTAACAAGCTCCCACATCTGGAGTAGCACTGAGCTAGGCCACTGCTGTCCAAGGGTGCATGAGAATTTCCAGGAACACACTCAGTGGACAACGCAGACCCCCATGGAGTCTTTCCTGAGGCTTTGGTCAGGGTTAGAGGTTTACTGAGTAGTGCCCACTTTCACTGTCTGCAGAACCCCATGCAGACGTGTTGTCCGGACATTCCAGAGCTGGCCTGCCATCTGCCTACGAGCTACTCCCCAGGATCATGACAACCTCCCAGACAAGCAGAGCCTGTAGCCACACTACTCTCCAGGCTGTACCCTATGAGACTCTGTCTCAACTTGCATCACTCAGGCCTCTGCTTGGGCACCTGGAATGTTCTACCTGGAGCACTCTCCTCTGCTTCCTGAACCCTTCCATACCCTCAGGATTCACTTCAAATGCCACTTCCACCATGAAGCCTTCTTTGATTGCCCTGTCATGATTCATCCCTCCTCTCGGTGGCCATGAACAAACCTTTCATACCTGACAGTGCACGGACCAGCATGCCCTTCCTCACAGCCCCTTGTGGAAGGGGAGGTCTCCTCGCTCGATGTCAGCCTTCTAAGAACAGGGAGACCCAGTCAACACTATCTCTGCCAAATAGCACCAGGTTTCATCCCCAGTAGGAGCACACTACATATTTACAGGATTGAAATGTGAGCCCTTGGAATCAAATAGGTTTGCATCTGGTCCCACCATCTTTCAGAAAGATGACCTTGGGCACATTACTTAATACCTCTGAGCTGCTGGGGAAAATTAAAGAACTATGTAATAGGTGCAGTGTGCTGAATGGCGACTCCCCAAAAGATATGTCCGAGTCCTGACCCTGGGAACCTGTGAATGTGACCTTATTTGGAAAAAGGGTCTTTGCAGCTGTGATTAACTTAAGGATCTTGACATCATCCTGGACATGGGGAAGGCACTAAATCCAATGACAGGTGTCCTTATAAGAGAAAGGCGGAAGGATATCTGAGCCAGAGACACAGAAGGCAGCCATGTGAAGACAGAGGCACAGATTGGAGTGAGGCAGCCACAAGCCAAGGAATGCCTGGAGTCCAGAAATTGGAAGGAGTCTCCCCGAGAGCCTCCAGAGAGAGCATGGCCTTGCCAACACCTCGCCCTTGGATTCCTGGCCTCCAGAACTATGAAAAAATAAATTTCTGTTGTTTAAAACGACCCAGTTTATTTAAATATTATGATGACCCAAAAAGTACTATTGTTATTTCCATTGTACAGAGGGAAAACTAAGGAATGGAGAGTTTAAGCAACTTGCCCAAGGTCGCACAGCTAGCCAACTTCAGAGCCAGGATTCAAAGCCAGACAGTGGCTTCAGATTATGAGCTCTTCACCACTGCTCAAGTGTTGGGCTCATTTCCGAATCTAGACCCCAGCCAAACAGAGAGTACGTGCCAGGCCTGCCTGGGGCCATCTTTCCTGGTCAGGTCCATCCCGCTCTACGGTTCTGACCCGGCACTGCTGTGTACAGAACACACTTCACAGCTGCTTCTCCACGTGCAAATTTTGGGATTGCTCTTCCACTCTTGACCCCAATGGACAAATGATGCTTAATACCACATTGCCTTCATCCAACAGCTGCTGGGTTGGTCTTTATTTATATTTATACTTAATCTCTCACTTCCTGCATATATTTGAAGGCCTCCTAAAAGGACGTCATCATTGGAGACGTGGACAGCAGGAAGCTTTTCTTTTTGTCTTTTGCAGGTAAGGCACACACTTCCCAAAAGGAAGCAGCCTGTCTCTGTTGTTTACTTATGGAAAGACAAAAGCACATTTCAGCAGGACTCTGTAGACACGCTTATGGGAAAATAGTCCATAGGACCCAATTTTCAGTTCAGCTGAAAAAGCTGTACTAAGAAGCGGAAGACAAGTGTGGAGGATTAGAGGCGTGCCAGTTACAAAGTGTGTACACATCACCTGCCAGCCAATCCCACCCCACACCCACGGGTTAGTGGATTATAAACAATCTGTGCCGCAGGTCTCCTCCAGGAGGCAACATGGGGCACTGGGGATAAGCCCAGGCTTGGGTCACAGGCCCTAGGTCAAACCCTGGCTCAGCCACTTATTTAGCCACCAGTGTGTGTGACTTGCAACAGTTCCTTACCCTCCCTGAGTATCTCTTTCCTTATCACCAAAACAAAAGCAGCCACGGTGTCCCTGGACTCTATAAAGCCAGCCTGCCTGGCTGGATTCAAACGCTGCCTCTGCCACTGAGCAGAGTGTGACCCTCATTAAGTTAGCTGGCTGCTTGGACCTGAGCTTCCTGTTCTGTAAAATGAGAATAATAGTACCTAGCCCACAGAGTTGTCAAAATCCCTGAACGCAGGCACATAATAGCTGTTTGCTCTCATAAGGGTTAGGAGGAAAAAAGATGACAGCTGTAGGCTGCCCAGCATGAGTGACACCAGGTAGGGAGGAACAATAGACGTTAGTTGTTTCCCTCCATGACCTTCTATGGCCAGTCCCATGGCCAGTGAGTCACATGATCTAAATGATAGGACTGGCTTTGTCTGAATTAAGTAAGACCTTGCAGATGTGAGATGTAACGTCCTGATTCTACGTGGATATTGGCATAGACACACTTATTGGGCTGTCTGCCCGGCCACCTCTTTCCTGGAACGCCCTCCCTGCCTGTGACGCCACGCACACAGGGATGCTGTATCAGGCCCACGCATTGTGACCCTGGCCATAGCAACTCAGTGGGCCCATGGTTGGTGACTGGCCCGGGCAGGTCAACCAGTCCCAGGTAACTGGGACTTGGGGCTGAAAGAGAAAGAACGCCCAGCCACTCTCTAGGAAACTGGACTAACACCTGGTTCCCTAGCCTGAGGACTACAGGAGTTGGGGAACCCGGGGGGAGTAAGTAAGGATAGAGGGGAGGAGGGATGAAGGGGCTACATGCAGAGAGGAGCCAAGATGGGAGGTAGAGTCCCAAGAGAGCAAGCTCTAGTCCCTGGCGGCTGACCCCTTCACTGAGTGCCAGATACCCTGGAGTCCTGATGAGAAGTCCTTGTTTTAGATTGCCTTAGCTCATAGTTTCCTGTTACCTGCAACAGAGAGAGCTCCCGTGTAACAGAACAGCCTGACGGCATCCCAATTCCACAGAAACTAAGCTTCACTCTTCCTTTTCCTAGTTGACCACTTCCCTAACTCCACTCCCACGACCCTCAAATCTAAGGAACAAATCGGATTAGCTTAAAACACTGTTCGAAGTAGGTCAACCATTCTGATATTTAATTAAAAATATGGCAAAACAGGGCGTGGAATAATTTTAGAAAATTTCTATAAAAATAAAAGCAGAGGAGACTTTTTTTTTTTCTTTTCTTATCCCATTAGAATGGTTCTCATCTGGGTCATGATTTCTGCCAAATTCAACACAGACACGTCAAATTGAAAAAGGCACTGTTCACCAACCAGACCAGATTATCTTCTGCAAAAATTACTATTTTTACAGTAACTCATGACCCTTTTGAAAGCACTATGATAAAATAAAAGGGAAATAAATTATCCACAAGATAAGCTGTGGAATATAGGAGAAATGCCAGTCCTAGAGACGAGTTTCTCAATCTGCCATTGGCTGGTTGTGTGCCTTGATCATGTCGTCTTGTGTGGATTTTATGTTCGGATCTGTAAAGGGGAATATAATAAACAGAAGTAAGACCACCATTATCTATCTCTCAAAAGTTGCTGGGAGATTCAAATGAGCGAACACTTAGCAAAGTACGCCTTACAGCAGATACTGGGAGATACAGCAAGAAACAAGAAAGAGGCAGAGCAAAGCTAGAGTTCATTAGATGTAGATATTTTTTGGAGGAGTAAAGACCGCTCAGTAAACCAGCATTACACCTGAGTCCTGGCTTCTTGACCCAGTTCTGCTCCTGTGGGACTCACCAGCAGACACAGCCCAGTTAACATCAAAAGTAATGGAACTGCCTCTTAGGAGGCAACTCCATGTGGAATGTTTCCAAGGAAGCAGCAGCAGGGACATTTTAACCATCCCTCCTAGAGACACCTTCTTTTTCCCACATCCCCTCCTGACACCAATCTTGGCATCAAAGTCGACCAGTTCTTCCTCTCAAATAATAATATTAATAGGAGCCACATTTATTGAGGGTTCTTCTCTGTGCTTTTCAGGCATGGTTTTAAACACTGGGTTTACATGTATCATCTCATTTAAGCATCACAGATAAAAGCTATCAAGTGCGTTATGATCACAGTCATATTATATCTAACGGAACAGAGGCTCTGAACCTTAAACCACTTGGCCAAGGTCACTCACAGGTAACAGGCATGAGCTAGGATTTGAACCGAGTCCTTTGGACATAAAATGGATCCTGCCGCCCCTTCCCCCATTATCGTTGTTTAGTTCTGCGTTCGTTTGTTCTGACCTCCCTCTGGACCACTGCGGGAGCCTCCATCTCCCTGTGTCCTATCCTACCAGCTGCTACTGGGTTCTTTTCCCAAAACCTGGCTCACAGATCCCAGCAAGACATACCACAAAAGGCAGCAGCTTGCAATAAACGCTTCTAGAATGAAATGAAACCTGGACTCCTGCTGCCTCAGCTTCCTTCCCTCTGCAAAACTCCCTGGCCTGTCAGTCAGGGTCTTTGCGCTCTGGTTCCCTGACCTTGGCAGTCTTACCACATGAACACCCCCGTGACGAGTCCACTGTAAACCACTGTCTCCTCTACGCTCCAGACATGGTGTTCTCTCTGCCTGGCCTCCCTTTCCTCAACGCCCCCTGGTCATCCTGCCATCAACGTCCTTTCTAAATTGAACGAACGGACAAATGAGTCCTCCCAAATGTCGGCCATCACTCTCTTAGTGAGTCTAAGCCCGGGACCCTGTGTCGCCCTTGCAGCTTCAGATCAGGGCAGATCTAGGTTCTGCCTCAGTGTGTAGGCTTCCTGGTCTTATCTGAGCTAATCTTTTCTTCTCCCAGGAAGTTAAGCAGGCCTTTGTCTCAAGTCCCAGCTGAACAATACCTTTCTATTGTTTAGCTATTATTTATATAATGTAATGTAATATAATACAAATCTATTACTTATAATATAATATCTTATATTTATAAGGATACAACATGTACTTCTCTTCAGAGTTCCAAGTGCCAAAAAAAAAAAGTATACCCTTTTAATTGAACACAGGATGTGCGCATAAAAGTAGAAGACTCCTCAGTAGGATGGCAGAAGAAGAGGGGGCCCAGACTCCAGGGTCCCCTCTTCCTCTTCTGCTCCTGCACTGGGACTTTGCATTCAAAACACTGCTATTTCAAATGAAAGCATATACCTATGGGACAATAGCTTCTGTGAAGACGTTATTCTGCAGATGACTCGTCCTAAAGTCTTCTGTTTTGGTTAATGTATTAACTTTGTTAAGTTAATAAATAGGTATCAGTGTCTCTCATTCTCTCACTCTTTTCATCTTCAATTATCCAGACACCTACGTATGACTTGGTGCTCATGAAATGCACTGGCTTCAAATGGAAAGCCCATGTTTGTGTCCTGTTTCCTTTATGTTGCAAAGCACCAAATAGGTACTTTGAGACTGTTACGAAATCTAGTAACTGGGTGAAAGAATATAAATAATAGGATGGTGGAAAAAAACACCAACACTCCAAGATGTCACCTGCTAAATTCAATATTACATTCTTTAAGCAACCAGCGATTATTTTTTTAAAAGCGTAGTGCTGGTCTGCTCTAGTCTACTGTTGAAACTTTTGGGAATTTCTTTCTCTGAAGTAATACATATCGAATAAGGCCAAGGTATAATACAAGCAAGGCTGACTCGCTCAGATTACATTAGGATTTAAATGCTTCTGACGCCGCCTTCTAGACTAACGATGATGGTGGAGTTCAAAACCTTAAAGTGGGCTGGAAGTAGGATATCTTTTAACACAATCATTTGAATGAAGACTTTTTTTAAAATACTGCTTTCCCCACGTAAAATAAGTGTGATGATGCCTTCCTCTGAAATCCAGGGGAAGAGAAATAAAACACAACATGGAAAGAGATTACACTATTAGCTAATTACCTGGCATGCCTTAGAATGACACATAGATGCTTCACAATCTTTTCAAAGAAGTCATAGGAAACAACTGAATTCTATGACCTTTACATAAAATAAGAAGCCAGTAGAAACATGAGTAGGTATTTGTTTATTCAATAATATTTATATCAATTCTGCTAATACACAGAGATATCTACTGAAAACAGTGAATTTGCATTCAATGTAAATAAAGAAACTCAGCTTATTTTCTACTTCTATCTCTTAGATTTCCAAATGTAGTCTTTTAAGCCATGACATAAATGGTAAGTCGTAATCTTCAGGACTCTCTTCAATGACAATAGGTCTCAGAGTGCTTTATTTCATTAAATTGAAATTAAACTTAACAAAAAATTGAAAACTACACTTCAAACTATTTCAATTGCTTAATCTAAGACAAATAAATGCAAAAAACTTCAATATAAATGTATTTAATCAAAATCTATAAACTGCTCAGTATATAAAGTGCTGAAGTTCATTAAATACATTGCCTCTCTCTCTCTCTCTCTCTCTCTCTCTCTCTCTCTCTTTCTCTCTCTCAACACACATGCCTCTTATGAACAATAGGTGAACAGCTAAGGAAAATGATAAAAATTACTACAAATTTTATAATTTTTAGTAATCATGATAGTGTTCAAATCTTTGTAGTTTAAACAACAAGCTTAGGATAGCTCTAACATTAAGCCAATAAAAATTTAGACTGCCAAACCCTAGCCACAGACACTTCCCACAGACCATTTTCATTTTCATAATCCTGTTCCTGAAAACGCATACCTCAGAGACTGAGTACAGATGAGGAGGGGAAACAATGGTAAGAAGGCCAAGGAGTGGAACATGTAAAGAATGAATAATAGCCCGGTGCCATGCAAGTTCCAATGAGTGGCCGTGCTTCCTTTCCTCACAAACTCTTAGAAGTGAAACAGTTACTCAGGTAAATAGGTTTGGTCAGGCCTGTCCTTGCCCTAAGCAATGTCAAAATTGCATTTTGTGGTGCGTGGAGGAGACTTAAAATTGTAAGCCAGCAGGTAATTATTAACTTCTCATTTGATGACAGAGAATTTTCATTCTTACCCTAAGTTTTACCTTTGGTATGCACTTGAGAATAATTTACTGCTCTAGCCAACAAAACAAAACAAACAAAAAAAGGAGGGAGAGAAAGAGGATATCCTAAGGAGGATAGAGAAAACCAACACAGCAACAGAGTTTGACTTCATTTCTTATAATCACATTTCTGACAACCTATTTAATGTGGTACAAGTTTTCTTAACCTCTGTTTTGATACTTCCTGCTCATGTGCAATTCAATCACTTGAAGCCTCATACCTTAAAATACTATCTTCTATATTGGTTGTTTTCGGCATGAACAAGCAATATTGCATATGTGCACGTGTGTGTTTGGAAAATGATTCTATCTTTTCCCGCAATCAGCACTTACCTTCAGGAAAAGCATTGGGCTGCAGCACGTGAAGAAAGGTCTGCACAATTTGAAAGAGAACGCCAATGGGTCCAGGTTCATAAGAGTCTTTGGTTTCATAGTTCGTTGCTGGCAGTTCAAACTCCGGAACATCAGAGCCCCTTGTGGATGACGGCGGCCCCTCTGAAACGATAATCCGGCACAGGCCCAGCAGCAGCAGGAAGCCGAGTGTCAGGGCCATAGTTAGCAAGGGGCCCCAAACATGAGGTAGAACGGAGGGCCTCCTGCCTCAGAGGTTTGGAAGCTGCGTTCTGGTGGTTCTGGTGGGTAAGACAGGAGCGTAGTTTCTGTGCAGAAGAGGTATGGGGAGGACTGGGTCTGCAGAGTCCTCTTTTCTGGCAGGGCTGGCATGCGCGATCTCCAGGGGGTCAGTCGCTCAAGGCAGCATGCCTGGCAGGGAGAGAAGGGGCAGCAGTCACCAACACAGTAGCTTGCCTGCACCAGGAGCTGCCCCAAGGAGGCTGCACTGCTTCAGAGCGAGCAAGCCCTGCAGCCTAATCCGGATGAGGGGCGAGGAAGCAAGCAGAGGCCGCCTCAGAGCCACAGGGCCATGAAGGCGACCAGGTCCCTCTGTGTGGGGCCACACTCAGAACACAAACTCTTTAGGGGTTCAAGCAACACCCGCTAGTGCAGAGATGGCTGTGATGTCTTAGAAACTAATATTTCTTGAGCATTGACTATATTCCAGACACCTGCTTTACAGGTAGGACCTTGTTTAAGGCATTATCCCATGTTGCAGATGAGGGGACTGACGCAGAGAGGATTTTGGTGGCTTGCCCAAGATCATGGCTGATTAACGAGGAAGCCAGAATTTAAACCCCAGATTTTGTCTTCAGAGCCCAAGCTCTAGACACCAAGACACTCTCCTTACAGAACCCTGCCTCTCAGGCTCCAGTCGGAGGCACAGGGGTGCCCAGCAAGAGACTGTAGGTTTATTTTTGCTCCAAGTTTGTGTGGTTGTCCCTGTCTCTGGAGATCTATTGTACTCTGCCTGTTATTCTACTTACTGCTCACTGACCTCATTTCAAACATCCCCCTCTCCACTCACCCTCAACACAAACCAGAAGAGGACTGCCTCAAGGGCAGGGACCCAACTCTTTAAGGCTAGGTGACACTAAAATCTGTCTTTCTCACTCGCTCATCAGGCAGCTGATGGAAACCTTCGCCCCAAGTCACAATCACCTGGACAATTGGGGGTCCAGGCGATGAGTCAGGGCAGAGGAGGACTTCCGCTCATCCTGGGGACAGGGAGAAAGAAACAGGAATCCTACAAAGAGCGACCCACCCAGTGTCTACTGAGATTCCCATCGTGGACACTGTTCTCCTCGTTTCTGTGCCCGGAACTGAACAAGAGACAGGGCACACAGTCAGAGCTCAGTAAGTGCTGCTGAATATGCACATAAACAAGCCAAAACAGCTGCCTCGCTTGTGCTGTTGCACAAGGCTAGGCGAACCAATACAGGACCTACCAGAGCGGTTGGGATGTCCTACTCATCCTCTCTGTTCCTGCGTCAGGAACACTCAGATTTTATTTTTTACTATAGACACACTTACTAACTTCCAAATAAGGACAAAGGCGCTCCTGAAACACTGTGAGATGGGGGAGAGGGACCATCAAGACAGTGACACATTGTACAAGGGGCAGGTGGACTCACTGCCTACATTCCACCAAGTCAAAGACGGAGGTAGGATTTCATGAGCTATTTGAATAAAGATGTGAATTCATATAGAATCCCCTTAGATGTTGCCTCAGCTTCTAAGTCCCGTCCCACTCCAATTACTTCTGCCCAGAGCTACTAATAGAATCACCCCAAACTCTCCCTTTTTTCAAATCGTGGTTCTTGTAGAACCCCAATGGCTCCCAGTACCAAGCTCATCAACCCCAAGCTTCCATGTCAGCTCTCTGTCTCACCCACAAATACACCAGAACCCTGGGCACTGTTCCCAAAAGGCAATTTCCCTGCCAGGCATGGCTGTTGCAAATAACTGTCATCAAGCTACAAAGCATTCTTGCCTTTCATTGGTTCTCATGGGAAACCAGTGCTCTGCTCAGTCTTCAAGTTGTTTCCAGAGAGAACAAATAAGAAAACAAAGCTTGTCAGCTTTTGCAAGGCCCCTCAGTCTTCAAGTCTCTTGGAGATGCACAGGGTAGGAGGAAAGTATGAAAGGATAGTTGTGGGTGATTATTCAGGTAGGACAGGGCTCCTCTGAGCAGGCAGGCAGGTATGCCCACACACTACACAGGCGCGCATACTTGTACATACCATGTACCACGTACCATGTCCATATACAACATACACACAACATACACATATACATATGTGCACACACACACAGAGCACAATCACATATCACACACAAAGCACACACCATATACACACACTCACACCACACACACATCTTGTCTTGTTTTATACTGAAGGACAGGCAGAGAGCTCAGCCGTTGGAAGGATTAAAGGCTCAGCTGCTAAGGCTGGCTTCCTGGTAATGCCACCAAGTCTCAGCCAGGGATGGAGAGAAAAAGAGCAGGAGAGACTGGCAGAAGGCCCTTGGGAGAGCTGTGAATAAACAGACTTTCAAGCTCCCTCCATGAAACAGCTGGGGAAGAGAAATCCGAAACGAGATGCTAGTTCTCACTAGCGAAGGTGGACGTGGCAGTTGAGCTATACGGCACCTGGAACCCCAGATGCCTTTACATCTTGCTCCAAAGTGCAGGTCCCTCTTAAAGTGTAGAATGAGTATTAAGAAAATATTAAAATCTCACTACGTATGAAACACTAGACAACTAATAAAAGTTAAGTGAAAAACGAAGGGTGTTTCACCTGTTTTAACTGACTGCTAAAAGGGAAGTTCTAAGTGTTCGCCTATTGAGCCACACAGGTAGCAAGCACGACTGAGAGCAGCTCCCAGAACTGCCAGCATAAAAAACCCAGGAAACCCCTCAGGGACCAAGAGCTGCATCAGCGTGAAATGAGGCGCCTAGTTAACACGCAGATTATCAGACCTCATTTTAGAGATGAGGCCTATTAATCTGCATTTTTAACACTCTCCCCTGGCGGCTGATTCTTAAGACATCTATGGTTTGAGAACCAGCCCTGTTCCTGAGTTGCACCTTAGCTCGTTCAGACCACTTTCCAAAGACACGCAGGCTTCCCAAGCAGGGCTGCAGGACAACAGAAGTAAAGCATTGACCCAGCCTAGTGGCTGTGTGGGGTCCATGACTGACTCACCTCTGTGGCCCCACAGTCAGGCACACAGTAGGCACTCAGTAAGGACTGATAAAATCAAATGATGGAGGGTTGAGGAGGAGTGGAGGGACGAGGGAGGAGTGACAAAATGGTCATTTTTGCCTATTTCAAAATTGTATCAAGCATTTGTTTAGGAGCAGCCCTATGGCCCCTGGAAAGGGGGGTGGGGGGGATGCTTGTAGCTACTTCCTCCCACACAGGCAGCAGACTGTCTCCTCACTGGAGTCACCAAGGGCAGAACAACTGGTCTACCCTTCTGGGGGGGGCCATACTTTCTCCTGGGACCCTCAAGTTTGCAGGCTTTGGAAATTGCTCCCTTGGGGCTATCTCCTTAAGCAGGCACTAGACTAATCAATAAGGTCATGTCACCATTTTTCTGGTTTATGGGGCATTAGCTTCCTGGTTTCCATTCCAAAAGCACTGAGCTCAAACTGGGGAAGGGACCCCAGAATGTGAATTTTAAACAAATATTTCACATGATTCTGAGCATGGAGTCCACAGCTTGGCACTCAAACCCTGTTTAAAAGCAAACATGGTGACCATCCAGCATCATTTTTTCTCTTCTTTTGATGGAACTTGTTTTAGTGGTCTGCCATGACCAAGTAATGGCTTGCACTAAAGTACACCCGGAAGTTCTTTTCAAAAGATCTTTGTACTGGATGTTTGTCATGTGGGGTTTTGGTGGTGGGGCTGGGCAAGGCTATGGGAGCTGCCCAAGCTCTGAGCTCACCTTTGTGAGTCTGGGTTGCAGCCCTGGCTCTCACTGTGAAGCCAGCTGAGGTGCCCCAACTGTGCCCTGGGGGGTGACTCAAGCTCAGCCAATCAGGTGCTTACTCCTGGGCTTATGAATGGAGCACCACACTGAGGCAGACTGTTTCTAACTCATTCTAGAAATGATGGTGGTAGTGCCAGGAGTCCATACACCAGAGATCCTGCTGCATGTCCTCAGATGCACTCTCCTTGACTCCTGAGCCTGGCTAGCCAGCCTCCTGTCACTTCTCTAAGGCACCCAGGACCCAGTCCTTTTCCTGCTAAAATTACCCAGAGTTGGCTTTTATCATCTGTAACAAAGTGTCCTGATGTTGAACAAATCTCAGAGAGAGCTCCTGACTCCCTGCAAAACCTATTCCCTTCATATTTTAAACAGTACCAACAAAACCGTATGTGGGTTAAAGTTTTATTACTTTCAACCTGTCCTCTGATGCACTTGCTTGCCTCACTGTACTAGAAGCACAGAAACAATCCAGCACGGACTCATAAGGAAGTTCATAAAAAATATTATGGGACACATTAAGAGAACACAACTAAAGGGCACTGCTGAAGAGGCGACAGGGAAGGACTCTCTAGTCCCCACTTATTAACTCTGTACAGTGAGCAGCTCTTTACCTTCTCCGCGCTTTCCTTTGCTCATCCGTAAAATGGGCTTTCAAATAGCGTTGGAGGGTTAGAGATGGACCAGGGCCAGCCCCTGGCACCCAGCTGGCAGTCAGTAAAGAGTCTGTTCTGCCGCTGAGAGAATCAGTCTTCGCACCCTGAAAACACAGGGCTGCTCCCAGGATTTTGAAAGAGGAAACTCACAAGTGAGTGAGAAAGGAAAAAGAAGAAGTAATGTCATCCAAGTGGAATCACATGAAGTTGCCGACATTCACGTCTGGGGGCCACAAACACGGCCATTTCACGAGGTCCAACCCAACACATAACGGCAGCTGTGTCTTTCCTGGGTCTGTGTCGGGGCGGGAGGTACGTTCCCGCCGCCACTCACAGCGCATCTTCCCCAGGGCAGCGGCCTCCCGCAGGACCTGGGGGAAAGCCCTTCCCCGCCCGGCAGGAGGAAGAGCAGCAGCGGCCGCGGGGAGCGGCGCAACCTGTTGCTTCAGGAAGCGGGAGCCACCGGCTTCCCCAGCCCGTCACTCCGGCCCGTCGCCGGCCGGGTCCCCCGCTCTGGCTCCCTCCGCGGCGGAGCCTCTCTGGGGCTGCAGGACACAAAAGAACGGGCGGCCCACCGAGAAGACTAGAGGAAACCGCCGCCGCCGGGGGCGGGGGTGCGGAGTAACTCGGCCGCCTCCCGCGCGGCCCTGGGGGGCACGGACCCGGAGTCGCCAGGGAGCAGGGGCCTGAGCGCTGCACCGCCCGGGAGCGGTCCCTCGCCTCTCTCGGCGCCTGCTCTCCGGCTCCTCAAAGCCCTCCCGTGCCCACGCTTCCCTTTGTTGTCCCGGCTGGCGCCATACAGCCGGGGGCGCCCCAGCACCCATTAGATCCCGCGGTCGCCGAAGGCCCCGGCGCTGTGCCCCCTAAGGGGGTGGGGGACCGCGGCAAGGCAGGCGTGAGTGCGCTCCCCACGGACGCGGGAAGACGGCCTCCCCCCGCAGCCCCAGAGCCCCCTCCCGCTCGGGTCGCGGGCACCGAGCACTCCATGGGGCAAATCGGAGAACGGTGACCCTTTCCGCACGCGCTCGGGAGGCGCAGAGCCCCGCGCCGGCCGCCGGCACCACCCCCGGGGCTCCCTCACCGCGGAACGGTCCCCGGGACGCGGATGGGCCTCCCCAGCCGTCCTCGCCCTTCCGAGAGCGAGCCCGCGGCCTCGGGGTCCCGGCCCTGCTCCCGCTCGCGCTCCTGCTCGCGCGGGGCGTTGGGCGAGCCACGCCGCCCGTCCCCTGCTCGGGATGGAAAGAAGACCCACCAGGCAGCCGGCAAAGTTTGCGCGCGTCCGCGCTCCGCCCGGAACTGCCGCTGGCCCGGAGCCCGGACCAACCCGCCCGCCCGGCAGCCCCCCCAGCCGCTCTCGGGGCTCACATCACCTGCTGCCGCCGGGCAGGGGCGGGGGCGGCGGCCGGCTGGGGGGTGAGGCGCGCAGAGCGAGCCCCTCCGTTCCCCACCCCGCACCCCCAGCTCCCCGCAGGGAGTGAGCGCAGCTCCCGGCTCGGTCCACAGACGCCCCCTGTGCTCGGGATGAGGCCGCGGCCACTCACCGCGCGCCAGGTCCAGCTCCGGCTTCGGCCCGCGCAGCCTCTGCGCCCTCCCCTCGCAGACTTGCTCGCCTGGCCCCGGCTCATGAATGATGTATGAGCCGGCTTCGGGGACCACCAGGAAGGCTTCCGGAGAGGCTCCGGGACGCGTCGGGCCGGGAGAGGCCCCTGCCCCTGAGGCGCGTGAGCGAGGCCGAGGGGCCCGCAGGACCTGTTGCGGCCTCCCTTGCTCCCTGACCCTGATCTGTGGATGGAGCCGCCGGCGTGGCAGTGTTTCCTTACACTTACTCACCTGCGGCGGGAAAGGTGCACGCGGCCAGGTGCCTGGTGGGGGACCCGGCTCGCTGTTTTAAAGATAGCTAACCCTGGGGTTCCGGACGCGCTCCCACTGGACCCGCCGGGCGGTTTCGCCACAATGGCCCTGGGCACCACCAGATGGGACTGCATCCATTTCCTGTGGCGCGAGTCCCGCTCACCGGAGCACGCCCTTTTCACAGCATCCACGCCTCCTTCACCGAGTAGGCAGAGCACTCTCCTTGGAACGCCGCTGACCTTTTGCAAACTCCTCCTCGCTCGGGTTCCAACTCAGACCTGCCTGCGCTGACCACCCCCTTCCCTCCCAGGCTGCTTGGGACGCTTCTATTGCCAGCTCCCAACAGAGTTTAATGAAAGAAAAAAAATTACCCAAACAAAACAAAATCCAAATTATTTGGTTTCTTCGTGTGTACCAATCACAATGCTAGTGGCGGGAGCTATTTAAAAAAACGCACACAAAAACAAAAAAAACGGCATAAACAGTCATTGTCCCATATACGCATGCAGGCATCCGCTGAACAGGAAACACACGGTGCCTTAATTAATCATTTCATATGGGTCTGATCCCTGGCAGCTGTCAGTAGCCGGCATCCCCACAGTCTTCGCCCCGCTGCTAGGTTGCCCAGTGGAAACCTGCAGAAAGTAATCCCTCTTCCAAGTGCACTCACGAGTGTGCCTCTTGTGTCTCTCTCACCACTTCCTGCCTTGAACTGAGAATGCTGTCTGGTTGGACAAACAAGACGTATGGGAGAAAAACACCTTTTCTTCAGGACTAGTACACAGTCCATGTTTAATGTTCATCATATGGATGGATCGATGGAAGGATGAACAGACAACTGAATGATGGACAGGAATATTAACTCAGTGGCTCTTTCACTTACCCCAGAGTCTAGCATAAAATGCTGCTGGAAAGAGTGTTGTTTGGTTTAAAGTTTAAATTCATCTTGAGTGTGCATATGTCCAGGACAACCCATTAGTATGGAAGTTTTCAGAAACTTCTGAAAATTTCCCTACAGGCATGCCAAGGGTAGGTGATACCCGGAGACTTCTAATCAGGCCTGACATTTTCCCCTGTAAAGCCCCTGCTGGTCAGGGACCTCTCTTTGAACACCTGCAGAACCCAGCACTGCTGCTCAGAGGCAGCCCTCTCGGGATGGGCTCCCAGGTGAGCGCTCCCTTCTCAGAGCGGGCTGCCCTAGATCTGCCTTGAGTTTCAGTCCTGCCGCTTTTCGTCACTGTAATTTTGGCTGCTTTATCTCTCAGAGCCTCATTTCCCTTGTCTGCAAAATGAAGAGACTATGCCTCACAGGGCTCGATTTTATTCCTAATAATACTAATACCCACAACAGTACTGGAAGTGGTGAGTGCTAGGGCTTAGTGAGTGTTCAGTGTGAATGAGGACTAAGCTAAGAGCTTGGCATGCCTCATTTCATGTAATCTTAGCAACAATAGCAGCATATTACTAACTCCATCTTAAACGGAAGGCTAAAGCGATTTCAGTAATTTGTCCAAGCTCACAGAGCTAGTAAGTGAAGCACCAATGTCAAAGCCAGATCCGGCCTCCAGAGCCCATAATTGCCCTAACACACCAGTGCATAGATAACATAAACCCCCACTGGCCTATTCCCCCCAGTAGACAGTGCAATGTGACAATGAATGCTTCAACTGTTTTTATCCATTTTCGTTACCCCCAACACCTACTCCACCTAGACCATCATAGGTGTTCAATCAGTGAATAAATATATAATAAACAAGAACAAAACATGAAGGTCTGTTTTGATCAGCCTTAAGCAGACTGTGACAGGACCTCATGATTTGCTCTGTTCAGTTTGGTTTGGGGCCCTCCACTTATTTCTGTGTCATCTGTTAAGTCCAGAAGGGGGTGATGTTATTCCCATATATACATTGTCATTAGATGCAAAAATTAGGTCTCCTTTTCTGGAACTGCCCCCTCGTTTTTTGTGCCCAAATGAAATCTAACCATGATGCACTGGGGCGTCCTACCTCGCAAGTCCTAAGAGATTCATTCAGGTGAGGTCACTAACTGCCAGTGTGGCCCCTGGTAAGTCGCATAATCCCCAGGTCTTCACATTCCTCTTTGGTCCCGTAGCTGTGGTCATGACCACCTGGCTAGAGGCTACCATTTGGACAGTGCAGATAAGGGACATTTCTGTCATCACAGAATAGTCTATTGGATGGTGTGGGGTTAAATAGTGAACCATAATAAAGAAAAAAAAATTGCAGTAGTACTGGAATAGGAAGACTGAGTTTCAACAAAGTTATCAGGGTTATGTGGCATTCAAAATGAAGTGTTGATTGAGATTACTTATTGTCAGAGTACCCAACACTTGGGCCTTCAACAATCCCAAATCTTTGATAAGATGTTCCTTATGAAGGACTTTGGGTATTTTTCTTAGTCACTAAGATTAAAATAAAATAGGTGAGTGACTATATTATTTTAGTCAACCTGACAATTTCTACCATGAATAACTATGTTTCAAAAAACTAACGTGTCTGTATGACCAACAAACATGGCAGCATATGACTCTTTAGAAAAACAGGGTGGTGTCATTTCAGCTTCCACTGGCCTGCCTTCTTAAGACTGTAATTCTGAAATTTGTGTAAGAGACAGACAAGGAGACAGGGAGAAGGGGGCAGAAACAGAAAGGTGGAGTGGGGAAGGAGGGAGGGGAGTAGGAGGGAAAGGGGGAGAGAGAGAGAGAGAGAGACAGAGAGACAGAGAGAGAGAGGGGGGGGAGAGAGAGAGAGAGAGATTGAGAGATTGTTCTAAATAGAAATTCTATTAGTTTTGAAAGGAATGGCCTCATGCAAGCCACAGTTCTCCTATAAATGTTTTACCTCATCATTTCCTGTTCATCTTGCTTTCCACGCCCCCCTCTCCACTTGCCTCTGGGCTTAGATACCAAACAGCAGTATTACTGGTGTTGAATGACCGAAAGCCAAGAAAACATTCTTCTTGTACATTGGAAAACTTCAGGTAAGATTTATAACTCATCCATCAAGCCCATTGCATGATACTTCAAAGGCAGAGGAAAAATACTTCAGTCCAGTTTAGACAAAAGGAGGAAAGAGAGAGAAGGGCCAGCCCAAAGCCAGTGCCTCAGAGCTTGGACTCTGAATGTGAAACTTGGGGAGAGAATTCAGTCACAGGGTAACGGGGCGGTTATGGAGGTAGTTTTACATTTTATGTTCTGACTCTGTCTTCTGGTTAACTGTTTCAAATAAATGTCTTATCTCTAGGCTGGCTTTCATCTGTGCCTTCCCCTCTGACATAATTTTTAACATGCACTAACTCAAATGGAGCTTTATAATTGGCCTTTAGTAACCATATGGAGAAAATAAGGATAGCAAAAGTAAAAGAATAATAAAGCACTAGGTATTGGATCTCATTTTCTCAAGGAAGGTGAGGTTCCTTCCATCTAAATGCTACTGAAAGTTTGCAGAAGGAGGTAGACAGGAAAATTCTATAGTTTTCAGTGTTTTTTTAAATCATATTCCAAAAAAGGTTCACCCAGGAACTTGTACTTTATACAACAGCAAAACTTACATCTTGTAAGCAGTGCTTTACCCCTCTGGGGATAATTACTATTAGTTTCCTTGAAAGAACTACTAATTTGCACTTCTCTTTGTCTGTTGTCTCCACACGCAACAGCATAACTGTTTTGTTTCCTTCTACCTAAAAGGAGAGTCTGTAATTCAAGGACTTTGCTAAACCTTTGTGTTTGCACCTTATGCCTCCCTGTTTGGTCCCAGAAAGATGACTGGACAGTCAATGACGAGTAAGATTCCTCACGGAAGGAACAAGTCAAGCCAGGCGCAGTCACATGGAGACCAACAGGAGAACCCACGGGGTTCACAGAGGTGGGCACAGCCCCCCACCTTCCTCAGGCTAAGGAAAGCCTCAGCCTCTGTGGCTGCATTCTTTCCTGAAACCTGCAAGGGAAGTGATTCAATGAGGTGCTCTCCATCTATTCATATGCATATAGGTTTTGTTCCTTGGGGAAGTTGGGAATTAAGGTCCAGCTGTCTGCAGGCAAGGGTGATTGACTTAAATCGGTTTCCTACTATGATGTATAGGATTCACAGATCTTGAGATTGACAAGCTTTATCTCCTTTACTTCCCCACCGAACTAATAAAAGGTGATGCAAGGCCCGATTAGGGGCTTCCAGTCCTTGAGATTAGGGGTCCCTTGGTCTGCTTAAACTCTATTCATGACTACTGTCTTTTCTTAAACCTGTGCCACCCTCCTCGCTCCCCACAACTCTTGTGGCGTGGGACTCGACAATCTGTTATTCAGTCAGTCAGTAATATTTACTCAGCACCCACTGGAGCCTCCAGGTAATCTGGCTCAGAACTTGTGAAAACAACAAAACAAAACCTTTTTTCAACCACTGTCTTTCCTCTTATTTACTTCTGGCATATTTCCCTCATTGGAAGACTTTTAAAAGAAGCATTTTCTGCAAAATTCTCTTTTGCTTCATATGTTATATGCTACCTAAGCTATAATCAGATATTTATTTTAAATGCAGTAAACTTTCTGCTAATTAAAACGCTCTTCTTTTTTTTGACCAGAGCAATTAAGGGGTTAAATAACCGTCTCAATCCAACCTTGAGGACACTACGCTCAGTGAAATAAGTCAGAGAAAGACAAATACTGTATGATCTCACTAATATGAGGAATCTAATGAAAGCAAACTCACAGAAGCAGAGATCAAGCTGGTGATTGCCAGAAGCAGGGCTTAGAGGGCAAGGGAATTGGGTGAGGTGGTCTAAAAGTACAAACTTAACGGTTATAAGATCAATTAGTCCGAGGGATGGAATGGACAGCGTGGTGACTACAATTAATAACACTATGTTGTATATTTGCAAGTTGCCAAGGGAATAGATCTCATCACACAGAAGAAAAAAGTTTGTAACTGTGTGAGTTGATAAACGTTAAGTAAATTTATTGTGATCATGTCACAATATATATATATCAAATCATTACATTGTACACTTTGAACTAATACAGTGTTATATGTCAATTAGATCTCAATAAAACTAGAAAACATAAAATAAAAAACACATAATACAATATTAAAAAATTACAGTTCCATCCAGCTACTTAAACCAGAGAGTGAAAAAGGAACAGACCTGGGAATGAGTCCCAGCTCTGCTACTCCATTCCTTCATTTCTTCCTTCATTCATTCCCTCATTCATTCATTCATTCATCCATTCACTCACTCACTTATATATGTATCGAACAAATGTTGATTGAGCTCCTTCTGTGGGTCAAACTCAGGTATGGCAGAGAGCAAAACAAAGGAGACCCTTGCTTACCCCCTCATAGAGGAGAATGTGAAACTAAGCCACCAAACCAATTGTTTTTTTTTCCCCTTTCTTCCGCCATCATCCCCCCCCCACACACTCCGGTTCAAGCCGTTGTTTCTCAGTCTAGTTGTGTAGTACACAGCTCCTGGCCCCTGCTCGTGTTATGAGCCTTGTGCTACCTGCTCCCTCCCCTTCTCCCCCCCCCACAAGGCACTCGGTTGCCAGTCATAACAGCTCAAGGCAGCACGCAGCAGACTGCTGCCTACCACTCACCGCTGGCCACTGGCCGCTCCTGGCAGCACATGGTAGCCCACAGCAGCTCATGCCAACCTCCAGCTGCTCACAGCAGCCCAGCTCCTGGGAGAGCTGTTGTTCACAATCTTAGCTGTAGAGGGCGCAGCTCACTGGCCCATGTGGAAATCGAACTTGTAACCTCAGTGTTAGGAGCACGGTCTCCAACCACCTGAGCCACTGGGCTGTCCCCCAAATCAATTCTTAACATCTCTAAACCTCAGTTTCCTTACCTACAAAATACACGTTTTGCAAAGATTAAATGAGATGATATATGCAACATACCTGGCACATAGCAGGCAATAAATTAAGTGGCAGCTATTATTTCTGCTCTGTTTCTTTGTCGAAGTCTCTCGCGTGCGCTTACCCCCACCTTTTTTATTTCATCCCACAAATATTTGTGGAATACATCCCAAGGATTTTCAAGGCTCCAGGCCACAAAGGCTGACAGAGCTGGATATATTCTGACCTCTGCCCTACAGAAGAAATTTTCCAAGACTTGGAAAGGGACAAAAAAGAAGCCTGGTCATCCTTTTGGTAGAGTATAATCGAAGGGGCATAATCGAATGGACTTTCTAGGAATTATTGGTTTCTACAGAGGTGGGTACCTTTGACTGTATTTCTATTGCCTAGGCTATATTACAACATTGTAAGAGTAGAAGTTAAACTGTAGAAAACCGATGGCAATGCCAACGAATGTTTTCCGGTAGAGATAATTTCATGTTTACTTTGCAGAAAAGATGATCGCAAACACAACATTTTGTTGACCTGCAACTATTAACATTTCCCTTGGCAATCCTGCTTGCCTAGGGAAACGCCTATGTTTCAAGAGATCCTTTGAACCAGTCATGACATCTTACTGGCTCCCTCATTCATTCATGAGCTGAGTGAAATCTTTGACATGTGTTTGCTACATATTTGCATGGGAGTCATATTTTTAATTCCTTGAAAACTATAATGTAGGAGCCCGAATGGCGCTTATGATCTCTAGGGAGGCAAACAGCAAATTTTAAACATTAATTTTTTAATTAAAACATGTATCAGTGCTGGAAATGGGAAATGCATAGTTACCTCTAAACCTTTGAACAGACTCTAATATTGTAATAACTGCCCCTTTGCTGGGACAGAGAGCCTGCCGGCCTCACACCAAAGCTTCCTACCAACTTTTCTCCCAACTCCCTCCCAACAGCAATCCCATTCAGAATAGTCTATGACTAGAGAGGCTCCAAGGAACTGCTAGGAACAAGGGGAGATATTTTAAAAGTTAGGTTACAATAGACTGCTTTTGACTGCCGAGAACACACAATGATTTGTTGTTTTCTAATTAACAGTCTCGAGGTTCTTGAAGATCAAAGCTAGTGGCTGGGGTATAGGTTTAAATGTTTCCAAAGTGTGGCTTTCCCTTCCATCCTCAGGATTTAAGAGGAATTACTTTACCCAGGAAGGAGCAGGAAGCATCGAGGAGGGATTGGCTGGGGGGAGTGCATGTGCGTGAACCATGCTTGGAGATGGGATAAAATAGCGAGACTGCCGAATCCCTTCCAATTACCTGGGTAAAATCGGAAGAAAATAAGAAAATTACAAATGAAGAGAGACAAAGGGGATCAAATCTATGGTGACGGAAAGAGAGAGAAAAAATTATTCTAGATCAGCGTTGTTTAACCTTAGCACGCTCGACATTTTGGGCTGGATAATTCTTCGTGGGATTGTACTGTGGGAATTCAACAGTATCCTTGACTTCTGCTCACTAGATATAAGCAGCACCCCTCCCCAAACTGTGACAACCAAAAATGTTCAAAATCTAGTGTTTGATTTTATTTTCTTAAGTCACAGGAAGAAATTATTGACTTTGGGCAGCATTTTGTCATATATACTAAAGAGGGGGTCCCTGCTGTCAGCTTTGGCAAATGCTAAGTAAGGTCTGGGGGTCATGAATTAAAGTATATGGGTGCATTCAGGCCTCTTGACCCACTTTTGGTGCCTAGTTGGCCATGGGAAGTCAGCTGCCATGTTGATTCCTCATCACCCCCAAAGACAGCCTGCCCTGGAAGAATTGAGTCATTTCGGAAAGAAGTGAGTCATTTCGGGAATGTAGCTCACCCACCTGTATCCCTCCACTGGGACATTCACCAACGTCCTGCGATGTGTGCTTATTCTGAGGATAGGTTGGCCCGTGGTGAAACTCAGTATTTTTCGTATAAGTTTGATCATAGAAGCATTCAGAAAGCAGAGTAGAAGGACTGACAGTGCTATTTCCCTGGCCTCATGAGAAAGTGCCTGGCACATAATAAGGCTTCAGTAAATCTTAGAGGAAAACAAAGGGAACAAAATGAAACTATAAGCTCAGAAGCAGACAAATAACTGTGGTAACAGCAAGAGAGTGCTCTAGGAAAGATGAAGTATACGCCCTGGGCAGCTTGCGTGCTTGCTGCTGTCCCTTACTGACTATCTATTATACTATCTGTCAAGCCCCCAGCAAAGTACTTTCCATGCATTTCTCTTATTGACTTAAGCCCTCCTAAGGAGGCACAGTTACCCCATTTTCCAGAGAAGAAAATTGAGGTTCACAGACCCAGGCTGTCCTGTATCAGTCCCACAATAAGAATAACAGTTATCATTTATCAAGGCCACCATTACTCTAAGCATTTCGTTTACCATTTAAGATAATACTAGGAAGCAGGTATTATCCAAGCAAATGAAACAACCATCTGCTGAGTATCTGTTATGCGCCGGGATGGTGCTAGGGGCAGGGGACACAGCAGTGGATAGCTGCTGCCCACATGCAGTGTATCGTCTCAGAGGGAAAGCAGGCACTACCAAATACCTTTGGGTGGGGTGATTCATTTCCACATCCCACCTTCTGCCCCCCATTTGGAAGTTCTTACCACAAAACTGCAGATGGCAGTCTTTAGACCTAGGGATGCTAAGTAAGGCACTTTCTCAGGGAGGTTTTAACCACACAGGCCCTCTCCGAGGCACCCAGGGACACAGAGGTGACTCAGCCACGTCCCAGTGAGTAACCCTTTTCTTGGATCTGACTGCCATACACTGTGACTATGCAATCAAACTCTAATAAATGGCAATTAATTATGGTGGTAAAAATAATAATTTAAAATGAAAATCTAATAAAAACAAAGAAAACACCCCAAATCCTAGATCTGTTGGAATGCAACAAAGCAGTGACCAGAAACCTGGGGAAGTGGGGCCTCGGACGACCTGAGTTGAGGTTAGAGGTATCTAGAGATTCACTGGGACAAAGAACAGAATTAGAGACTCGAAGGAGAAAACATCTGCATGAATGTAATTCTGCAAAACATCTCAGGAGCCATTTTAATGCTGCCTAAAAGTGTTAAAATGCATAAACCCCCCAAAAGGATTTATTGCTTTTAGAAGTACCTTAATGTGTAGAGGTGGGGGGTGGGGGACAAGAAAAGTAAAATTAAGGTTGGATTCTAAGGGAAAAAATCCCCTAGCAAGTAGCCCTAGAGATGCAAGAACTACTAATTAATATTGTAAGTGTGCACTGAAGTCAAATTTAAGTCAGTAAAATCATTGAAGCTGGGTAATATTTTGTGCTGGTTTGAAATTTTCCATCATAATAAGGTAAAAAGAAAAAATAAAGAAAAATAAGGCAAGAAAGAAAGAAAGCAGGGAGGGCGGGAGGCAGGGAGGGAGGGAGGCATGGAGGGAGGGAAGGTGAGAGAGAGAGAGAGAGAGAGAGAGAGAGAAGGAATATTTTGAGATTTGTTTGTCATGGAGTTTAGGGCTTAAACATGGATTTAAAAATATCACATTAAAATATGATTTCTTTTAATTAATGAGCTTTGAGGACATCCCCTCCCCTTTAAATGTTCTGCTGGCCCTTGCCTGCCTCTATGCAATGCTGGTGAAGGCCAGAGCTCATCCACTGATTTCCTCACTATACAAGTTCTTTGGGGCGTTACTCTGCACCCGGAGCTTCAAGCATGCAGAGATGATTACATCAAGTCCAGCCCTCAGGAATGTCACCAACTAGTGAGGGAAACAGGCCACTGTCAATTCTAGGAGTGCCAACAGAGAGGTAAGACAAGGCCAGTGTGGGGAGGGAGATAGGTAGGAAGACTCACTTCGGCCCCGGCTGGGTCAGAAAGAGCTTCCCAGGGGCTATGGTGCCCGAGCTAGTTCTTTGGATTGATGGAGTCAGCAGATGGAGACCCAGGAGTAGGACATTCCAAGTGGAGGAGTTGGCACACCCAGCTGTGTTCAGATCGGTCAGTGATGTCATGGGGCTGGAGTGCAATGTGCCTGGAACATAATATTGGAGAAAATGAATAATGAGAGAGGCATCAGGTTGTAAAGGGGCTCACCGCACACTAAGACATCTGGACCATCTGAAGGCAATGTGGGAGCCATCAAAGGCTGTAAAGTAGTGGAGTAATGGTGTGACATTGGTTTTAGGAAGATCAACCCAGAAAGAGGCCTGGGGAGGAGGAAGGTGTGTGGAGAGAGGAGCCTAACCAGAGACAGCCCAGAATGGGTGCTCAGGGGCTGGTTCATGAGTCCTTCCTGTCCTATTAAGGAGTTTGGCCTTTTCCTGTAGGTTGAAGGGCTATGGTCTTTGAGATAACCCATTAAATGTAACCTCTCTTTTTGTTGCCTCTCTCCTCCCGACTGCTGACAAGAAGTGCGATTAATATATATAGCAAATGTCTGCTGGCCTCACATCCTGGGTCTACAAAATGAGGCCTCATTTGCACTCATTTACACTCATTCCCATTCAGAAAGACTCCATGCTTGTCCACCTCCACCTACGTACGTAGGAAGCCATATGCCTCTTACAGTACCTGGGAGGCATGTCTGGGAGTCCCCAAAGATGTGCGTCCTGTACAGTCTGTCACCTGCCATAGCCCAGAGCCCAGCATGTGCCTTGGCTCCTGCTCTGGCCCACAAAACCCCTGAGGAAGCCCTTCGGTGCCTGGGCTGACAGCCCATCACAAGACACCAACGTCCTTCGCACCACCATCTCCAGATTCTTGCAGAGCCCTCAACGTGGAGTTCCAGGGGCACCACACAGATATGGGCCATAATTTGAAACTCAAAACAGCTTTGCTTGTTCTTAGAGCTTCATAAGGGTCTTATGAACTGTCCCATCAGCTTCCAGATCTTACCCCTCTGATCAGAAGGGCTCCAACCCTCAAACCTCCCATGGACGCAGACAGGAAAGAGGTCCGCACCACCTCCTGCATTGTCTGCCAGGCCCCCAGTTTCCTGCTCCATATGGTAAAGCATGAGATGGAGACGATGTGCAGCTCAGCCCAAGAGGGTAGCCTCGGAAGGTCTACCTCCCACGTATTTCATATCAGGGCTTGCTGCCCATTCCTCTGTTATACGTCACTGAAATTTCAGATGCCCCCGACTGTAAGTTTTGCAAGGGCAGGGGGCTTTATCTGTTCTGTATGCTAAAATGTCCCATAAGCCTAGAGCTGATCCTGGCACAAAGTAGGCACTCAGTCAATACATGTTGAATGAATGAATGAATGTGGCATAAGCACGCTAAGCTGGGTTCACGTCCTGCTGTGCTACACTTCAGACCAACCCTTTTATATCTCTGGAACTAAGTTTCCTCACTGGAAATGGGCCTTACAATGCTTATAGCTGCCTTCAAGTATTTTTAGAAATAAAGTGAGGTATAAATAAATATACAAAGAAAATTGAATGTGACCATAAATAAAGTGCTTGACACACATTTTTTTCTTTCTTGCTTCTTCTCTTTTTCTTCCTCCCACCCTTTCTTCTACAAATATTTGTTGAATACCTTCTACATGCGCCAGGCACGCCCTCCCCCCTCCCAAATTTTCAGGACACAGAGGGACCAAGGCAGAGCCTCTCCTCCAGAGCTTACTGTCTAGTTTGGGAGGCAGACAGAAAAATCTGTAAACAAATCAACCAAGCAGATCACTTCTGGTGGTGCTAAGAATTATGGAGAAAATCAAACCAAGTAAAGTAAATGAACAGAGAGCTGAGGGGGGCTGATTTTGAGGTCATGTCCAGATTTTTTTTTTTTTTTTGGGCTTGGAAATTGGCTTTAATAATCCAGTTTTGGGTCAGCCTAAAATTGCCCTTCTTGAGAGCACAAGGGAAAGTGTGGGGGATAGGAGGCTCCCCAGAGTCCTTAATCAGCTATAAGGTTGTGACTCAGAATAGGGAATGGCTCCAAGACATCCTGCTCAGGCTATCCGTAGTATGGAGAGATGTGTGAAACAGGTCACACTGTACTGGGGTCTGTGAAGAAGGGCTGCGGGCTGTGCAGGCAGAGGCTGGGAGTCCGGACACCTGGTCCAGCCCTGATCCATGCTTGTCCACTCCATTTTTCAGCTGCAGCGGGGTCTTGCCATGGTCGGTCAGCTCTTGCTTCAGGACTTTTGGAACCACTTCAGCAGTGCTCTTCAAGCAGTGCTCTCTCTTCACCTCAGTCACTGGACTCTTAGGGAACAATAGCTGAAGTTTCTCTTCATGCTTGCCCCTCAGCTCAGTGGTTTTGGTGGCAAAGTCTGCCTGCCCATTCCTCATGCAGGTCTCTGGGGCATGGAGCCTGGGTGTCTTCTGGGTCTTCACCGCTGGAGTGACACCATCCTTCCACAACAGTCCAGTATCTCCCCACTCTTCCTTCACTTCCTCCCTTTGCCTCTTCGTCTTCTGGGTCTCACTCACCCTTGGCACCGACTTCTACGCAAGAGCAGAGACTTCGGGCAAAGAGGCAGCCTTTGTGCCACTGCACTGTTAACCGCTTACTCCTTTACATTGATTCATGTTTTTCATTCAAGTAAAATTATTTTAAGAGGAAACTTAACCACTGTCTCCTCCCCAGGCTGGAGGGGAAGCCCTAGCGCCTGGCTGGGCCCAGTCTCTTCCCAAGGTTGGGATTGGATGCCCGCAGGCCAGCTCCTTCTGCCTAGCCCTCAGCTCCAGGCACCTCCGCCTGGACCCTCGGCACTTCCTGTTCCAGATTTTAATTTAAGTGGAAATCTCTTTTGCTCTGGGCATGTCGACCAATGCTACCTGCTCACTGGGGTCAGGAACTGGACATTTTAGACCTGACTGCCTCTGGCCAGATACATAGATGTAGGGAGCTAACTAAAACCTCCAGGCCTCAGTTTCCTCATCCAAGAGTGGAATCTCAGAGAGTCTTCCAGGGGTCTGACAGTCCGTGATTCATTTTTTCCCAAGGTCAGCTCTGTGTCTGGGCAAGTTTGTGATTCACAAGGAGTTTAATATTTTATTTTAGGAAACAACCTTTAAGTTACTTGTCAACAGACGTGCTGCAGGCTACTGAGTAGCTTCGTTAGTCAGTCCATCGTGTCTTACACGAAAGCCAGGAAACCCATGCTGTCACTCAGTGTTAATGGGCTGTCATTAAGAGGTTTCCAAGAGCTTAGGTTAAGCTTCCTGACTCCCTTTTCTCTTGAGTCAGCTTCCATTCTGCTCCAGCTTTCTGGATGCCCCTCAGAGCAACCTGCACTGAGACTTTAATCTTGGTGTTTGAAAGACCTTTGGAGTAACCGTGCACTCTAGGAGCCATTGCTCTGCTGCGGTACGTTCTAGAAGCCCCTTTTTTTCGATATGACCTGTGTGTTCCCTGCAGGGTCAGTTCCAGGTGACAGTGTGAAGCACGTCTGAAAGGAAGAACGTGGGCTTCAGAGCCAAACAGACCCAGGCTCTAAGCCCACGTGTGCAGCACACTGGATGGTGTGCACATATCGTCTGATTGCTCAGAATCTCACTTTTGCCGTTGACAGAATGGGCATAACAGCACCTGTTTTACAGTTACTGTGAGGATTCTCTGAATGGACAGTTAGAGCTCATCACCGTTTCCTCCGGCCTCCACTCCCAGGCCGCAACTCCGTGTTGTCCTTGGGTTCTCGGTTGCCATCTTTGTCTTCTCTCCATTCCAGCTTTGCTCTCTCCACCTTTTCTTCATTCTCCTGCTGTCCTACAAGGACCCCTGAGGCATTCAGAGCTTTGGGAACCTCTCTTTCTCCTTGGTGACATCTTCTGTTAAAGGACACAACCATGAACATGGCTTAATGCCCTCAAAATTAACTTGCTCAGGGGTCAAAATTTTTCCTTTCCATCTCATGATGCGGCTTCCTACTGCCATTGTGATCACAGATGACAAATAAACCTCTGTGGGGTTTAAGCTGCTGTCATTTTAGGTTTTGGGTTACTTGTAGCTTAATTTTCTCATAACAAATAAAATGCCAATATATTACATTCAATAGAAGATGGTGGGAACTCCTTTGTCATTCGTTTCTGCCTTTATCAAACACTGTAGGGCGTGTTTGGACTCTCACTCTGCACCCAACCTCAGGCTCTTCATTCAGGAAAGTTCCAGCTATAGCTGCTGTACACTTGAAAGAAAGAGTAAGAAGCTGGGAGGATGGAAGACAAATCCAAATCCAGGGCAAAACAAACCACCTCCTTCCTTTCGTTCATTTGTCTGTTCTTTCATTTAACCAACACCGAGCCACTTGGTGCCACGTACCAGGCCGTTTCTTGTCTAACCCTCACCAACAACACAATGATGGAGGCATCATTCCCGTTTTCCAGCTGAGGAAACTGAGGTTCTGAAGAGGCAAGGAAATGGCAGAGTGAGAATCCATTTGTCTCCCTTGATTCTGCATTAATTATTTTTTAAATCATCAAATATATTTCTGTTTCGCTAGTGGGAACTTGTTTTAGGTATTCCATAGATTTACTCCAACAAGGCAGAGAATGAAATAGTCTGAAAAGTGCTCTGTTCCCAGACCAGGGTCATGAGAGAGTGGGGTTGGCCAATCAGTTAACTCCTAATATTGAGTGCCTACTATGCGTTATGCACTGTTCACTGATGTCATGTTTCTGGGACATTTTTTGCTGTGAAGTATGAGCATCACAGTTCTATGAAGAGCCCACATTACCTTGGCACACTCTTGTGGTTCAGAAGGGAAAACACCAGCCAGGGACGCAGAGAGTTGGATATGGTTCCATCTCTTCTGCCCACCTGCTGTGTGCCTTCAGATAAGTTGGTTAACCTCTCTGGTCTTTGGCCTCTCTTTTCAGGGATGTTGAGAGCTTCCCTGCCTTTATGCTCCTTGTGAGTGTTCCTTCATTCCGACTTGGTCAACACTTGTCAGGGCAGTGCTATTCGGAGTTGTCTAGGAAACTGCACCCTCAGCGGAAATTCAGGAACCTCCCATTAGGCCCCCAAAATAATTCACGTAAATAAATATCAGGCTTCAGTTGCAGAGCTTCTTTTTATAAAAGAGAGTGGACATTTGAGAAGCAACTGTTATTAGAATTGAAATACTCATTGCAATCATGCCTGACCGTCTCTTTGGGAAGCTCCTCTCAGAAGCAGTCCCATTGAAATGTGTTTCCAACACTTATGGTAAGAATTGGGGCCTTTGATCAAACTAACAAACAGAACCAGGATCCCAAGTCGATCTTCTGGAGCTGTGGATTTGCAGGTTGGAGTGAGATCAGGAACAAGTATTCTTAAGAAGCCCCAGGGCCTGGAAGATTCTTGTGGTCAGATGAATTTGTGGAATCCCTCCAGGGTATGTAACTCTGGAAAGACACTCAGTGTCCAACCTTCTCTTTTTATAGTTGGAAAAATCGAGGCCTAGGAAAACAAAATGGCTCATTCCTGAGCCATCACTAGCTGGGACTAATCCTGAGGCACCAAGGAAGCTGGAATCAGAAGATTGAAACCCGTTCTTCCCTCTGATTAGCTGTGTGATCTTAGGACAAGGGTTCTATTTAACTCACAAAGAATTGTTACTAAGTGTCCAAATGATGTGTCAACAAGACCAAAGCCAGCCTGCCCTGGGGTATTCCAGAGCCCAGGGCGGTCTAACAAAGAGCAGGGATTCCCAAACATGAGGAATGCAGCCACAGAGGAGGATGGACCCCACGCAGGTACGCAGCACACCTGGCCTGGTCTGTAGGAGACAGGAGTGGCTTCCCTGAGAAATGGTGGTTAAGCACAAGAGGATGGCTAGGACTTAGCCAGGTGAGCAGATGGGAGGAGGGCACTACAGGTATCAGGACAGGTGCACAAAGGCCAGGTAAGTACCTGAACGTGGCTCCATTGAGGAGTCAAGAGAGAAGCCCAAAGGCAATAGGGAACGTGGGGAGACAGGCCAAGGCCAACCGAGCTGGGTCACATCTGTGAGCACGTGCTCAATCCCACAGGCAAAGTAAGTCACACAGATATTCAGGATGGTCGTGGTGCCTGAGTCTCCAAATCCTCACCTGTCAGCAAGGGGTCATAATGTGTTCCCTGTTCTCTCTCTCACCCACCTGAGGTCTAATTCTCTACCCAGAGGCCAGAGCAACGCTTTTACAATGGAAGCCAGAGCCTGTCACTCCTTTACTTAAAAGCCGGTGATGGTCCCCAACACAAGCCCCACTCAGAATAACGTCCAAAGTGCTCAGCATGGCCCATTATAATCTGCCAGCCCTCCCTAGGGCTCCCTGCAGTGATCACACTTCCCCTCAAGCTGGGCCTCAGCCCCGACACAGCACAGCTCCTGAGGCGTTTGCTGACCATACCCCTCGCTGCCCCTTGAGGTAGCTCAGTTTTTCTCTGGGGCACTTTCACCCCTCTGCTCCTATGTGTTGGTCCAATTCTTTCTTGTCTGCTCCCCCACTAGAAAGTGAGCTCCATGGGAGTGGCGTCTTCGTGTTTGTTGCCTGCTGTCTCCCCAGGGTCTGGCACAGACCCACCAGCCCATAATATTTTATGGATAAATGATGGGTGATACCTAGCTCACGTGTACCGAGAAGGTTGAGCAATAGGATTAGTGTATGCATAGTATTGGGTGCAGTAAGTACTTAGTAAGTGGAATCTTCTTTTCTACCCCATTCCGGCTTCCTCCAGACACCCAATTAGAAGGTCTTCCCAGGGTGCCATTCACTCCTGGGCCCCCAAATGCCCCACTAGGCCCTCTGTCCTGCTTGCCGACGCCTAGCTCTGTCCCCGACTGGCCTTCCTGCTCCTCGTCGACCTGATGCTAGCTTGGCTGTGTCCCTGGAGAAGGAGATGGGGCGTATCACAGTTACCACACACTGTGGCTGAGGCGTTTAGCGGTTAGAACTCGTGGAGCTAGTCATTGTCCTGATGTCCCTGGACCCTGTGTGGTGGGGGCCTGGGTATGGCACCCAGGTGGCATCAACTGCATGCCAGGGCATGCAATGAGTCAGGGCTATTTTGCAGGGGCAGAAAAAACAAAGCCTTTTCTTAAGCATTGACTGTGGTTTCTTTTCTCCTGACCTGACACAAATACAGTCAAATGCTGCTTAACAATGGGGATACATTCTGAGAAATGTGTCTTTAGGTGATTTTGTCGTGCAAACATCCCAGAGCGCCCTTACACAAACCTGGGTGGTCCAGCCCAGTGCACACCCAGGCTGGATGGGACAGCCTTCTGCTTCTGGGCTACAAACCTGTACAGCATGCTACCGTACTGAATACTGTAGGCAACTGTAGCACAACGCTGTCCGTATATCTAAACATATCTAAGCATAGAAAAGGTACTATAAAAAATACAGTATACAAGATAAAAAGTGGTCCTCCTGTAAAGGGCAAGTACAGGGTAAGTACACCTGTACTTACCATGAATGGAGCTTGCAGGACAGGACATTGTCCCGGGCGAGTCGGTGAGTGAGCGGCGAGTGAGTGTGAAGGCCCAGGACGTGATCGTGCCCACTGCTGACTTTGTAAGCACTGTCCCGCGAGCCTGCTCCCTGCTTCCTTTTGCAAGGGTCAGAAGTAGAACATGCAAGCTCCATTGCTCCCTGGATAGGGACGTGGGCTGGACTGATGAGAAATATCAAGGAGAGACTGACTGGGTAAGGCTAGATAGTCCTAGTAGTAACTGTCCAGAGGAAGTGAAAGGAGGCTTGAGGGTCCATAGGAATAAGCAACAAAGATGGAGAGAGAAGAAAACAGAGGCACTGTCATGGCAATGTGGTATTTGGTTGTTGCGGTTGGGAGCAGTGGTCAGATTAAGGAACTGTGGTATTTATAAAATAAATAAATTAAAAAAAAACAAACATGGAGAAGGTGTAAAACTGAGGAATCAATACTTAGACTCTGGAAATTTGTTTTGGGTTCCGTTGGTTCTATCTTCACAAAGGGCTGTCTCTGGCATTGAACTGATGGAAAAATTAAAATGTATCTATGCGTTACATCATTACAACCTGAAAATATTTCCAAAGGACAGGGGCAGGCTAGCTCCACCGTACCACAGAAAGCTTTTACTAATGTGGCAGTGGCACTTAACATTTGTTGAGGGAGCTTCTGTGGACCCATGTCCTTGTACAGGGTCTTAGGTCCCCAACAAAGAATTTACAGCCACGTACTCTGAAGACCACCAAGCTAGGTCTGGGGGTAGGGGGGCACTATAGCACCCTCTGATTACGTACCACTGGGGAAATAGGCTCCGTGTGCTGAAACACATCAGTGGCTGACTGACTGGATGTAACCTGTACACTCAAAATTGAGGTGCTGTGAGTGGGTGTGATACAGGAGAGCCCCCTCACTGTAGGAATTTTAAGTCTCCTTTTCCCTAGTTTCTTAGCTCCCTAGTCTTTGGTCTTAATCACTTTTTAAATCAGTTTCTTAATCTTAAAGATTGTTCCTAGCCTGAAAGATAGAATGTCTCTTACCCCCTGCTTCAGTTAATTACCCAGAAGCTTGTGATTTATCCTTGTTGATTGTAATCGTTGTAGCCCAGCATTCTTTCCAGGTCATCCCAGGCCCAACTCCTGGTGATAAACAATGCCACCTAAATAACGAGTTAAAGTCAGAGAAAAAAAACCACAGGCCCCAGGAAGCTAAATGGACTTCACCCTGCGTCAGTAGTTTTGAGTCCTGCTCCTTGGGCCAGTGCTTTTAATCTATTAACCAAAACCTATCTCTCCTCATCCAGGGGCCATTGGGGTACGAATGCTGCTCCCACAAGGCTTCCTGTGCACTCTGACCCAGGAGGCCAACGTGGTCTTCCAGGCGGATCCCGAGACCCCTTCCTCTCAGCTAAGATCAGGTAGGGAGAGAGTTCCGTGAATCCCCGATAGGCAGGGACAACGACCACATTCAGCAGGAAGCAGATACAGAAGAAGTGACCTCCTGTCCTCAACTTCCCCTAGAGATTTAAGGGGATCACGCCTCTCAGCGGAAAATGAGGCAGGTAGATAGAGATAGGAATGGGGGCTCCAAACATTCCTGCATGTTCAACACAGCCTATGGAGAGCGACTGCCCAGAGACCTCCAAGGAACCTCCCCTCTACGCCCAAATTTTCCCTTGTCTACCACAACCATAACCACTGTGAAGACACTAGAAGACACAAACTACCTAACTAGATTAGACTGGTCACTCACACCTGCGCAGCAAAGGCTACAACGACTTTCACTTCACCTTAGACTCATTATACCATCATTATAGTACCATGCGTATGCCTGGAAGTTCATTAATATCATTATAACAGACTGAATTCTGGGAAGGAACATGCGCAGTCTAAAAAGATGAGGTAATAGCCTCTTGTCAATCACAGGTGCCAATAAAGAAACCCCACACCCAGAGAGGAGTAGCCCATTCTAGAGAAAAGAAAAGAAAAAAACCCATGTCCTTGCCAGTCGATGCCTTTTGAGCCATGCCATTGCTCGGGCCTGCTCCTGTCCCTTTGGAGTGTACTTTTGCTTCCAATAAATTGATCTTTCACCATTGCCTTTGTGTGTCCTGCCCAATTCTTTGTTCGGGGTACCAAGAACCTGGACATCACGCCGAGAACAGTCTGTTCTGCGGTAACAGGTGCAAATCTGTTTCCAAGACCCACAGACATTGCTCCTCATCAGAGAAAAACATTCCTCCTGAACCACATATCCTTCCATTTCTTACCGGAAATTCAGCTCTATTATAATCTTATGGGACGGCTGTAGTATATGGGATCCATCATTGACCAAAACGTCTTTACGTGGTGTATGACTGGACTCTTCTAGTCTGAGTGTCCCCAGCAGTGTGAACTTGGGATCATGTGCACAAGGCCCGCTGACCTCCCTCTTCCTACAGCCTGACTGCAGGCTGTGCAGAGAAGGCAGAGCACTTTGCAGTGTGGAGACACAGGCAGCGTGCTGGGAAGGCTCTCTCCTCACCTCTTACTCAGAACTCACAGGGATTTGAATAACAAACGGGCATATGAAAGCCTCCCTGGGAAGGCAGAATTGTAAGCTGCCAAGGGGTCTTTAATATCACCCAATTCAAGGTGTTGAACCTGAGGCTCCTGGCTGGTGAAGGGGTTTGGACTTAGTCCTTGAACTTGCATGCAGGGTCCTATGGGTCTCTGTGCCGTTTTGTATACAGAAGGTTTGTTGCTTTTTTTCAGATTCTCAGAACCGACTTGTGTTCACCTCCAGCCTGGAGATGAGAAATAACTCACCTAGGATCACAGCACAAATGGCAGGTCGCCTCCTGCCCGTCCCTGGACCTCCCTTTGCCAGATCACCAGCACTGTTCAGAACAAAACAAGGGGCAAATAACTAATGGCAAACACCAAACCGATAGAAACCAAGCTTAGAAGAAACAAAATAGCAAAAGGAAAAGCATCAACATGTTAGCCACGATTGTCTCTGGGAGCAGTGGGACAAAAGTCTTTTTCTTTGCTGTCCCTTTAAAATTTTTCTGTATTTCCAGATTTTCTATTAAAAAAGCATTTGCTCCTTTATCATTAAAAGAAAACTTTCTTTGAAGGAAGAAAAAAAAACAAAACACTGTAATTGTGTAAAAGTATCTCTAGCCAACCCCTCCTTTTATTTATTTTTTTTAAGGATTTTGAAAGTTTTCTATTGTTCAGGTTTGTATGTGGTGCATTTTGTTAACCAACTTCTCTAGAAAAAAAGTTTAATAATGTTTAAAAGTTCAATAATATATTAATTTTCACTTTGGAAGTGTGTAGTTTAAGGAGTTCATGGAAATGCTTTAAAGAACAATTTTCGTGTTCTGATAAGTTCCATTAAATGGCAGAGTGTATTATTTGAAAAGAAGCTTTTTCATGGATAGTTTTTTATCTCATTTTAACTGTTGTAAAATTTTATTTCTTCAGGGACTGAGCTAAATTCAGCGAGCTAAATTTGCCCTAAGATCCACTCCAGAGCAATCCTCTCATTTTTCTATTCTTAGCTTCAATGGAGGTTTTAAAAATATAAATTTTAAACTGCATCTTAAGCTGATGAGCCTAATGTGAGAGCTACTGAACTCGGTAATTTTAAGATTTCCTAGAATAAATTTAATCAGCATACAAATAATTGCAATCAACTGTTATTGTTGCTATGAAGACTTCTCTTGCCTTTTTAAGCCCTGGGTAAGCTACATATGTTGTTCTGGCCTCCAGAAAAATGTCAATCAGGCATCTCCGATTTATGGCATCTCGTTGTAGCCAATTGTTTTGATTTATGTGGGGTAGATGTCTATGTAGTTCAGAGACTCAAACAAACAGAAGATAGAAAGTTATTCTCATCCTTGGGGGCAGGGAGGAAACACTGTTTTTATTAAACCTTTGGCATATGGGAATCAGGTTTACAAATCCATGCCTGTTTATATCTAGCTGTGTCATCTTCCAGAATTCCATACTGAATTTACAGGGATAAAAATAACCAAATATAAACTATTTAACTGAGTAAGAGCCATTTTGTCTTTAAATATATGTCTGGCTTTCAACCCTGCTTCAGCCTCTACCCAGCTGTGTGAGCCTGGGCAGCTCACACAACTTCTCTGACCCTCATTTATGAAACAGGGATGGAAATATACACCCTGTAATATGACTGGGTTTTTTTTTTTTTTTTTTTTTTTTGGAAATAAGGGTTTGGGGAGATAAAGTACATGATGGAATTATTAGCACAGTGCGTAGCTCCCAGTGCATATTTTAGTTCATTTCCTTTTTCCCGGATAATTCTCAGAGAACAATGTCAATTTTATTCAATTAAGCACACATTAATTGAGCACTTAGTATATGCAAAGTGTTGGAGATCCCAAGCCCCCAATCACGCCTTTACCAATCTCTCCACCTTCTAAGGAGGACAAAGCCGTATTATGTCCTAATTAGGCCAGACTGTGAAAGCTGCCTTAATGGCTGTGTAAAGAAATGCTCTGGATTCCAAGGGAAAGGAATATTAGGTCTCCTCAGGTACCAAATGGTTTGTACAAGGAGGTTGATGAGCCTCAAGTTAGCCCTTGAAGGATGAATTGTCCTGGCCTGGAAATGGAACAAGAGTTTGGAAAACAAGAAGAGGAAAACACATTGTAAGAGGCAAAGCAGGAGCAAAGACAAGGCAGAATAAACATGTGTGGGGTGTGGAGAAACACCGCGGGGGACTGGGTCTCCTCAGGGGAGATGGCCGAGGAACAGAGAGATGGGAGACAGAGTCACTAAAGGCCTTGGTGGAAAGAATGGTGGCTCAATATTGCCTCTGCCACGTCCCCACCACTTTAAGTCGGCCTGACTCTCCAAGTCTTGGGACTCTGGTAGGAGCTCAGGAGACATCCATGGTCTTTGATCACCAGCTCCACAAGTATTTACTGAGTCCCTACTATGTGCCAGGCCCTGTCTGAGGCCCTTGGGAGTCAATAGTGAGCAGAGTAGAGTCACTGCCTTTGTGGGCCTTACATTCTCCTGGGGCAAACAGACGACAATCAGATAAACAAGTAACCCCCCTGTAGAATATAATTTTAGGGAACTAGTGCTGTGAAGTAAAAAGAAAAACAAACAATGGGGCATAGACAAGAGTTGCGGGATTAGAGACATTCCCTGAGGTGATACTTGAGCCAACACCCAAATGAAATGAATACCTGTGGGAGGAGGGTTCCAGGGAGAAGGATGGCGGGTGCAAAGGCCCTGACCCGGGGGTGCATGGAGCAGCCAGGAGCCTGGGCAGTTCCGGTGCAGTGCTGGGAAATGAGGACACAGATGCAAGTTTCTAAACCCTAAACTCTGTAACCGACTCCCTGATTCAGCCATGGCCCTCCAACCTTGCTCCTACTGGAGTTTGAACATGGGCTTTCTGGGACAGGTTCTCTTGGCCCCCGACTGGAGCCCTGCTCCCAGTGCAGCTCACAGCACACATTCTTGGTCACCAATCTTTGGGCAGGGAAACCACCGAGAAGGGATACAGTATCTTTGGTGGCTGTGCCTCCTCATCAGCACCCTCATTAAATTCCCACCTTGATTTTCCAGGGCAGTGGGGAAGGGATTTTCCTCCACAGCGACACCACGACAGGCTTCCCTGATGGGGGAGGAGCTTCTCCCTTGGTGTCATCACGCCTCCGGCATCACAAGGTACTGCCTGTTCTTCATGCTCTCTGACCTACGCCTCCTTTGGTTTGACTGGATAGCTTTTTACAGGAGGCCTTGGGAGCACCAAAGGAACATAAACAGAATAACTGACAACTGTCCAACATGGCTGCTCTCAGAACCCTTAAGGTTGCCCATGACTGTCCCTTGCCTGGCTCAGCTTCCTCCTGGCACGTCTGCTCCCTAACCCCCAGGGTCCAGGTCCCCACAGAGGGGCCCACAGAGAAGGTGGCAACTTGTCACCAACTCAGGGCCCATCTTCCAAGTTACTGCCTGTCCCAGCATCCTCCCCTTCCCGCCTGATTGACATTGGGAATGTCCACTCTCACCTGGGAGGCCTTGCTCAGCCCCCCAGGGTTTTGGAGCTCCAGCCTAGTCACATCGGAGCACTGTTTCCTTAATGTCATTTGGAGGTCACAGATGACTCCTATGGGAAGGCTCTCACAGCCACACCCGGTACTCCTGAACTTGGTCTGTCCCCACTCACCCTGACCTGCTTGGGGCAGGGACAGACCTAGTGCTGGCTCCTGAAGCTCATCTCTGCTCACCTACCCCAGCACAGGGGGCTGGGAGCCTGGCAAGGTTGACTTCCTGCCCCATATTCTGCCTGTGCTTCTAAGCCCTCCCAGGGCAGAAGCCGGATTTTTGGCTCAAGGGACACGGTGGGCTCATTGGAGATGTCCTAAGGACCTACTCGTCCCTGGGTGGGAACATGCCTCTTTTTACCCATCATGCCTTGGGCTAAGGAACTCTTACCCTGTTTACAAAACACATACTAAAACATATGGTACAGAGCAGTTGTCCAATTACAAAAGGGACACAAAAGAAGTGGCAGATGAGCTGCCAGGAAGTTAGAGACCATGAGAGCACATGCCATATAACAGATAACAGATATTAAATATATGTTAGCTTGATAGATTTGATGCAAGATCAAACCATATCCCAGACACAAAATATGTGATTCCTTCTTGAATCCCACTATGAAGGGTTTTGGCAAAGTGCTGTTGCTGAGGAGTGGGGTAGGGCATTGAAGGCAGGTTGGCCTGATCCGGGCCTGGCATTTTGGCTACCACACCGGACTGCTTGTTACATGAAGAGGCCTGAAGCTTGGGGAAGAAAAAAACAGGCCTGAGAGAATTCACCAAACCAGGTTTCTGGGCCTCTGTGACATTTCAGGCTGAGCTCATGGCCCATGTCCATTAGAGAGTGTACGGTGGAATCATCCAGAATGTGCTAAGGAACCACCCAACAAAAGTCCTACAAGACCTCCTTCCACTGCCCAGGTAAGACGAGGACAATAGAAATGTCCCCGAGAGGAAGGCTCCCTGCCTCCAGGAGAGTAAAGGGAGCACATTTATGAACGCTGTCTCAACTCTGATCTACCACCTTCACAGCCACCTTGTTCTGCATCGAGTTGTGTCCCTGCCCCCACCACACACAAAAAAAATCCATGTTGAAGCCCTAACCCTTCGTAATGTACCATATTTGGTGGCCGGAACTTGACAGAGGCAATTAGATGAGGTCATTAAGGTGGCCCTAATCCAGTATGACTGGTGTCCTTATAGAAAGGGGACATTTGGACACAGAGACACACACACGTAGAGGGAAGATGAGGTGAAAGACACAGGAAAAAGTCGGCCATCTACAAGCCAAGACTGGGGCCTGGGACGGATACTTCCTTCACAATCTTTGGAAGGAACCAACCCTGCCGACACCCTGATTTGGACTTCCAGCCTCCAGACTGAGACAATACATTTCTGTTATCTAAGCCAACAAGTTTGTGGCACTTTGTTACACCTGCTAGCAAACTCATGCACACCCCACAGGAATGGGGTTATTATCTCTATTTTACAGATGAGGAAACAGAGCCTCAGACAGATTGCATGTTCCCCTCAAGGGCCCTCACATCCACTGGGAAGCAGAGACTTCGGCTTCCAAGCCTTTCCCCCACTGCACCAAGCTGCTTCTCTCGAAGCACGGGGCAGTTCAGGAGCTCTGGGGTGCCCCACACCCGGAATAAGCTGCACCCTCACACTGTAAGCAGAAAAGTTCTGTCTGTAATTATGGTCACTGGCTGTCCCTCTGCGGTTAGGTAGCAACCCATGCCCCACATGGAACAACACACCTTCTCTTCCTTCTTCTCTGATTCCATTCCTGGCAGTCAGGAGGAAAATATGCCCAGCAGCAAAACCAACAAAAGACCTGTTGAGAGGCCCTTGCTCTTTAAATCCAGGGAAATTAACCCTGGGAAAAATAAATAAAGCGGCTACAGGAAATTTTTGAAAATGCAAGTGCTTGGTTCTCAGTGGCTGTCCCATTTCCCATGACACACTGGTGTCATGACAATGTGGCTCTGGGTTAACTGACCCCCTCCAAGGGGTCTGCTGGCCTGCGTCTGTTCACCCATCCCAGCATCTGTATGCCTCAGGGAGGGGGACTGCTCTTATTTCCTCCTTTTATAGCCAAAGATACTCAAGCTTAAGGAAGCAGAGAAACTAGCCCAGGGTCACCAGCTAGTTAGTGGTAGAGCTGAGATTAAAACACAAACTTTTGTTGTCTCTCCATGAGATCATCTCTAGTGGGTATTGAGTGTCGCTGTTTGCGGGAGGGAAGAAGGGGAAGACAGAAAACAAGAACCAGCCCTTCTACTGTCTGGAACTGGTTCTCTCTCTTTCTCTCTCTCTCTGTCTCTCTCAGCAACTTGGTTTCCCAAAAGTGTTGCTGAAATCAGGAATCAGGATGGTCCCCCCAACCAAGGTCCTGAGGCCACAAAGCAAGTCCAATGTGACCACCACGCCTGGCTGGCTTTTGTGGAACTGGCTTCTCCTGAGGGACAGCAGAGCAGGGAGAAAATTCCAGGTCGTGAGATTGCTCAGGGAGTTTTCAAGTTCTGCCACCTCATTTCCATCTCCTTAATCCCGTTAGATTAGCTTTCCAGTTTTGTGCTCAGCAAGACTCAGGGGGTCAGATTCGAAGGATGGAGGGGGCTTCCAGAGGAAAATAATTCTCCTTCAATGACCAAACGACATCACAATGAGTAAGTCCAGAAAAGAGCACACCATCCACTTTCTTGCCACACTCCCTGACTCTGCCGGGCCCTGGCGGGGGTGGGGGTGGGACAGGAGGGAGGGTTGTACCAGAATGAATCTGGACACTGGGGAGCAGAGCAAAGTGGGGGGGACGAGTTGGTCATCCAGGAAAGTCCCTCAAGGCTTCAGTGGCCAGATAAATGCCTCTTTCTCCTTAGAGGTTTCCCACAGGACACTCCTGGGACCCACAACCCTGGCTTCTGCCCAGGCGGTCAGACAAAGCTTCAGAGGTTCTCAGCTGAAGATCCTGCCTTGAGGAGAACAGGAGGGAGGGTCATTCCAGCAGACCAAAACACTGGACAGGAATCAGCATTGAGTACAACCCCATTCTTTTTGTTTTACTTTTTAAATTGAAATAAATTCACACAACATAAAACTAATCATTTTAAAGTGAGCAATTCACTAGCATGTAGTACACTCAGTGTTGCACCACTGCCCCCTCTGTCTAGTTCCAGACGTCTTCCTCACCCCAAAGAAAACCCCACTCCCATCCCTGCTCTCAGCCCCTGGCAACCTCCAGCTGCCTCTGTTGCTGTAGATTGACCTTTTCTGCTTATTTCACATACATGGAATTGTACCACCCCCACCCCTTCTTCACGGCCTACAGAACATCAGGTTGAGAAAGGGGGAACTGTGGTTTCTGTTTTCATAAATTTTAATCTTCATTGAGACTTTTTTGCGTGTAATGATGAAAGTTACACATTTCATGGTAGAAAACCTGGAACTGAAGGAGAGACCAAAGAAGAAACTTAAAACTGCTTCTAGTTCCATCCCTTAAAGTAACAATGCTAATAGTTCAGAGACAAACCTTCCCTCCCCCCACCCCCAATCTTGACTGCTTCACCTGCTGTGTGCCTTGGGTTTTCTTAAATTCTCTGTATCATTTCCTCACCTGTAAAATGGAGATAATAGGATCTACCTCACAGATTTATTGAGAGAATAAATGAGTGGTACATGTGAAGCACTGAAAATGAGATGAGCCACAGAATAAATGCTCAGTCAATGTATACACATCAGCTATGATTTCCCCCCACTCAATGATGTAGGGATTATTACACCAGCAGAAGAAGAAACTGAGGGTCATGGAGGTCAAGTTACTTGCCAAAAGGCAAAAAAAAAGCAGAAACATTTTTGAGTGCCTGTATGTGTTAGGTAATTATCATTGCTCTACTTTACAGAGAAGGAAACTGAGGCACTGACAGGTTAAATGTATCCAAGGTCACACAGGTAGTTAGGGGCAGGGCTGCTTGTCTCTGCAGTCACGGTGTGGTGTGTTCCACCATCCAGCCCCATTGCCTCTTCTCATGTAACAGCAGGCCCCTAATCTTGTGTTTAGAATCACGTGGCCAGGGCCCCTTACCTTTGCGTGGGTCCAAGCATCTGATTCTGCCTTCCTGGTTTCCCGGGGCTGCTGTTTGCTTTCTCCCAGGCATGTTGCTCTTGTCATTTCCTGGCTGCAACGGGAGACGCTCACGTAGTGCTTCCAAAACCAGAGCAGGGTAAACCCACTGTGGAAGTAGGCTTATCAGTCCCTGGGTTTCTGCCGCTGAGCCACCCAGGTCCTGCTGGGAGACTGTACAGAGCCCTCGGGCGTTGCCTTGCCAGGATCCACTGTCTGCTGCCAGCTCCGTGCCAGGTACCTGGCCTTCCCTCACACACGCCATCTGAGCTCTGCCTCCAAACTAAGGGAAAACATCTCAGGCCTGATAAAGCAAGGAAGACATCTCAGGCCTGGCTTCTCGCTCGTCCAAAGATGCCACCAGCTCACGGTGGTCAGATCTGATCCTGTTACCAAAACAACTCGATGGACCTATAGAGCTTTCCCTGAGATTCCACAGGAGGGCTCAAGGCTGCAGCCTTTTCCCAGGATGCTAATTAAAACCACAACCCGATCCATCCAGTATCATAAATAATTCAACTTGGAGGTCCGCGGGGACCCAGGGTTCACGCTGCTGCTCAAATCCCTCCAGAGCACACTTGTTCTTGCTGTTCTCAGTCTTTCTGGAAATCTCCCAGAGGTGAGAGAACTTCCCACAGGAGCTGCTCGCTCATCACTGGGAAACCTGGAACTAGAGGTCCACAGCTGCCTTGGTCCTGGCAGCCCATGGGACAGGGGGATGCCCACTGACTGAACCCCACCTGGGGGCTGCTGCCTGGTCGGCCTGTAAATGAGGCTGAATAGCTTGTCAAATGGGAGCTGAGTGTGGAAGTGCTAGGGTAGGTAGAAAGGTAGGAAGGAGCAGAAGGAGGGAACTAGCCTGTTCGGAGGCCCCCGGCAGCTGCTCCGACTTGGGTCAGGGCTCTTTGCAGCTGCTCTCACTTGGGGCACAACCACCTTGCTTGCTCAGCAGGATATTGAGAAGGAAAAATGCTGGAGAGGGAGGGAAACCACGCTGCTTATCAGAATACACATCCTGCTTCTCGGGACTCAAAAAAATCATGGGAAATTAACAGGTTCACACTTACGCTCTGAGAAACAACCTTGAGAGAAGGAGACAATTCTACCCATAGAGATAAAAATCCTCACACAGTGTAAGGAGAGCCTGCTTCCCTCTCTCGGGTCAGCCCACTTCATGTCTCGGAGTGGACTTGCTTTCACTAATAAACTTCTTGATGTTCTATGCTACACAAACTGTTGACTGAATGCTTTCCTTCAAGAAGAACGATCCGAGGTACAGTGTCATTCTCGGTAACAGAAGCAGGCTGTCCCTCCCCTCCATGAAGTCCCCAAGTGACCCCCGGCTTGGGGCTTGGCCTGGACTCAGGTAGGCCTTTCGGTTTCTGAATTCCCTGAAGCCTCACTCATGAATTTAGAAATGACAAATGCCTTGGAACCTATCTCTTGAGAATGTCAGGCACCCACTAGGTGACAAGATGACTGAGTGTGTGTAGAACTCTTACGCTGTGTTGCGCTGATAAGGGAACTGTTGGCGTTACGGGTGTGGCCTTGACACTGGGGAAGGCTTGGAACATCTATCGCAGATAGACCTGTGGGGCATGTGATGCCTAAGGTGGCCTCTGTCCACCCAACCTCTTTCTTTGGCAATGCAAAACTCATCTGGTACATCTTGAAAAATCTCTATCATCCATGACCCATGGATGAGGTTCCTAAGACATGGAGAAGGTTCCCAGTACTTGGACTTTTCTTTGATTAAGCGATCAGAGTGGCAAAACCACACTACGACTCCCTTCTCTCGACTGTCCTCCGATGGGTGGCAGACACTCCTGGTGGTATGCCACAGCTGTTCCTACCTCCTCCCTTGCTGGCAAAGCTCTGACCATGTCTGGGTATTCACTCTCCCGCATGCTCAGGGGAGCTGGCTCCTCTGCACCCACAAGTGATGAAGGCGGCTTAGTCTAAGCCACTTGTGGTCACTTCATTCCCGTGTCATGACTACGTAGGCAAGGGCATGGTATGCAACCCTAACTTCTCAGGTGAAAGGAGAGGTCCTTTGGGAGTTAGGGAGGAAGGATTTCCTCCCTGATGAAAAGAACATGTGAGGAGAAATTGCCCCTTCTGTCCTGGACATGATTCCATGCAGATACGCTTTTTCTTCAGCTATAGGCTGAGGCCACCATCTTGCAACCAGGAGACAAACCTGAGGACAAAAGCCAGTAAAACATGAAGCAGGGTAGAAAGCACCCAGACCCTTGATAAATTAAACAACCTGCTTCCAGCTACCTTTGTACTGTTTGTTATATGAGATAAGAAATCCTCTGTTGCTTAAGGCATGGACTTCCAGGCTTTATTATGTGTAAGGATCACTCGGGAAGCTTGTTATAATAGAGATTTGGACACAGTAGGGCTGGAGTGAGGCTCATGAATTTGCATTTCTAACTCCCAAATGATGCTGACACTGGTCCACGGACCACATTTTGAGTAGCCATGGCTGACACTCATTTTGGTTGCATGTTCTATTTCCTACAACCAAAAGCACCCTGGCTGCTAAGAGCTTTTAGAAGGTATGTGACAGTGAATAATTTTACTTTATAGTTACAAAGCTCTGATACAATATCTGGTCCTCACAACAGTCCTTGGAGGTAGCTTATTTTGCAGAAGAGATAACTGAGACTTAGAAAATTAGATTTGTCAGAACTCTTTTGTTTGCAAGTGACAGCAACCTGGCTCCCAAGGAGTTGAAGCACAAAAGGGAAGTTGGTGACTCAGGTCTCCAGGACGAATAGGGGCCAATCCAGGCACAGCTGAATCTAGGAACTCAAATTACATTGCCTGGGCTTTGTTCATTTTACTCTTCCTGACTTTCTCCAAGTAGCAGAGAAACTGACCACCTGTACTCAAGCTCCTACCCCATCACACTGGTTGCGGCCCTAGAAGAGAGTGTTTCCGTCACCCAGTATCCACATATGAAACCCTATGAAGCACTTGCAGGGGTAAGAATGGGAACAGTGAGAACCGGAAGTGACCACATAGCCAGACATGAGCCGATGTGGCTCGTGTTAGGGTGGAAGGTGCGGAAGTTGTGAAAAGCAGTTCAATGTGTTTAAATTCAAATACCTTTGTGAGATTTTCATTTGAATACCTTTAAAACTTATTGCACAGCTTGATCCTGAAAATGTGATCCCCACGCTTATAGCTCTTGTTTGATCCTACGGATTGTAAATGTTAATCATTATCTTCTTCACTAGATTACAGGGGCCCTAACAGCAGGAAACATTTCATTCATTTATTCTCTCAACAAATATTTGTGAGCCCTGCTGTGTGCCTGGCTCCGAAAATGTCACGGATAACTCTGAGTCTGTTCTAGTGAGAAGAGGGCATCTAGTTAGGAGATAGTCAGCCTCCCCGCGACCAGGCGTCCTGGGAGGGGCAGCCCCTCAGCAGAAGGAACCAGTTCATCACACTCACCTAAAACTTCATCCTGTGATTGTAACCTTCAGTGTTGCCTTCGCTTTGACCAAGGGTGGATTTTACTATCTGCAAATTTAGAATTTGGCCAAATGCACATGAGGTGCAGCTCCAGAGTACACACACGCTTGAACAGACACACACACTGGTACGTTTAAGCACAAGTACACACACACACACACACACACACACACTGATATCCAATCACTCCAAGCCTCACCAGACTGTAGTTATGATCATATTGACAATAATCCCTAGAGATTGTAATTAGTTCTTTTGTTTACATTCCAGGCCTTTCCCGTCCCCAAGTACATATTAGCGGGCTCAGAGTGGATCTCAAAGACCAGCTTCCAAACTACTTTCAGAACCCCAGTGCTCTCCTCTGGACACTAAGTCCTGAATCCGACTTGTTTTGCCCAATTCGCACTTCTGTTTTGGATTCTCTTACAGGCCCCCCGGCCCTCTTGGTCGCTGTGTAAATTTATCCTCTCTCGGTTCATAGAAAGACAGCGGAATCACAACTAGACTTTGCCTGCAATGTCTGTGGCTCATTTCACATCTGCGTCATTTAGGCCTTAGGGTTGGCTTTCCTGCATATGGCTACACAATAAATCGACAGTGGCTTAAACAAGACAGCTCTTCATCTCTTTCTCCAGTCATAGAGTCTGGAGGTGGGCTGCTCAGAGTAGGTGATGGCTTCATGGCCATTGTGGCCTTGCCTCTTCCTATTTGTTTGCTTCTCCATTTGATATGCCCTGAAAGCCATCACCTGATCCAAGGAGACTGTTGGAGCTCCAACATATGACAGGTGAATTGGAGTCCAGAAGGAGGGACAATGAAAAGAACCAAAGGGTACACTCCCTTGCAATAAGCCTTCCTGAAAGTTTGCACAAGACTTCTGTTTGTATGGCTGTTTGTATGATGCTATTTGTCCACTAACTTCCTTAGAAAAAGAATATCCCATTTTCAGCACACAGCGGACTGTCTCTTGCAGTTCAGATATGTAGCCAATAGAAATGAGACAGAATGTCATGCCCAGCTTCTAGGGGGCCATGCCCTTACACAAAGAGGGCAAATAGCTTTCTTCCTCTCTTCCTCTCCTGCTGTCTGGAAGGTAGAAATAATTGCTAGAGCTCAGAAGAGATTTTGGCCTATGGGGTGGAAGCCATATTTACACTGGGATGTAAAACAATGAGATAGAAGGAGCCTAGGTCCTTGACAATTAAGGATGGCTATACAAGACCTGTTTTGCCTCCATGCAGACTATATTGTGAGAGAGACATAAACATTATTTTGAACATTGTTATAGAAGCTGAATAAATATCATAACTAATATACAAATGACCAACTACGCCTGGGTAGTGATTCTGAACTGGAAGTTTGGAGGTCAGAATTGGAGGGAATCAGTGCCCTCTTTTGAGCTCTTAACGGAAGCTCTAGGGAGCTTTTGCTAACTTATATGCCTTTCCATCCCAGCCCCCTGCCCAAAGATTCTCATACACCCACCCCCCCTATCAGAAATAATTACAAGAACAATGTTACTGATCAACATGTATTAGATATGATGACAATATGGAGGCAGGAAAGTTGAGACCAGTTAAGCCAGATGGCTGATGGTCACATGGGTGGATTCAGGAGGATGAGAGGGGGAGAGGGGTGTGGCCTGAACTGATGATGGTGATGCCCAGAAGCCAGTCAGGGCAGCCATCTTGGAAGTTTCCGCAGACAAGTTCTTTTTGAAGGCTTGAGAGAAAACTGGGAGCATCCAGACAGGAGAGCAGACACACCCTGGGGATTCATCCAGAGTTGAAGGGCAGAGGTAGAGCAGATGGAGCCAATGGAAAAGATAAAGCAGCAGCAGCTGAAGCAAGGGGTAAACGAGGGCGGTGCAGGGCATGGCCGGGTCCAGGGAGCGAAGGAGAAATGGGGTAGAAACACGGAGAGCTCAAAGCCAAGTGGGACTGACAACAGCAGAGCAGGCGAGTGGATGTGGTGTTTAGAAAGCGTTTGTTGCCCATCAAGGGTGTTGCTCAGGGGTGCATTACAAGTGGGACAGATGGTAGTTGCATTCAGTCTAAGTCAAAATCAATACTGAAAAAATAAGAGGCAGCTGTGAAAATAACCTTGATGGATGGATCATTTGCTAGTAAAACAACGGTTATAACCAGGCCTTGCATTAGCATGAAGCGTAATGCCTTCTAGGCAGGACAGGCTATATAATTTGCAAGGACTGGTGCAAAACAAAATGTGGTTCCCTTGTTCAGAAATTATTAAGAATTTCAAGATGGTGGCAGCAGAGCACTACAACCGTGTGAAGCCCTGTATGATGGCACAGGTGGCCCGACCAGGAAGCCAGCCTGCTTCCAAGCAGTTTCCTTCTAGTCTTTCATTTCCGAGAGAAGTTTTTGAGATGGTCTGACTATCCAAGTCATTTGGAAGTGGATAGCTTTTTCGGCTGCTCAGCTTCAGCTCCCCTCTTCTATTTGGGAGATGGAAGGATTTCCCACTGTACTGATCCAGGTGGAAGGCATGGTCCCCTCCATCACAAAATCACTCTCCCAGGCAACCAGGGAGCAAGCATGTGACCCAGGCTCAGACATGCTCCCTCCCAGGTTTTTGAGTCTGGAGAGAGGTATGCAAAGATGCAGAGTTTTAGAGACACCTCCTAATGCAGGTGGCCGAATCGAGAGGCCAGGCCAGAGGTAAGGGTGCAGAAAGAGCTGCAGTGAGTGGCCAAGGGAACCAGGGGTAGTGTCCCATCCCACCTTTCCTCGGAATCTGCTCTTACATTCTCCACCACTGAGCCCCCCTTTACGTTGCCTGTTCTTCAAGGGTAAGTTCACGGGAGTCCCCAAGACCACCCTCAGGTTCAATAATTCATTAGAGGGACTCCAGAGCCCAGCAACGCTGTCATACACACAGTTGTTGTTTATTACAGTAAACACTCAGATTATAATCGGCAACAAGCACAGGGGCAGAGGGAAGGGTCCAGGAAAATTCCACCTGTGAGCTTCCTAGGGTCCTCTCTCAGTGGAGTCACCGACAGCCCTTATCATGCTGGCATAGGGACACCTGATACTGTGAGCTCTATTTCCCAAATGAGTCGGCCGAGGCCCAGAGCAATCTAGGATCTTCGCCAAAGTCACACAGGTTGCTCTAGTGCTCACGTGTCCTTGGACTCACCCTAGTGTCCTTTCAGCTCCACCCAGCTGCCAGGGCAGTCATCACTCCATTGCACAGCAGCTGCCCAGGAAGAATCAGTCACAGGAAAGGTCAGAAGATTGAGGTCAGCTGCACTTCAAATATTTGGGGCTCTGAATTCTTTTAACACCCATGTAAGCCTGTTGAAATTCACCGAGGCTTGGCCATCCAACAGCAGTCTCAGGAGACTACAGAGGCAGTCTGTGGATAAATTTCCGTAGATCTTCACAAGTTTCCAAAAATAGCTTCCCTTCTCTATGTTGGGGAAGCCGGCCAGACTTCCTGGGAGACATGGCAACACTGGGGGGCTTCCTTGCAACCGCTCAATGGGAAACGAGCCTTTTGCACGGAGGTGACTTCCCTAAGCCACTTGTCCCCCAGCCTGACCTATGGGTATAGATCAAGTCCTTTGCAATACACAAAGTTTGTCTCCTAGCCAAGGGACGATTCACCCAGCCCCACTGCCAACTGGACCCATCTGCTTCAGGGAGCCCTGGGAGAGAGGTGATGGCGAAGGTAACCACAAGGCCCCAAGGGTGGGCGACACACGGCAGCTGCCACTGCAGGGCATGCAGCCTGTGCTCCGCTCTGGAGGGAGTTCTGGGGCCCTCTGCCAGCTGAGGCCTCAGACCCGGGGCATGCGGAGCTGCCTGGAGACTGCTGCTTGGAGAGTTTTCTTGGCCTCTGCAGCACTCCTGTTGGATCAGGGGCTTTGGAGATCGTCTCCTCCAACTGGAGAGGCTGAGGCCAGGAGCAGGAACTGACACTTAGCAGCAGAGCTGGGAATTAAACTCAATGGTCCTGACACCTCCTTCTCCTTTAGGGGTGACCTCTAGATGCCGTGAGCTCTCCAGGATCTCACAGAAAGTGGCTGAATATGGCTGCACTGGACAATGCTGTCATTCATTCATTTAGCAAACATTTACTGAACATCTACTGTTAGGTTCCCAGGGCTACATAACAAATTACCACAAGCTTGGTGTCTTAAAATGACAGAAATTTATCCTTGTACAGTTCTGGAGGCAAAAAGTCCAAATTGAAGGTGTTGACAGGGCCATGCTCCCTCCAAATGATCTGGAGGAGAACTTTCCCTGCCCCTTTGCACACAGACACAGAGGAAGAGGCCATGTGAAGACAGACGCAGAGGCTGGGGTGACGCTGCCACAAGCCAAGGAATGCTGGGAGCTTCTAGCAGCTAGAAGACACAAAGAAGTCCCTCCTAGAGCCTTCAGAGGGAGCATGGCCTGAACAAAATTTTGATTAGGGACTTCTAGCTTCCAGACTTCTGGGAGACTATAAGATTGGACAATTCAGTTCACGAACTCATCCTAGAAAAAGTGCTCCATACCTCATTGCTGAATATCACTAGGGTCACCTTCAAAATACTCCCCTTGGGAAGCTATGCACTGATGTCAGTACCTAGTCCACCTTTCAAAGCAATTTTGGAACTCTTTTTCTGGAATGGCCATCAGAGCTGTTGTTATATTACCCTTGATGTCCTGAATGTCATCAAAATGTCTTCCTTTCAATATTTCCTTTAACTTTAGGTAAAGAAAGAAGTCATTGGGGGCCAAATCAGGTGAGTAGGGAGGGTGTCTCAATACAGTTATTTGTTTACTGGCTAAAAACTCCCTCACAGACAGTGCTGTGTGAGCTGGTGCATTGTCGTGATGCAAGAGCCATGAATTGTTGGTGAAAAGTTCAGGTTGTGTAATTTTTCAGGCAGCCTTTTCAGCACTTCCAAATAGTAAACTTGGTTAACTGTTTGCCCCATTGGTACAAATTCATAATAAATAATCCCTCTGACACCAAAAAAAAGGTTAGCAACATCATTGCAACAAGTTCACAAACTTAATTGTCTGACCTGATATATTCTGTTGATTTAAGCCACGTATGTGGTCCTTTGTTATGGCAGCATGAGGAAATTAACATGAGGGCCAACCTCTGGGCATCTTTCACATAGCAGGTCCCAGTGGCCAGGTATTCCAACAGGAGCCCAACAGGACTTTCTTGACATCACATCTTCTCTCTCCCTCCTCAGGAGGAGCCCGACACAGCAAGGACAAAGCTGAGCTGAAGGACACCCTGAGCCCCAGTCCAGGGCCGACCCGCCCAGACTGGAGGCGGGGCCCATGATTTGAATGAGATGTGAGATGAGAAAAAGGAAAAAGGACGTTCAGGCTGAGATCAGATTGGAAGTTACTCACTCTCTGAAAACGACCAGAACAAGATCCTGTCATCCCTTGCACTTTCCCATAAATGGAAAGAACACGAGGTTCAGGTTCACAGAAGTCCTGCATTCCTCTTCTCCAGGGGTTAAAACCCAACCTGGAGCCCAGGTCACTTCTGGGAAATGATCCAGACATCAAGGAACGTAAAAAAAAACTTGTTTAGGCAACGGCTTTGCCTGGAGGCTGGCCAAAACAAAGATCACACAATGGCCAGGGCAACGTTCTGGGTTTGGGGAAATGCTTTCGCTTTCAGAGAGGAAAACTTTGGAGCCTGGAGGCTGTGATACAACCGCCAGGATCAGTGGAACGGGCTTCCTCGTTGAGGGCTGGGGTCCCTGAGGCGGACATGGTGGGTCTTTCTTCCCAGCCAGCTGTGTGGTCTGGGCGAAGAGGCTTACCCTCAGGGTTAACTGCAGGAGACAAAAGCCCCCTCCTGGTTTCTAGGACAAAGAAGAAATGGTGCCAGAAAGCAGGGGCCTACGCAATTGTCTGAAGGATGTTAAGGAGCAGGGGCCCCTCGCCTGGGCTCCCAGAAGTGGTTAAAGAGTAGCTGGCAGGTACAGTAAGACACACCAACACGGAAGTGACAGTCGTGAAGGAAGACATGTGTTATCCTCGCAGATCCCTCGAAACTGGAGGCGCAGCACACAGGTCACACAGGGAAGCCCCGAGGTCAATCAGTAGGCAGAGGGAACAAAGGAGAAACATGGCCAAGAGTCCTCATCACGGTTTCCACAGGAAGGAACTTCCTACAGGGTGAGTGGCTTGGGATTGGTGAGTGTGGACAATTTCAGTGGGCCCTGGGCGAACAAGTGGTCCCTAGTTATCTGGTGCCTGGCCCTGCGATGAATAAGGCAGGAGGACAGTGGCCCCGAGAGTGAGCACCTGGAGAAGAGGTGGTTGGGAATCCGGGCTCTGCATTGGTTGGTTTGCATAGGAAAGACACCCAGACAGACAGGCCAGCCACGGGCTGTCTCTAGGAATCAGCCAGCCTGGGAGGGGCAGTCCCTCCAGGGTCAACGAGGCCCCAGGATGACCAAGCATTATATATGCAGAAGAAAAAAACATGATTAATACGAGAGTGAGCTCCTTATTACTGTGCAACCGACTGAATGGGTGAGGAACAGCAACATTCTGGAAGGCGAGGACATGGGAGGCCATGAGGAAGCCGAACGACTGAGTGGAACCAGGTACAGGAAATGTACATACACAGTATTAAGGCCTCCGTTCATCACGACTGCCTCCATTTGTATTATGGTTCTGAACCCCGTACCTTGGGCTACACAGACCATGGTTATATCCTCCGGTTTGCACTTAAAAAGGAAAAGGGTCCTTGTCATTTGATTATCTCTGGGCCATCTGGAGTTCAAACCATCCGTACAACACTCCCAGGGGCCCGGTCCTGTGTACGGCTCGGATGGTATGTGAATTATACCTCAATTTAGCTGTCACTTTGAAAAAAATTATGAAAGCTGATGTCCACACAAAAACTGGCACCTATGAGGTGTGATCAAAACAGACGGAGAATGTTGAAATAACAAAAATTATTACAATAAAAGACACATTGCCATTAGTCCCCCTCAAAATACTCCCCCTCGCTTCAAACACGCGTATCCCATCGTTCTGGCCACTTCCTGAAGAACGCCTAGGTACTGGCCCGTCGGCACAGACTCAGGCCTTAGCTATGCCAGGAGTGGCCCTTTGAATGGCTGGACCATGGGAAGATGGCAGAGTGTCCAGGAGAGGGGACCCCCAGGAGCAGCCCCCAGAGAATGGCCACAAATCAACCTGATGAAAGTGGAACTTCTCCTTTTAAGAGATTGTGAGAAAGAAGAACCTGCCTGCTGAACCCCTGTACCCAGACCCTTGTGCCCCGAACTCCTGTGCCTCTACCCTGGTACCTAAACCCCTTTGTCCCTGGAAAACCTGTGCCCCCCAGCCCTCCTCACTCCTGCAGCAGCCCTTAAAGTACTGGGTGGGCGGCGGGGGTAACCTAGAGCTCTACAGAGGAGTTTAAAACCTCCTGCTGGAGTATGAAGAATGCAGCCAGTCCTGGGCCTTTTGTAACTTGATCTTAGCGGCACCCCACACCACTCCTGTCCTGCTGTGTGGGTCCCATGCTCGCTCGGGCTCGGGGTGCAGTGGCCCTGGGAGCAGTGGGGACCTTATCTGCCACCTTCATTTCCTAACTCAATAGGTGTGGCAGTCTCACATGCGAGAGCAGCTGGAAGAAGGGGTTCCCCCAGGACCTCCCATTTTTCCTAGTCTCTTTTCAAATGCCCCAGGCTGGACTGGAAACTCCACCCTCCTTCCATGCAGAAAACAGGTCCCTCTCTCTTTGTGTGTGTTGTCGTCCAGTTTTGCTGGATGTCCAGATCTCATCCATGGGTCCTGAGTCGGTTCCATGTCCCCACAGGAAAGAACTGGCGGGATTGCATACTTCTTACCCAGGAGGAAGCATCACGGTCAATGTGAGCAGATGTTTTTCTTGGAAACAACTCCCTCTCGTCTCTCATAAGGAAAGCATGTTCTATCTATCACGTCTTGGACCTTGATCCTTGCTGGCGTGACTGAGGTTTTTACTAAGGAGCCGCTGACTCCTGCCTGAGCCTGGTTGACACTGCGAGTCATGTCAGCCAGCAACAGGCTCTTCCACGATTGGCACCAGCCCCGGTGAGGTTGTCGTCTCAGACGCTGGGTGCGGACGATGGCGCCCTTCAGTGGGCCTCTAGGACATTCGGGTGTCAGCAAACCGGGGTCAGTTCTCATCTCCAGTACCGGCTGCGTGATCTTAGCAGGTTCACCTGGCCTCCGTCACCACAGCCTTCTCGGTTACAAACTTGAGATCAGACTGTCCTCCTTGACGTGAGAACTGAGACTGTGTGGCAAGCACCCAGCCTTCCCGCGGGCATCAAACATGCCATCAGCAGAAGCAGGTCTGTCTCTGCACCCCTCGACTCCCTGTGCTGAACCAGCCGATGTCTCTGCTGCCTGGAGGGACCCAGGAAACAGGACAATTCTATGATCCTCCACTGCTCTGAGGCCAGGACCAAGGTCCACCCGGCAAACATGGCCCCAGGGTCACCGGTGCAGTGGGTCAGAATAGTGGTTCCCAGAAGAGTCTGACACCAGACTGCTGGTTTGAAGCTGGCCTCTGCCTCTTAATGTGCTCCTTGGAACTTGCTGCCTCTCTCTGAGTCTTGGAGTCGTATCTACAAAAGTAGACTGTAACAGTACCTAGCTCAAAAACGTACATGCAGAATGGAGGACCTAAAACACCAACCATACTTTAAGCAGAGAGTCCTGACTTGGCAAGAAGCACACAAACTAGTATGGTCTGTCACAGCCTCAAGGGGTCACACTGAGCATCCAATAAGATAATGGCGCGCCCGCACTTGGGGAGCTGTAAATGGTTATTTAAAAATAAAAGCTTTTGTCATTTGATCAAAATAGCAGAAAGAGAAAATGGTCCACTCTCGGATGAAACCCAGGGGCTGGGAGGCTGCCTTTGTGACTCAAGAGCAAGTTCATGACTAAAGAGAGAGAGAAGACACTAGTTCCCACTGAGGATCCTACTTCTCACTGAGATGCAGCCTCAGATTTTCAAACAGGGTCATCAGCTTGCTAGGGGGGCTATCTTGTGACCTAATTAAATAGTTGGAAGTGAAAGGACTTTTGCAAAGTGGAGGAAAGACTACCTCAATAGCAGTCATCTATGTTAAAATGACAGAGCTAATTAATGCCGTTTTAATTAGGAAACCATAGAAAATTAATTTGCAGTGGCAGTAGGGTGCTCTCCTCAGGGGACATGGTGGGACAAACCCAGAGGTGGGGGTCAGAGACCTGCATTTGAGTGAGTCTTGTCTCCATTACTAGCCAGAGGTGTCACCTAGGGCGGATTATCTAACCTTTCCAGGTCTTGTTTTCCTACTTTGAAAAATGAGTGTAATTAAACTGATTTCCTCTGTTAAACAAGATAATTGATGAGAACACAGTCCAGAAAGCATCAGGTCTTACTAAAACACACGGTTTTGGTATCATCACATTGTTATCATTTCTTTCAGCTATCAGTCCCGGGGAGCCCAAATTTACCTGAGAATGGAGATTTTGTTTCTTTGTTCATTAATTCTGTATTGACCACCATTTTGCAACAAGGACTCAAGGTAGCATGTAGAAACATACATAGTACAACATTACACCAGTAAATACCACAGTGGTTTCAGGAGGCTATTTCTTATAGGCACTGTAGTAAAAGCAATTCTTTGGGATTCTTCTTCCTGCTTGGTTTGTTGAATGAATGAATGAATGAATGAATGGAACATAATATTAATATGTTGAGATTCCCTTTAAGCAAGATCCCTTCATACAGGGAGTACATATTTTTGCAGTGTCCATGATAACTGGTTAGATAATCTGCTCCTTACAAGCATAGCCCCCAAGCAAAGCTTCATAAGATTGGGACCTTTTCTGTCCATCATCACAGACCATCACTTTTATGACAAGGAAGCTGTCACTCCACACTGACAGGAGCCAGGACTTCCACTAAAATACGTATCAAGATATGACATGATCAAAGAGTTTGTGAGGCCGTCCTCTGACGGAACAGAAAAGAATCACTGGTAAAAGCAAAGTTGCTTTATTTCTGAACACAAAGGAGACTGAGCAAAGCCCTCCTTTGGGGGCGTGGATTTTGTGTCCATGTAGACAAAAGGGGGCTCATTATACCCGACTGCTGTGTCCTGGGCCTACTGTACTGGGACAGCGACGATGGAGGGGAGTGAGCGGATGCCGAGTGCTGTCCTAGACGCTGGGTCCAATACAGACACTCGATACATGGCAGCTCCGTTGTGGACTCCACTGAAAATGGCTCACGTTCTCAGGTGTGACCGTTGTCCAAAGCCATCTGGGGAGATATCTGGATGATGAGTTTAGACAGAACCTTGAAGGAGCGTTTGCCATGATGGCATCCTTGAAAAAACATTAGGAAAAGTGATCCCACAGGAGACAAAGAATGCAGAGAAACAGTTGCACCCTGAGAATAACTGGAGAAATGGTGCTGGGTGTGGTGAACAGCCCTGATGTGGTCATCTGCTGCTAAAGAAATGAACTTGGGAAGAAAGGCTGCTGGGGGTCTGAGGACTCCTGCCCAAGGATATCTGTCTCTGTTACGGACCAAATGGTTGTGTCCCCTCCTCGTGCACCACCAAATTTATATGTTGAAATCTGTTAGTACACACAGACCCAGACCAAAAAAATCTACCTCTATAAGCAGAGAGCAGAGAAAGACCAAAGAAAGAGGCTCCAATTGGTAATTAATAGAGTTTATTAGGGGAAACTTCCATAGATGGCACACCTTGGGTAGCTGCAAGACGGAACAAAGGCCTGCAGCTCTTGCAGGAGCCAAAGAACAGGGTAAGGGGGGTATCGTCACCAGTGCTCGTACGTGCAGGCTACCAGTTAGGGGATGTTACATGCTTGATCAGGTCAGGACAATGGCCCTTCTAGGAACCAGCACGTAGAGGGAGATGGGAGCCGTACTGGTTTATATCAGAGTGAACAGCTAACAATGATCAGATAGTCTTCAAGTGGTGTTTGCACGAAGCAATCTCCCCCTTCTTCCAGCTCACGGGTCAGACAGTAGTCCTGTCATGGAACAGTCTCCTCCACAAACTCCTAACCTCCAATGGGAGGGTACCAGCAGGTGGGGCCTTTGGGAGGTGATGAGGTCCTGAGGGTGAAGCCCTCATGAATGGGATTGGTGCCTGTATTATCAGGGTTCTCCAGAGAAACAGAACCAACAGGAGATATATAGATATATTAATTATGTGGAGATTTATTATAGGAATTGGCCCATGCAGTTATGGAGGCCAAGAAGTCCCAAGATTTGCCGTCTGCAAGCTGGAGAACCAGGAAAGGTGAGGGTACAATTCAGTCCGAGTCCAAAGGCCTGAGAACTGGCGAGGCTGCTTGTGTAAAGTCCTGGAATCTGAAGGCCCTACTGGAACCCGGAACTCCGATGTCTGAGGGCAGGAGAAGATGGGTGTCCCAGCTTAAGGAGAGAGAGAAGTCACCTTTCCTTCATCTTTTTGTTCCATTTGGGCCCTTGATGGATTGGATGCCCACCTACACTGGTAAGGATTGATCTTTTTACTTAATCTACTGAATCAAATGCTAGTCTCTTCCAGGAACACCCTCACAGACACTCCCAGAAATAATGTTTTACCAGCTCTCTGGGCATCCCTTAGCCCGGTGAAGTTAACCTATAAAATTAACCATCACAGTGCCCTCATAAGAGGAGGAGGAGAGCTTGCTTCCGCTCTCTCTGCTCTCTGCCATATGAGGACACGAGAAGACAGCAAACCAGGAGAAGGGTCCTCATCAGACCACACCTTCCAGCAGCCTGATCTTGGACATTGAGGCTCCAGAACCGAGAAATCCACGTTTGTTACTTAAACCACCGGTGTTTGGTCATTTGTTACAGAGCCTGCGCCAAGGCGCTCTCTGAAAGGATTCTCCTGCAGTCTGGCCGTCAAGGGGCTCCATGGCAGGCAGCGCGCCCGTGACTCCCAGCCCACCTCCTTCCACACATGCCGACCTGGTGAAGGACACACGGACACTTGCCTGCCCCTCCACCTTCACTCACACTGCCTCTCTCTCAGCCTTCACATGTCCGTTCGATCTGATATTGGTGCTAGTTTGGGGATACCTGAGATCACCTCCCTTTTATTCTGTGCTAATGAAATCCTGATTTTGCTCAGGCAGTTGATTATGCTCAGTTTAAGCCAGTTTAAACGATAGGACACGATCTTCACAAGATTATGAAATCAATTTAATATGGCATGAACAGCATTTAAGGCTATAAACAGAAAATCTTTGAACAAATCACAGTAAAGCGAAGGGTTGTTGGTGCAAGTTTACTTTTCAGTTACGCGCATGTGTGTGTACTGGGTTTCAATGTAAAATGTATGTCCTGTTATGGGTCCCCAGCAAACATTTCTTGAAACACTGGTGTAGGCCAATCAGGAGGCTTTCGGGTCTCTACCTCCCAACCCCACTTGCAGGTTACAACAACAAAAAAAAAACTTAAAGATATGAATACACATGGCACTAAAATGGAAGAAAATCTAATAAATATATTAAAAATAGTTAATTACACTTTTAAAACCAAGTATCCTTTTTGAAACACATGTGAGGTTGGCGAGGATTAGGACAATCGTGCAACCCAGGGACACTCATGTAGTACGTGTCTCTGGAAGGCAATTTCATAATGCACATCAGAAGTCTTCTGCTGCTTTTGCCCAAGTAATTCCAGTTCTGGGATTTATCAGTCAAACGCCCAACAAAAAGGAACTGATTAAACAAATTATGATATGACCATATATAGAATTCTCTGCAGCCAATGAAAATATTTTAAGTTGTTGATATGGAAAAATTCCCACCACGTGTAAAGGAAATGTAATATGTCAGAAACAAGCATGTAGAGTCTCACTGAAATATACTTACATCTAGAAACCTATGCGTGTGCATATATTATCAGAAACAGTGGGGAAAACCATGCACCAAATTAGAAGGTAAAATTATACACAATCCTCTCCCCGCGCCCACCTTGATCTTAACAGTCTTCTGACTTTTCTGTAATGAATATATATTAGTGAGGATCGACACTAATAAAAGCTTTGAAAATGTGTGGTGTTTGCCATTGCTCAAAGCAGGAAGGGGGTGCCCTCCCTCCTTAGCATGGGGACAGGAGTGTCAAGCATATTAGGACCGTATGTTTAGCAGGCACGTGCCCACTCTATGGTGAGGAGCCTTCCTCTCCCACCCTGGCACTGCACCCAGACTCTCGCAAAACCAGGGCCTTGGTTTCCTGGCTGGTCCGAGGATGTCATGATCCTCTTGTGCCTACCTTGCCGGGAGAATGAGAAGTCATGGAGAGACTTGACAAAGTGCCAGTTATCACATCATGCCACGTGGTTATGCCTCGCGTTGCCGTGATCCCTTAGGGAGAAAAAAGGTGATTCAACAATAAGCAAAACCAGAACAATTCATTCATAATCCAAATTCTAAAAATAGCACTCAGCAAAGCCAATCTATGGAGAATTAGAATCATATGAGGGTCTGGAAAACATCAACCGAAAGGAGGTCAGAAGGAATGGGAAATTTGTTAACTGCAAATGCTTTTGTTAGAAAACGACTCAATTTATATAAATGTCTAATCTCTAAGTTATACACCTGAAACTAATATAATATTGTATGTCAACTATAATTGAAAAAAAAATTATTTAAAAAGAAAAAGGAAAAAGAAAACATCTTGCGTGAATTGGCAAGCACTCCTGTGCAGAGCTGTCCTGAGGTCCATGTAGGGACCAGGGTTTAAATTTTGGCCGTGTTCCTCTCTAGCTGGGTGACTGTTGAGAAAAGAGCCTCCTGCATCTCGGTTTCCACATCTGTAAAATGGGAACTCTGCAGGACATTACGCAGATTAAATGAGGAATGAATTAAAAGGGCCTTGTATGATGATTCACCTCACCAACAATTTCTTTCCCTTTCCGGTTCTCTGCCCAGTCCCAACAGTGGGAGAGCTGAGCCGGGTTTCTTGACTCAGCGTGGGGCTTGTGGGCGCTTCCTTTCATTTCCCCTCTTGGACATGTAGCTTCCGTCATGGTCCTATGGGCCCACTTCAAAAGGGAGCAGATCTGGAGCCTTCTCCTTACCAAGATCCATCTTCCAGTGAGAAACAGAAAATCAGACAAAAAGCAGTTTTGCCTACACTGCAGTGTCAGCATTGTAGCAACACATGGATGCCCTCTAGGCTGAATCCTCTGTCGGTGTCTGTGTTGCCAATGGAGGTATAGAGGTCCCTGCACAGAAGCTGCTGCTTTGCCCTCTGAGACGAAGACAGAGTGAGGTCAGCCTGGGGGCTTTGGTACTGACCTGGTCTGACTCCAGGCAGCCCGAGCTCAGTTTATTCCATACAAACAGCCCCTTCACTGGTGCCTGATTCCATGCCCGCTGCCCTGTGACTCATTCTTCACACAGCAGAAAGAAGAAATATCCTAACTTCTTACCTGGCCCTTGGACCAGGAATAGCCAACCAGCTCCTGGCCCCTGGGCTTGGATGACCTGGACCTTTGCTCTCCACCCCTGTAGTGCGTTTCAGTCTGCAGCCTGTCCCCCTCGCAGGACCCCCAGCACCACCAGCTTCTTTCTGCTGGTGTAATACTCCCTACTCACTCTCACTCCAGAGGCTTTGAACTTGCGGGTCTCTGCCTAAAGGAGGTTCCTTCTAGCTCAGATCCCTGCTCACATATTCCCTTTAGAGGACTTCCTTGACCATGCAGTTTCAAGAAACCATCACATTCCTATCACATTACCTTGTTTTCTTTATAGCACCTATCACCCTCTGCAATACTCAACCATTCCCAAGTTTATGATCTGGTTTCTCCATTGGAATGTAAGCTCCCAAAGACAAGAACACTGCCTGCCCTGCCTGCTATGTTGCGGGGTTTTGGTGTTCAATTGCACCACTCAGTGGAACGTGTGTCCTTTCTCCCTTCCTCAACGTTGGAAGTCGTGTGGTATCTTGGCCCAGCGCTTTCCGACCTCTGCATGACTCGTCTGAAAAGTTCCACAGCTGGGGGAAGGGGCAGGGCCTTAAGGTCCAGTAGGCAGAACACTGAGGCTCCGCGTTCTAACCCTGCTGTGCTTTATCCAGCTGTCTGCCTGGAGCAAGCGGCATCAGATGGAGATTTTAAATAAAATGTAGGCATATGCTAAAGAACGTTGGCCCGCAACTTTGATTGCAGTCTCTCTACTCGTGGCCTTGGGAAACGCAGCCAGTGTTTTTGGCTCCATAATGCTGAGGTCCAGATCCTACAGAGTGATGGCTCTAGGCCAGTAGTTCTCCAACTTGAACATGCAAGTGAATCACCTGGAGGGCCGTAAAAACCGGTTGTTGGCCCCACTCCCAGAGTTTTGGATTCAGCAGGCCTGGGTGGGAGCCAAGAATCTGCATTTCTGACGTGATCCTGGGTGATGGGATGCTGCTGGTCTGGGGACCACACTGTGAGGACCACTAACCTGGGCCGCGAGGCATCAGGCAATGATGGTCAACGCGACTGAGATTTGAACAGTGCTTTCCCATCCACAAACCGAGCTTTACAGGAGACATTCTGCTCCTCCCAACAACCCTGAGAAGTGCGTTTTATCAAACCCGATTTGCAGACTGAAGTTTGCGGTGTCACACAGAGCAAGGTCCTGACTCCAACACCACGCAGCCAGAGGGCCCTCCCCATGCTTTCTAGAGGGGCAAAGGTCCTAGACACCCAACATCCAGAAATTCACCACCACCCAGATCCCTTACATCCTGTTACCCTGGCGTGAATGATGGCCGTGGCCTCCTCAGGGGTCTCCTTGCCTGTTTCTCCCTCCTCTCACAAGCCCCAGATAGTATGGAGGTTGAGTATGTGTTTTCCAGTTACAGAAGGTGTTTAACTTTCTGCCTTGCAATGTGCTACCTGCGTGATCTTGGAGAAGTAGATTTTTGTTTTCTTTTCCCAATTTATCCTCTCATTTGGTGATTAAAAAATCCACCTTCAAATTCCACTTACGCTCTGCCCGTTGCCTACAGGATCACATCCACGGTTCTTGGTAAGGATTTCAAAGCTCTCCAAGGTCTAAACCCTGCTTCCTCCTCCAATCTCCCCTGGAACGATGCGATTCCTTCTTGTATTCTCAGTGCAGCCGAGCCCCTCGTGATTGTAATGCCCCTAGTATTTTGGGCAGCTTGAATTACACAATTTAATTCGTAACCAGACTTTTGTTTGCATGTTAACTGCTCTCCCTGCTCAGCTCCTTCTGTTCTCACGAATGCAGTCCTAAGTCGCTGAAGTGGTGTCTCTTTGTTAAGCAGGAAGAGGTAACTTCAGGGTCATGGAGGAGGAGAATTTATGAGTTTGTTTTGCAGGAGGAAAGAATGTCTCCGAGGTAAATGGGACCAGCTGCTGACAACCAGGCGTCTGATGCGGAAAAAGTGTCATCTAGAACTGAAGAAACAGACTCCTCTCTCAGGTCCCTGGAAGTCCACCCCTCCAACTCCTAGCTCCATACAAACTCCCCACATTTGCTTTGCGAGGAACAGATTTGAGAGATCTTGTTCTTCTGCCCTCTTTCTGTCTCCAAGCACCGGCGTCTGTGTTTTGGTGTACTTACGGCACTCAGATATGAACCAGTGAGTGGATGGGGCCATGCTGCGGCCATGCTGTGTGATTCCTCCCTCGTTCACATCTGGCTTGCCCTTCCTTTCCCTCATCTGTTCAATTCCTGCGCCTTTGAAAGGCAGCCCCAGTGCACATCTTTCACAATGGCCGCCATGTTTTTTCATCTAGTAAATGTTTACCAGCCGCCTCCACGTGCCAGGAAATGTACAAGATTCTAGGGCTCCAGTGGTGGGCATGGTGGACGTGTTTCTGGTAGCACTTATCCCATGGGACTGGAATGGCCCGGTCAGTTCACCTGTCAGTCCCCCCACTCGGCTACAGATAAGCTTCATGAGCAGAGAGTAGAGCTTATTCATTTCTGTGCTTTGCACCATGACTGGGCAATTGGCATTTGTCAGACCAAGCCCGACACAATATTGATGCATGTTTTGGTTGTATTTCACTCACCTGGTTAACTCTGACAATTTAGCTATTTCTGACCTTCTCCAGTATTTACATTCTTATGTAGACATATCTAAAAGGAAATGACACTGTGCTTATTGAAAATAATTGCAGTTTTAGACTCATACAGACAGAGAACAAACTGATGGTTGCCAGATGGGAGGTGGGGTGGGGGAAAAGGTGAAAAAGAGAAAGAGATTAAGAAGTACAAACTAGTAGTTACAAAACTGTCAAGGGAGTGTCAAGTACAGCATAGGGATATAGTAATCCTAGAAAAAGTGCTCCATACCTCATTGCTGAATATCACTAGGGTCACCTTCGAAGTAATCCCCTTGGGAAGCTATGCACCGATGCCAGTGCCTAGTCCACTCTTCAAAGTATTTTTGGAACTCTTTTTCAGGAATGGTCATCAGAGCTGTCATTGTATTACCCTTGGTGTCCTGAATGTCATCAAAATGTCTTCCTTTTTATATTTTCTTTATCTTCGGGTAAAGAAAGAAGTCACTGGGGGCCAGATCAGATGAGTAGGGAGGATGTTCCAATACAGTGATTTGTTTACTGGCTAAAAACTCCCTCACAGACAGTGCTGGGTGAGCTGGTGCATTGTCGTGATGCAAGAGCCATGAATTGTTGGCGAAAAGTTCAGGTAGTTTTTGCCTTTTTCACACACCCTTTTCAGTACTTCCAAATAGTAAACTTGGTTAAATGTTTGTCCAGTTGGTGCAAATTCATAATGAATAATCCCTCTGATATCAAATAAGGTGAGCAACATCGTAGCAACAAGGTCGAGAACTTAATTGTCAGACCTCGTATAGTACCAGGTGGGTACTAATCAGTGGAATCATTCCGTAAATTATACAAATGTCTAACCACTATGCAATACACCTGAAACTCATATGAAATAATACTGAATGTCAACTGTAACTGAAAATTAACCAAAAAAAGGTTTTAAGCAACAACAAAAAATTGCAGTTTCAAAAACACCCGCTTTGCAGGTTGATTCGCACTTCAAGCATGCATTCCTTAATTCTTGATCTATCCTCTTAAAAAGGTGCCACGTGTACTCTCAAGATCCCCTCATTTCTTCAAAGAGGACATACAAATGGCAAATAGACATATGAAAAAATGCTCAACATCGCTAATCATCAGAGAAATGCAAATGAAAACCACAATGAGATATCACCTCACCCCAGTCAGAATGGCTCTCATCAACAAGACAAATAGTAACAAGTGTTGGAGAGGCTGTGGAGAAAAAGAAACTCTCATACACTGTTGGTGGGAATGCAGACTGGTGCATCCGCTATGGAAGGCAGTGTGGAGGTTCCTCAAGAAATTACGAATAGAATTACCATATGACCCAGCAATCCCTGTCCTGGGTATCTACCCAAAAAATATGAAAGCATTTCTCTATAGAGACACGTGTACTCCAATGTTCATTGCAGCTTTGTTTACGGTGGCCAAGACATGGAAACAACCTAAATGTCCTTCGATAGATGAATGGATAAAGAAGTTGTGGTATATATACACAATGGAATACTATTCGGCGTTAAGGAAAGATGATATAGGAGCATTTGTGACAACATGGATGGATCTCGAGAGAATAATGCTAAGTGAAACAAGTCAGACAGAAAAAGCAGAGAACCCTATGATTTCACTGATATGTGGTATATAAACCAAAAACAACAAAAGAACAAGACAAACAAATGAGAAACAAAAACTCATAGACACAGACAATAGTTTAGTGGTTACCAGAGGGTAAGGGGGTGGGGGGTGGGAGATGAGGGTAAGGGGGATCAAATATATGGTGATGGAAGGAGAACTGACTCTGGGTGGTGAACACACAATGGGATTTATAGAGGATGTAATACAGAATTGTACACCTGAAATCTATGTAAATTTACTAACAATTGTCACCCCAATAAATTTAATTAAAAAAAAGGATCCCCATAGTTTCCTCACCTGCCAAAAAGAAAGTTGTAAGTTAAAAGCAAAATACATTCTAGCCTTTTGTGTGACTTTAAATATCAAACCACTTCAAGTACAACTTGACTACGATGCCAAGACATGTCTTTCACTGATTTGCCCCATGTGTTGACTATCTTTTCCTACCGGAAGTTAGAACAGAAGGCTGTTGAGCAGCAGCTGTTCCCTGTAGGCACTTTTCAGATCACTACAACTCCCTCAGAACGCCAATTTAACAACTTCCCCTCTCCACTCTACACATTCCTCCTTAATCAGACTGAACTGAATCTAAACCATCCTAGATGTCTCTGGCACTTACGAACGCCGCACTATCACATGGGGCCATAACATACGGATATTTTCAATAGTCATTTGCACGGCCCCATTTGCCTCAAACTCACCCCAGATGACATTTTTGCTGCCTTCTTGATATATTAACTCTGCTTTTACTCCTCTGTGCCTCTTAGGCTCTGATAATAATCTGCTTTTACTCTGCACACAAATTTCCTGAGACAAGGGCCAAGTCCTATCTGTTTGGTAGAACATATGAACAAAAAGGATTCTGCCACTATAAGCAAGTTTAATGTCAGGTTCTACTTGAGTTGGTGCAAAAGTAATTGCAGTTTAAAAGGTGAAATTGCAAAAACTGCAATTACTTTTGTACCAACCTAATAGATGGCCCAAGTGCTGGGGGGCTGACTGCTGAATAAATGGGGCATAGTCATCTTTTCTTTTCCCTAAAAACAACAAATGATACATGTAAGAATCCAGAGTGTTCTCTGAAGCATGTGTTTTAGAGTTAGGTCTAACTCCTCATTCCTTGGAGGCCCTTTCAGATGTCCTACTGCATGGATGTGGGCTGTAATACAGACCCTCCATATTCAACGGCACAGAAACAAAAGCATCTATTTCTATTTTATGTCTAGACTGAACTGAGTGTTCCAAGTTGATGGGCACCTTTGGGGACCCAGGTTCCTTTCCTCCGGTGGCTATGGCATCCTGAGGGCTTCCATTCATCTGCACTGTTGGGGCGAGGTCACACCTTCTCTGGAGGGAAAGGGAGAGAAGGTGGAGGGAACCTATAATGACATGTACGCCTACAACTGCCATCCCTTGGTGAGAAATGGTCACTTGGCCACATGGAATAGCAAGATGGGCTCGGGAATGCAATTCCCAACGAGGCAGCTACAACTCTGTGTGTAGGAACAGAACAGTCTGACGGACAACTAGTGGTCTTTAGCAAAAAGCATTTCCTTATTTCTATTTCATAGAAGCACTTGAAATTGCTGCCCAGTGATCTTACTTTAACCAAATCCAATAGGAAAAAAATCAGACTTACACAAAAATGGGAGAGCACTAGATTTTAGAACAAAAATAAACCAGAGAGATCATGTGGTCACTGGACGAATCTCCAGCAGATGTTATTTCACTGACTGTTCACTATCGGTCTCCCCCAGAACAGGGCCTCTCTTCACTGCTGGTCCCAGCACCTAAAATAGTGCCTGACAGACACATAGGTGGTTAATAAATCTCTGTTGAAAGGATAGATGAAATGGAAACATATCATAATGTTGTGAATTTAAATTATTGTGTGAGTGCATGTCCTCCTCTGCTTAGTTACCAAGAGTGGAAGGAAGAATTTGGGGGGCCTAATTATAACAAGTTTCTTCCATGAATATGTAAACAGTATAAATGCTAGTCAGAGTACAACGTACAAAGGAAATCTGGACAAGCTCCTGAATGACCCCTAGTGTTTATGCTTCTGTTTCAGAGGAAAAGCTAATAAAGGGTCTGACCTATTTCATGCCTTACATTATTTTTAAGACCAAAGTACTTTCTTGAACTTGACTCCCAAATAAGAAAAGCATATTATGTGACATTCAAAACCTATAAAATGCAAGTATCTTCATTTCGTGAGAGATAGTAAATGGCCTATGACCAAAGCCTGGCCCTTTTTCCCCCCAAAGATAAAAATCAAACATTTTGTCACCATTAAGACCAGACAGTCCTGTCACTTGTCAATTAGAAATAAATTCTTTTATAGAGTGGGAAATTCACTCTCCACGAAATGTAACAGTAAACATTATCAAAAGAAATTTAGTGACCTTTTTAAAAAAGATTACAAAATTGAATTTATTGTTTCACACAAGATGCACTTATAAAATTAGTACTGAATGCCATTTTAACAGAACACATGAACATCATTCTGAATTCCCAATGTACTCTGCAAAGGAAATGACCATGTTCGAAAGTGACGGTACAATAACAAAGTAACTCAAGCTGAATTGAAAGGTATACCCACATCCTATTCTTGCTCTGATTAGGGCTATGCTTGGCAAAGTTTTCCCCCAAACTCATTCTCATTCACTGTGGACACTGTTCCTTTTAGGTAGAGAAGAAAAAAAAATCTAAAATGGGGCTTCATTAAAACATGCACAAAGCAATTAAGTCTTTTCATTTTTAACATAAAATACTGCATGGTCTCACAAAAGCATTTCTGTAATACAGGTTCCTCTTTTACCCTATGCGAACATTAACCTTCAGATTTCTTTAGTTAATGCGAAACATTAAAATTCAGTTTTGTATTTCAAATGCACAAGCCAATGCATTAAAGCTTGCTTTACATTTCACCTAGGAAACAGACAAATCACCTAAAATTTACCTCTGAATATCATATCCCTGAAATAGTAGCACAGGAGCTGAACTTCAAAATGAAAACATCAAAGGAAATAACAGTTAACAGTGACATCTGGACACTCTGAAATTAGATGTAAAATTTTTATAAAAACGCAGAAAGGGTTCTCAAGAAAAAATGTGGAAAATAATCTGTCCTGTGATGCAGGCCACAACTAGTGATTAAGTAGAAATGTACTTTTATCTCAACAAGAACCAAAAAGCACCTTTTGGTTGTTGTTCCCAACATCCGTACACAGACATCTGCCCACACCCAGATGGCCGCCCCACAAGCCCGAACACCCCTGGACTCTCCCCCCACCCCCAGCACAGGCACACCCGCAATTATACCTCCCCACACACTCTTCCACAGAACACAGACCCTGCCCCACTGACACTCCAAACAGAAGGACAATGTATTTTATGAGCCCAAGCAAGAGGACCCTGCCCAATCCACTTAAAACATTTACTTTAAAACTGTTCCTTGAAAAACTCAGTTACAGCCAACAACCTGGAATTTTGTACACTGACAATTCTTCAGCCTATTGAACATCAAATCCTTTTAACTGTAACAATTTATGATGCAATTAGTTTTGAAGTGAAACCAGTTAACTATACATTAAAGTTAACACTGCTATGCTTTTTCAGTATAAAAAGTAACTTTCTGTAAGGGAATTTCTATTTTAGCCACTGCAATTAAACAATACACAGCTCACATTTTGCTTTAAAGAGTAAACTGAACAATTATGAAACATTTCCCCAGTGATGCATAACCTTCATTCATTAACATTTTGTCAATGGACAAACTGGCTTAGGGCTTCCTTTTTTCTATAAAATGCTACTAGTCATCATGTCTTATTTAAGGTAGCCTTATTCTGATTAATTCAGATACAGCTTCAAGGATTATTCTGGTGATAAGAACATTTATCTGGACTTAAGTTTAATTATTTTTTTTAAAATGCTTTGGCAGATGAAATGGAGTTTGAAAACTTTGTGAAAATAGCATGAGAAGGGAAAGTAATGTCATGGTGAAAGCTTCACAGTTTCCCACATATATATTCTTATACTGATGGGACTGAGAGGCAAAGTTCGATGTTCTGGAAGCACAGACGGAAAGAGCAAAATGACTCTGAGGTTGTTCTCGTCGGCCCGGAAGTGACGCTGCGGCTTCTCCAAGCAGGAGGAAGCTCCCAAATAGTCAGGACTGGAGGTTGCTGCTGTTCCGTGACCTGACTTTCAGTCAGACCACATTACTGGAAGGAAGATACTAAGAATTGCTTTCCATTAATAATTTAAGTTTTTAAATAAATATTTTAGTGCCCCTTTTAGCATCTGTCTGTCCTGGTAGCACAGCTTGGCTGCCCCGGGATGTGGCATTGGGCACACAGAGCCGCAGAGCTCAGTCAATTCGGTTTCCGCAAATTGTAAACCTGTCTATCTCCAACAAATCTTTCTTTGAAGACCTGTGTTTTAATTCAGAGTTTTCCTGTGTTATGTCCTTCTCATCTGCATCTGGAGTTGTCAGAAACTGATCAGAATTGCTTGTCACAAGTAGTGGTATTACATTTTCCTTTTGATGGGTAGGCTGGCTGGTGACTGAGGCAGACAGGTTTTCTTCTGTGGAAAAACAGAGCCCTTAATTAGAAAAGGATTTCCCTCTAACTTATAATAAATATGAGTTCAGCAATGCGGTGGTCCTGAAGAACAGTGTAAATGATAACCAAGAAGCAAGCTGTATAAGCAGCCATAATTTACAATGAAACTTATGGCTATGCCATTTCTGTTTGCTCACCCAAAATTTTACAGAAGGGCTATTACATGTATCATGTCTCACAAATAGCGCCATTGCCTGATCTTGGAAAGATCAGAACCCCTACAGAACAAACTCCCTCCTATATTAACAAGTCCTAATATGATTGTTGCCAGACCTGAAATACTAACATTAGCGCCTGTAGTCAGGACATCAGGGCTTCGTAAACTCTCAACACATTCCTCCTCTTATGTGTAGTCACCTTGGCTAGACGTCGTGAGTATTCCACCTCAGAGGTAAAAACAAACCAACCAACAAAACCCCAAATGTTGATTTTGGGTCACAGGGATCCTGGAACCTGGCCTGGAGGACAGCTGGGCTGGGACCAGGACCCACCAACAGCTGAGTCACACATTCAGTTCTTAAAGAAGCTTCACTGAGGTAAAAAGATGCACCACAAACTGTACATATTTGAAGAAAAACTTGATGAGTCTTGACATTGCATACACACCTGCTGAAACCATCCCCCCCGCTGAGGGAATGAGCATTCTTCTCTCTCTCCTGGTCACCCTGCGCCCTGCTCCCCCAGCTCAGCTGTGCTGTAAAACACCATGAACCCCATGCAGTTTTGAGAGTCGGTCCCTCTTCTCCTTGCATCAGGCCTGAGCTGCCTGACTTGTAATACCTTCCTGAATGGTGTCCAGCCTGCGGTCTCCTGACCCCCAAGACATTCTACACACTCCCAGAGCCACGTCTGAAATGCACTTCTTATACACGGCTCTGGATCCAGTGGCCTTGAACTGCAGTATGTTCCTAAGGTTTATGCCCCCATTAGTCTGGAGACTCCTTGAAAGCAAGACTGCCACTTGTTAATTTCTTAATGAGCCAAGGAGCCTAGCGTAATGGGATACCTACGAACCCACTATGAATTATCCGCTTAGCTGAAACGTAGGCAATCCCATTAACAATAATAGTACTTACATCTTCTTTACAACAAAAAATGATTTCCAGTGATTATACAAGGTTTTCTTCTACTGTATTTTCACTCCCTGTAACATACACGAAGAGCACAGCCCTCCCTTCTGACTGGACTCCAGCCTAGCTCAAGTCTCATCTCCCGGTACCTTCCCGGAGCCAACTCCACTCTCAGAATACGGAGCTGCTAGTTCTCTGAATGCTTCTTCAGGCCTCTAGGACTTAGCTCATGCTGCTCTCTTTCCTGAAGGGCCCTCTCCACCCATCTTCACCTGAGCCTACTTCTTCGCATCCTTCGGGATATAGCTGGGGATCACACGTCCAGGAAGGGACCTCTCCTTCCCCTCCAGGCCTGTCTGTAACCTCAGTCACTTATTTGGATTATCCACTTGTGTCATCTCCCTGTCAGTCTGGGAGGCCCTGAGAACATGATTTATTTACCTTTGTACCATCCAGGCACACAGTGGTGCCATGCATTTAAAAAGAACCCATTTCCACTGTAAGTCATATGAACACCAACACCCGACTGAACAGGGAGCTGCCGTCTAAAGAGGAAAAACTAAGCCAGTGTCCGAGTTCTTCCTCCAAGTCTTCCAGGCCAGAAACCCTGGCATCATCCGAACTCCTCTCTCTGGCTCACGCTGCACAAGCTCATCAGCAAATCCTGTGCTCCCCTAGATTCTCCAGAATCTGGTCAGTCCTTCCGCCCATACCACTAACCTCTGCTTGGAGCCAGGCAGCCTCTCCCAGGCCTTGGCCACTGGGCTCACCCTTCTTGACTATTTTTCACAAAGCTTGAGGATGATTCTTTCTAATGTCAGTTGGATCACATCACACCTCGGCTCCAAGTCCCCCAATGGCCCCTTCCCAGAGTAAAATCCAAGATCCTCACCAACAGTCCACAGGGCCCTGGGCCAGCGAGAGCCCTCAGTGGCCTCTGACTCCTTCTTCAGCCCCCTCCCCTGGGATCGGCCAGTCCAGTGCAGCCAACCTGGTCTTTGCTGTCCGTCCGCATGCCAAGCACGTCTCTGCCTTGCGCCTTCGTACGTGCATGCTGGCCCTCTGCCCGGGATGCTGCTCCCAGGCAGGTGCCACCTCTCCACAGTTGGGGGAGTGCCCCAGCGCCCGTCACACTTCCTTTCCCCTGACACCCCCTCAGTTTCTCTGGGCACTCACTCACTGCCACCAGACATAATGCATTCTCCCTCAGGCGCACTCTTCCTCTCTTCCTGACAACACAGAATGAGCCTGCCCTTTGGTCCCACTGCGTGTCCCCACGTAACACGTGCTCACTGAGCCTCTACTGAACAATGAATGAACTAAAAACTCAGCACTGTATTAGGTTTATCTGCGATGAGATCTAAATAGAAACATTAAAAATAACAACTAAGCAAAAGTGAAATCAAATCTTGAAAGTGTTTGCTAAACGTTGACAAAACAGTTTTGTTTCTGTTTTTTACTAGGGAAACTTCAGACAACTCTTCAGAAAATGATGCAGAGAAGTGATGACAAGAGCCCAACCTACCTTGAGAGGGTTTACACTTGCTTTGGGATTTGCTGGGTGGTTTGCCGGGAGTGCTGGTGGGGGGACGGTTAAACAACTTCTCTTCCATTTTGGCTTTCTTCACATATTGGCATGATTTTCCCAATAACACAATGCTATTAAGTACTTTCAGGGTTATCAACCTAAAGCCAGAAAGAGACAAAGGACCACTGTTAGAATTCATCTCAATCATGCAAACGCCACCTACTACAGGAAGGCGGTGGGATGTGGTGAAGAGGACGGGCCCAGGAAAGGGGCCCCTAAGTGACATGGCACCAAGGGCCCCACTGCCGACTTTTAGTGAGTGAAGAAGCAGGGTGCTGCTTCTTATATCTAAGATGAAATCCTGGCAACTGCAGGTTGTTCACACCAAAAGAAAAACACTAGAATGATAAGATTGTAAAACAAATGATAGCAATTATAGCAACCCCACCTGAAGAACAAGGCACAATGCTGAGAACTTCGAAGGGCGCTGTGGAAGGTACACCAGAAAAGAAGGACCTCGTGTTTTTAATGTCAACAACCTGAAGCGTTACCTCAGTGCAGTAAGCATTTATGTGTTGATTCAGACAGAAAGCAGTAGAGGGTATGTAATCTGATCAGAATTATACCTTGCTTAGGATATCACTGAAATTGGCCCCAATACAGTCCTGAAGGTGTGGAGTATGTACCTCACTCCTGATGCTCGGTGTGGACAATGAGAAGTGACTGCTCCTGCACTCCTGTGACAAAAGCTTCCGGAACACCTGTTGTGTGCCAGCCACCAGGCAGAGAGCAATGTAGGAAACACACTCAAAATGGGAAACAGGGAATAGAGATGTCTCTGGAAAGCTGGCCTCAGCCTAGGGGAAGAGTCTGAGTGAACCTACGGCTGGAGTTACGACCACTCTGTTTATTGTCTCCCCTCTTTTCTCCTCGAGATGCTCCGCTCTGACTGTCTCCCAGACCCTCAACTTCTCGGGCACTCCTGAGAAGAAGTGTGGGGACAGGGTCCCTTTTTCTTTTTAAGTAAGTAAACCTAAAGGTGGGCCGGGGTACTTTATCACAAATTCACTTCTTGAGAAAACTCACAATGGCAAAAACACCACTTTATATTGTTATTTTCTTACCATTTCTCTATTCCAACCAGAGCGTAAGCTAAACGAGACCAACAAATTTACAGATAAAAGTTCACCAAACCCAGTCATAGGCAAAGAAACTACATTTCTGCATCTTCTTTGGGTTTATATGACATAGGCCTTGAGTGTGTTAAATCATTAATGTGGCAAACAGTAGAAATTCAAAGTGGTTTTGAACATAGGCAATTACACGCAATGGCAGATTTCATTTTATAAAAGAAAATATGAGTGAAACTTAAATCCTAAGCAGAAGGGTTTTAAGAAAACAATTTCACTGAAGATTAAAATGAAATCTACCGTGCTATCAATGCTACCACAGCAGCGTATTTAACTGAGTCACAAACACATCTGGAGGCAGGAGCCGGTAGGGAGCTCCCCAGGCAGTTAGTGGGTGGCGTATGATTTGGTCGCTGTTAACTTCCATTACATCTTGCATTTAGACTTTACCACATAACCAAAAACATATTCAAGAATAGTTAATCTTACCCAAAATAGAAGAGTATGACACAGGCATAAGACAGGATTCCTTGCACTTTAATTGAGCTTGTTACAACTCTGATGAGCTAGCCAGAAACAAACCAAAACAACAAAAACACACAAACAAAACACACAACCAGTGTTATTAGTTAATATTTAAATAGAGTTCTCTATGATAATTTTAACACTTTGGGCACACACCTGTGGCCTTTGTCTAAATCCAAGTAAACAGTTCTAGATCTGTTGAGTCATATCAAACTGTGGCAGCTTGTGAAACCTTTTGTGGTAGATTTGCGTTGTTGAGGCAAATCTCAGATGCCTGTAGCTAATGCTACGTTCACCTGTTGACTCTCTGAAGTCAGACACTACACCTAGTTCATGAATGACACGTTTACTTATACCGTATAGAGACGCAACTCAGCTGACTGTGAAAATGACACATTATTCAGGAAAATACAAATGAATTCATCATGCTACAGGTATCCCCACTAGAGCTAGAGCCATTTAGTGGGCACTTCCCTTATCCCTGCTTTTTCTGTCCTTTGTTCTCTCTTTCTAAGAATCCCCCAATGACTCGCAGGGAGCAGGGAGAAAAGGAAACCATAAGAGGTTTGTACTGTTTTAAAAAACTAAATACTATTACAAAATCAATTACATAAAGCATGGGAAATTTGTCTGTTGGATAATTATGGTTGAACACCTATTTTACTTCTTGTTTCACAGAAATATAGCAGTAAAACCATTAGCCTTGGAAGTCTGCTGACTGAATCTGGTGGGATCTTTCAGGGGAAAATGTTTATATATTATAGCTTCAGCTTTATACCCATACACAGGCATTCCCCGCTTTTTGAAAGAGCACTTTATGCCACTGTTTTTATGAAAGACCTACATTAGTACCTGTTTTCTTCACTAGCCGAAAGAAATCCAAAGGAAATTTTCGCTTTTACTTCCAAAGGTGAAAAGTGTCCAGCGTTTGATTTGCAGTGAGCTATTCTGGAGACAGCTCACACGCCCAGCAGCGAGAGTGGCCCGCTGAGCTCCCTCCCCAGAAACGACACTCAGCATCTCAGCCCCAGGCCCCCAGAGCTGTGAACTGTGAGAGCATCTGGGCTTTATCCTGATTTATTTTGTGCATCTGTTAGCAAGGTGTGTCCTCAGGTATCAGAATAGCCCAAGGTAGCTTGGAAGGTTATGTTTAGGGTAAAACTGGATGTAATTAAGTGTTTTAATCGTAGTAAATGAAATAATGACATAAATTAACTACTGCTTCTTCAATTTACATCATTTCGGCTTATGAGAAGTTTCACAGAAATGCTCTACTTTCAGACAATGGGGGAAACCCGTATTAGGGTCTACGGTGACTGCTATATGAAAATGGAAAATAACTGACCTTATCTAGTAATGTTATCAAATGGAAGAGTTTATTAGGGTATCCTAAATAAACATCATAAGATACACGTTAAACAATACTTTTAAAATGCTGCTAATAAAAGAACAATTGGGAGGAGATAGAGGGAATAGATTGTCATATGTTCAATAAAGTTTCACTATGAGAAAACTGATATGGAAGTCCTCATCATTTCCTCTAATGGGGAAGTGACCTGTTGTACAAACATTTGTGCTGGAAATTAATATGCCTCTAGGATTTTATTCGTTAATATGAAAGGCAAACCAATGATCACATTCAAGGCTTAACTGACTTCATTTTTATCTAGTATATCATTAGATAACTTGAAGATACATAAATACGAAGCTTACTTTCCATGAGACCTTAATACATGATTCCTTCCACTATTTTTGGATATGAATTAATTTTAGGAGCTAAGGTAACATTTAGAAGCATTGCCATTCTTGGGCCTCAATTAAAGAACTGATTGCTGAGACCTTAGTATATGCCTAAAAGTCCTGGATGTTTGCCAAAACTACGGTGTCATTTTGAGAAAAGAAAAAAAGAAAAAAACAAGAAAAAACCTACAACCCCCCCCCCAAAAAAAAACAAAACAAAAAGAAAAAACCCTCTAGATAGATCACTGTGTAACTATAGTGATGACAACCCCTTTGCAAATACAGGTTTTCCACAAGTGTTTTGTTAATCAATTTTCAATTAAATCTTTGGTATAACAACCATGAAAACTCATTTAAAAACAAAAAGTCTTTAAATACTAAATTAAAAAATTCATCCTCATCATGAATAGAGTTTTCTGGCAAATAAGTTACTAGATAGTCATTATTTGACAAAGCAGGGCCATATTTAAATCGAATCACCTAACCAATTCTTTAAAACAAAAATCAATCAGGCTATCTGGGTTTATCCTCACGCTGTACGTATCATGTTCCCAACTATAGGAAACAAATGTAGAAAAACTTAATATTCTATTTTATCAATCTCTTAAACCTTAAATAATTGTTTTACTCTTTAGAATCCTCCATTTTTCCAAAATTCTAGGAGTTCCTTGTCTGAAGCAAAAGAAAGCTATCCTGTTATATAATAAACCACTAATATAATTGAAAACATTTAGGATGTGGTTATCTAGAGAGTCACACTAAAATTTAAATGACACTGAATCTATTCATCATCCACCCTCTAAAAAAGTCAGGCATGCTGGTCTAAAATACCGTTTGGTATGACCTGCAACTTCTTTATCCATCTCCTAGTTGTTTTCCATGAGACTTTGGATTAAGGGAGAACTCTAGATGACCTCTAGCAAAAAAGATGGTTGCATGTGTTTTGAAGTGAGGACAACAGAGACACAATAAGGAATATAATGAAATACAAGTGCAGCCAGCAAGTCTTCTTAATGAACGTCATTACAGCTGGATGTGGCTAGTAACTACTTACAAGGCTATTCTGAGCAATTCATTAAGATTTTAAAAATTGATAACTTTTTTTAGCTGATTTAGTAAATTTCAGTGCTATTATTTAATACGTGTATACATATATACATATACTCATATGTATATATGTATACACACATACACACACACATATATTTCCCAAACATAAGAGTAGAAATTTTCATTGTAAAAACTTTGTAAAATGAATACAGAATATTTCTTCATTTGAGCATATTATAATTTATTTAATCTGTTTCATTTGTTTCCAAATTTTTACTATTATAAATGTCACTGTAGTGTATAACCTTGCCTAGAAATCATCATGTGCCTTTTATAACTATTTCCTTAGGATAAATTCCTAGAACTAGAATTATTCCGTAATACTGTCAAAATGCCCTTCAGAAATGCTGGATCAACTCATACTTGTACCAATATGTGTTACAGTGGCCACGCCAATGCCTACCACTAGGTATTTCCATTCAAAAAACAAAATCTTTGCCAAGTGACAAATGGCAAAAGAATGTTCTCACCGTTAGAAAAACCATTATATAAGAACAGTTCTTTAGTATCATTTATCTATTGGATGGCTCAAATTCCAAAAGAATAATGCTATAATTTAAAACAAAATTTCCTTCCAAGTCATTTACCTTTAATTTTTATACCAAGTCCTTCTGAAACAAACTTACTGATAATCCATTTATTACTATCCTATAATGATGGCTATCGAAACGTTTAGAAAAAGAAGAAAGTGTGGACTTACCAGAACAGCTAGTGGGAGAGGAATGAACCCCATTCTCCGCGCCACGGAGTCGCTGTAATCAGTATACGCCTGGACAGAGGAAGGGGAAAAAGATTTATGAGATTTAAACTGCATTTGTAAAAGTACTATTCAATCATCATCAGCTTATTTTCTAAACAGGTGCGGTTACCAGCATGAAGAGAACCAGGCACCTACTATGTAATTTAGTAAAACAATGTGGAAATCTAAATGTTTATAAGAAGTTTTAAATACAAAGTTGCATAACTGTTACAGTGCTGTACAGATCATACCCTATTTATGTTAAGTATTAGTGTTATTTTTATTAATTTGTAAACATTTAGTGTCAAGAACAGAGTTTACGTAAGAAGTTTAAGTTTATGTAGCTTTCCATTCATCAATATTCCATGCTAAATTAAATCACTGTCAATTAATTCCAGATTATGTTTTGGATATAATGCTCACATTTTTCTGTCGACTGCTAACAAGGTCAAAAGCAAGGCTGGCTCTATATTCACTGTAGACCTAAAGACAAATAAGAAGGCAATATTAAATAATACAGTGCAAATACGTCATGTGGAAAGACTTTGTAGATGAACATATTCGCTAATTAAAAGAACCAAGCAGACATCTGGGTAGTGTTTCTCTATTTGTTTTCCTACAATAAGGATAAAACACAGTCTCAATTATCCCACCTGTTATATTCACAAGCCTTTTAAGGTTTCTCTTCAAAGAGGGATACTCGATGATTATAATCCTGAGAGTTTAGAATTTTGGGAAGAGTGGGTATTTTAAGCAGTGTAATATATATAAAATAAATTCAAAATTTTAAATTAAATAAATAAACAGTTTAAAAAATATTATTACTGTATATCTCATAAAAATGCCTTCTTAGAACACAGCAGTCATGAAGGTACTGTAAATCGCCATTTCCACTGAAAGCTGCACTGACTACTTGAATAATGCCTATTAATTTCGACTTCAGATGTTGAGAAAATGATGCCATGAAAAGGGAATCATTCTGTGTTGAGGAAACCAAGAGACTAAATGGTGAAATTACTTTATCAGTGCTTTACTGAAAAGTGTAAAACTGTATTTTATTCAAATATATTAAAGCATTCCGAAAACCATAATCAAATCACCATATTGTAGCAGTTGCAACTGCTTCGGATTTTAAATCTTTTGCCTTTTGAAATAAAATAAGTAGCAGAGTAGACAAAGTGCAACCCAAATAAAATCTAGAAAACTACTGAAATGACTGTTCATTTGGGTACTGCTGAAGGAAAGAGGGATGCACTAGAAAACTCGCCCACATTTGGTAGATGAGCCTGTATCCACAGGTCTATTTCTGGAAACTACAGAATATCTGGTACAATATAAACCAAATTTCTGTTTCATCAAACGTTTTCACCAGAAAAATGTAAGGTTCTTGTCTTGTAAAACTTACCAGAACCTATCCATACCCACGGGGAAAAAAAAAAAATTAACTATAAAGTCTTTAAAAATCTAGCCAGAGAGAGAAGTTTTGATAGTCTAATGTTTTAAATACAAACAATGTGATTTTTAAAAGTTTAAACAGATGACGTAGTATTAACAGTTTGCACTAATTGTAAGTTAGTGACACTCTGACCTCAACTACTAGTCAATCCACACCGCCACCCAAAAATGTGGCATCAGAACTGTTTAATATTGAAACATTACACTTTCAGTAATGTAATAATTTTTAGAAAGTTAAAATTATAATTCTAACTTTAAAGCAGTAGTACTCTTCTATTATCTTCATAAATGCAGTAAAACTAAATTTGACCTTCTACAACTTTATATTACAGAAGTCAACATCAGACATTGAAATGTTTATTAAAATACATACATCTGCAGTAATGTCATTGAACTTGGTGATGAAGGCATGTTTTACAATATCCACAGCAATTTCTGATGCAATCACCATACAGACATCTGGAAATAATACCCAGAGATGATCTATAAAGTATGGAAAAAAGACAAGTTACTTAATATAAACAAAATTCATAATATCAGAGGCTATCATAGACATCTAAAATCCACAGGGCAAAACTATAATGTTTTCAATAAACGATAACAGAGAGAGAACTTGCATTCAATTAATTACCAAAGGAGCCGTATTTTACCAAGCTAAGGGATAATTCATTCAACCAACATTTATTTTGTAGTTTCTCTGTACTACTAGGGGAAGACCCAGTGGGGAACTGAGCCCCTGCCTCCCTTCCTGGAGCCAACATGGCACTGTTGGTGGGATGACTAATTAAGCAGGTTCCTTTTAAAATCCTTTCATTCTATAGATGCCTCAGGGTGACAGTAAATAGCTAGTAGGAACATGTGCCACCAGGGACAAGTCAACCGAACAATATTTTCCCCCTCTTTTATCACTATGACAAATACATAGATTAATCATTTATTTCACTGTCATACAGATGTAATTTGTCAATTTTGCTCATCTTTACATTTATTAAAATGTCAATTCAGTATCAAGTATCTAATTAAAAAAATGCAAACAGATAACCTCCTAAGACCCTCAAGAAGGATGTAAGAATGGGACAGAACAAAAAGAAAGTCAGAAATGTTGACGATGACCTATGGCAATTCAGGACCTGGGCAGCTGCTGGGGCTAGACACGCTGACAAAGCAGTTTCAGCGAGTCTGTCACCATGTTGAGGTTTGGGAATCAAGGGATCTCTTTAAACATAAACTCTGCCACTAACTGGCTGTATGACCTTGGGCAGGTTCCTTAATGATCTAAGTGTCAGATTTCTTACCTACAGAATAAAAGATCCGTACTTCACCATGATGTGAGCGACAAGAGATAATGATGTAAAGTGCATAGCAATGTGCCTGGCATACAAAAGAGCTAGTACTCATAATCATGGGAACTTAGGGAAAGCTTCCATCAATGGTACATTGGTTTAAAAAGAGAAGAAAATAAAAAAATAACTAAAAGAAGTAAAAGAATGATGAATTCACCAACAAAGAAGTGTTCCTCTCTCATATTCACCACAGTGATAACAAAAACTTAAGATAATCTGTTGAACATCAAGTGTAAACAGAATAAGACTCCAAGCATCCAGCTGTTAGCAGGCTTAGGGAACACTGTCCTTTGGCACAACAACCCTGCTGGGGACGTTGATCCACATGGGCTGTGCTGGGACCAGCCCCCAGGGCAGACACCCTGCTAACTAACTTACACACCAAGAATCCAGGTACACAGAGAATCGAGGTGTATGTATGTGGAGAAGGGGCTCTGACTCCACAAGTCAGGTAGCTTTTGGATCCGTTCAGATTAGAACTCAAATTGTAAGACACACTGTTTGATTTTATGGTTTCTACAAAATGACTTCTGGAAATATACTTCCAAGATCATACATCTCATTTTATATCTGTTTCTAATTTTTCACAGGTACCTGAAAACTAACAATTAATGCATCAAAATAAATTAAGAAGTTATTAAATGCCTACAACATGCATGGCATGGGGATAATAAATAAAATGCAAAACACAGTCTCATTTCTTAAGAACAAAGTTGTATGAAAGTGTCAGACGCTGGAAAACTCTAAATTACTTGAGATACCTAAGCACGTGATCATTTCCCACCAAGCTCCCTTAAGCATTACTAGACTGTGCTGTAATTACCTGTCTATTTCCTCTATAAGCCTGTGAGTCCTAATGTGTCTAGTACTTTTTACATGTGCCACACAGCACACACTCAGTGAATGTCTGCCAACTGAATGGATGGTGAATGTTTATGGAATCTTGACAACTTCCTGTGAGCCATAATTCAGAGCTGTATGTAAGTAACAATTTACTGCTTTACATTATATTTCTTTAATTTATCCTTATTCAAAATGCTAATTAATTAATAAGTAAAAGACAAATGTTAGGAAAGAGCAAAAGTTCTGGTGAGCCCCTAAAATGAAAAAAATTGGACTTATTTAGATAATCACAGCATACTACAGTTAAAAAAAAAAAAAAGAGGCTTAGGAGCTGCAGTTCTTAGCAGGATTCCCTCACCCACTGAGTACATAGCGCTAGAGACGCCACATGGTTATGGGACATGGTGTCATGCCATGTGGTGTGACACCCCAACACATCACAGAGAATATATACCCCATGCATTTTACTGAGACAGGTATTTCTAATACCAGAGAGTAGAACAGCTAGAATGTTTTAAAGTTTTCTGCAATACTCATTTATCTTGTGTAAAAGAATGATTTGGGATTCAAGAGTAAAATTAGAAGCCACTGTATTTGTTAAAAGTTACTTACCTGGATTCCAAGAAAACTGTTCCATGTTTCTCAGACACACTATTAGCAAAAGCACATAATTTGTGAATCGTTCCTTAATATCTGAAAAAAATTAACATAAATACTGTAGTGCATATAATATAATAACATAGTGCACATATAAAATAAATGTTAGTCAGGATATGATGAAACTATTATATTAGGTACAAATATCTATAAAATAAATATACTATTTATATATATGTATATATGAATATATATGTATATATGATGGCGTTATATTGGTAAGCCACTTCTTTCACCAACATAATTCTAGTATCGAGAAGTCCAGTTTTCTACAAACTTCAAAAAATATTCAAACCATCAATCTGCTCAGATTGAGTCAGATTCCTCCAATGGTCTGTAGAGACATATGACGGCTGCCTTCACTTTATAGAAGAAAAACTAGAAGCAGAGAGTAAAACAGGAACATAAAACCCCTGTATCCTGGACTGTTTCCAATCTGGTAAATAGTTAAGTGCACAGTAAGAGCACCGACCTGATGAATCCTTTGGCTAAGAGGATCAGTATTACAATAGCATTTCTTAGAATGTATATATAATTTAGGGAGAAAAAACAATCCCCCAAATTAGGTTTCATAATGATATGTAGTGTCATAAGTTATTAAGTACGCTCAGCTTAGTCTGAAAGAATTTAATAAAAGTAAATAACTAAATTCCTGCTTACAGCGAGTTGACACATTTCACTTTTTAAGCTATTTAATTATTACAGTCTAAGATACTATGTAATGAAGAAATAAAATGAAATAAATCTGCGTCTGCAGTAAGTCTGGCACACCCACCGTGTACATGTGCATGTGTGTGTGCGCACGCAGTTGAGTGGTACGGGCTGTGGCCAGAGCAATCACTCCTATAACGTGACGCATCTCAAAGGCTGTACACATTCTACTGTTTCCCGAATATCCCAGTATCTCGGCAATTCCAGGCCCCGCCACGCCATCCATCTGTGGGAACCCCTACAGCCCTCTGCATTTCAATTTCACCTTGAAGTCTTTCCTCAGATTGTCTTGGCTTCTCTTATTTCCACCTTTCCCTGTTAGAGCAAATGATTTGGACTTTCATCCTGCAGCTAAACCTTAGGCTCTGTACGCAAGCTGGTATTTTCCACGTGTGTCTCCCTGAATCCCTAAATTCTTCCCAGTCAGGAGCACGGCCTCCTTTTCCAGGGTAGCTCAGCTCTCAGCCCTTGTTTGCGAGGGGTCTGAGCTTTCATAATTCTGCTCTCAGTAATTAGGGAAGTTGGCAAAGTCAAATCATTTTCTGTGTTTTAGTTTCCACATCTATAGAATAGAATAATATCATCTGCTATAAAGAAATTTCCGGATTCATGAGAAGTTTCCGAAAGTATGGTAAGGTACTATATAAATGTTTATAATTTTTTTATATCTTAAATATCCTGAGATTGCAATAACCAATATAATATGCAAATTTAGAAAAGATGTTGAAGAGTAAGAAAAAGGACAGCTAAAGTCAAAGTAACAGTAGCCCAAATGAAATGTGACACTCAAGTTTCAGAATAAACTGCAAAATAATACCGAACAAAGCTGCAAGTAGAATCAAATTGTACATACCACTATTTGACATTTGAAAAAGATTGTTTTTTTCAAACTTCTTGAAAACGCTTCCTTTAATTTCAACAAACTGAAACAGCAAACAGAAATAGCATCTTTATCATTAAAACAGTTTTAAAAATGGACATAGTACATGTAAAACTTCCTAGAGAAAAATAACATTTAGAAAAAATTATTTATCCCACCCAGAATATTGCTGTTAAAGTGCCTGTATCACCTCAAAAATGTAAAATAAAAATTTCATACTTACATTATTAGACATCATGATAGTAAGCAGGGACTTGTTGTGTGAGTTAAAAGCTACGTTGAGAGTTGTTGCTTGAACCATTATAAGAATTGCATGCAAAACTAGCAGTAAGTGATGTCAAAGAAAAAACTTAAGTCTGTTTTCATATTATATTAAGAGATAATACTACACAATTTTCAAAGTGAATAATGGGGTAAAAGATGACCATGCTTTCTAAAACAAGTCTCACATAGTATTTTATTATCTTCATAATTTCTCTATTAGCTACAGTTGATATAAATTTGACAGGATTAAAATTACACTTCCCATATGAAACAAATGAAAGCAGCAATGAACCTCTGTGCGTCCACTCACTTGGACTGGGAGTCCTGTCTTGTTCTTTCTAGATCTCTGGAATTTGGCACAATGCTTGGGAAATAGGTCCTTAAAAATTTTTGTTAAACAAATAGAATAAATTATGGTAAATACTGAAAGAAGACACTTAGCAGTATACATTCTATATTAAGATAATTTGCATTCTAAAGCAGAAAAGAGCACCAAGTAAAAAGTCTGGAAGTGATCTTTCTCTATGGTTCTTCAGGGGATGGGAATATAAGACAGTAAGAAATGTCTGATAATTAAGATTCTTCTTCATATGTCAGTTTTGAAGACATGGCAAATTGCTGAATTATATTCATATTACACACAGAAGAGTTTATTTAAATCAGAACAGTAACTCTTTTAGTCCATTATACTTGAAACAAGTTTTTACTCTCACAGAAATCTTCCCACTGAGTCCCTTAACTTTCCAAGTATTAATCCAATTCCTTCATACTATCAAGAGACAGTATGAAAAAAATCACATGACACAGTCCTGTGAATAGGTTCTGACCCTACATGGAACTTAAATGTAGGTATAGATGTGTGTGTAGATATATATGAACGGGTACACACACACACTATTTATGTCTACCGTGTTTCCCCAAAAAATAAGACCTAACCGGAAAATAAGCCCTAGCTTGATTTTTCAGGATGACATCCCCTGAACATAAGCCCTAATGCATCTTTTGAAGCAAAAATTAATATAAGATCCGGTTTTATATTCGGAGAAACACAGTAGTAAAGCCTTTACTCTTCAAAAGAAAAGCTTTAAGATGGATGTAGGGGGAGAGTAAAACCTCCAAAATTCCTCCCAAACAATTTCAAACTTTTCTTCTCTATGAACTGTATACGTTTTAAGCCCAAGGTTGTAACAAATTTATAGGCTTAAAGACAACTTCAAAAAAATCCAAAATAAGTACAAAAAAGTTACATAAAGCTATAGAAATGTAAAGTATCTATAAACACTATCCTTTCATTCAAAAAGCTTTCCACATAATCAGTTACACTGAGAATAGAACTGTTTTGTAGCAGTTCAAAGAAACATGCATACAGGAGGCTCTTTAAATTAATTTACAATCACTATTATAACTAATTCTCAAAAGAAAGCAGACATTTCACATTAGTGTTTAGGGTACACACACAGACACACAATTTTAAATCTGAGAAACAGTTAACCAGATAAAATTACGCAGAATACGCGCTGGCTGTTGGAATTTCTGATATGCCTAAAAGGATACAGACATAGAGAACAGCCATGAAAAAGTGAGGAATCACCCCAATGTGAGCTCTTTTTCTTTCTTTAGGTTCCGTTGCTGTCCAATAGAGAGCATCTAATATGTCTTGACCAAATGATGAAAACAGACGATCTGCTACCTAAAGAGAAAAAATATTGTAAAGGTGTTTCTTACTATTCCATTTAAATATGTTAGTAAAATTCCGACCCAACTCAAATACTAGAAATCTGACTTTTTAAATCCCACTGGAAGGTAAGCTTCCGAAGAGCAGGGTCTTTGTCACTTACTCACTGATGTGTCTCTTCCTCACACACAGAGTGCTCAAATTCTTGTGCTATTTGAATGAGACTTTGTCTAATTAGCTATGTTTGTGTAACAAGAAAAGTCTTCCATGCTGGCAAAAATAAAAGGGAGAGGATATATCAAAATTATAGTTCCTCTCGTTTTAACTCTCTGAATTCAAATTCGGGATTCAAACTTAAATCCTTGAGGACAAATAGATCATTTGAAGCATTCTGTTCATATTCAGTATTTGTAAACAGTAGCTATAATTTGTTTGAGGTTTATTATATAGAATATAGCATGCAGATTTACTTCCTAAAGACATTTTTAGGCACTGATCTCCATGAATATAGCATGGTAAGTAATAAAAAGCAGCATATAAAAAAGAAACAGGAGGGCATATCATCCAGGACCCAGCTGAAACGGCAATTCTAAGAGAGGCCTTTCCTGACCATCGAGCGCTTGTGGCTTCCACAGTTTCTAAGGCATCACCCTGTTCTTTTCCACCACGGTAGGTATCGTTTCCTGATTCCTCCTTGTTGGCTGTCTGTCTCCCACCTTGGAATGTAAGCTCCAGGAGACCGGGCTTTGTTCACCTCTGGATCTGCAGGGCCTCAGACAGTGCCTGGCATATGAAATGCCAGTTAAACAACTACCACGTAGGAAGCGTGCCTGGCATTGTGCTAAGGCCTTTCTATGTACCATCTTATTTAGTCCTCACACCTCCCCCAGTATCTCCATTTTACAGATGAGAAATCGAGGGTTAGAGACACTCAACAACCAGCAGCTGTGTGCAGGACCGGAGATGGTTTCTCTCTGGACTCCTCTGGTCCACTGTGTTTAAACTACATCATCAACTACAGTCTACAAAGTGAGGACATATTACAACTATTTTGATCAGCAATCCATGGATCCCTTTCCTTGACCTATTTCCAAGTAATAGTAATAATACCACATTGTAGAGGGCTTTGTGAGTCAGGAGGCATCCACATCAAGTTTGGGGGCAGGGAGAAGCCCTTGTTACCTGTAATCGCCTAGAGGGAAGGCAGTAAAGGAGACTAGCAGGGCACTGGCACGAAGAAGCACTCAAATAGCGCGAGAGGAGGGGAGGCCCAGGCCTCTTTCTGGGGGGGAAGGAGGGAGCAGGATGGCTATGGTGCTTCCCAGACTTCATGCACACCCACCGCCTGCATCCTACTTGGTGGGGCAAAGCAAGTGTACAGCATGGAGCTACAATAAGGAAGCTGGGGGTGGTGGGGTGAATGCATTTAGAACTAACGAGGATGGCTCGGGTTCCCTGTCTTCTGCGATGAGATGGGAAGCCCGCATGCACCACAGCAATGCAGCTTCAGAGCACAAAGACCAGCAGCCCCAACATCACCCCATCTGTCCACTCATTAGGAAAAATCCCCTCCTGGCTAATTTAAGACAGACAGACCTTACTTATGCTCCTACAAAGTAGTACAGAAAAACGCAAATTTATTATACAACGTAGGGTAGCTTACTGTTTAAAAAACTTATTAAGATTCTGCCTATAAATAAAGCATTTTTTGCTTTATGTAACTGTTTATTTTTTATATAAATGCAGATTGTCACAACCTGACTGCTTTAAGTTTAAACAGATATATTGTATTAAAAATGTTAAGTACTTAGAAAAATTGGGGAACGCGTTTACTTGCTCTCTATAAAAATTTCAAAGCAATTTAAATATAAATCTATTACAACAAACATATGCAGTATATAATCCTATCATTTTCTACATAATTTTCAAAGTTCTAGCAAAAAGTAGATACGGGTTTCCAACGAATATGCCAAGCCAATTTCCCCACCATTTGACAATTTACATTCTCGAGGGGGCAGGGATGTGTAGGCAGCAGGAACCCTTCTTCCCTCCTGGAGGACCGTCAGGCCCTGACCTGCGGCCTTAAGGCCCCAGGACCAGCAGCGCAGGCACCATCGCACTAGGAAGCCAGGCTCTCCAGCCCCGGCCCAGATCCACTCAATCTGAATCTGCCTTTTAACAAGGGGACACACACTGAAGACCAGGACACCCTGACCTGGTGGGCTTCGGGCTGAGCGGCGCCACGCACCACGCCTGTGCAGGCGGGGGCTGGGCTGACCCAGCGGGTAGGTGAGGGCTGTCACTCACCTCGAGCATGTTGTAGATGATATACAGCTTGATGACCGACTGCCCCCTTATCAGGTGATACATCATGGAGTAGTCGACGTAGTGCATCATAAAATAGCAGATTACCAAAAGGACACCTTTCAAAATGTCACACACCTGGGCAGGCTGCAGCAAACGTCTGTCCCTGCAACATATGAGAAGTAATAAAAATAGGAGTTTTACTTCGTAAATTCTCAAAATAAATCATCTTTATTGGACATATACAGGCATACAGAGGTAATGAGAATTAGGCTGATCTTTCAAAAACTTCAAACTAACAAGGAACTTTGTATAACTGACTACTCAATGGTGTGAAATTTTCTGCCCAAGTACAGAATGTAGATGTTAAAACAGAATTACTATTTGAAGTAGGCAGCCCTAACAAGCGAGCACAGAGGGCAGGTGTCTGTGGAGAGTGCTTTAAAGCAATGGCTTTCCAAGATTATGACATAAGCTTTCACCTCATCATGAAGCCCGACAGCTGCCTGGATCAGCCGTTTTTATACAATGTTAGCATTCTATGTACATGGTTCTGTACTTTGTACTTTTTATTTAACAGCGTAACAGATTTTTCCATATTGGTTCATAAGAACTCGCAGTTCGATAGTAGTGAAATTCTGTGTGGATGTACTGTAGTTTTATTTAACAGATTACTGACTGATTTCCAGTTTTTTGCACCTATCAACCATGATGCAATATATACGTCATGCCTCATATATGAAAGTATATCTATAGGATAAATTCCTAAAATTGGAATTACAAGTTTATGTTCACTTGATATTTTGACTGAAACATCTGAACTGCCCTCTGCTGGGGTTGTATTAATTTATCTTCCACTAGAAACATGAGAAAGCCTGCAGCCCATGTGCTTCAATCCGGTGTTTGATCAACTGGCTCTTTGTCAATACTCCTGGGGAAAAATGGTACCTCATATAGTTCCAATGTTAATTTCTGCCATTAGGAGACTGACATCTTCTTAATATATTTAAGCTATTTATATTTTCTGTGAATTCTCTCACACTTTTTTATTACTGGTTTGTAAGATAGCTTTTACATTACAGAAGTTAGCCATCTGTGACATGAGTTGAAAATAGTTTTTTTCCCTAATTCATATGAGCAGCATCATTCCTTACTTCTGAGGTCAGAGTATGAAGAGCTAAACCTAAACTGTGTCTGGAAACATCTTACAAAGACACAGCAAAAAGTATAGGAGGTAAGAAGAAATTCAGGATTTCTTTCACTGGATATAAACTCCTGTGACAAAAATGGGAAGGAAGTTTTCGCTACGTGCACTGTGAGCTGATGTCTCAGGACAGTAAATGCTGTCTCCTGTTACAGCAGCTTGTATGTATAGTGCCATCAACAGAAAGCCCTGCGTATTTTCAGTAGGAGCTGCAGAATCTCTTCATTTCCACCCATCGTGATAACAGTGTCACAGCGCCCCACGGGTGAGCTCACTTCCCAGATGGGTTATCTGCTGAAGTGTTTTATTCACTGGCTACCTGCTCTCTGGAGTGCTTTCCTAACTCTTGTCACATTTGGGTCAGGGGCTCTTTTCCTCCCAAGATCCTTGTAGAGTTCAACAAGGAATGTGTAAGTCTCCCAACTGATACCCGGAACACTGTTTTTCAAGGTAACGATGATGCAGCAATGCCAACTCTGCGAGCAGTTGCTACAGAACTTCTTTCTTGTTTCCTACCGGGCACACTGCATGTGGTTGAGTAAGGAATGAATTTCATCTGTCCCCAGAGAGAATACAGGATACCGCAATAGTCCTGAAAAGAGGCAAGTTCTGTGGAGACTGTCCAGGAAAGGCTAGAAGTAGCTGGGAAGACACTAGGCGGAACCAATCAGCCGAAAGGGGGACGGGTCAGACTTGGTCCAAGTCAGATGACAAGTCTTGAGACCTCATCATAAACTGAATGCAATTATTCTCAGCAGTTGAAGTTTTGGGAGAAATTGCATCAAGGACAAAGTTGACAATCTCTCTCATTGTTTCTCTGTCCCCTTTTCTCCAGTGCCATTCCCTCTCCCGGGCAAACTCGGGCTCTTTCTTCCTCATGGAACCCAGAGTGAACTGCGTCTCCTGTCTCCAAACATCCAGCCCAGAACACAGATCGCTGCCAATGGTATTCAACTATCAATTCCCTGCCCTCACCCCCACAAGACTGAAAATGGAAGAGGAATTATATTTGCTGAGAATTGGAGCTAATCTCATTTTTAATTCAAACAATGAGAGGAGGAGACATTTGGAACACTCCAGGGCTCCTGGCCTATGTGCGACTGTCTCCTCCGGGACAGCCAGGAGACGAAGGCAGCTTCGGCATGGAGTACACCAGCCACCTCCTCCTCAGAGTGTGGGCATAGCTGGGCATATGCTGAAAATCACCAATAGTCGTAGGCCTTTGTATTTAAGTACAAGTCATGCTTTCTGAATGAAAGAAAATGATAGGAATGAAAAATAAGGTGGTATTAATGAAACTTCATTAATTACCAAAATGATTTTGGTAACTAATTATGGTAGAAAACTACACTTAGAGCCTTTGGTACTAGATTGGCATTTATTTAGTTAAGTGATCTTAGTCAAAGCATTTCTATCTAAGACATAAAGGACTATTTAATGTATAGATCAATTGTATTTCCTTATAAACATTTGCAGCAAAGGACCAATCTGTTAGTTTAACTATGAAGAACTATTATCTTTAGTACAAGTCACTGTTAGAAATTAGATCTATCAAACATTGGAAAATAATGCCACACATTTTGAACCAAGATGATAATAAATTAAATTTTAAAAATTAAAAAAAAAAATTAGCATAAATTTTATGAGCTTTATCTTGCCCGGGATTAAACCAGGCTGTAAAAACAATAGAAAAGTTGTAGAAACACCTTATGTGACCTCCCATCCAGTTATTATGTGGCAGGTACCATTCTGGGCACACTGCATACTTTCAGGTTAGTTTCCCAATAATGCTCTGAGGAGGGTACTATCACCATCCCAATTTTACAGATGAGGCAAACAGTCGTCAAGAGCGTGCCTACAGCCGTGGTCAGTAAATCAGGAAGTGGGGGAGCAGGGACCTGGGCCTCGGCAGCCTGGCTCCAGGTGACATGCTCTTCACCACCACCTGCCATTCTAGACTCTTCCTTAAAAGGAATTTTAAACTTCCAGGAATCAACAACTCTTTAATCTTTGAGCATAATCTTTGAGCATAATACAATACAATTTATGACTGTGTTGTAATCTCATTTAGAAAAATTACTGTACTAAAAACATATCACATTTATTCCTTATTTCTAAAAATAGAAAAATAGGGCTATTGCCCATTGGATCCACTGCTTTCTTTGCACTCTATGCTCTGGTGAATATCTATCATAATTAGTTGCTACAGAGATGACTCTGATTTTCAAAATCAGGACCATCTGTCATGCAGGGTCTCAGCTCCCGCTCCCCTCAACAGAACGCAGGATATGGTGAGCCCAAAAAGGAACAACAACGGAGCCATAGGTAGGGGAGTCATACCACTATATTCTGGATGGCGACTGGTCGAGATACAAAAGCGTACATCCACCAGTACCCCAACGAGGGGTCCTCCTGCACCCCAGTCTCACTGGCGACCAGACAAGACACACGAAGTAGAATCAACACGATCCGCAATCCACAATACGCATGCCAACCGCATATGCTAGCCGCAATCCACCATCCGCTTCTCTGCCAACCAACCAACCCCCTAACGCAGGCACGGCAGTTGTATTAGTGGCTAACGTCTAACTGGTTATAGCTGATGGCCACCCAGGCACAGCACATGGCCATCTGATTACAGCTGATGGCCATCTAATAACCGAGCCAGCACCTTTCCAGGCCAAGAGCTTGGAAGCTGCTCTCGGGGACTCTGTCCCCACATCATCAGTCAAATAAATGCAGCACAACTCTTAGGAAACAAGGGTCTTGTTTTCATATAAACGTCCCTGTAAATGAAAAAGAAAAGTTGCAAAACAAAAATTGTTTGTAAGGTGGCATCTTAAAGACATCTGTATGTATCATGGCCTCTCTGAATAAGAAAACACCTGACCTCAAAATAAGTTCACCTGGTTTGTAACAACTAGAACCAGTCCCAGTATTTGTTTTCTTCTCTGCTAGGATATTTTTAGAGAACACACGATAAGCATTTCCAACACCGTAAGAAGCTTATCCACAGCCCTGCCAATCAACTCTAAATTGGCTTTTGAACATTACTTTCAGGCCAAAGCTCTTCCTTATAAATGTCTGTTAAACAGCAGTCACTGCAATTCATTTTGCAAAAGCTGAAAATCCTATACGAACACATAAACAAGTGGAGTAAGCTGTGAAAACCTACGAATCTAATTTACAGGTTGGCTCTGAGTTACTGCAAAACAAGTAATATTAAACAAGACGTTCAAAGGAACTTAATTTTTTTTTAATTTGCAAGTTAAACCACTCTTTCAGAAATCAAATTTTCTACATTTCTAAATTTTATCTTACTCATTCAAATACTTCCACTGGAAGCACAATTACCAACTGAAGTGTCCCCATCGCCTCAAAAGGCTAACATGGGAACAGACGATGTAGCAGACAAAGATGACCTCCCCCTCTTAAGCAGAAGACGCATGTTGGCTAAGATTAAAGTCAAAACTGGTCTCGGACAGAAAGATCAACAAGGAAGAAGAGACAATACAAAAATGAGCAGGAGAAATGGGGTAACCCCTGCCTAGTTCATTTTCAAACTGGTATTAAAACATGCCAAAGTATCAGCATGAGATATTTCATTATAAAATGCATAGGCTGGATCTTTGTTTCTTTCTCTCTTTCTCTCTTTTAACATTTTAAGCTACTTGTGGTATAATTGAAAGAATGAAGAAATATAAGCACTATTGAAATAGAAAATGTTAAATATTAAATATGGTTCCTATTGTGGAAAGAGAAGTCCCTTTATAATTTTAAAGTTAATTGGAATAAAGTATTGAGATTAAGATGTTTTAACTGAATGACTAACGCTTTCCTTGGGCTTCAAATGATACTAGAAACAAAAATAACTAGTTTTATAAAGCGACATTGAGTGCTGAGAGTGATACAAAATAAAAACTGCTCCTGTGGCGCGGCCTAAACTCAGTGGACTGCTGTGACACGGGATGAGTATCTGCTGTCAAATCTGGACCAACGTGTGTACACCCAAGATCATTTTACTGAGTGATTTTCCTGTTAGGTGAGGTCATGGGAAATCCTGTACAAAGTGGACAAAACTTTACCACCAAGTAACACTTCAGTATGAGTCCATCCCCAAATGGTTGTATCTGCCTGTGCTGTTATTATTTTTCTGCATTATAATTTGTAATTTGTTTGTACTGATGTCAATTTGGCCAAGAATATAGAAGGAAAAATCAGGGTTTACTCACCACAAGGAGTCCCTGTGACACCACATTCCATTCTATAAAGGAAGTGAAAGTGCTCCTCCCTTCGGTCTGATTTACAAGAGAGAAAGAAAGAGAGAAGGTTGTAACGTTGCTACGCTCTAAGTTGCTACGCTACTTAGAGCGTCATGGTGAGGAAATGGGGACAACAAAACCTGTTGTTAGGAAGACTCTCTAATAAAACATGCTGTTCTCTACAAATCAGCCACATAGATCGGCCCTGGTAAGAGGAAATACCAGACATAATTGTTTCCCCAGAGTAAGTTACCAAGAGCTCTCCCTACATGTGTTACAGGTTGGCATTAATCACTTAGGCCAAGATTAAGGCATATGTCTAAAAAGAAAAATCTTCTGTATGTGTGCGGTTAATTTTAGGTAGAACTATTTTGAAGAAGGTAAGGCATATAGAGGTAACCCAATGGGTTAAGAAACTCTCAAGCATTTTAAATTCATAATTCTTCTGGAAGATAAGAGGTTTCCTATGAAGTAAACTCTCAAAACAAAACAAAAAAAGAACACTCTTTTTTTTTAAATAAAAAGAAGTCTCTTTAAATAAAAAGAAGTCCAAGAAGCCTCAAAAATGCCGAAAACCAGGGTGAGATATCAGCAAATTTGCTTGTACATATTTTATTTGCTCTAATAATAAAAGAAAAATACTCTAGTATTTAGTACTTACACCTACTTTACACTTGTTACTGTCTAAAGCAGGGGTGTCAAAACTGCCGAGCGCAGGCCAACTGTGGTCCGCAATCCATTGTTAATTGGCCCACAGCAAATTCCAAAAATATATTTAGTTTACTTAAATAAACCAGGTGAGGCAATACGTACTTCACCTTGAGTGAGTGGCCCGGCTGTTTGTGTATTTTACCGCATATGGCCCTTGGTAAAAAACGTTGAAAAAAGTTTGGACACCCCTGATCTAAAGTGTTTTAAAAGTTTTCAAAAATAGCTATCAGTTCTCAGCACCAGATAGTATCATTTGTCTTCATAATCTCCCTCAACTTTTAACTCAAATATGACTGAGAGTTCTAAAACACAAAACGAAGTCACAAGTTCAAGGAGGAAAGAGGAGTTACAAAAATGCCAGGCAAATTAGAAAAAACTTAAACAATTGGTTATTCTTTATTCTACAAGTAAACTTGGAAAAATCATGTTTGATACCTCTCTTAGCATAATACGGAGCAGTCTACTTTTCTAAAAAGACAAAATAATTTCATTCTTCCAAGAAATACGGATACCTCATATAATGAATCAAAACTTCTTTTAAAAAAAGTTATCCACATTCAAGAAGCATCCTGAATGTTTTTCTAAAACGATACTACCCTTTTGGGAAAGGGAAGAAATACCTAACTGCATCTGCTTTTAAAGAATCTAAGGGGCCGACCCAGTGTTCCAGGTGGTTGGAGGGCCATACTCTTAACACCGAGATCACTGATTCGACTCCCACATGGGCCAGCGAGCTGCGCCCTCTACAGCTAAGATTGTGAAGAACAGCTCTCCCTGGAGCTGGGTGGCTGTGAGCAACTGAAGGTTGGCGTAAACTGCCCTAAGCTGCTGAGTGCTGCAGTGGGCTACTGTGTAGCCATGAGCGGCTGGTGGCCAGCGTGAGTGGCCGGTGGCCAGCGTGAGCAGCTGTGTGCTACCGTGTGCTGCCATGAGTGGCCAGTGGCCAGCAGCCATCGTGAGCGGCCAGCAGCCAGCGAGACCTGCTGTGAGCTGCTGTGAGTGGCCTAGGGACTGCCGCGGGGGTGGGGGGTTGGGGAGGTAAAGAGAGGTGGGTGTCTAGCAAGGCTCATAATACCAGCATGGGCCAGGGAGCTGTGTCCTACACAACTAGACTGAGAAACAATGGCTTGAACCGGAGTGGGGGGTGGGTGGGAGGGGCGGAAGAAGGGAGGAAAAAAGAAAAAGAATATAGGTGTATTTATTAGGAATAGTTTTAACTCAGTATTCTTGAGATTACTCAGGACAGATGCACAATCTTTATGGAAGCAGTGTCTCCTTTGCAGACAACACACACGACGACAGAGTCAAGATAATTATCCTGTCAACATCTTAAGGTGAACAATACTTTAACAGTCAACAGCTGGCAAGATGCCCAGCAGTGGAGCGATCACGATGAAGACTGGGTTTCCATAAGAGCTGCAGAATCTCTGGCCCTCTGCGCCCAGGCCCCCTTCCCCTCTGCACCCCCACCCCCTGTGCCCCCACCCAAGCTTTAGTGAGAGGCAGAGTCCTTGTGCACTTACATACTGGCAAAACAACAAAACCAACACCAAAAGCCACTGCAAGTTTCCAGAAGATTCAGAAATAGGCTCAGATAGATTCTAAAGCAGAATATCCCGGAGGGTGTCAGCTTTCAAAAGCCTCTCATGGATTCTGTACCATATATAACTACAAGAGGAGGAGGTGAGAACACTAATCTCAAATATGAAAAGGCGGCAATAATATTATTTTCCTACAGATGATACTGAAACAAACAATAGTAGAGACTACAAATTACTGTTTTCATGCCAGCCTCTGGATTACTTTGACAAATACCCTTTTCCCCCTTTTGGGGGAAAATTTCAAAGAACTAAGGGACAAGAAAGAGAGTAACGTGTTTTTTATAGAAAAGACTGAAATAGAGCAGAGTGAAAAAAGAAAACAAAAAGAATATAATCAACTTATTTGCTAGTCTCTTTAATTTCTTCTTATCCCTTGGAAAAAATAGTCAGACTGAGGAAAAGAGCACTTTTTACTGGCTGAGAAAGATGGAACATGATACAGCTACAGGCAAGACAAATCAGATAATTTTTAATGGGAATGGAGGATGTTGGGAGAAAAGCTAGAGGAAGGCAAAATTTGGCTATTCCTGAATAATAATGTTACAAAAATAAAATGTATTTTTATATTTTTAAAATATTTGAAAGTTCTTATACACAATATTAATAACTTTAACATAGTTTCAAATATTTCAAGTTTGGTACTTTTAAAAATAATGCTCAAAAAGACACTGTTTACTAAACTGACCAAAGAAAATACAAATTGTACCCCATATCATTGTAAGCACAAATTACTCAATTTTAATAAAGTATGAAGTCACTGAAACAGTAGGCAGTGTTTTCATATTCTGTGTAACCCGGCCTATACTCACTCACAGAGTAGATAAAATAGCGGGGAGTTTTGTTACATAATTCTAACTGCATTTCACATTTTACGTATAGCATATATTTATTAATGACAACATAAAAAGTAATTTTCAGTAATTTTTCAGTTGATCCAAATTGCAGAAATAGTCAAGAATTGTTTGCACAGGGAAACTTATAATTAAGTCTGAAATGCAGGGTGTAACATAATAGGCTGCCCTCTACTGTTATTTTCATTATAAAACCTTAAAAGTAGAACACACTTTAATTTTGTTTTTAAATACTACTGAAATTAATTTAGATTGAGAATATAAATATACAAAAGCAATCATCTTTGTGTTAAAAAACCTTAAAATATATAGAAACCATTGGCTCCAAGGACCATTAGCCACTGAACAAAGCAAATGGGAGTAGAGGACTGAAGATTTTTGAACTCCCCGCAATAACTCTTAGTTTGCAAACACTGAAAGACTTCTCCAATGCTACTTTGGTGCCCTGCTTCCCCAAGTGACAAGAAACACAAAGAAATGACACAGTTAAATGCCTATACAACAACAAGATGGGTTTTCAAATAAGAGCCTAAAAAAGAGGCACTGGGAACACTGCGAGTCCCTAAGGTCACTCGGTGACCTCTACCATGTGCTGACATCCCCAAGGAAGGACCCACTCCAGAAGAGAGGCCTCAGAATAATACCTTGTGAATATCTTATCTCATCATGCCAATGGCCACTTAGAACATGACATATATTTAAAAGCCATTCACTTAAAGATGGCTAGAACACAATTTGCCTCAAGGTAGATCAAAGAGTAACTAAAAGGTAACCTAGCTCATAGTGTAAACGTGAAAACACCTATATGGCATCAGTTATTTTGTCAGGTACCTTTACCTGGCTTTACCTACATGTCCATGTGTTCACCCCTGTTATGCAATCACACACGAAGCTTTATATTTAGTAATGTCTTATTAGATTTGTTTTTATCATCTTCTGAAAAGGTAACTGAAATAACCATGATTTTATTGAGCTTCCAATAGTGATAAAAGAAAACAATACAGGAGGTTAGGCTTTGTTAATATTAACTGTGCTACAAATATTACAAACATCTTTTAAAAAAGGTTTGCTAATAAAAATAAAGCCTTCTTGAAAATTCTCCCAAAAGTATAAAGGATGTACTTGAATATATCTTAAAGTTGATGATAAATTCCCAAAAAGATTTTCCCATTCGATTAACATGTACTTAACAAAAACATATCACAATCCTCTCATTCTGGAAAGAAAGTAAGGTTACAGAGTGTAAAGTATCACATATAACAATGGTGTTCACGTAATTGTTTTACTCCACGTGATCACGCAAAGAAGAATTTTTACTCGTCACCATTTGATCACCATGATCAATAAATTGCTCCATATATACTGGAAGGACTTCTTCCTTATTAAAGCTGATTAAGGACCATTTTTAAAAGGAACAATATGCTTTATTCAGTGCTTACTAAATATTAAGTATCTGCTTATTTACTATTTTAAAAGAGACTCTTCCATGACTTTAGTGTTTAAAAAAAAATCAGCATGTAAGTCTGTAGATCAAGATTTTGTAACTCAGTTTCCATGGCTGTTATTGTTATTAATCATAATTTTAATTATATATCACAGACTAGTCACCTACTTTATAGTTAAATGAAGTTTCACATGTTATTGTGCATTTCAGCGTTTCAAAGTGTTTTGGGAATGAAATGTGTTTAGAAAAGTGATGCATGTCAGAAATGTCACTTGGGCAACTATGCTAAGAACCATGTAATGTTATAGCGAGTGACTACACAGAGTGGAGACATGTTGACATAACTACACAAAGAGAGAAAACCGTAACCTCAGGACCAATAACACATCAAGATTCATGTAAGCTTAACATTTTCATTGTACTGTTCCTAGTTTTGGTAGAGAAAAAAAGGAAGGAAACTAGTATTTGTTCTGTGTCTACTGTGAATCAGGCATTACGCTGGGTATTCTATTTATTCCTCCCCATCTTTGCGGTAAAAGATGCTAGGTTCTCAATATTCCCTTTTTTACTGATGGGGAAACAGGCTTCAAGAAGTCAAGTAGTGGGCCACAGCTCACCAGCTAATTCACGTTGGTTCGGGCTGTCCGATCTTTCCCATTCAGGACAAGAGTCTTTGAGAGTTTTCCCCTCCCAAATCAGAGGGAGTCTTACCTGTAATCAGCTACTAAGGCTCCCTAGGCCACCAAAACAGTGATTCTCAAACAGGGTGCAGGAGGAACCCCTGTAGTAAGGACTCCCTTGTAGATTGAGACCACCCACTCACCCCCATCTCCCAGCCTAGAACCCAGTCTTCATGCCCAGGTGGCCAATGGACTTGCAGAAAATAACAGTACAGGGTAAGGTGGCGCAGTGGCAACGCGGTCTTTGACTCACAGGTCCTAGGCCCTTCTCACTCTCCCTACACACAGCCTCCTGTGTTAATAACGTTCACTTACTGGCCAAAGCAAGGCTCTGGTTCAAAATCATTCAGAAAATGAATACGCATATTCAAAGTACAAATATTACATAAACATATTATATTCTATTCATTAAAAAGATAAAAAGCATTAGTTTATGCATTAAAGACCAAAGTGTGAATAAAAGTATATGAATTATCCCTCTTCTGCAAAACCTATCCAAGTGATTATGTAGTTTAACATCTACAAGCAGTAAAAATAATTTAACTTAAAATAGTTCATGATCTTCAACTTACCTTAAGCCATAGCAAGGCAGAGTGAAGAGCCGGAATAATGCCAGGAAAACTCGTAAAGGAAGCAGGGTGAACACATACAGAAATGCATCCAGGCACAGAAAGATTCCAAAAACCATGAGCTGGATTTTAAAAGGAGAGAAGAAAACGAAACAAAACATAAAATAAATATTCTTTAAATAATTATACATGAAAATTTTAAACAAGGAATTTCTAAACTTTGTGGGAAATTCATTTGTCATAACTTAGTCATGAGAATAACAAGTTAATAATTCTACTTGTGTATATAAGCCATATTTTAATAAAAAATCCTTTTTTTAAAGTATAAACCCGTACTTCTTCTTCTAGAGCCTTTGGTTTACCACCTATAGAAGTCGATTACTCAAAAGACAAGTTGCCCTTAACCAGAGCTATGCAACTTCTGCCATGGCTTTCTGAGTACTTCCTCAAACTTTAAAGATATTATAGAAAACCTTTGGATAAAACTCTTAACTCTAACTTTTACTCTGTATAATTTTGCTATTTCCTCTTTTTCAGTGTTTCATAAGTGGGAAATATTGAAATACACATTGTATTAAAATACTGTTTCTTTATGTTAAAATATCTAAATTGATGATTATTTTTAAGATAACTTCATGTGCACTTCAACTTGCTATATTCAGAAGACATTATTTTTAATTGCAGGAGTAGCTGCTAATGTTTATATCCTTCCCCCTTTCTTGTGTCCTTACCACATCCTTCCTATTTTTTTTAACATTATACATTTTTACCCGTTAAATGTAGGACTATACTTCATAGGAGGGTGGAGTCTTGGTGGCTTGGAGAAGTAGCCACAACCATGTGACCAAACTCTGTAATTGTAAGAGAGGTGACTTCCTGTATGTTTGACACACGAGCCTGGTATGATGTATATGCCGTCCCTCACACATAACACCCCATGTATCCTTAGTCAATAAACTGTCCTGCATACGAGTACGATATATTAAATAGTTAAAATCCACAGTTAACAAGCAGAATTGCACCCCCCCGATTCATGCTGAAGTCCTAACCCCTCCCCGTACCTCAGAACGTGACTATACTTGGAGATGGGGTCTTTCAAGAGGTAATTCAGTTAAAAATGAGTTCATTAGAGTGGACCCTAATCCAGTATGATTGGTGTCCTTACTAGAAGAGGAAATCTGGATACAGAGACAGACAGAAGGAAGATGAAACAAAAACAGGGAGAAGACGGCCACCTACAAGCCAAAGAGAGAGGCTTCAGAAGAAATCAGCTCTGCTGATGCCTTGATCTTAATACTTCCAGCCTCCAGAACTGTGATTTTAAGCCACCCCGTCTGTGGTACTTTGTTATAGCTGCCTTAGCAAACTAATAGCACACCTTTAAAAGGAAGGACACATTAATTTTTGCAAGATGTCTCAAAAATGTATTTCTCATATACATATATTCAGAATTCAGGGACCCTAATAACTTTTTTAGGGTCATTATGAACAACACTGAAAGTGCAAGGTATGATCGAAAACTACATTGAATGTTTCAATAAAAACAATTATTACAGTAAAAGACACACTGCCATTAATCCCCCTCAAAATACTCCCCCTCACTTCAAACACACTTATCCCATCGTTCTTGCCACTGTCTGAAGCAGTTCTGGAAGTTCTCTTTTGTGTCTTTAGTTGTGCTGTCATGGCTGCCTCGATGTCCTGAATCAATTCAAAACGTTTACCTTTCATGGTCATTTTGACTTTGGGGAAGAGTCAGAAATTTCATGGTGCCAGATCCGGTGAATAAAGTAGATGAGGACACACCGTAATGTTATTATTTGACAGAAATTCGAACCAGAAGCGATGTGTGACATGGAGCATTGTCATGATGGAGGATGAAGTAAAGACACTTACGAAAGAGGACTTGTAGAACTGCTTCAGAAAGTGGCAAGAACAATGAGATACATGTGTTTAAAGCCAGGGTGAGCATTTTGAAGGGGATTACTGGCAATGTGTCTTTTACTGTAATAATTTTATTTAAACATTCACCATATTTTTCGAGCACACCTGGTACAACGTTAAACTATCGTCATGTGTCACAGACGATGTTTTCAGTCTTCCCATGATAGTTGCTCAGAATGTGTCATTCTGTCTGTCGCCAGCAGTTGGTTTGAGTCTGTTTCCTTGTTTCACACACTTACACGCAATGGAGTGTTGCAGAAGACTGAACACAGTCCACGTAAAGCTAGTGGTCATTATTTGTCTCCCGTCACTGGTCCCTGAGAAGCCTTTCCGTGTTTGCTGGTGGACTGTTCCACTCCAAAGGCAGGAACTGCCAGAAACCCGACATTCCCAGGAGGTATTTCAGTGTGTATGCAGCATGCTGCGAAAGGGAGTAAGCAGCTGTCTTTCCTGCGACCCTATACCGGGGACGCACACAATACTCATTCATCCTATGTCCACGAAGCTGTTAACATGAGCCATGTCACATGATCAGTCTGGGGGGCACACAGCCAGGCAGGACACAAGGATGGTGTCCTGCCCTCAGTAAGCTCATTCAAGTTTCAGCAGAGACACCAGCAGGTACATAAAGAAGGTCGAAGCCCTGGTAACAGTGCTGACAGAACTAAGGATACAGGGAGGGAGCAGCTGAGCCCTGGAGAGAAAATGGCCAACCCCACTAGGGGAGATTTAGAAAAAGCTCCAGAGAAGAAGACATCCCTAATGACATCCGAGAAGCGGAGGACCACTGCCACCAGAGGGGTGGGTAGGAGCTGGGGGCGGCAGGGATGGGAAAGGAAGCTCTCCAGGAGCAGGAAGCCTGGGCGAGAGCACAGAGGAGAAAAGTAATTATGAAGAAGAGAAGGACAGTCACCTTTCTTTGGCTTAGAGGAATATGCGTAAGTATTATTTATGGTAAACATTAGGAACTAAAGTCTAATGCGCCTGCCCCTTTACATTTTAAACCAGCACAATAAACTCAGAGGGAACACAATCATCTTCCCACACTGTACTCTCTCAATACAATAGGTCTCAATATTAAAATGGAAAGAAAACAGGTGACTGAGATCTGAAGAAATTTCAACCAGGTGGAAAGAAGGCATTCGTGGGTGTGAGAATACACAACACACAAGCAAAAGAAATGCCTCTCAGGGTTTGGAAATGTGAAAAAGTGACCCAACTACAGTACCTATTGTTAGAACGCTACACTTTCTCGTAAGATACAGCATTTTAAATTCTTCACAAAGAAAAATGAGAAAATTTCCTCAAAACATAAACAAGATTCATGCCTCCTCGAACGAGGTAAAGCAGCACACGCTGGGTAAGGACAGCTGGCACCCTCGCGGGAGCTGTAAGGGAATATCTATCTATCTCATTTACTTTGCATGGCGACCCAGGAGTTTGAAAGGGCTGTGCAAAGAATATGCCCTATGCTTGTGGTCCTCCAAGCGAGTGGTAAGTGCTTACTACCTCATCCTCCTCACAGCTCCTTGACGTAGTTTCTAATCATCCTGCTCAATACAAGAGGAAACCACAGCTCTGGACGCTGAATGTTTGCCCAAGGCAGTAGGTCAGAGGGAGGAACTGGCTTTCGAGCCCAGGTCTGTCTGACCCAAGACCCTACTCTCTTTGAAGAAGTCTGAGCGGAACAAAAAGATCTCACTCACTATTTTTACTAGGCATAGGGGTTAACGTAATTTTCTTTGTGCTAACTCATCTTTAGCCAGTTTGCATACCATCATAAAAAAATGCAGAATAGGCATTTAATGAATCAAACTTACAAAAGGCATAAAAATTTCATTATTTAGATTTACTCTTAGCTTTGAAAATGTTAAGAATTAAAAGCTTTGCTATGTATCACTAATGAGAATAATGTGTACTTTTACACCTTCAGATAATTTGTATGGCATCTTGACAAAATAGGCAATTACTATTTCCTTTTTATTTGGACCAAATAACCATAACAAGCAGTCTTAAATAACGTCTAATGAAAATTTCCAGAAACATACAAGGTGTGACCAGAAAGTAATGAAACCCTGTCATATGCCACTGTTTTCCTTTTGAGAAATACAACAATCTCCTGTCCTTCTTTAACTGCCACTTGGAAGCTTCATATGACATTTTGATTAAGTTCATTATTTTGAAAGGAACTTCTTAAACGATTTGTCCTGAATGCTACCCACCATGATCCTCAAACAAGCACAGCTAAGTTCCTCAACCAGACATGGAACCTTTCCCTTTTTGTGAATCTTTCCATTCACTCCTGTTCCTGTTGCATGTAGGCAAACTGACCCAGTCAGGGATTCAGCCTTCTGGAGATCACCTAGTCCACCCTTCTAATCTTAGATGAAGAAAGTCAAAGCCAAAGAAGGTTCATGGCCTTGATCAAGCCACAGGGCTATTACCTGCAGACCTGAGATGAGAAGCTAAGGGTATTGAATCTTGACCCCAAATCTTCCACTGTGTGACAGTACTCTTTCTCTCTTTCAATAATAACAATAGTCTATGCCTAAAAATAATGAATTCTACACCTATAGCAACATGTATATCTTCAATGTATACCTCTTCAAATTTAAAGCTTAAAAATAAGAAGTCACTAGATTGATTCTTCAGGCAACTAAACAGTTCCATTTAAGACTAATCAGTTGAATTCAATTTTTTTTGAAATGTATTAAATAACTATAATGTACAAAACATGGTAACTAAAATACAGGATTGCCAAAAAGCATAGAATTACAAGGTAAAGAAAATTCAAAAATGTGTTTTTCATTTTAGTTTTAACTTCTGTGATAGATAAGGTTACATAAACATGTAACCACAGAAAAGACGTAATTTTGGTAAAAGACTTCCTAGTAATTACAACCTACATCTGACATAAAGAACATGTACAAGTAAATCAATCGATCAATTGATTTTAATTTGAAGAAAGATCATGCACATGGAAAGTTCCTGAAATTTTCTTGCTTCTCTTATTTCCAATCCACTTTGAACACTGTTATACTATTCGGAAGCACACCTTAGGGATGGCTAACCCAATGACCATTCTAGATCTGTTTGTCCTTTTGTTGGAAAAGCATAGGAATACTCACCATCCTTGTTGGCCATGCAGCTGGGGATGGCTATATAACTCAGTTTGGCAAAGAAGACAGAAGCAGAAGGAAGTATGCTGGGAAAGTTTTCAATTGTTTATAAAAGGGACAGTCAAAAAGGTGGCACTGTCCATCTCCTCTTTTTTCTGATTACATGGCAGACATAATGCCTGAGGTTGTAGCTGTCATCTTTCTATTAAAAGGCAATGAGCAAGAGCACCAAATTGCCCATGTGCCAACGATGACCAAATAGACAGATAAAAAGGACTGGGTCCATGCCGGCTTCACGAATCTGCTGCAACAATGAGATCTTCTTCTAGACTTATTTTAACAAAATCTTATTTGTTTAAGCCATTATGAGGTATTCTGTTACAAACACAGCTAAACTATCCCTAAGAAATATATTTTAATAGTTTCCTCCCGAAGCTAGTCTAAACTCCTGAGCCTAACCACAAAAAGCACCCTGGATCCAATCTATCTTACCAGTGTACTGTCTGTTCTTGTACGTACCTAACAATTTCCCATATGGATCTTTCTAGCATAACCATCCCCCAGGCACACACACATATGCCCTACAAGGCACATACAAAATCTACCTCTTTTTCTCATCAACTTGCTGTTACTATCTCAAGTCTTATGTTTAGTTCTGTACTTCCACACTACACAAGTACCAGGAACATAGTAAGTATTTAAAACAAAAATGGAGAAAATAAGTAAATATGTGAATAAGTGATCGGTACTTCCGTAAATTAGCATTTAAATATATTAGACAATTTTAGAAATTACTATGATAAGCATTTCTTTACTATTGCCTGAAGTTTTGGGTTCACACAGATGACAAAATTAGCCTTTGGACACCTGGGATTTATTTACATCAATAAACAGGTTCAGTAACAGATATTAAGTTGACCTTTCTCTTGACTTTAAAGTATGAACACTAATTACATGTTTTATAGTATTTGCCACCCTTGCAGAAGTACTCTTTAATTATCAAATTTCTCTTCCTCAAAAGGCTAGGTGAAAATATAACGTTCACCAAAAAACAAGAACAAAAATGAGTAAGGTATTATATAATAGAACAGACAATGTAAACACAAAGTAAACCTACAAAAACAATTTAGAATGGCATGAATGTCTGGCCTCCCAACTCTTACAACGAAAGCCAAAAGCAAAACCCTACTCATATAAAATTAAGGCCTTAAGAGTATCAGAGTGAATTCATGCTGTTATCAGAGATATTTATAATTCAATTGAAATCTACCTCTCCTTTCCTCTATGTTTCACTTAGTCTTAGAAGTTTAGAAGAAATTGCTCCAAATCCTGTCACACGTTTTAAGCAATAAAGCTTCTCAAAGTACTGTTCTAAGAGACTAAATCAAATTTCCCTAAATAGGCCTAAAGTCAAAAGCCTCTCTTAAGGGCAACAGAATTAGAAGATTATTACAACTATGTGTGAGCAGTGTTAATGCAAGTTTTCTGACGTTACACATTTTACATATGTACAAATGAAACTTAAGTTTCATGAAAAAACACTTAGCCTTAGTACAGGCAATGCTCTCTAATACTTTCTCTATTCTTTTATTTGAAAAAGATGTCTTACTTCGCAACTTACCTTACGGGTTACCCATCAATGGTCCCACAATGGACCATCTCGTTTGAAAAACATGAATTTATACTTAAGTCTTATCAAGACCTGTGGCCCTTTTCCCCAGAAGACAACTTAACACTCACCATAACAAACATAAAATGCTTACAAGTTTCTGTGAGCAATCTACTCAGAAGCTGGCTTGTTATTTCAATGGTACTAATAAAGAGAAGGACATGTGTATTGAGCCTGCCTGTGATGAGGGGACGCCAGTGCTCATTATGTCTGCCACAGGAGGAGTAATAAAAGGGGTCCGACAGACACCTCCCCGCCTTGAAGCAATCCCCTGGGTGTGCCCCGGGTCTGGCTGTGCACTGTGGGCAAATCCCGCTGTGTTCTCCCTAGAGAAAAATGGGAATCCACAACTGCTCAGACAGGTGGAAGAAAAGCATTCCTCTGTACAGACCGGGTAAGTAAAAACTGCATGTGGCTGGTATTGTCCTGTCCAGGAATACAGGCCACACATCCATCTCATGGCTTATTATTGGAAGAAAAAGTGAACTTTGCAAAGCAAGTTAAAAGTGTTTTAAGAAAGACACAATAATTAGTTTTCTTTTTTTTCAAGCAGAAGAAACATTACCCAGACCCGCAACAAAATCTTAAATACATTCCCACACACAAAACAAAGGCGGTGCTGCATTGGAGGAGGGTTGCTGCAGAGGGCGCCACACACACTCCTCCTCCTCCCTTCTCATCTACCAGGCCCCTGGCTCCTTCCTCCTCAGAACCCTAGAACTCCCTAGAAAAGCAACAACGCAGTGAGAACCAAGCATATTCAGTGATCCTGGCAAAGGCGACAAATGGCTGCCCCCTCACATTTGTTCTCTCCCAGAATCCTTGCTTGCTCCTCAACTCTCTATATCTCACCCTACTACGTAAATTACTACACCCAACTTCCTAAAACTTCAGCATGGGACACGCCACCAATAACCTATGTAACACAACATTTCTCAAGTTGTCACTCTAAATCCAACTCTCTTTCTTCTACCAAACTGATGGATTGTCAATAAAAGGAAGCACACTAGGCAAACCAGCTAGATCCTTACTTCTGTCTTCCACACCTCGTCATTATAATACACTGATAAAGCAAACCAACAAAACTCTTCTGAAAGCCACTCTAATAGGAAGCACAATTCCAAGGCAGTGATTGAAATATTGTAAGCTTCATGTTACTATAAAAGTATGAAGACATAGTTTAATATAGCTAAACCTGAATTATTTCTTAATTATTTCCTTCTAGGAAGAAATTTTGGTATTGCTTAGTCACAAACCCTAGCAATGCAGGGGAAAAAGAGCGGCCTTCCTGTCCTACCCGACTGGCCTTGACAGAGTGAGACAATCACGGAATACGGCGTGTAAAAATTTTAGTGCTGCTATAACTATGCTTATCCTATAATGTTGTTTTCTGCGAGAAGGTAAGATGAATTGTCTTTTTCTTTGAAGAGTATGTCATTTGTGTTTTTAAATATGACAGCTTTCTGAGAAACTGAAACCTTAAAAGAAGCTAAAATTAAATAATTTATCATGCTGAATGGACAAAGAAACTGGCATTTGGTAAAACAAAACTGAAGACAACTAAAGGAGTAAGTGGAGATTAAGTCCTTGGAAAAAATTATTTGGATGGGACATAAAGGGAAATATGTTAAGTTCAATAATAAGCAAAGTTCAGAACCACTGGATCTTACACTAAAAATATGCTCTTTAAAGTCTATTGCTGTATGGGAATTCCTACTTTCCCAAAGTTTTTAATTATTTATGATCACATTATTTCCAATATTTTCAAAGCTCAACTCAGGCTGTTCATAATTTTTTTTTAAATAATTAACACATTGACGTAACTTTTAAAATAATGTCTGGTAATAGAAAAATAAAAGTACCTTTTCCAATTCTCTTGGTATTCGCATACAAGTGTATACTCTTTCTCTTCTTTCTGTATACTTGGCCTCATTATGTTCAAGGAAGTACCCTCTTGTTAGTTCAGCACTGAGGAACCTCAACAATGAAAGCTCTACAGGAAAAGAAAATGACACAAAACAAAAAGAACAGTATTTATCAAGGAACTTCCATGCTAGCTGGGGCCACAGGTAACACATATATAAAACAACAGTAAAACAAAGTCATCTGTAATTCTATGCCCAGAAGCGACTACATGCAAATCATCAGCAAAGACTCTTGAGAAAATTGCTGCTCTGTGTGGTATAAACTGAAAATTCCACAGGAATATAGAAAGGACAATTACTATGAGCCAGAGCAGTCAGAAAAGTGTTAGTGAGAGCCTAGTCCTGGGTCCCACAGGTGATTCAGGACCATGAATGCAGGTAGGAAGAGTACGTAGCCAGGATACATAACACGGGTGTGTGTGAGACAGCGTGTGAGTGTGGGGGTAGAATTTTTTTTTTTAAAGGCAGCCAAGTCACCTACCAGGCATTGCTTCAGTCTAAGAACTACCCTGTGTGAAGTACATACAAGGACACAGTGCAACATCTCCAGCCTCAGAGAATCTCTGCAAAGGTGCCTAAATCATGCCATTTCCTTAGATGAAGGATTACCAACATGAAGCTAACAATCGTGTGGGTGGGGGAAGAAACTTCCCTCCACCCTCGAGCTTCTCCTTCGGGCTCGTCTAATAATCAAACGAGCATAAGACAGTCACTAGAGAAAATGACCACATACAAATACCTACATATGTACGGGGACAGTGCACATATGGAGTCGGAGACCCCACATACGTGAGAGGTTCAGAGACAGAAAGGGAAAATGAGGGATACATGACATTCTGAGCAAGGGAAGAGCTTAGGCACCTTCAGAAGGTCGTTGCAGAAAGAGCACATGTTCAGGAATTATTAGTTTGCCCTGCGATGTAGGTAGATAAAAAGTTATTTCTGATTAACTCTTATCATAGGCCAGGCCCCTAATTTAAATTCTTCTAGATAGTTGGGGGGAGGGGAGTGGGAGGTGCAGAAGTTTCTCTCAAGCCCAGAGAGTCTTGGTTGCCTTTAGCTCAAAATAATTAGCACACCACTGAGGCACATCTTGGGGGGGGGGGGACTTTCTAATGCGTTGTAGGCTGGCTAGAACTAGGACAAGATCTACCGTTAGAAGGGGAGAAAGAAAAGCCTTTTGAGCAGCAAACAGGAACAGCCAAGACCAGTGGAGGAGCAAACATTATACTCATACTCCGTTCAGTCAGATTTCCAATAAGAAAGGAAAGGATGTTCTGATTCGCTGATATCCATAAATACCAATTCTTCATGTAACTGCTGAGAAGTAACGGGACACTCTGAAAGCAGAAAAGACGCACTCACACGCATTTTCACCGATACCAGGGAGCTGGTTGAGTCACGAGCCCCAAAAGTCACCTCACCAGAACCCGCGCAGCATCTGGCCCCGTGGCTTCCCCATTCCTCCCGCCACCCCTCCCACCAGTGGCACTTCTCTCTCCAGTGGCAGACTTTTCTGTGCGAAATCGCTGGCAGCTCCTGCTCCTCCACCTGACCCTGAAGTGGTTGCAGGTTCGGTGCTCTATACACCACTTCCTAAGGAACATAGTTCCAGCAGCGTGCTGGCTGGCTGTCCCTTCAGGTGGCATTCTCTGAAGTGTCCTCAGTTACCTTCTTTTTCTTTCCTTTATTTTTCTACACATACTCTCCTTGGACAGTCTAAGGTTTTAACCATCATCAAAATCCGAAAGTCACCATATCTTCAGCTCAGACTCCTGGGCAACTCCACCTGGAAATCCCAGATACCTTTAATGTGCAAAACTGAACGCACTATCTTCCCCACTCCCTGCAGCCCTGACTAGCTCACAGCATCACCACGAAGTTCCATGCTAGCAGCTCAGGGCCGATTCTGACGATGCCTGTGTCCTCTCACCAAGCCCTACTGATTCTTGCTCTGCGACACTGAACGTTTCCTTCTTTTTTCTATACACTCCACTTTCATGGGGCCCTCACCCTCTCTCTGCAGCTTCCTGACTGGTGCCCTTCTCCCAGGCTTCCCCCCAGTCCTGCCCTGGCCTGGCAGAGTCAGCACGCTCACACACCAGCCATGGACAGCCCGCAGGACTCCTCGTTAGCTCCAGGGCAGGTATACACCTCCGCAGTGAGGACCAGATCCCTTAGAGCTTGGCCCCCAGCTACCTTTCTGGTCGTGCCTCACCTGCCTCTTCTGAATCTCTAGATCACACACCTCCTGTTACACTACTTTTCATTTCCTGTAAACATGTCAGTCGGTTCACACGTGGGCCCGAGAATTCCGCTCCAGTTTTCCACAGGTGAACATGCACAGACAAGGCCTGCTCTGTGAAGACGTCCCCACCTGTTCCAGGCAAACCCATCCTCCCCGACTCGGTTCCCACGGCCTCACCCTTGCCCGTGCTTCCCTGCGTCCTACTGTACTCATTTTCTTGTCTCGTTTTCTCCTTTACTTTTGCGTCTTAGGGGCATAGTACATAATAAGTGCTCAACAAATGTTTGCTAAAATAATGTGCGGATCAGAGAAGAGGAAGAATAATCATAGAGAAGAGTGTGGCAGAGAGAGAACAAAAACAAAATCAGAAGTCAGAAGTAGCAAAGGCAGAAAATACCAGATTCTCGAGAACAGAGCCTGTGATTGAGAGAATTGTCCGAGACTCTGGGGAGCCAGCGTGGAGAGTGAAAAGCTCTTGGTGCCTCGCTGGGTTCACCAGCCACTGAAGATAAGGGGCCTCTTCTCTGTGTGTGTCTAAGAGACTGTCAAGGGTGACCCAACAGGCACTTGAACCTGCACCCCTAAGAGGGCGGGGTGCATGATAGTCACAGCCCGGGAGTGCCCTGGGGTGTCGGGAGGGGACGCACGCACTGCCCCCAGGAAGTGTGGCAGAGGACTTGGGCAGCCTGCTAGTATGTCAGCCATGTTACAGAGAAACAGAAACAGGTTATCACACAATTCTAAAACTGAAAAAGCATAATCCAAAGGTTAAGATAGCTATACCCTTGTTTATTTAGAAAGTATCCTCCACAATGGTGTTTTTCCCCCGATGACAGCAGATGACCAAGCTTTTATCCTAACAAGAGTTTTGTTACCATCCACAGGACAAGCACTGATCAGCAATCAGAAGAAGGGGGCCCGGCACCAGCAGGCACACGTCAGCCCTAGGACCTGCTCAAGCCACAGATCTCAGTTTCACAGCAGAGAAACCGAGGCTTAGCGGTTTGTTAACACCTGTTCCCTGCTTGCCTTCCACATAGGATGGCTGAAGGACTGAGGGGATTTACATGAAAGCAGGTGAAGACTGCGAACCATGACACGATGTTTGGAACGACTTACTATTAATTTCACAAGATCTGTAGTATTAACCAATTCTGTGGGTGGTTACCTAATGTTTATTGACACTACTTCTGTATCCTGTTTCCATGGATGACAGCTAACATGACAAATAAGTATATTTCACAAACTATATGAGCTAAGCAACTCACTTTCTATTAAACAAAAAGTTTTACACTATAAACCTACGAAGGTGTTTTAACTATATTATAAATAAAAAACGGGGGTGTGTTAGGATTCCACCACTAAATATGCAATAGTTATAAACACCAGTTTACATTCCACAACGGAGTTTAAAAGCAAGCACTTAAAAATCAAATGATAAAAACATGTTTTAAGTGCACAGCTCTCGTAACTGTGAGACAGGTTCTACTGTTATGCCCATTCTAGATGAAGAAACTAACGCACAGACAGGTTAAGGCCTCCAAATCACAAAGGAAGCAAGTAGTAGAGCCAGAATTCAAAACCCAGTAGTCTACCCCTCAAGTGTGTGTAAGAGACAGTAAAGCGTGACCCCACAGGCACCTGAACCTGCACCCCTAAGAGGGCGGGGTGCCATGATGCAGTGTGTGCTTTTGGCACTAGATTATTTTGACTATCATTACCTCAAGTGCTTTTGTAAACCGGCCACTGCTCTTTCTGGAAAACTGGAACCCTCTCCACCTCCCTTCTGTGTGCTGCCACGGCACCCTGGGTTTGCTTGAAGTTACACTTTAACTCTAGTCGGCTCCCTCACCAGCCTGAGCTTTCTGAAAGCAGGTATAACGCATCCAAACCCTCTCAATGTCCAGCCTCCAGAGTTCTGAGTCTAAGGGTAGTGTGTGCCTACAATTAACACCACAGAAATGGGCTAGGGAATGGTTTAGAAGATACAGGAAAGCAATACTAACAAAAGAACCAAGCTTCATGGGGTGAAATATTTCAAAAGCTTTATCTGACTTCCTTCTTCCACCCTCCTGGAGACTTGACTTTACTTAAGGGATTAGGATCCTCTCACTTTAGGGCAAGAGACCGTTTACAAAGGTCTTGCACACACTACTTCATAAAATTCTCACAATTCTGAGAGATAGAGAGCAGATAATGGTGTACACATTTTGCAAGTGAAGAAACTGAGGCTCAGAGGTTAAGGGCGTGGTCCAATGTCACTGAAAAGGGGAACACTGGGAGTAGACCCAGATCTTTGAAGTCCAAGCCCAGCGTGCTCTCCTCTACACCACAATTATCATCCATCGCCTGACACTCTTACAGAGAAGATAACCTAGCGCTACTCCGGCTTCAACCCACGAGACACACACAGCCCTCTGGGTCACACTGAATTAGGGGAGTGGGCTGCCTCGCCTGCTGCTTTGTCAGGTCCACGCCCACCTTTCCGGGGCTGCAGATACATTTTGCAGGATGCTGCTTAATCTTCTGTCCCAAAGTGTAGCTGTTTCAGTGTGTGTGTTTGCTTCTGCTGTTTTAAACACTGTTCGCTAGCATTCTACAGACTTACCTGAACTTGTCCTGTGACACTGGGTATAGCTGCCTGACCAATTATTTAGGAAGGCTACTGTTCTTTTACTCATGGGTACCATTCTTCGTGAATTCTGCTAGCTAAGTGTACCTTAACTTTTCCATTCCTTCTGAGCAAATGAGTCTCTCCCATTGGTTATGCCAAACATTTGTCTTTATATTTAAAGAGCAAATTCTTTTCCAAAATAAAATAATTTAAATTTTTATTTTCTAAACATTGACTTTTTAGATGTCAACCAATTTTAGTTCATTTATCCAATTCTCACCAAAAAGAAATATCATTCAGTAAAAGTCTTTTGAAACAAAAATATTTTACTATTTAATTATAATATAAGCAAGTGTTTCTACATTAGAAGAACTAAGTTCTGCCAATTGTGAATATTTAGTATAAGAAAGATAATACCAATCATAAATCCAAATCAATTCCTCCACAGTATTTTTAATCAATATTCATCTCCTACGAGAAATGCTCTGTGATCCAGCATCTTAAATTGAGAAAAAGTATAGAATAAATTGTTTCTTCTTCTTCCCTAAAAGAAGAAATATTATGTTTAATTACCTACTAAGATAGCTTGCTTTAGAAATAAGAAGCCAGGAAAAAAAAATTAATTAAAAGTAATGAGTAATCACAAATATATTTATATGTTCAGTAGTATGTCTAAATATATCTTTCTTAAAATAGCACTGACCATTAAAAAAATTGGAAAGTAATATTGGTTAACTGTTAGGAAAATATAAAGAAACAAGCAAATCTCCATAGTCTTAAATGACATAAAACTTTAACAAACTTTACTAAGGTTATGCTAAAACACTAACTGTAAGTTTATTACACAATATAGAGGTAAACCCTTATACAAAGCCAACCAGGAATCAATGCAACAATTCTGCCTTCTGAACTCAAATGTAGTAAAGGTACCATTCAAGTTCTTAATTATTTACAAATAATCTCATTTACGGAAGCAAAGAGTAGCTAAAATAGTCATAAATTTATAATATCATTATTCTGACAGTCAATGTTATATAGTCTTTCCCAAACTCTCTTTTATGCAAGCACTCCCAAAACTGGGCCACAAATGAGCTGCTAGGGCAGAAGTTTGGAGGGTAGACTAGGCTGAAGTTAAACATTTAAAAAAGCCAAGATATTGAACTGGTCAAAGATCAAAATGAAAACCTTTTCACTGCTTGTTTAGGTTACATGTACTAGTTAGGTAAAGCAAGTGAGAATTTTAAAAGTTGTCAGAAGAGAAGCTAATTTTACTTTATCTGTATCAGGGTTGTGGTTACTCCAAGTAATTTCCCAGCCAGTTTTATTCTTATTTTTCTTTATAAATGAGAAGTTAATTATGGACCCTTTAGCATTAATTTCAGAATCACAGCCTTTAGTCACCCATTAGGTTAAGTTCGGGGCCACAGGGGTTACCATGTAACAGAGATCCTATGGAGAATGAGAACTGGTTAAATGAAAACATATTTTAATAAAAACACTTTATTTGTAAGAAGAACTTAAGTTTTCAATTACACAAAATATAAGACATAGAGAACATGAATAGTTAAAATATCTTTTAACTGTTGTGGGAATTGCTAAAAAAGAGATCCGTTGGTTTTTCTGGGTTTTAGTCTTTCTCCCTGCCTCTGCTCATTCTTATCGGAGGTAAACAAGAGGTCTAACATGGGTAAAGGAAGAGAAGAGAAGCAAAAGAGATGGCTAACAAGCTTAAGCTGTAGAAGTGAAGAGTCATCACTTAAAAAGAAGGGGAAAAATGGGCCCACGGTATGGCTACAACCAGAAACAACCTGTCCAGCCATACCTTACTCAGGCTCTTGTTTCACAAGCACTACCCTCCCCTAGGCATACTCCAGCACCTGAATTTTACAGGTATTGTTTCGTCCTCACCAGTAGGTGTTACACTTACTCATATTTTACACCAAGTCTTCTACTGTGAAGTCTCCAGAGTCACGACAGCCAACTTAGATATTACGTATCTGGTCTTGGAGTTATGAAACAGAGCCAAGTGGATTAGGCAAGCAGTCTAAGCAAACAGAGTCTACAAAGCAAATCAACAACCGAACTGAGCCAAGAACAGATTGCCTAATTCTCAGTCCAAGGTTGACTTGCTAGACCTAGATCCTAAATGGGAATATGGCTCTACAGACACTAACCCACTGAGAACCTTTCCAGATGAGTCAAGTAGGGAACAAGCACAAAAACATGGTAAGATGTACTTATTATCTGGTCTTATGTCAAGAATACTACAAAAGAAGTTGGTAGTATTTTTAATTGAGTAGGGATAGAGACAGATGAGAAGAATCCGCAGTTCCTGATGACCACTATAACCAGAATCCAAGACCAGTGACCACATAAGACAACAGAGGAATACACAACGACCATTCTGAGAGAGAGAACGACAACAAGAATGATGAGTGGTGTATCAACTTCTAACTATGTTAAGGTGTAAGTACTAGCACATGAGAAAAGTTTCAGTCCACTGCCAGGCAACATATAAGTCAAAAAGGAAGTTCAGAGAACCGAATGATTAGAAGAATTTGAAAAGAGAAACAAAAGGAAAGCTAATGCTTGATGTAGATATATGTGTATGGCATAGACAGCTGTATATACACAAACTAATATTCATATATATTTGCTAAACATATAAATGAACAAGGACAAGTACGAACAAAAACATGAACCTCAAACACTATGTTTTGAATTATTCACTCTGGTGGGGAGGGTTTGGATAAGCACCAAATCTGCATATCCATTCACAGAATCCTAGGCTGTTTCTAGAAGCCAACAAACATGTATCAGAGCCCTAAATTCCTTGGGAGAAATGATATAGAGAACTCTGGAACTAACTGATGATTAGCCCACCATGACACTAAAGGAAAGACATAGGCTGCCCTAATTTGGGGAAGGGGACTAGAGTATCAGAAGCAGTACCACAACATAAAAAACAACTAGTCACACTGTAAGTGCAAGTACCTAGTCTGGTAAGACAGTTTATTCAGGGAGAAAGCTTCTCACATGACCCTAGGTGGTGCCACTCAAAGGCCCTCTGAGTCCCCTAGGCCAGCCGCTAGGACAGTATACTAAATTCTGGACAGAAGAAGAAGGAAAGGTCAGAGAGAAGTGGAGGGGAGCAGTGCTGGAGGGTCAGGGTCACTGAGCAGCAGGGGAGCTTAAGGGCCAACAGAATTCTAATCTCCAGGGAGGACTCCTCTGACCAGTGAGGCATCAGGTGGAGAGTGGGCACCAGCAGTGGCAAGAGTCGTGTGACGAGCGGTACCCGGTAGAGGCCCAGACGGAAGAGACAGATACCTGGTAGAGGCCCAGATGGAACAACACTGGCTGGTAACTCCAGCTGAAATAGTCCTGGGATTCTCACCTTAAGTCCTGATCCCCAAGAGGTGCCACTGTCATCTCTCCTCATAGGTAACGGATGGAACTGGGGAAACAACGAGGACTACTCCGACAATCAAGGCTGGACGTGTCTGTCTCCCTGATAATGACTTTTTTGCAACTATGGGTTAAAAGTCCAGCTTCGAATACGTTAAAGCCTGCTCAGTAACCCATGTTGATGAAGGAAAGAATGCATGTGTGGTGTGATGGAGTCTAGGTTAAGTCCACAGTACCGGGGGTCCAGACCCCTCTGGGAAGGGCCAGGGAAGGGGTGTTAAGGATTACCCCAGGAGCCAACAACTGTACTCATCAAAAGGCTCCTGACAACTTCATTCTCTGTGCATGCAAAACAAACAAACAAAAAGCTTTTGATAAATATCTTGGCCTTCCTGAAACGCAAGGAATATTTTAAAGAACTCATAGTGACATCTGACCACATTTGTTTCTATTCGCAACACAGTGCTTTTAATATTCAAGTCTAAAGTGAGTAAACAGGCAGCTCAGTGATTTAATACTTTGCCAATTCAGAAAGTAAATACTCTTGCAAGCAAGTGTTTAACTGACAACTGAACCAGAGTTGAGAATTTTTAAGTGGTTAATTGCAAAAGAAGGAGGCACAGTTTGCACTTCAGTTTTCAAAGATACGGACTTTGTCGAAACCAAACTCTGTCTAGTTCCGTGAATTAGCAAATCACTCAGGATCTCACCTGATCAGCACTGAAGCACTTCTACATTTTCAATAGCCCAGTGCGATCGACGATGCAGTAAACCTCACGACTTAAAACATTTGCATGAACGGCAGCAAATAACGGCTCATAACGGCCCTTCGCTGTGCAGCAGAAGCAATTTTGGGGGATGGGGGGGTTAGAAATTTACTGGGGATTATGCTTTGGTTGCTTTTCAAAACTTAGAATTATGTAAGAATTAAAATGTTGCGCTCCCTCTGTGTTCAACGAAAACGCTTCCTTTTTCCTTTAAGCCGGACACACAACTGCAACATAACCACACATGCAATTTTAAAAAGTGCTTAAAAAAAAAAACCAAAAAATAAAATCCTACAGCTGACAGAGACAGCATTAGCACAACAGTCCGCTTCAACCCAGTCATTGCAAGGTTTCGCAAGTGCATGTGTCCTTCTGCAGCCATTTTTCTTTTTGTAAGGGGCCGAAGCTCCAGGACGGGCAAAGTTCGCAGGGAACGCCTGGACGGGCGCGCAGGGTTCTGTTCTGGGCAGGAGGGCCGCACTTCACGGTCCCCGCCACCGTGTTGGCGGCGGCGGCGGCGGGCCCCGAGCAGAGCAGGCTAACAGGTCTCCGCCGCTCAAGTTCGCTCAGCACACAGACCAGGAGTCACCTTGGCGCGCAGAGAACGAAGCCGGCCTCGAGCGCGTCAACTGGGACTCCCCGCGACGGGGAGACGCTCGGCCCCGGCCCCGGGCGTGGGGCGCGCCGGCCGCTCTTGGCAGGACCCCGACGGCGGCGCAGGGACCTGGGCAGGACCTCCGGCCGCAGCCGCGCCCGGGACCCCGCAGCCGGCCGTGCGCGCGGGGATGCGGGGCCGCGCGCTCCCCGCCGGGGCCCGTCCGCGCCGCCCCCACCCGCGCGCCCGCCGCCCGCGCCCCCGCCGCCGCCCCGCGGCCTAGCGCCGCCCGCCCGGCCGCCCGCCCGCCTCACCTGCGCGGCTGCAGCGCCGCTCCCGCCGCCGGTCGCTCTCGTAGAAGCCCAGCGTCTCCGTGAGCTGAGGCGCCGGCGGGGCCCCGACACCGCCGCCGCCCGGCTGCTCCGCCTGGCCGCCGCCGTCCCGCTCCCGGCCGCCCCCGCCGCCTTCTCCCGGGGCGGCCGCGTCGCCGACGCCCGCCATGTTCCGAGCAGAACAAACGAGCGCCGCCGCCTCCCTCCAGACCCCGGCGCGGCCTCCGCCTCCGGCCGGCCCCCTCCCGGCTTCGCCCCGCCCCTCCCCGGAGCCCAGGCCGCCGCCGCCGCCGCCGCCGCCGCCGTCCGCGGCCCGTCGGCCGGCGCGCGCCATTGGCGTCAGCGGCGCGGGAGGGGCCGCCGCCATCTTCCTCCGGGCCTCGCCGTGGCGCGCGGCGGCTTCCCGCGCCGAGCCGGGCTCCATGCGGTCGGGCCGCGCGGCCGGGGACAGCGCGCGCCTCCGGGGCTCGGGGCCGGCGCTGGGCGGGAGCTGGCCGGGCGCGGCAGCCGCGGCGGGCGGAGCGTCGGCGGCGGAGCCCTGGGCGGGCGGCCGCTGCGCCTGCTGCCCGCGGTCTGCGAGGTGCCCGGCCGCCCGCCCGGGGCCCTTTTTGCAGGCTCGGTGCCCGGCGTGCGTCGGCGCCGCCGGCTCGGCCTTGGCACCGCCCGCGCGGCCGCTATTTGGGCTCCATCTCTTCTGCATGTTTACGGTCGCCTGTCACAGTCCCTGGCCCCTGGGTTTCCGCTGACAGCTCCCGGAGCACTTGGGCCAGAAGGATGTCGGGGGTGCTGTCCAACAGGTGGGGGCGCGGGGGGAAGCCACAGGCCTCAGGGACCCCGCTCCGGAAGCGGGGTGCTTGATGCTTTTAACGCGCCGGCGGACATCCTGACACTGCCCTTAGGAGAAGGCTCGTGGCCGTCGCGGCCCTCGCGCCATCAGCCGGGCGTCCCCTTCCCGGGGGCGGACTGTCCTTTGCCGCTCCGCGTGTGGCCCGGCACCGGCACCGGCACCCGAGCGCGGCGTGCCCACCACTGGCCCCCGGGATAGCGCAAGTGATGGGAAGGCCCCGGGACCTTCGTCACCTGCTGTCCACGCGTGTGCTGCGTGCCCCAGTTAGGCGCACAGTGGCGTGTCAGTTTCTCGAATGGCAACTTCAGAACTCACCTGTCCCTCCGTTGCCCTTTTGATTAACAAAAGAAAACTGTCATTCCTCCCCGAACATGAAGCTGTCTAGAAGTTTCCCTAGACCTAAACTTGAGAACCAGACGTGAAGGGCCTGCACAAGGCAAAATCGAGCTCGTGCTGGTTCATGAAAAGACCCTGGGGGTTTCTTGACACTAGTGAGCATATGGTTGCAAACTGGCAGCAAGTTTAAATCGGTGGCTGTTGGGGCAGCACGCTGAGCACAGCCACCTGGCAGTCCGACCACAGGGCAGGAAGCAGTGGCGAGGGACCAAGATGGACTGAGCCCCACAGCCGGGAACTAACCCTCAGCTGCCCCTGGCAAAGAGGAACCATACCTTTGGAAAATCCTCATCCTTCGTAAAACGGAACATTTCACAGGATTACGTTTCCAAACAGTCCTGTCACCATCAACCTCCTCCATGAAATTCTCTGTGTGGGTTATACTTGGTCAAAACAACCTTAATCCATCAAAAACAAATGCTCTGGTCAAATCTTAAGTATTATTTTGAAAATCAAATGGCACCGACAACTTTATGGCCTCTAACGTCGCTTACAGCTCAAATTCTATTCTCTAATCTTTTATAGTGTAAAGACCAGCCCCATTCTGTTATTGTTTGTCCAGAAGGAAGTAGGGTTTTATTGCTTATTTATGTCAGTTCCCATTTACTGTCTTACCAAGTTTATTGGCTTATTGCCCCTGCCTTTAACTCAACAGAATCTGGAAGGGGGGAAAAAACAGAATTTTGTTTCTTCAGGCATCCAGTCGCAGGAATGGATTTCTTTCGTTTTCTACGTCAGGCCTGTGGAAAGACATTGTGTTCCAAAGGCTGTGTCTATCCTTCTAAATAATTGCCAAAGAGAGAAAGGAAGCAGCGGGGTCCAGGCCAGGTACTGAAGGTGTTGGGGAGCAAGAGGAGCAAAGTGGACATGGGAAAGCTGAGGGACTCATAGTTTCTCGTCAACTGGGTCTTTTCACTGGAGCTACATTACTTTATATGACACTTGGTGAAACAATTCAATGAAACAAACCCATAACGAAGTCAACATGCAGAAAAGCATTTTTAAAACAAATTTTAACATAAGTAATTTTTTCAATTGACACTATTACCTTGTATAGGTATTGATGATTAGATCATCAGATTGCTTATTGGATGTGAAAAGTTGTTTTCTTTTGAGTTAATTCAACCTCTAGCAAGTTATTCAGAATCTAGGAAAGGTTATTTTCAAATGAGTTGGCCCTTCATATCCACCAGTTCTGCGTCCCCAGATTCAACCAACCTCGGACTGAAAATACTGAAAAAAATCCAGAGACATTGATTCCTAAATGACACAGTATTACAACTATTTACATAGCATTTACATTGTATTAAGTATCACAAGTAATCTAGAGATGATTTAAAGTATACAGGAGGATGTGTGTAGTTTATATGCAAATACTACACCATTTTTTCTGTGACGAGCATCCTTGGATTTTGGTATCCGAGGGGGTCCTGGAACCGATCCCTAGTGGATAGTGAGGAATGACCATATTCTAAATCCTCTAAATATTAGGTTACAAATAATCTTAAGGTAAGGAAGTCACACAGCATAGACGAACCAGCAGTTCTCTGAGGAAAACGAATAGCAGTTAAGATACCATGTTCTTTACATCAGTTGTAAAAAGAAAGGTAGAGGCATAGGTTTATAATACCACCATTAGGAAATAGTAGGAATATTTCAAAAACATGACACACCTCACCATTAAAGAGACATCAAATAACATTCTGAGTTAAATTACAAGATAAAAACAGGATTTAGATGACAATGAGCTATAGTAATTCAACTTAAACATTAATTCAGCAAATAGTGAGTGGTGTGCTGTCAGCCTGTCACTCACTGTATTAGCTTCTACTGAAAGAAATACTTCATGGGTGGGAAATAGTTTCAATAGAGAAAAGTGATGAAAGAGAATGAGAGTCTTACGTGTAAACAATATAGAACAAAAACCAAAATTCAATGCATTAAGAAAGTTTTGTTAAATAAGGGATTCATATATTCAAAATTATATTTTAATATAGAGATATAATAATTATGATTATATAAATTCAACTAAGAGTTTGTAAAATTACGACATGTATTCTTAATCAAGTGTATTGTACCTTTTGATTGTAATACCTACCATGTGTTTTGAAAATAGCAAAGCACCAAATATTTTTTTTAAAGTATGAAAATTTGGTGAGTAGCACACAATTTAAAAAAACTAAATTGAATAACTTCATATTTTAGTAAAGATTTAATAATTATGATTTGGTGACGAAACAAAATGCATTGAACTCATTGTGTATGAACCATGGATTCAACCTCCAGAAAAGTATCGTATGAAGCTTATAATCTCTAGCCCTGAGTGTCTTTCACTGGTAAATGGGGCAATATCTATTCTATAGTAGGAGCTGAAAAAAATGAAATCTCCCTTCTTCTTTACCCTTAGTGGTAACTCTAAATGCTTTTTTTCATTTAGATTGAGTAGGTTTTACTTTGTAACTACAAAGCAATTTATCTCTTGATAGCACTCTAGTATATCGCCTCTAAAATATATTTGAAATTAGTTTCATATGCTTTTCCTGAGTTAAAAAAAACATCAAGTATTTTGATGACTCAAAAGAACCCGGAAGGCCAGACTCTCTGGCTCTCCAATTAGTCTTCTGACCTAAGGTAAGACATGTGACCTCTCTATGCTTTATTTTCCCGGGTATGGAATGTTGTACTAAATGGCCTCTTCCAAAATTTTGTGCTAAAATCTTCGCAAACTCCTTTTCAGACTCTTGGACCCCTGGGTTAAAAACAGCTAGATATGCCTACACTACGAATATTGTTAGAAAAGCATGGAATCCTAAATTAGAGAATGACTTTGTAAATGGTTCTAAAATCTCAGTGCAGGGATTCAAATGCAGTAACTTGACTGATAACACATGAAAGGTCTGTAAGTCTTTAATGAAACTTCTTTATAATTTATGCATTAGTTCTTCATCCCTTTTGCATGGGAACTAATGGGTTCCTGCTGACCTTTCCCATCTCCACCCCAGACCTCAGGGTTTCTACATTTTGAACAAGTTTCCCATCTTGTACCCAGACATATCAAGGTCCAAGCACAGTGCTCTAAGGTGGCACTGAAATGGGATTTGAGATGATTACTGTTATATGCTTAATTTTGGTCATATAGATTCAACTACTGATCAGTGTAATTTAAATTAATTCTATATTACTCATTTGAAAATTTATTTCAGCAGGACATGACTAATAGTTTCTCAACCATAAATGCCACATGTCTCATACACACAATGTAGGGCAGAATTTTATTTATTCACCATTTTGTCTTCAAAAAGAAAAGTAAGAGTTGATGTTTTTAAAAAACCAGAACAGCTTTGCAACTGATGTTCTAAAGAAATAAAATATATGGGAGGCCGGTTAGCTCAGTTGGTTAGAGTACAGGTTGCCAGTTCGATTCCCACATGGGCCACTGTGAGCTGCGCCCTCCACAATTAGATTGAAACAACTACTTGACTTGGAGCTGATGGGTCCTGGAAAAACACAATTAAAATAAATAAAAGTTAAAAAAAATAATAAAATATATTGCTGGGCCCAGAGCAAGTCTTTGCAGTAAATTTATTGAATCTCTGAGTTTCAGTAATAATATTTTCTATCTTTGGCAATCATTTTTTGACTGATACTCATTAGGTTTAATCCTGTCTGGGCTTTATTCCATGGATTTGTAAAGCATATCAACTCTTTGTTTCTGGAAGATGTAGCACAAATTGAATAATGTGCCTTTAATTCTAACGTACCTGGTACAACTTAACTAAAATGGTCAAATAATCAAAATCTTATTTCTAAAAGCATTTCTGTGGCACAAGAATATAGGACTAAAACCATTCTAAACAGGACCTATTGAAAACTATTTTGTTAAGAGGGATGTTTTATAAAAGGTACTCTATTCTAAAGATCTTAAAGTCCATTTTGTTTATGAAGTAAAAGTGTGGGAACATAAATCCACGATTTACTGGCTAATAGGACCTTTTATACATGATCAGAAGTGAGGCTTATTTTGTATTAGATTTTAAATTTCTGGAAAATTCCAAAATACTGCTGAAAGGGACATGGTGATGACTTGGCAAGCTTTCCATTCCAGATTTCTCTCTGCAAGTAGAAAGAAGAATGTTCATTTTTCATTATATCCATAAAAAATTGATGTGTCATGTTTAGAATGGTTTTAATCATTTAGTCAGTTAATTAACAAGAACCTATTTGCAGAATGAACTTTCCGGTAAATTTGTTGATAACTGTCAAAATCCCTTTTCTATAATTACAGCTAGCAAAAGCTTTAATTTTATAATTCACAAAACAGAGGAGATACTATTTATCTCCTAATTCATGTTATTAGCGCTTGGATTTGCCATTCAGAATTTTTTATTGCCCTTTTTTCATTATTCCCTGGTGGTGAGTGATTTATTTCTTCTTTTGTCTTCTTACCAAATTGTAGTTTGTAATCAAAAGATTTTACATGATATTTAGGACAAATTTTTACTTTTTTCTAAGGTTTCTAGTTGAACTTGCATGGATCAAGATAACTGAATAATTTTTCTCTTTACTTTCATGCCCTTTAAATTTTTCTGGGTTATAATCATGCATTCCTACCCTTGTAATTAGTTTTCATTCTGCTCATTAATCAGAGTTTCCATTATAATACATTTTCTATTTCTTTCTCCTTTTTGTTTTTGAGAGTTACCAGTGAATGTACTCTTTGGATTTTATAAAGATCTATTATTTAAGTTTTATCTCTTTATGCAAACCTAAGTATTAGCTTCTTTCTTTGTCTTTATTAAAAAAATGTATTGCAAATGCATAATACATTTTCAGCTTCTCAAACTATTCCTCTTTTAGGGTTTCTGCTTTCCAGGTTTTAGAAATTTGTTTATCTTAGTTCAAGGCCTCAAATTTTCAAATTGCTCTTTTATAAGCATTTGTTATATTCCCCTCTTTTTTTCAATATTCTAAGTTTATATTTATACATAAAATCCTTCTGTAGTTTCTGACATTTGCTTATTTAGTATCAATGTCAAATAATGAACAACTTTTACCTCTTATCTTCTGTATAGATGCTTAATAAATACTATTAATTTGGGTGTAAAGTTTCATGGAGGAAAACAGTGCTATGGCTAATTTTTCAAAATAGCAATAAAAAGAAAAATATATTATGGCTGTAGCAAACACTATCATCTTGGTACAGTTTTATCTTCCTAATAATGCTTTGCCTAAGCTAATACTAACATTGATTCACATTCCCCTAAACATATGCCCACTGGTGACGGATACGAGCTGGAGTTAAAAAATCTGGCATGTATAATTTATATAGAAATACTTGATTACTAAGAAAACAGACTAAATGAGACGCTGATCATTATTAATTATCTCTTAACTTTCATTCCATATATGGACCTTTCATCCATATACTTAGCTGTGTTAATAACCAATTATATAAATACAAATTCATTTATAGTGTTGCAAACCATTTTTTAATATTCGATTTTAACATTATGGTGGTGGAATTTGTGATCTGACATGGTTAGTTAGATATCCTTTTTCCAAACAATACTGTTTCATGAAATTTGATTTTATTTTTATAGGGTTGATATACTCTTTCACAGTTTCTATTTTATCTCAATGTACACAATAAAATCTCCTATTAAGTAATTAAAATCAATCTCATGTTAAGAATTAAAGATACAAAAATAAGTTGATTTCATTGATTTTGGGTAACTTAATGTCTGCTCTAAATTTTCTGTCGTTTGTTTCCCTCTAACATATTAATACTGTTCCATAGAGAAAGCCTAATTGGTATGATATTTATGTACAGTGTCTTGTTTTATGGATGGTGTAACTGGCTTCCCTTGAAAGCAAATAATTTTCTTTGTATTAAGGGTATATATATTTTTAAAAACACATCAGCGAGGATTTTTCTTCTGAATCTGTATTTTTTCAACTAAATTTCAGACAGGCAATGTCCATGAATCCTCCAGAGACCTATAGAAACACACAGGTGGATTCACCCATGCAAGCTAACAGTTTTCTCAAAACAAGCATGTTTTTTGGTTTTTTTTTTTTTTTTTTTTTTTTTGCTTCTGTGCCAAAGTGGGTAAAATATTTGTTTGAGACTAAACCACAGAATTTATTTTCAAATGGTGGCAGTAGACTAGAAAAAGTCTTCACATAGAGAGACAACAGAGTAAAATGGAGAAAGCTAGAAACTTGGGATCAGGAGGCTGGTTTAGGATTCTGTACTGCCACTGACTAGTCATGAAATCTGCGATGATCTCTGGGCTTCAGTTTCCTGATCCATGTAGCAGACAGTGGGTTAGATTGTCTCCAAGTTTCCTTTCAGTTCTAGAATTATGAGATTTTGGGTACTTCTTGGTTATTTTAGGCTGAAGGTAAATGTTGACTTGGCATAAGCTTGTAATATTATTTTTCTTCCGATGGACTCAAGTACCCTATTCTAAATTGTAACATTTATCTTAAATTTCTTACCTCCAATCAACAGGCTTGAGTATTTCTTCTTTGGCAAACATTTCTCGAATGTTTTTTTATGTGCCAGGTGCTGTACAAAGCCCTAGAGTAGGAAAGATAAATGAGATGTATTTCTTGTCCACAGTAATTACGCTGCAATGTGATAAGTACCACACTGGAGGGATGAATGGGTAGTCCAAAGGAGAGGCTTATTCATTCTGCCTTGGGGTAGCCAGGATAGCTTAAAAGGAAGTAGCATTTCAATGGGTTTGGAAGATGTGTTTGCCAGGTGGAAAATGGGACTGAGGGAGGTACAGGGAGGGACTTACAGGCAGATGCAGGAGCGTGAGTAGAGTGAGAAAGGTAGGAAGATGGCATAGTGGTTGAGTGGAACTTCATGATTGAGATCCAGTTTCCAAGGCTAAATCACGGGGAGCCAATGGTGGGTGAGGCAGGGCACTGACTAGACAGAAGAATGGGCAAAAATAGTCAGGAAGTGGAATGAAGAATTAGGGGAATAAAAGGTTGCTAACACTACCTCTGAGCCTTCTTCACAAGTTAAAGAGTAATTCATAGTTTTTCTGAGCCTCGTAGTATGTAGAGATTTGCTTGCCCATATTGTTGGATTAGAACGATGAGAACATTAGTCTGTGTTTATTGAGCATTTACTGTGTATTTGATGGGGAAATTGACCTTAAAATGGTTCCCTGCCACATGGAACTGAGCTGAGATGGTGGCGCGAGCAGAGAGAGAGGTCCCCAGTCTAAGCCCCAGCCCACTTTCGCATAAGGCCCTCCAAGCCACACCCTGAGCCAATCATCAGACGACACCTACCCCTTCCCCACTCAAGGAAGTCCCCAACCCATAAAAACCTGCTCAAAACCTTGCTAGGGGCTCAGTCTTTTGGGAAGGATCCCACTGAGCCCGCCCGCAGTAATAAAGCGGACTCTCCTAACTCTCTGAGTGCCGCTTGGGTTCTTTCTGGTCTTGGATTCTGCAACATATTAAGCCTTATTCTCAATGTCTAAGTCCAATATCTACTCAAGAACTTCCACCAACATCTTTTTTCTTGAAAATGTATCTCAGTATAACATCTGTAGGACACACTTTTTTTGAAAATGTGTTTTGTTTAGTTGTAAGAAAAAGGCTTCAAGACAAAGGATTAGGGTATTGACAGGGAATCAGAGATACATTTTGATGCTAGGCAACATTTTCTCCACATATAAAATATCGCATTTCACCTCAAAAGCCCAAATCAAACCATTTCAAGGATAAATGGTCAAGGAGAAAATAGGATAATGGCTTGGAAGTTGGTTTTTGTAAGCTTTATGTTATTTTGAGTAATCATAAATATCAGAAAGAATATACTATTAAAATTTATGTCCTAATCTCTGTCCTCTACCCTCATGATTATGGGGTCAGGTAAGAACTGTATGTCATCTTGGAAGCAGACTCTGTTTTGAACCATTTCATTCTGACACATTGTTTTAATGGAAATGGTTTTACTTTGGCAGTCGGCGCACAATTTTAATTAGCACTTGGAGCACAGCAGAATAGGTCGATGAGGTCCAAGACATGAGAAATCCATTCCTAGTGGCTGCCTGAGGACCCTGGCAGCATCCAAGAAAGACACTTTCAGTGGAATGCCCGGTGCTTCTGAGAAACATTCACTGGCGCTTCTACTCTCATACACTTAATCCCCTTAGGGTTTAGGAATGTCAAACTATTGGCCTTAGCAGCTCCGTCATCTGTATTACAATACACTCAGAGAGAATATTAATTTCTGAGTTTATTCTGATGCAGCAACTGATGTGTAAGAAAACTAAACTCATTTTCTACATCTGCCCAGGACTTGCTTCCCAGCTTCGCCAGTCAGGCTCTTACTCATCCTTTAAATCCATGTTCTAGTATCCCCCTCACCATCTTCCGCAACCTCCCTTGCCCTTATGGCCATTCTCTTTTCTGTATATACGCATGGTCCATGCATCTACAACTGCAGGACCACACTGTGTTGTAATTATTTTTTAATGCATTACTTTCCCTCTTTGACTCTCAATGCCATATCTGTAGAAATTGTGTCCCCATATCTGTGTTTGGGTTGCATCCAATTAAAAGGCACTGAGTGGTAGAATAGAAAAAACATGTATAGTTAAATTTCTATGGGTTAAATCCTAACTGCTACTTACTTTCTGTAGGAACTTAAGGACATTACTAACTTCTTTAAATAAAGATAGTAATGCCTGCTGTGCAGAATTGTTATGAAGATTAAATAGGATCCATCCATCAGTTTAACAAAAACCATAGAGAGGTTGTATATTACATGTGCTTGGTACTAAGAATATACTGGTGAATAAGGCATGATCCTGTCCTAAGACCTTTATAACTTAGTGAGAGAGACAGACAAGAAAGCAGACCATTGCGACATAATTCTCAAAGGACACGTAGGAAGTCACTAGCACATGGGTCATGGTGAAGGCATCGGCATTTGGGGTGGAAAGGGAAGTCTGTGCAATGCCTTAGAGCTAGAGAGAGGATAGGTCAACACACGGAGAAAGGCATAATATAGCAGTGGCCATAGGGTCAAGTCTGGAGATGTAAGTACCACAGGGGATCTGTGAAGTGTACATGATCCGTTCATGTTTCAAAAAGATCTCCTTCCTTGGCAGCCTGTGGAGTGGTTGGAGATGGTCCAGAGAACCAGGAAGACCAGTGAAGACGATGTTGCCTAGAGGTGATAATGGCCGCCATGGCAGGAGTTACCGTGCGAATGGGGTGATGAGAACATACTGAGAGATTCTCAGGAGCCAGGAAAAGCAGGACATGATTAGATGTGATGGGGGTGGGGGGCAGTGGTAAGGAAGGGAGAGGAAACACAAGAGAAGTGGTTTGGGGTGTCAGTGGGGAATAGAAAGGGAGTCTGGTTTGGAAACTGTGGGATATGAAGTGCCTATGGAGAGTTCAGGACATTTTGAACTTAATCATTTTGAGCTCTTGTATATTTTGGCCCTGCTGGGGTTTTTTCCCTGAACATAAACATTTCCATAAGGATGATATCAACACTGATGAATTTTGTGGCAAATATTTATTCTGGGGTGAACTCCATTAAGCCAATTTAATTCTTTGATCCATTTTTTATATGGCATATTTAAACTATTTCCAATTTTTTCAGTTTTCATTTTAATTTACCAACGTTGTTTTCATCAGATAAAATCTGTCTCGTGTACATTTTACAATGAAGGTTGGATTTTTCCACTTATTATTTCTCATCTTTGTCAATTTTTTACAGATTATAGCTTTGACCATGGTAAGTTTCTTTTAGGTTCACTATTTTTACCATGTCAAATTTTCTGTGTCAGGTTTTGCACATGTAATCTTTTATCAATTTTTTTATTTTTCATCAATGCATAAGCAATCATATTTTTTACCATTTGCTGCCCTTGCTATTGTCAACAGTAGTTTATTTTTTTGTTTTTTGCCAAGCCTAATATTTTCCTGAAACACTTTTTGCAGTTTTTAAATTTGCCAATGGTATATAATTCTCAAGTCAACTTTTCATTATAACAAATTTTACTATGTATTATTTTGGCCCCTGTCAGTTTCATTTTGGTCCTTCAGATCAAACTACCTCAGACTGACAGACTCAAAATGGCATTATTCAGCCTATGGTGGCCAAGGGGAGATGTCCAGGAAATAGTATGTGTATATATGTCTGGTGATTTGGAGAGAAATCTGGGGTCAAATATAACTTTAGGAGTCATTTGCATCTAGTTTTGAGGCCAAAAGAATGGGTGACATCTCGTAATAGGATGTATAGAATGAGAGAAGAGCGCCAGACAAACTACAAGGAGCACTTCTAGAAAGAAATAGCCAAAGGAGGAGGAGTCCATGAACGAGAGGCAGGAGTTAGGAAATTCCGCAAGAGGGTGCTGTCATGGAGTCAAGTCAAGGCAGAGGAATGGTCAACGATGATGTATGCTGCAGAGGGAACACAGGAGACGTTCTAAAACATGTCCTTTAGATTTAGCAGCAATGATACCATGACGTCCTCAGTGAGAGCCATCCTATGAGTGGAGAAAGAAATACCCAGTTGGGAGTATTCACAAGAGCGAGAAGGAAGTGAGTGGGGACAGTTGTCCTCCCAACATTGGCGGTAGGAAGGGGAGCTTGTTTGCTTAGTTGTTGACTGGGTTTATTTCTTTTTAATAGGAGAGAGATTTGAGCATGGTTAAGCACTGACAGGTTGGAGGGAAAGGATAAACATACAGGAGAGCTGGAATGGGATCCCAGAAAGCATATTAGGACCTCAGTTCTTTGCAGGGTTGGAAGCTAACATCAGTCTTGCTGCCGAAAGCTCCATATCCAGTGAGTCATCAGCCATCATGTGCCCCACAAGATATAACCATAATAAGTTGGCCCATCCAACTGGGCTTCTACTTTGCTGTCCCAATTAATCCTCTGATTCCTCAATGGACTTGGAGTTCTACCCTGAACCATCACTATTTGCTCAACACTTAAAAACATTCTCAGTAAAGGAATTTTATCTATTGTTCCTAAGCCCACAATACTATCACCTGCCCTAACCCTTGACCATTACTGCTTTTGAAAATGTCCTGCTGTCACGTGTCACCATGACATCAGATGTGCTTTGATACCCTCGCTCTCCATCTGTTAGTGGGGGTTACCATATCCACTTGGATCCATCACTCACAGGTCAGATCAAAGAAAACAACAGAACTCTGCTCTGACCCTGCTCATTCCCTGCTCCTTCCGTTTGTCCTGAGATTGCACAAGTTACAGCAAAAACAAATAATGGGATAATAGCTGTCACACATCATTTATCCATCCATTGAGCTCCTACCTAACCAGCCAGCCATCTCTTCACTTCCTGTTTCTTGGGCAGGTACTAGCACCAGGCACTGTGATAATTGGCAGAGGTGGAAACACAAAGAGACTCCATCCCAGCCGCCTTGGAGCTCTGGGTCAAGCAGGTGAGCTTGTTGTTGCAGTGCTATGGGAAAGGTGGGCAAGGTAAAGAACCAGTTCGTCTAGGTAAGCAGGGACTGGTAGGTTGCCTGAAGTTTTTTGTGGGTTTTTTTTGGTAGATTCTATAACAATCTTATGAGGCCAACTGAACATATGAAATGCACTCTTCTTATCCTAATGTAATCATTTCACCTGCCAGTTCACACAGCTCTAAAGGTTAACTTTGTTTAATGAAGCTGGTTTGGTTCCAGGACAGCAATTACCTTAAAGAAAACTTACCTCTTTATCTAGCAACCAAGAGCAGCTCCTGCGTCTCCAGGACATTGAAGAAAGGACATTCTCGTTGTATTCCTTTATATTTTTAGCTAGCATCCCCTTCTACCCCGTCCCTGTTCTGACTCTTGGGTGGGGTTGTTGTTTTCCTTTAGGACAAAGTACAGGACAATTCTGTTGGCCGTTCTTGAGTCGAGAGTATTTGTTTGACCTCTGTGGAACTGAGTTCTGGGCACATGAAGGAAATAAAGGCGGACCAAGCAGTCATAATCTGCATCTTCCCCTGACACGTTCTCCAGCCTCTGTCCTTGTTTGCTTTCCTGTTTCCTGATCCCACCGACATGCTGTTCTCTCTGGATCCCAGCACTGGCACCCGGTGTGGATAGGACAGGTGATTTTAGTTTGGGACAATTTTGTAATGTTTCTGTGATTTCAAAGTCCAGAGGCAGCCTGCTTTTTCTTCCTTCCCTAAGCCACTATTCCCTTGGGGTCTAAGTGTGTCTAATTAGGTTCAGAAAGAATCAGAGATACATTTCACACCCCAAATTGAAGTGTGCAGTAAACTGTGATCTGTCAACCTATGTAATGCTAACTTTAGGCTCACATTACGGTCGGTTGTTGGGAAAAGGAAAGGGAAGGAGGCCCTCACTCCTTCCCAGGGCTCTCTCTCCCCGACCCGTGTCACCATTCTTGGATCCGGGCTCCTGCTGATGAATGGGTGGGAACTTTTCTGGTCTTTGTTCACAGCTCCTGCTGCTCCATCTCTGCACAACCCATACACACCAGGTACCACTGGCAGTTCCCCTGTCTTGCTTGGAGCACAGGACCAGGGCCCACCTAAGGTGGGTCCTAGCCCCATGGCCAGAGTCTTCTCCTCTCTACCAGGAATGAGAGCTGGATCCTCTCGTTCTCAGGACCCCAGTGGTCATTTTCTCCTTCTTCCTCACGCTCCCCTAGGATGAGGTAGCGGTGGGACAGTGAATGCACAGACAGCTTTGCTGTACTGTCCTTCACATCTGCTGCCTGATGCCACGAGCATGGCAGATACCTGTGTTCCAGTGGGGGCGGGGAGCAGGGAGAGAAAGAGGATATCCAAGGAGGAAAAAGACACCATTTAGTGTCTTAAATAGTCTCCTGCTCATGGAGTGCTCATGGAGAAGAGAGTACCCTAAATATTTAGAAGAGGGTCCCCTAGATATTTAGAAGAAGGTCCCCTAAAAAAGTATTGGCGAATGACAAAGATTTCTGGCAAGACTGAGGGAGAGGTTTTTGCAGACTTGCAAGGGTGGGGTTAGAAAAGTGAAGTCTTTGTCTGTGCTGCTCCTCCCTTCCTATTCTGTCACTCTCTTCCTGAGCCAGATTGTCTCCCTTTTTCCACCCATTTCCTGTCTTTCCCCTGCTAGTGTCCTTCATGCTCATCTTACACCCATCACAGGAAAGCCGTGTAGAGGCCTGACCAGGCATTCGTCCTCTCACCTACTTGGGTTTTATTTAAAGCACCATACACCACGGTTTGACTTCTATGTATGGATTGCTTCTATGAAACATCTTTGAATTTCTTCATGAAATATTTTCATTGCTTTTTTATATTTAAATTACTTTTTTGAGTATTTATAACATTTATGTGATTCCAAGGTCAATTACATAGTTATACACAGGGGACTCTTGCTTCCATCTTTGTGTCCTCCCCTCTTTTTGCCTCAGCTGTTGACAGGTAATTAATTTTGTTTCTAGTGTATTCTTCATTTTGTTTCTAGTGTATTCATTTTGGCAAATGTAAGAATATATATATATATATGAAAGGCAGCATACAGCTTAGCAATTTGTGCCTTGTTTTTTCACAGATAACAGTTTATCTTCATATCCAGGGACATGCATATAGGGGTCTGCCTCATTTTTCTTCAAAGCTGAATGTACAGAATTATGGGAACGTATCATAGTTTGTAAGTTCCCTAGTGATAAATATTTGGATTGTTCCAATCTTTTGCTATTATAAATAATGACACAATGAGTAGTCCTTTGCATCTTTCAATGAGTTTCTGTTAATAAAAACAAATAGGAGAGAAGGTGAGAGAGAGAGAGAGAGAGAGAGAGAGAGAGAGAGAGAGAGAGAGAGAGAGGAGAGAAATGCTTAATTTTTTAAAAGATGGTCCGTTGAACAGGATCATTTTCAAAAGAAAGCCTGGATACTCTAGAAAATTAGCTGACATCCTAAAGTATTCCCTAGTCCCTATGGCTTTTGTGCCCTTTGGGGGGACCCCCAGAACTACCCCTGTCCCTCCACAGCCCTTGGATTAATGAGAGAACCTGATCTTTTTGGATTTGTCTTGACAGGTGGCTGACTCATCCACGTAAGCAGGGTAGGTTCTCTGTGAGGCCAGGTAGCCTTCCTTCCAGCACATTCTCTTGATTGTCACTGACTTCTTTAACAGGGATAAGCCTCATATTTACAACCAGAGCCACCCAGTAAGAGAACATTTGCTCACACAAATGTGTCAATAGCATCTTATGATTTTAAGACACCAATTCCAGCATGTGGGTGTTTTCTCCCACCACCAAGCAATTCTCAGGCAGGCACCAGCTGGGTGTCCCACAATTCAACTCAGTTCTGACACTATCTGCCCAAACATAACATCCAATTCCACAGGTTAAGGGCTCAGCCCCACAAGACTGCCCTTCACTTCATGCCAATCCCAAGTCCACGTGGTGACCTGTGCTTCTGACTGACTGGCTAGAAATCAGAGGTTGCCATGACCCGGTCCTTGGGTTCATCTAATTTCTAGAGCAGCTCACAGAAGTCAGGAAACCAGTTGACTCACTAGATAACCAGTTTATTAAGAGGATGTTAAAAGATTTGCATCAACAGCCAAATGAAGGGACACATAGGACAAGGTCCCAAACAAAGAAACTTCTGTCCCTGTGGAATTTGGGGCCTGGCATGGTGACATGTGGATGTGTTCTTGTCTCCCAAGCTGGAAGCTCTCCAAATGCTGTCCTTTTGGGTTTTCATGCAGGCTTCATTACATAACCACGATTGATTAAATCATTGGCCTTTGGTGATTGATTTAACCCTTCTCTCCTCCCCAGAGATGGGGGGGTGGAGTGTCAATGTTCCAACCCTCTAATCACCTGGTTGGTTCCCCTGGCAACCAGCCCCCACCCTTAGGTGCTTTCCAAAAGACTCCTCAATGATTTACAAAAGGCACCTTTAACATTCCCATCACTTAAGAAATTCCAAGCGTTTTAGGAGCTCTCTGTCAGGAACCCAGAAGAAGACCAAATAAATATTTCTTATAAAATCACAGTATCACACATCAACAGTAGGCACTTTCTTGAGAAGCCACTTGGATAGAGCAGAGGACAGAGTCCCTGTGACCACGCCAGGTTGTGGAAGATGGAGGGGCTGCCATAGATTGAGGGAGGGAGGAGACACGGAGTAACACACACATTTTCTGGTGCTTTACTGCGATGTCTCTGCAGATTTAGCCTGCCTCACATGAAAACACTGTTTTTACCCCCGAAGCTGCCGCTGCCTCTCTTACGCATTCTGACCCCCTTCCTTTGCTTCACTGAAACTAGAAACCCCGGTTATTTGTACTCTTTGCCTCACTTCCATTCACCCTGCAAGTGTTTGTTCCTCTTCACTGTTCCAGCTCCTATGGCCCTAGGATAGTCTCTCAATACATCTCCCCTGGGTGATTTCAGAATAGGGGAGCAGAAGAGCCTGCAGACTGGGGAGCAGGACCCCCTGACAAACCCGAGTCTGTCATTGCTCTGTACTTACAGCTTTGACTCCTTCGGCAACTTATTAACCCCTTGTGCCTCAGTTTCCTGCTGTCATTTGAGCTGCACATTCAGCGCTTGTCACATTCAGTCTTGGTGAGGATCAAGTGAAATAAAATATGCAAGCGCTTGGAAGAGTGCCTGGCATGTAATAAGTGTCCCAAGCTATACAGTATGGGGCCCCAGGCAATTTTATTAGGCTATTTAAGGAATAATGACCTCAGATGACATGGGGACTTAACAAAGGTGAAGCTGCAGATATCTGTTTTTTATCATCTAGGGACTGTTTAAAAGGCCATGGCTCTATTATGTCTGTATATAGATCTAGCCGCAATTGACTGTGGTGATATGTTACACTTCCTACTTCATTAAATTAATTTATTTGGAATTTCCATCCTGGTTTTATAATGTTTAATCCATATAAACAAGGCAATTTCAAAAGAGACGTGGATGCTGTTAAGCCCTTTAGCTACTTCAGGGAGCTCTGAATTGAGCTCTGCATTCCCAGAGAGCTAAGGCAAAAATGGGAGAAGTGTTGGGTTACAACGTTCTTATTATTTGGGGAAAGAAAAGAGCTATAATATGAAGAAGGGCACAAAGCTTTATTTCGCTCAAAGCTTTATTTCGTCATAGGGTCCAGCATTTTTTTCTAAACTTTTTTTTCATCTAGTCTTCAGTGGAAATTCCTATCTCTGCAGTTACCATTTTCTAGATGCCTGAGTAAGATCTTCCAAGAGAAGGGTTACACATAGTGAAAGGGCTTGAAGGGGCCAAGTTGAAAACCTTGTCTTCCAAAGAGTCATTAGATCCTAAGCACTGTGTGTGTGTGTGTGTGTGTGTGTGTGTGTGTGTGTGTGTGTATAATTGAGGGCTATTGATTCAGACGCTATTTCAACAGTTCCTGAAAATGATCTCTAACGTGTCGGTAAATGTCAGCTTCTTTCATTCTTTCTTTTAGAAGTCTGGTGCAGGAGTAATAACAGTTATTTGAGATTCATTCATTTGGATTCTGATTAAAGTCAGAGAAGCCTCTAACCTCTGTGCTATTGACCCAAGGAAATAATCTATTACACCACCTATCAAACAGCAATAATATTATTAAAGGTTGCTACCAGAAAAGGAATTTTCTAAGTAGAAATATGAAGATTTAAGATACATGTGTGTATTTATATCTATAGTGAGTGGAATTTATACAAATCCAATGATATGTGTGTAACAGGGTGCCTGGTATGATGGAAATTTTATTTACAGGAAGTCATGTCGGAGCAGTATCCTTCAGGTAAATATAAGAATTTAAGCATATCTTGACTTTGGAAAATGGTACACAATTAAAACAATTGTTTTCCATTCCTGTGATTTAGCAAATACTTGCCCTCAGTTTACAGAGACTTGAGGAAGGAGAACATGTATTTGCATTTGGATCCTAAAAGCCTTCTGAGAGGGAAGGAAGTGAGGCACCGAGCCCTCCTACCAAATGTTAAAATTAGAAAAACCTGCCACAGTGGACTGTGCTCTGTGATGGCCCTGACCAAGATGCAGTGACAGAAAAGGACACTAAGTTTCCCCCAAGGGAAACTTGCCACCAGAGAAGGTGGAATCAGGCAGTGATCTGAGCTCCACACGATAGTCCCAAGTCAGGGTGCAAGAGCTCCTAGGAGCCTGGGCTCAGAAGATCCACAGGAAACCAAGGATTTTGCATACTGTAATAGAGAGCTTAAACATTCCATGGTGGCTGAAACGCCATTGAAGAGTTTTAAGTAAGGCAATGGCTTGATTTTTTTATTCAAAAGTTCATTCCAGTGACCAATGGGGATGTACTTAAGAGGATGAAGAGTAGACTCTGGGAGGTGGCTGACATGGTCCAGGGGAGACAGATAGGGTCTGAATGAACTAGTGAAAGAAGGAAAAGATTCAAGTCGTAGGATGTAAAGTTGTCATGGCTTGGTAATTGATTGGCTCAGGGGGAGCAGTGCTTAATTTGTTTGCTATTTGTGCTGCTTATTACAATTATAAATAGTGGGGATTAGAATAAGTGGCCAATTATTCTCTTCCTGACTCTACTTCCTTCAGCTGTTGGTATCCAAAAAGAAAATTATGAAGATGGGGCTTCGATTAGCTTCACTTACTTTCGTGAGGACTGTAGTTATCATTCCCAGCTTATTGAGTGGAGTCATTGTTTTAATTTGCATAAGTGGCTTTTGGATATGTAAAGATCCAATTCCATTAAAAGCTAGATATCAGTTGATACAGAACAGTTATTTAGATACGACCATAACACTAAAAAGAACAAACGTCTGACTCAAGAGTTTGCCAACATTTCCATTGAGTTAATTATGACTGCCAAAGAGTGAAGGGAGGAAAGCAAAAGGAAAAGAAGTATAGGTGGTCTTAGACAAATGGTATCTCTGCAGAATAGAAGAATAGAGGTACATCTTTTTTTTTTAACCAAAATATTTAAATTTGAAAACCAACCTTTTTTTAAATGTAAAAACAACAATAAAATAACAGCAATCACGTAAAACAATAAAATGTTGTATATGGTAAAAATTAAAAAGTATCCCCCACCATTGCAAACTCCTACTGGCCAGGACCTGGGGGTAACCATTGTTTAACAATGGAGAATCCCCTTCAACTTGGGGATTCTTCCAGGTTGAAGGTGTCCTTAAAGAGATTCCATTCATTTTATAGAATCTAATATAGCACACGTTTCATTGAGGTAACCGTTGACCTATTTCCTAAACTGATAGAATCTATTTGATGATTCAGTTCATGGCTTGCTGGTTGGCTGGATGCTGGAGTTGTTACTGGCAGGAGATGCCGTCACACTGGGACAGTAAACAGTGGGAATGAGAGACAGGACAGAAAGCCAGGAGAAAAGGGCCAAGTGAAAGTTGCGTACAGAAGGCAGATGACTGGCACAAAGCAGGGAAGGGCGTGGGCATGAAGAACTTGGAGGTCTACCTTCTCTGCCTTCACTTTCTTCCTCCAATCCTAAGCACACAGACCCCTTGTTGCTGAGTTTTACCTCTGCCTTCTCCTACATTTTTCTCCCAAAGGTCACCAAGAGCTCCTTTGGTCACCACATATGATGACCTTCCCTCCGTTTTTATCCTCCTTAACCTTGATCAGTGTTTGGCATTGCCAACCGCTACTGCCCTCTCCTTCATGAATCTTCTGCTTTCTTTGGCTCTGGTGACAATGTGCTCTTCCAGTTCTGAAACGTTCCTGATCGCTCTTGCCCTGATTTTCATCCTGACACCCTCCTCTTCCAGTCATCGAATGGTGGGTGTTGCCTACAACTCTGTGCTTTTCCTGCTCCTCTTTTCTCTGCCTTTCCTATTTCTTGGACAATGAATTCTTGTCTATGGCTTCAACGATGATCTATGAGGCAGAAGCTCAAATATTATAGATATAGATAAATAGAACTAAGAATATGATTCTGGCCTTGACCTTCCCTGGAGTTCTGATCTACCATATTCTGTTACCCTCCAGACACGTCCCATGTGTATGTGAAGCTCAGCATTTCTGAAACTGAATGCGTCCTCCTCCCATCAAAAAGACTCCTTCATGTGGCCTAAAGGGGCCTTCATGATCTATCCCCACCTACCTTTCCAGTCTCATCTTTTGCTGCTCTCCCACAAGTACCCTCTTTCCAAGTCATACCTAAATAACTGCAGTTGCATGGTCGTATCATGTGATCACATATCTCTGTGCTATTAACTCTGTTCCCTCCACTTGAAATGCCCCTCTCCCTGGGCCTGGATTGTATTTTATTTTATTTTTTGCCTGACAACCCTTTTCCAACCCTGAAGACCTCTGTCAGATATCACCTTCTTTAGGAAGACTTCCTTGAACTCCTGGATGTGGTTTTTCCCTTCTGTCTCCTGTAGCATCACCCCACCCCCACCCCCCAGAAACTTCTGTGAGACCTTATCACACAACAGTGTATTTGGTTGTTTTCTTGCTTGTATTCCAATTACACTGTGAGTTCTTTAAAGGAGAGGACTCTGTCTTTGGTCTCTGCACCCCCGGGGTCTGGAAAAGTGCTTTACACATAGTAAGTATTAATAATAAACACTGGATACGTTCAAGAACGAGCTCCTCCTGGCTTCTCTATTTTTGATAATGGGAAAGCCATCTCGAATTTATATCTCTAACCCAGACTTCTCCCCGTAACTCCAGAATCAAACCTTTGCAACATTTCCACTTGAATGTTTAGCAGGTTTATAAAAAAATAACAGGTTCTAAGCAAGCTCTTGATTCCTTTGTCCACTGTTCCCCATCTCAGTAAGGACACAGCTACTTACCCAACTGCTCTGAGCAAAAACCTTGGACACAGCCCTAATTTCTTTCTTTTTCTTCCACTCTACATCAAATCCAATAAAAAAATCCTATAACTGTTCTCTTAGCATACATTGGGAATCTTGCCATTTTTCGTCTTCTCTAGCAATGTTACATTAGTCCAAGCCACCACCGTCACTTGCCTGGACTCCTATAGTGCTTTCTCTCTGGTCCACGTACAGCCACCCTTTTCCCTCCACAAGAGATTCCTCCACACAATGAGCAGAGGTCCTGCCCACGTGGGCCTCCTTAATACTTCCTGATACACCACACATGTATCTGCTTGGAGTTTTCCCTCCCTTATTGTTCTTTCTGCCCCAAGCTCTCTTCTCCAGAACTTTCTGTGGATCACCCCCTCTCTCCCTTCTGGCCTCTGCTCAGCAGTTACTTCCAGAAAGAAGACTTCTCTGATTGCACCTCCCTGAACCTGTACCCTCTTACCCTTATTGTTTTCCTTTCCCCCCTGTACTTCATATTCTTTACATATCTATGGATGATCTCTTCTCACTAGTACATAAGCTTCCTGAGGATACGGTCTTTATCGACTTCTTTGCAAAGCCTGGTATCTGGAACAGTTCTTGGCACTATAGTAGGAACTCTAAATATTTGATGAATGGACGAATCGTTCTAGATCTTGAAGGCGATAAGTCATCTTTGATGCCCCACTTGCCTTCCTGCTTGTGTATGGTCACCAAGTCCTTTAGAGTCTTTTTAATATACTGTGCTACTTACTATCATTGAGCTACTTAACTTCCCACAATTGCCGTGTCAAACTATTAGTGTGATAAGAACTTTAAACTCTCAAGCACTACACAAATGTCATTTGCCTTCCAGACCCACTGTGATGACACTAATTAACATTAATTTCACTTAAAACCCATACACGAGCCTCTGACTAATCTTCCTGCTTCCCAACTCTCCCCAGATAATATATTCTGAACCCTGCTGCCCACTTAATCTTCTTAAAGCTTCTTGCTATCATTATGTTCCTTTCCTACTCAAAAACTTTGACTGCCTTCCAATTTGTGACCAAATGATATACAATTTCCCTGGCTTGGAACCCAGGGACCTCCCCAACTTGTCCCAGACTGCCTTTTCACTCTCCCCTTCCATTCCTGCATCCAAGCTTTTGGATTTAAATCTAGGCCCCTCACTTCCCTCCCACCCCCACCAGCACAACTGCCTTCCCCTCTCTCCTTCACTCACACTCTTTCTCTGGTAGGAGTGCTTCTCATACAGGAAGCATTGCAGCCTCGGAACAAATGAACACCATTTTGCTGACTTCCTTAGGTTTTTCCACTTCTTGGTGGTCTTTGTCCTCTCTCTGCATGTTTATAGCATTTAGTTCTTTTTATGGATATTCTTATCCCCCATCGTATCTTTCCTTAAAAGAGGAAGGGAAGAAAAAGATGCAAGGGACACTTTTAGTGTGTCTCCTCTTCCACCATTCCACCGTTCTGATTTGGAAGGCGGAGAAAGTCAGATCTTTGTTTGTCCAAGCTTCTCTGATTGTTTGATCCTCCCTTCAAAGTAGGCCACTGGGTTCCCTCTCTGGAATCTACCTGCCAACAACAAGCATGCATTCACGGCCCCTACCTCCGTATGGTGGGGCTCTGGACACAGGTGTTTCTGGTCTTGCAGAGCTGTTAGTGGGGGGAAGTTATGGGAGGCCTCCATGTGCTACGGAATAAGCTACATTCTCCAATCCAGCCTTTCTGAACTATAAGACTGATGCTTTGTCCTCCATGCATCTGATTCTATTTTTTAATTCTTTCTGAACTCTGAAGAGGAGCAATTAATTATCACCCTCCCTTAAACTCAAACATCTCCCAGATGACCCTTTTTACAAATTCCTCTATAGTACAGGTCTTTATAATGTCTTATTCAGATTTGTAACCCAATATCATCGGCATAAGCACTATTATATACTGTCATTCTTCCTAAATCAGACTTCAGATTCTTGAGTATTTATTCGCATGGAGGTCATAATGGGATAATAAATTTGATACTGAGAAAAAATTAAAAATAAAGTATATATGATAAGAAATGGGATGTTTCCTGTTTCTTAGAATTTTGGCTTAAGCCCAAAGCTAGTTACAACCGTGTTTCCCCGAAAATAAGACTTAGCCAGACCATCAGCTCTAATGCATCTTTTGGAGCAAAAATTAATATAAGACCTGGTATTCTATTCTATTCTATTACCCTGTCTTATATTATATTAAAATAAGTCCAGGTCTTCTATTAATTTTTGCTCCAAAAGACGCATTAGAGCTGATGATCCAGCTAGGTCTTATTTTCGGGGAAATACGGAATGTATGACAAATTCCCACAAATTCTTCCACAGAGCAGAGGGAGAGCAGGTATGGGGTAAAAGGGTTTTGCATAGGATAGTAGACGTTTTCCATTAAGTAGAAAATGATTTTCCTGTTTTAATATCTGAGTTGGCTGTGTTGGTGCCAATGATCTGAAGCAGCCCTGCCCCCAAACTAAACCCTACATAACTAGAGTTGAAAGGAAAGGGAAGATAGCCAATGTATTTGGTTTCTCCACTTACTTTTCATCCTAGACACATGAACAAGGGTTTGTTTGCTTGAAAGTAATGATCAGAAATGAACAGGGTTAAAGGAAGGAGCCTGAGAGCTCAGCATGAGCAGAAGGATGCCGGGATTATGTCATCCATCTATAAAAGGCGGTCTGCTTTTGGAAATACGTGGGTGAGTTGCTAATCAGATCAGCCATAGCTGTGCTGCTGCCGTTCTGGATCACACAAGGTTGGTCATCTCTATTCCAACGAATCCTCATCATTCTTGAGAGAGTCAGTGCTGGATTGCCAATCCACTTTAGAAATAATATTCACAACTGGTATGTTAGAAACGCTGCATTATTTGAATAAAAGTAACTTATTGGACGATGAGTGGGAATGTCTGGGAAGAAAGAAGCTCCTGGTCACTCATTCTTTTTTAAAAGTGCTAATAATGAATTGAGTCTTAACATACTGCTCCATAACTCTTTTAAGCTCTATATTGATATACTAGATATGATGAAAATTCGGTGGACTCTGTGGCTTTAGAGTTTGGAAATTATAGTTAGTGAGAAGAAATGGAGGAGGGATGACAAATGTTTGTGTCCCTTTCCAAGGGAAAGAAGTTTGAAAAGGCTGCAGAAGCTGATTAGCTTCTGCAGAAAAGACTTCCATGAAGAACCTATAGATAGCTTATGTGAAACACTTTTTATAGAGTGTATGAACACCAGCAGAATGTCTCTATCTCTAGGTCTTTAATCTTTATATCATCTATCTATCATCTATCGATTGATATATTTTAAGGAATTGGCTTACACAATTGTGGAAGCTTGATGAGTCCACAGTCTTCAGGATGGGTCAGCAGGATGAAGAGCTGTGGAAGAGCTGCAGTTGAAGTCCAGAGACAGTCTTCTGACCGGATTCTTTCTTGCATGGGTTAGGTCAGTCTTTTTCTAGTCAGGCCTTCAACTGATCGATGAAGCCCACCCACACTATGGAGAGCAATCTGCTTTACCCACAGTCCACCAATGTAAGTGTTAATCTCATCCAAAAGACACCCGTGTGGAAATATCTAGAATAATGGTTGACCCATTATTTGGGCACTGTGGCCCAGTCAAATTGACACATACAATTAACTATAACATAAAGTAATGTAAAGAAGTATTGATTTTCTTGTTATTATTTATTTCCAAGAGAAAGCTGTAAAGGTGGCAGAACAGCTACAGGTTAAGATGTTAAACTGGAAAGGAGAAGACTTAGGGACATATAGTAAAATCTCTATAGTCTCACCACTCAGATATATGTGTATATATATATATATATATATATATATATATATATATATATATATACACATATACATATATATATCTTCTGTATTTCAAAATGCTCCAATGCCTGTATGTAAAAGGCATAAAGCAGAACCAGGATTCTTGGAGGGGAAAAATTTTGACTCAGACTGATTGAACCATCAGGGACTGGTGACTTCTAACTACAGCTCACCCTAAGCTGACTTACTAACTTATTATTGCCCTTCTGTGGTGAGCTTGTTTCCAGTTCCTCACAGCGGCTGTCCAACGTCTCTCTTTTCTCTCAAGCCCCAACCTTCCCTGTCTACCTCCTGCTATGCAGAGACAAAAGGCCACCAAATCTGTAGCATCCTCCTTAAAACTCCTCTATATTCAGCTCTTCTTCCTTTCCATCTCAATAAATAGTGTCCTGGGTTTTCCTCAAGGCCAGATTTCCTGCTTACATGTTGGCTTTTGTCCTTTCCACTTTCTCCAGCTCCTTCCTCATTGGGTGAAAATAACAATTCTTTAAAAATAAATACGAGATGTACTCTGCACTTAGTATTTTATAGCAATTAGGCTTTTTAGTCCCAAAGTCTGCTATGCTAGACTTATGGCTGACAGGATTTTTATGTAAATCAGATCATGTATACGTATATTTTTGAAAGCTACATTGGTATGTTTGGGCAACTGCAGGAGTGAGGATAATGGAAAGAAAAGCAGATATACAAATGTGCAGAAGAATAGATTTAAGTGTACAGCATGTGTAGGTGGAGAGACTGAGAATTCTTTGCTATTCGTGTTGAGTCCTCAGTATATTCTAGAGTGGAAAGCATGGGGCCTGGCGACCAGAATTACCCACAGATCGTGCAAGCTACAGGTGACAACTACACTGATACAATTACTAGGCCTCTTCCCTGCCATGTCACTTAGTCCTACTGCTGGCTCACTAACTTTATTTTTATTGAGGTAAAATTTACATAAAATAATCCTCCGTTTAAATCCACAGTTTGGTGAGTTTTGAAATATGTATACACCCACGTAATCACCAGCACAATCAAGACGTGGTTTTGATTCCATCACCCAAATGGTCCTCGCATGCTCCTTTGCATTCAGTGTCCCTTATTGGCAATCTCAGGAAGTCCCTGATCTGGTTTCTCTCAGTGCCTGGACTGCATGTTTGTGTCTGCCCAACATGCATATGTTGAAACCCGAACTCCCAACAGGATGGTATGAGGAGGCGGGGCCTTTGGGAGGTAATTCGGTCATGAGGGTGAGGCCCCCACGACGGAATTAGTGCCCTCCGTGCAGGTTCCACCAGATATACGGATATTATGATACTGAACTTCAGTGAATATAATGAATCTCAGAGAGGTTAAATAATGCGATCCATGTCATGTATGTCGGAGGTGAAGGCATTGTGGTTGGAGTCCTGGTTCCTGCCACCAAATCAGGTACAATTTCTAATATCCCTGTGGCCACATGAATATCGGTCACATGAATGGCTACAGAGTGTGGTATTTGGGGACACAGTCTCTGTGTGAATGTGGGAAAATTGTTTACATTTTCTGTGCCTGGTTTTCATTCCTATAAAATTATAGTAGAACCCACTCCTTAGAGTTGACTTTGAGGACTGGAGGAGATAATGTGTACAAAATGGTAGAAAAATGCTTGGCGCATAATAATTCCACAAGAAACGTTAGCTGTTATAACTGTAGTAATATGTGCAAATTGATACTATATATGATTTGCACTGAACCTATGTTTGATGAAAGGTCAAACTGTCCGTGAACAGTTTATCACAAGATCAAATTTAGAAACTTTTATCGCAATTTAGCATTGCTCCAACATCTGAGAACATAATCAGTGATCCATTTTATTTTGATTGCATTTTACAAATGCAATGCATCAATCTGTGCTGGGCTGGGGAAATAAAGTTTCTTTGCCACAGATAATTTGAGAAGCACTGATAGAGGAAAGCCCACTGTTTCATCTTGGGGAACCCCAAAGATTTAAGTTGCCAGATTCCAGAGGACAGGGAGATGTAGAGGTGGTGAGCCAGGAGTCGCATGAGATGCATTTTGAGGGGCACCTCATTTGTTTTCAGTGGAGATAGATGTCAGGATGTGGTTGAAAGCAGAGGGTACAAACTGCAACTCCCAAAGGGGCCAGCTGGGTAACATAAATGAGTCCTGGGGCCTGAGTCTAAAAATAGTCCACTTTATTTTCATTCGAAACATGTGGGAATTTTTTCCCCCCTCAAACTATAGAGCCTTTCCACTTGTCATTTTCTCAATTTTTGATAGAAATATATGTTAAGAAATAGTTCAATGTCCTTTACACTCTAATCTGAAAAAAAACAACAGTGCAAGTTTGATAATGACAAGCTGACTCTTAGCCGAATGCAGTAGACAGCATTCTAAGATCCCTACCTCATGTTGTACATGGCCTGTATAATCCCTGGGCCTGGGATTGTGATGGGACATCACTCCATGATTAGGTTATGTCATACAGAGCACTTGACTTTAAGAAAGGGGGGATTTACTTGAGTGGGCCTTACCTAATCAGGCGAGTTGTTAGAGGGGTCTGGGCTCCTCCTAGAGAGAGATCTGAGGCACGAGTGGGACGTGGTGCATGGCAAGTACTCCACTGCTGTCTCTGAAGATGGAGGGAGGCCACGTGGTAAGGAATGCAGGCAGCTAATCGGAATTGAGTCTATCCCCGCTCGGAACCAGTAAGGCAAACTGGGAGGTCAGGCCTACAACTATACAGAACTGAACTCAGCCACAAGCACATGGCTCGGGAGAGGATTCCAAGCTCCGGGTGGCAATGCAGGCTGGCTGACACCCTGACTTTCGCTTTGTGAGACCCTGGGCAGAAAATGCAGCCCTATCTTGCTGGAACTTTTGACCCACGGAACTGGGAGCTAATGTATGGGAGTTGTTTTAAGCGTCTCAGTTGGTAGTAATTTGTTACACAATAGAAAACTAATGAAGCTAGGAAATAATAACAAAGAGTATAAACAAACCAGAAAAGCTGGAAGGCGCTTGCTGGGTTAAAAGGCGTGGCCTTGATTCCAGCCTCTTGTTGCATGTGAAAAATACAGGCCCAATGTCCGCAGATCTGAATGTTCCAGAGAAGCCAGGAGCCTGGATTTGTGCGTGGTACAGCTCAAATGTGAAAATGGACAATTCTTAAAACACACACACACACACACACACACACACACACACACACACACTTCAGGGCAAGCAAAACATGGCCATGCCATGAATTTGCAAAATGCCACTTTGCTATCTGTGGCCTTCAATATGTCATTTGCATTGGTGGGTTTCCATTTCAACTTTTCTTTTCTAGATCATTAATGGACAAAATTCAAAACCTGATTTTGAGAAAGGCTTCATTATACCTGTTTGTTGGTATCTTTGAAAGCTCTCTTTGCTTAGAAGTGAGTTTTTCATTTCCTTTAGCGAAATGTTAACGAAGAAAAGATTATTTAAAAGAATCCAAACCTATAATCCATTTTACTTTCGTCTCTAGCATTTTTACTTAAAATAGAATATGTGAATACGTGGAGAAAAAGAATGCCTCTAAATAGATCCACTGTCCTTCAAAGGTAAGCTGGAAAAGCACTGAAGTTCTTTCTATTGTTTCAGAATCTTTGTGAGGCTGACATTTGTTATAAAGGTAGCTTCTTATAGTTTTATTATTTACTACGCAGTAACATCATTATTTGTTGTTACGTGCTGCCACCTAGTGACATAGCAGGAGGGCTATGTCAGTGATTTCAGATGTAGTTTTGTATTGGAATTTTGGTGTTACTCTCCTCTCCAGATTTTGTACCACTTTAGAGTGACAACGCTCTAGAAAATAGGAGGTCTATAGAATATGTATGTTTTTGAGTCTTTTTTTAACAGATAAAAAGTTACTTTGTTAGATTTTTGGAGGACTATAATAAAATTCAAAGGCATCTTACTTTTTTTTAGTGTTTTATCCTTACATATAGCTTGGTTTGTCTTGAAAATTCTCATGTTTAATTGTTTTACAGATGTGGAAGTTCAAAAAAAGAAAAAGGAGAATTTCCTGGGAAGTAAAAGTCATCATTAGTTTTAGTGTTTGAAGAGAGCGTCGCACCACCAGACCCCAACCTAGTAAGTACTTTCTCCTAATGATGGCCTCTCCCATCATCACCCTTCACTCCACCTTCTTTGTGCCCAGTTCTGGGGATTTATTTGTTTAATTTCTCAGCAAAGTACTTAGCATTTGAAATTCCCCATACATGAAAAGCAAGTCACCTATTGCAGTAAGATTCACAGTCTATTTTCTGCTTTATGCAAACTTCCAGTGACAGAGGGAGACAGAGAGCTCTTAAGTTTATTTTATGAGGCCAGGATCCCCTTGAAGATGAAACAAGGACAATGGGAAAAATAAAAGTATAGACCTTCTTTAAGAATATCTACTTTCAAAATTTGAAATAAAGGATTACTACATGTAATTCAGCCTTGTGTCCACATGATTTAGTAGTTAAGGAAGGGGGAAGTATGAAAAGTTGGGAAACAAAAACTGCTAATTTATACCAGCTTAAATTTACCAACGTTGTTGAAGACATGATCACTAAGACTGATGTTTATTTTCTTCTCCTTCTCTTCTTACTTCTTTTAGGAAACTTTTTATTCATAAACTTCATTGATCCGAAATTTACCTCAGTCCCTTGCTTTACGATCACAGAGGATGAATCCTTCACTCATTCATTCAACAAACATAACTTTCCTCCTAAGTGCCAATCACTGTGCTAGCCCCAAATGGCGTCTCCATCCTTTCTATTAAAACCTACCCATTCAACTCAAATCTCTAATTTTACAATACTGAAGTACATCGAAAGTGAGTCAGATGCATATATTCTATGAACTTCCAAGTAGGAGGAAGGGCCAGGAGACAGAAGTTGAATTTTTTAAAATATCACAGTAAAAAGAAAATAAAGAAATCCCATAACAGAAATACGAACAGTCCTCAAGGGCTGAGAGAATTTTTAGTTTTTACTTTATACATTTCCGTATTTCTTTTACTTTTTGGTATTATTTTTAAAACACAAACCCAAAGAGCAGAGAGCCAAAAACCGAAACAACCAAAGCATAGTGTACCATGGGAATCTGGTGCCTGAGATTAAGGGCAAGCTTTACTTTGGGGATGAGGAGATGCAGAGAAATACTTGCAGCTGATTTCGTCTGAGGTGGGCTTTTTAGGCCGGATGCAGTGGGAACGGTTCATATCACCGTGCCACGTATTCTTGTTTACCTCTGAACAACTCAAGTTTCCTTTTCCACAGAGCTCACTAAACATTTACTCACGTTCTATTCTACGGGTTAGTGGTTTAACTATACATTTTATCTCCTTGAGTAGATTAGAAAAAATGATGGGAGAAAAATCCGGGAGATAAGGGTCACGACGCCCACGGTTTCGCTTTAGAAGTAGAAGGAGACGAGTAGGACTGAAAGAAAATGTCTTTTTATCGCTTGCAGTCTCCCACTGAAGACTTAAAAACATTCTTTGGAACTGTTCCTGAATGCATATTCATCAAGCTCCAATTCAATGAGAGGTGCTAATGGAGAGAGCAAATGGTGAATTGGAGACACTGTCCCTGTTTTCCAAGGGAAAGGGAGCACGTTGGTAACCCCACAACATCTAAATTTCCCTCTGCCCCATCCCTATTCTATTTTTACATCAGCATGTGGCCGAAGTGTTGATGCCGCTCCATGGGAATGACCATGCTCATTGATCCCAACATCTGGCAATGCTCAGAACTCAGGGTGTCTGCAACTTGGCACCTTTTGCTAGCCTGGGGTTATGTGCCTAGCGCCAAAACTCTGGAGGGAGAGCCACACCAACCTATCACCATTGCAACCCACTGGGCTTGGCCTAGTAAGTGCTGCAGGAGTCTCTCCAGAGCTGCGTGCTGGGGACCTCTAGTCTAAAAGCCTGGTGAATGGCCACCTCCATGGTTGTCTGCCTCAATGTCAGGGCCTGCGTCCGTCCCCTGCACCGCAGAGATTTTCCTCCCTGATCTTTGTGCTTTCCACGGGAATGCCCCAACTGTAGTTTCTGAGCAGCTCTGGTTTTGGCTGATGGTTGCAACCTCTCCTCTATTCCCACGCCTCTTCTCACTTAGTGAGATGAACTAGGCACCCATGGCTCCTACTGGCATCAGAGACAACCTGCCTCTGAGGCTGTAGGGAACCAAATGAGCTTTCAAAGAAGAGCCTGATCGGTCGGGCTCAGAACCTTCCCAGGGCCTGCAAGCTGCCCACCACCTGAAGTTCAGTTACTGCTGGAGTCAATAGCACCCCTTGTGTCCCCTACAGGACTGGGTACTGGACCAGCCTTCGGGATCAGAACGTGAATGGGCAAGGCCAGCTGCCATTCAGTCACCACTGTTTCTCGGATTCGGACATGCCCTGAAATATGCCTGTCCCTTTATTATATCCACCACGGCTACACCTGCACGAAGACATCGGCTGGCATCGGGGCCCTCATGCAAAGCACAGTGTATGTTGGAGCCTGGGCGGGAGAACCAGGACTTTTTGATTTCCTGCTCTCATTGGCAGCTGGGAGCTCAAATATCTTACTCAGAGTACTGATGGTAACATTGTCTTCCAATCTGGAACTGTGTAGAGGTTTCAACTTAGTAAGACACTGGTGAACTCTCAAATACCCCATAGATCCAGCTCCTGGGAAGCAGTTCAAGGTCACATGCATCCAACTCTGGCTACCTCTGGAGAGCTTCCTAAAGCTCGGGACAGGGCTGCGGATGACCCGCCTCGGCCATGGGGTGGGCGCGGGGGACAGCGGTAGCACGAGCAGTGGTAGGTATCGATCAAGGTCTTCCAGAAGCAAGACGAGGGGGCAGGCCGGATCCTCTCTCGGGACAGAGGCTTCCTTGGAAGCCATCTGAGACCCTGGCAGAGACCACAAGGAGACTTCGGGTCTTGGGTTGGAGACTTTGGTACCAGGCAAGCATTTGTAGTTGTTCCATGGGGCTTGGGTTCCCTGAGTCAGAGTTCCTCACCTGTGCAGTCACCTGCAGCACTGAGCTTTTGGGTGTGGGGACCGCAGCGGCAGATGGTCTCATACTCCGTATGCTTTAATAGTTGCTTTCTTTTTGTATTTAGCAACGAAATGGGCCAAAGGCAATCACACCTCTGAACTGCAGGCTCTAAATAAAGTTCTAAAGAAGCAATTCTGAGAAGAAAAAAAAAACTTGAATCATGGGAATATTTGTAGCCCCAGGGGACTATTTTGGATGCACGTAACTCCTTGTACACAGATGTCAAGTAAGTGTATTGAATCATGATTTTAAAAATCTTATTTGCCTCCTGTTTTTCAGCGTGTTGGGTATTTTCTCTGTAAGCATTTTTGCTGCAAATATTTTCACCCCACAACTAATTGACTGTAAGGCAATTTTGCCGTAAAAAAAAAATAAAACGACAAAAAATACAAGCGGGACATTAAAAAGGACATAGTAAAACATGAAAAATTAATAAAGTTAAACAGATTTTATTGCAAAGTCTTCAAAGTCTTGTTCATAGATGTATTTATTTATTTATTTTTCGACTTTTTGGCTTTTTGGCTACATTTTCTTCCTTCATTAAGATAGATCTCAGTTTACAACCACAGAGTTGAAAATTAATGCTTTCGAAGTCTGTTGTGAATGAGTAGCTGCCTCTTTCATGTTTGCCATAGTTAGGTTTGGCGTTGATGGGAAGGAGGGTTGACTGCTCACCAAAAGATTTGCCAACTGATATCATTTTCTTGCAATCTGACTTGACACATAGCTTTGCAATCTGGATTCATACATAGTCGTTATTATCCACTATTTTAAGACCATCACATGTACTTGTCACTGTATAGACCATTATGAAGGCTAAGATTTACATAATATAAAAATAGGAGTAACTGTGAGAACTTCGTCAATGAAATGAAACCAAACTGCCAACTAGCTTAAATACATTAAGTCTGCCAAATGTAAACCAAACTGTCAACCAATAATTTTATCTTTTACAGTGAAATTGCCTTGTGGCCAATTAGCTGTGCAGTGAAAATATTTGTGGAAAAAATGCTTACAGCAAAAATGATTACTGCAAAAATACCTAGCACCGTCTCTCAGAAGTCTTAATAATCATATTTTACGTGCTTACAATGCTTGCCAGTGTCAGGCTCTGTTCTATGAACTCTACACGTTCATAGAATACTACTCATTCCTTCTATCAACCCTGGGAGGAACATACTCTTGCTCTCCCCATTTTACTATATACAACTTGTGCAGGGTCATACAGCTATGAAGCAGAGGAAGTGAGGTCCAAACCCACGTGGTCTGGGTTCAGAGCTTGGTTCCTAACCATTATCTCCACTGCTTCTGGTGATGTCATCTACTCATGGGATATTTCGAAATTTAAGTTAACTACAAGAAATCTTTAGAAATAGCCCCAAATTTACCAGATAATCATGACCTTCTTTTGTTCGCCTTCCACTGGATGTCATATAGATCTGGCTTAAATTTCTTAGCAGAAGTGTATCAGTTAGGGTTTCCTCTCCGAAAGCCACAAAAACAAACTCTGGCAAAGATCGTATAAAAGGGGTATTGGTTAGAGGGATATTGTCTGGATCAGGAAATGAAATGAGAGCCGGAGAATGTGGTTTAAAAAAAGGATGGAAGGTGCCACAGACTTGTGTCTGCTGTGAAGGGATAAGCTTCAGGAAAGCCTCAGAATTCACTGCTGCTGGAATAAGGATTCCATTTTGAGGGAGTCTTGGGAGAATGAATCTTGACTGTCCAAGTTCAGGTCATGTGCCTTCCCAGTGGGTGTACAAATGGGGAGAGAAATGTTGTGATGGAAGAAGTCTTCCAGTCTTTTTGCCTGAGGTAGAAAGCATGGGATTCCTCTAGTGGGAGGGAAGGAGCTCATGCTTTACTAATAGCATGGAATGGGAAGAAGGAGGTCGTGAGAAGGAAACTAATTTCAAAATGATGGTCATAGTAATCAACAAGCTCCCAACAAACAAAAGCCCTGGACCAGATGGTTTTACAGGTGAATTTTACAAAACATTCAAAAAAGAATTATCACCTATTCTCCTCAAACTATTCCAAAAAATTCAGGAGGAGGAAAGGCTCCCAAACACTTTTTATGAGGCCACTATTACTCTGATCCCAAAATCAGACAAAGACATTACAGAAAAAGGAAACTACAGGCCGATATCCCAAATGAACATAGATGCAAAAATCCTCAACAAAATATTAGTGAACAGAATTCAGCAATACATTAAAAAGATCATACACCATGATCAAGTGGGATTCATTCCTGGTATGCAAGGGTGGGTCAACATCTGCAAATCAATTAATGTGATACACCACATTAACAAAATGAAAACTAAAAATCATATGATCATATCAATAGATGCAGAAAAAGCATTTGACAAAATCCAGCAGCCATTTATGATAAAAACTCTTAAGAAAGTGGGAATAGAGGGACCATATTTCAACATAATAAAGGCCATATATGATAAACCCACAGCTAACGTCATACTCAATGGGGAAAAGCTAAAACCATTTCCCTTAAGATCAGGAACAAGGCAAGTTTGCCCACTTTCTCCACTTCTATTCAACATAGTGCTGGAAGTTCTAGCCACAGCAATCAGACAAGAAAAAGAAATAAAAGGTATCCAAATTGGTAAGGAGGAAGTAAAATTGTCATTATATGCAGATGACATGACACTATATAGAGAGAACCCTAAAGACTCCACCAAAAAACTACTAGAACTGATAAATGAATTTAGTAAAGTAGCAGGATTACTACTACTTTAATATTCAGATATCAGTTGCATTTGTATATATCAATAATAAAACATCTGAAGGAGAAATTAAGAAAACAATCCCATTTACAATTGCTTCAAAGACTATAAAATCTGTGGGAATAAATTTAACCAAAGAAGTGAAAGAGCTGTACTCAGAAAATTATAAGACACTGAAGAGAGAAATTAAAGAAGATACAAATAGATGGAAACACATACCATGCTCATGGATAGGAATAACTAATATCATTAAAATGTCCATACTGCCTAAGGCAATATACAGATTCAACACAATTCCTATCAAACTACCAACGACATTTTTCACAGAAATAGAACATATAATCCTAAAATTTATATGGAACCATAAAAGACCCTGGATAGCCTCAGCAATCTTGAGAAATAAGAACAAAGTGGGAGGTATAACAATACCTGACATCAAATTATACTACAAGGCTACAGTAATCAAAACAGCATGGTACTGGCATAAAAACAGACACATAGATCAGTGGAACAGAATAGAAAGCCCAGAAAGAAATCCATGCCTATATGGTCGTTTAATCTATGACAATGGAAGCAAGAATTTATGGTAGGGTAAAGACAGTCTATTCAACAAATGGTGCTAGGAAACCTGGACAGACACATGCAAAAAAAAAAAAAAAATGAAGCTGGACCACCTTCTTACACCATATACAAGAATAAATTCAAAATGGATTAAAAACTTAAATGTAGGATCTGAAACCATAAAACTCCTAGAAGAAAATATAGGAAGAAAGTTTACAGACATTACCCAGCGTAATATTTTTACTGATATATCCCCTCGGGCAAGGGAAGTAAGAGAAAAAATAAACATGTGGGATTACATCAAACTAAAAATTTTTTTCACAGCGAAGGAAACCACCAAGAAAGCAAAAAGGGATCCTACTGAATGGGAGAAAATATTTCCTAATGATATATCCAATAAGGGGTTAATATTACAAATTTATAAACAACTCACTCAATTCAACTCGCTCAAAAAAACAACCCAATTAAAAAATGGGCAGAGGACATGAAGAGACATTTTTCTAAAGAGGACATACAGATGGCAAACAGACATATGAAAAAATGCTCAACCTCACTAATCATTGGAGAAATGCAAATAAAAACCACAATGAGATACCACCTCACCCAGTCAAAATGGCTATCATCAATAAATTAATAAACAACAAGTGCTGGTGAGGATGTGGAGAAAAGGGAACTCTTGTGCACTGTTGGTGGGATTGCGGATTGGTGCAGCCACTATGGAAAACAGTATGGAGGTATCTCAAAAATCTGAAAAATGGAACTACCTTATGACCCAGCAATTCCACTCCTAGGTATCTATCCAGCAAAATCCAAAACTCTAATTCAGAAAACATTTATGCACCCCTATGTTTATTGCATCACTATACACAATAGCCAAGACAGGGAAAACAACTGAAATGCCCATCGGTAGATGACTGGATTAAGAAACTGTGGTACATTTATACAATGGAGTATTATGCAGCCATAAAGAAGAATGAAATTTTACCATTTGCAACAATATGGATGGACCTAGAGAACATTATGCTAAGTGAAATAAGTCAGACAGAGAAAGACAAATACCATATGATCTCACTTATATGTGGAATCTAAAGAAAAGAATAAATGAATGAACTTATCAGAAACAGTCTTAGAGACAGAGGGAAAACTGAGGGTTGCTAGATGGGAGGGGGAGTGGGGATAAAGTGGGGATAGAGGGGATTAGAAAGCACAATCGGTAACCACAAGATTGCCACGGGGGATATGAAAGTCAATTTGGGGAATGTAATCAATAAGGTAAAGATTTTATAGGGTATCCAATGGACATTTGTCTCATTGGGGAGACCACCTCAGGGATGATGTAGATGCCTGATCACTGCACTGTACACCTGAAGCTGAACAATAATGAATGTCAACTACAATTATATACAATTATATACAAGAAGTGGAGTACAGCATTAGGAATAGAGACAGTGGAAATGTAATGGTTGTATGTGATGTCAGAAGGGTAGTAAACGAGGGGAGGGGCGTTATCACTGTGTGAGGTATATAAATGATAAATGTCTAACTATTACATTGCTTTGTACACCTGAAAGTAATAAAAAAATAAAAATAATAAACACATGGACAAGAAAAAAAATAAATTAAAAAAATGATAATCATAGAACAAGTAGGTGGTAAGGTAAAATTTTAAAATTGGGTAATGGAAGAGAGATTGGGGGGAAAAAGGATGAATTACCAGCTGTTTCCTTTTTTCTTTGTCCTTCTTTATTCTTCAAGTTCTGAGCCATTATCTCCTGCCACTCTGAGAATTAAAGATTGTCTATATCCAAGTCTGTCTTCTGGCCTGTAGACCCTCCACTGCTGACCTGTTCTCTCAAATACTAAATCCATCTCAGTATCATTTTGTTCCCGGTATTTTCAATCCAGAGTCATTTTACTTCTGACAGAGACTGCAGCAAGCAGGGTTTATCTTTTTAATGTAAATGTAATTTCAGAAGCAGACCATCCTACTTGATTCAAGCAAAATCAAACCTAATACTAGTTTGGATTTATTTTATTGTTAATATTATTTACTTTCTGAAAACAGACTAACCCCAATTAGCACTGTGAATTGTCTGCCCTGTAATGACCAAATAGTCTATTCTATTACATTACTGAAATCATTTGCATAGTAATTATGGTTTAGTTCTTTTGATAATTGGAATTGTTCCCCTTCTGGTAATGCTGTACCACAGGCTCTCATTAATCCCAAGGAAAACCTTGCCAGATGGCAGAATTTAGGGACTGCAGTAATACACTCCCCCTAAACTCATGGTCATTTCAGGCTCGGAACCGGCTTAGTTTGCTCCATCCTCTTCCCTCTAATGTTTTTTGTTTTGTTTTGTTTTGTTTTTTAGTTTCTAAATCATTCGTGCAACAGAAAAACAATTTAAACTGCAAATGTGATTTGCCTAGGGAAGTTTTATTTAAAAATTCAGCAGTGTAAATTACACATCTTGTCCTCCAACCCTCTCACCATTGCTCCCTCTTCCAATATGATAAATGAAGCCTAAAAGCAAACATCACAGGCTACCAAGGCAATTGAGACATATTTATCTCTGTGTGTGTGTGTGTATGTGTGTGTGTGTAATCCGCTTTAGGTAAACTAAATGTAGTTTAGGAAATTCTGAGTTTGCATTACAAGACAAAATGAAACTGGGGAGTTAGCCTTCACCTTACAAATGGATTCTTTTAAAAAATGTCTTTGAATCCCAAATGCCCCTGGTGTAATTAAAATATTATTTAATCTGTAAAGTTCTATTTTTTCCATAAAGATTAACTCAATAAAATAACCTGCCTTATGTACACACACACACATGCATGTACACACATGCACATCACCTAACCAGTATTCGAGGCAAGAAGGCATGATGGAAAGAATGTAGGCGTGGAGCCAGGGAGAGACAGCCCATTCCTGACGAGTAAGTCAATCTATCAATCTGAGTACTAGTTTCCTCATCTGTGAAATGGCCATAATAATAATCTATCAGTTTTAGTTAGGAGACAAGTTGGACACTTGTAGCAGAGATCCACAAGACTGTGTCTTAGATAAAATGGAGGGATATTATACATAACAGCCAAAGTCAGAGGCCCAGGCCTCCCTCTACCTTGTTGTTCCCATCTCTGAGTAAGGAGAAGGTAGCCTTGTCCACAAGATCCAAGATAGGTCACCATCACATCCACCTTCCAGCCCACAGGAAAGGGAAGGTGAGGGTTTCAACAGCCTGTCTGGAAACTGCCTAAGCCACTTCTGTTCACATCCATTACAGAGAACTTAGTTCTAGTGCCACATCTAGCTGCACGGGAAGCTGGCATCACATCTTTACTTTGGTTGTCCATGTGCTCATTTAAAGCCAAGGAAGGTTCTAGCACTAAGTAAGACGGGGGAGTGGATATTGGGGATGACTAGCAGTCTGCCGCTGCATGTCACATTGTGGTGAAAAGTTAGAGGAAAGAGAAAGAGGTGGCACTAGGTTTATTTGAAATTTTTTTTAATTGAAGGAGTAGACTATTTCCCAGAAGCTTCCTCTAACCCCAGAAGACTTCTAATTACATGCTAGAACATTGTCACATGATACTTCAAGCAGCAAGGGAAGTTAGGAAAATGAGCACTTAGCCTTCCAACCATTGCAAAGGAAAGTGAAAAAGGAGACAGGAGATGCACATAAATACTAGATTGGCTAACCAAGAGTGTCTGCCATACCATACTAGAGAGTTAACTAACTTGTGCTATGGCACACAGCCATTCAAATTCACACCTGCTGATTTCCAAAGTGTATGCTTTTGCTAAACCACTGACGCTGGTCAGAGTCTCTTAACAATCCACGGCAACACCTTATGGGGAAACTATTAGACAAAACAAGCGCTAATAGCCATTCACTCCATAGCTGTGCAGTTGCAGTTACGGCATTCTTCATGCAGGAACTACAAAATCAGGTGTAAGCACTGGTTTAGACAAAAGAAATACCTGAGAGAGGCGTGTTCACCTCTTCAAGGTGTTTACCCCTCCTGAGTTCTCCCTGGTCAGTAACTGGCCTCCAAGCCAAGATGAGGGTTGTCAGAACTAAATAGAAGGGGAAGCTTAGGTAGAAAATAGCTGACAATTACTGAGCACTTACCATCAGGCACTGTTAAAAGAGTTTACATTTTGTCTCATTTGATCCTCATAACAACCTGTAAGGTAGACACTGTCATTATTCCTTTTATTTTTAAGGGAAAAAGAGACACAGATTGCCCGGGGTCAGATAGCTGGTATGTGGTAGAGCTGAAATTCCAACCCATCATCTTAGCCACGTATCTTGATGCTGCCCCACGTGGGATAATACCAGAGGGTCTGAGAAGCTGTACCTGTCCTGGAGACTATCGTCTCCAGGTCCTGAGCCTCCTTCAATAGCAGACAAATGCTGTCATGTCCCAATGATAGGATCTATATTGCCTCTTAATTTCATAGTTTTATTTAATTCTCAAAGCAACTTTGGCAGTAGGTTTGGCAGGAGTTATGATAATCTGCGTAAAATGAAGTCCATTTTACAGGATTACACAGGTAATTAAGTACTGAGGTAGAACTGAGACTCAGGTAATTTCATTCTAGATCCAGTGCACGTTCTAGAGCAGCCAAGGAGTGTAAGCTTGAATGCAAATGACCTCACGGAGAGACAAAACAGACCTGTGTAAATTGAAGTAGAAGGGATCTATATCAGAATGGGAGTTGGGGAAAGACTGGACACTGAGTCCAAGAAAGAGGAGGGACATGAGGTGGCAGAGGGAGGGAGTGCCAGAGATCCCAAAGATAGACTTTGCCAACTTCTAACTTTGGCTAGAAAAAGCATCAATAGATACCTGGATCAGGGATGGCATGTGTCACTCCACTTGCCCCTTACATACACATGGCAGGTATAATTAATCAACAGGGCTGGGATACCAGCATTCTCATCAGTACTGTACTCGGGGAAACCCCTACCATTCAATGCTGTCATGGAAAATGACACCTTGTTGCCATCCCTACTCTGAAGAGTCAAAAAGGAAAACTTGCAGGTTATTTGTCAAGCAAGGAAGCTTAATGAGAGAAATCTTGGCATATCCTGAGAGTACTTGGGCATTTTACCAAAATATCAGTTTCCTCATCTATAAAATGGTGATAATACTTACTTCAGATGGGTGTTGAGGAATTTAAAACCAGAACGCTTTCACAGCCATTTGGTTGGGTGCTTGTTTGCTATTGTTATTAACAATTCTAGTTACTGCGGGCTACTGCCCCCCAGCAAAATCTCTAAGTACAGATTCTATTTTCTAATTTGGTTTTCAACATAGAACCAATTAGTTCATTCATTCATCCATCCATTCATTCATTCATTCATTCATTCATTCATTCATTCATTCATTCATTATTGAGTGCCTACCATGTCACAGGCACCTTGTTGGATATGGGGAATGAAATGGTGAACAGACCGGTTGGGGTTCAATGTCTTTCCTCCAGTCAGCCACTTGGGGGATACGACTGTGTATTAGAGTACTAATCAGGGTTTTTCCTTCCCCTCTATTGTTGATAACTAGGACCCACGGATGAAGACAGAGAGCTGCTAACTCTTGATGGGGATCTTTTGGCTCCTGCCAGGAAATACACAGAGGTGGGCAAAATTGGCCTTACCACTATCCATCATTCCTCCCCTTCACTCACGTCTAGGGCTGTTGGCCTTGGTAGGGAGGAGAGGGATACTTCCCTCCTGCTTAAGCCCAACCAGGTGAAGCTCCAAGGAAGCCATGTGTAGGGACCAGAGGTGTCTGCACAAAGACTGGCTGCCATCTTGTTCCCTTGCCCCTGGTAACTTGCAGAGCCTGCCAACTCCCCGGTGCTGCCATCAGAGTGGTGAGTTCTTGAGAGAGTGTGACATGTCCCCTGGGGACACACATGAGCAAGGATCCCATAACTGCTTTTGGTTTCTATATTCCTGAAGGCAGAAGGCTCACTGGGGCCCTCTGTGCCAGCAGGAAAAGGACCTGAGAAGGAAAAAATGAAAGGAACATCTACCTCAGCTTTGTCACAGGGTGACCCTGAGGATATGGAAGACGAACCAATGGCCCTTTAGGCTTCACGTGAGGGAACAGAAGTTGGAGGATAAGACAGGAGCAGAGGGGTTCCCGATGAAAGATACTTCTAGTAACTGGTGGGCTACATTGAGTTGCTGCGAAGCCGAATATCACCTGTAGGTGGAGCTGTACACCTATCCCAGAACCATATGAGTTGGAAGGAAACTTGGACCAGTTAATGCCAAATCTGTTTTCTTTTTGGGATTTCCTGGGAAACTGTAAAATTATGGATTCCTGGGCACCAGAATCTCAGAGATTCTAGTTCAGGAAGTCTGCAGTGGGCCCTGGGGATGGAGACAGAGTAAGCCATAGGCTGTGTTTGAGGTCACTGCCCTCTGAGGGCTTCAGCTCACAGGGAGACATGTCACCAACTCTGCCTGTTGAGTTTGCTTACTATTTTCCTGGAGAAGCAGGCTTTGCTGCTTATGTGTCTTCATGAGACCAAACGCCATCCTCAGAAATCTTATGTGCTCAATTTTAGATTCCTGGAAATTGGGGCTGTCTCCCCTCTTTTGATAAAACTATAACATTGGTATTTTGAATTACAACAAAATAAAATGCAAGATCCCAGAGACTGAGGACAGCTAAGGCATTTTGTTCTCTTCCTCGTTCTTGTTAAATCAAACTTCAGAATCTGTACTGTTCCTGTGTCCTACCAGATAGTTGTGACAGTAGAGAAAATATGTTTATTTTTCAACATGGTTAGGGGTTTTTGAGCAAAGAAATCTGGAACTTGGATTGAAAATCCAACCTGGGCAGTGAAAGTGTGACTGAATTGCCTGGAGACCTCAGGAAGGGTTTGGAGATTATCTCTCCATGTGTTTATATCCCCAAAGCAGGGAAAGCCCTTGGATATGTACTCAAGTTTGTCCTATCTACTTTTGGAAACGTTTACGTGTATTTATATTCCAAATGGTAAAAATCCCAGGAACTTTTCCCTTCTTTAACCAAAGGGAATACATATACATTGAGGAGATTGGGTTTTTTCCCCACTCTCTGGGGATTGGAAGGGCAGTATGTATCTAAGCCCCCAGCTTCATATTTTCAGGATTCCTATGTGTGGTAGGAGTAACTCCTCTGGACATGCCAGTGTGGCTGTCACTGAACCATCCAGAGTGGAAAGGATGGGGGCCTGAGGGATGGATGCAGTCATTGCCATAAGTAAGTAATAATGATTGCCATGATCCAGACACCTTATGTTCACATTCAGGATAATGTAAATTAATGTTAATATTAAAAGCTTATCAGCTGGGAGTCTGAAGTGTTACATTTTACTCATTGATGAGGGCAAACAGCAGATGGGTTGTCTAGACTTACAGCTGAGCCTCTTTGTACACAGCGATTATGCATCTGTTGCAGGGGTGAGGTGGCAGAGGGGGGACCTGTTTTGACTCCTTTCTCTGTTTCAATCGGCAAAGAAATAAAGGGCCCATAGTGGTATATAATCATTGTCTTACTTTGCCTTCTTTGGCATTTTATGTTTATTTGTCACATATACCATACAAGGGTATGCTGGAATCTGTTTCACCACCAGGACTCAAGGAGGCGGGGGGAGGGATGGGGAGGAGGCCCTGATTTGTAGTGTTTGCCAATATCTATGGTGTAAATACTCCCACCATGGCTGCCAATGTATGTCAACTAGCTTGCAAAATTCCTAAAAATGTAACAATAGGCTCTGTCAAGCTGGTATGAGCCAACTGTTCCACATCATTGGCATATGGCTAAAACAAACAAAACAAAACAAAACAAAATGAAATGGAACATATACATTGAAAGAGCAAGCAATAAAGGAGAATTCCAAATAATATATGTAGACCATCTGCCCTTCTGCCCTTCAAAAGTTGGAGTTTAGTTGCCACACATTCCTCTCCCCCTCTCCCACCATGAGAGTGGTCTATACTTGGTGACTCTTTCCAAAGACTAGCTTAGGGAAAGGGAAAAAAGAATAACTTTACAGTGGAGAAATTTGGCAAGCACTATACCTTAATCAGGTGATGAAAGTTACCATCACAGGGTCATACGTTATGATGTCATGCAAATATCAAGCACCTCCTAATGTGATGTAATGAGAACGGTAATTCACATCTGTAAGTTTGTTTTTAAAAAAAACAATAGAACCTCAGGATAATCATGGGAAAGACATCAGGAAAACGCAGATTATGGGTCATTCTATAGGATATATCTCATCCGTCTTCCTCAAGACTCTCAAGGTCATGACCATTAATGAAAGATTGAAAAACTGTCACAGACCAGAAGAAACTAGGGAGACGTGACAACTAAATGCAATGTGGTGTCTTGAGTTGGATACTGGAACAATATATGATATTAATTTAAAAATAGTGAAATCATAATAAAGTTTGGAGTTTAGTTAATAGAAACATACCAATAACAGTCTCTTGGCTTTGACAGATGTACTGTGGAAACGTAAGATGTTTACAGTGGGGGAAACTGGCTGAGATGTGTACAGGAACTTTGTAATATTTTTGCAACTTTTCAGAAAATCTAAAATTATTGCAAAATGAAAGGGCTTATTGATTTTTTTTAATCAATCATTAGAGGGACAGGAGGGATGAACAAGCAGAGCACAGGAAATTTTTAGGGCAGTGAAAACATTCTGTATGATAGATACTATGATAGTGGATATAAACCATTATTTGTTGAAACCCATAGAATGTTCAACTCCTAGAGTGAACCCTAACATAAACTATGGACTTTGGGAAATTATGACGTGTCAGTACAGGTTCACAATTGTCACAAATGTCCCGCTCTGGTGCGGGAGGTTGATAGTTGGGGAAACTGTGCATGTGTGAAGGCAGAGTTTATATGAAAACGCTCTGCTTTTTGCTCAAGCTTTGCTGTGAATCTAAAACTGCTCTGACAAACAGTCAATTTGAAAAAAGCAACAATCGGGCAAGCATAGTTTCTAAACCGAAAGAACTTTTAAAGACATTATATGTGTTTCCTTCCCTCATGGTAGGTGGATGGTCTGTCTCTCAGAATGGCCAGTGTTCTTAGTTGTCCTGCTCTGAGGTTGGGGTCTCATTTTTTTTTCCATGAGAAGAGAAAACAGTGGTTCTCAGAGCTCTCAGGCCATACACAGAAACTTGGTTATTTTATTTTATTTTTTTGAAGGTCTTTTTACAACTCCTTCATTTTTTTTGAAGTAAAATCCTTAAATCAAAAGAGCCCTTGCTTCTTTTTTGCATTCTTTCAGGTGTTTTCAGAATATATTCATTCTTTATCCAAATAGAAATTTAGATGTTCTGGTCAAATTGTTTGTAGGTTTGTAAATCTCTTGTTACAGTCAGATAGAAAAACCAACTCGATTTCAAATCATTGCAGATAGGTCATCTCAACTATCTGTGAGCTCAATAAGTGTCAGAGGAAGTAAGAGCAACATTTCTTGGAGATTTAGTTACCTTAAGTTCCCAGAGAAACTAACAGAAAATACAGTGCACACTCATCTCCGTTCCATGACCAGCACACACTATTTCATGCTGCATTTAGTGAAAACTTGGACCATCTGACATCTTGCTTGACAGAGAAGAGAAATGAGTCTCAGTGACTTGCTCCAGGTGACTCAGTTCATGACCAAGTCAAGACCCTGAGCTTCTCACCTCCCACCTTACGGCTCCTGCCATTACGTGCAGCTGTTTAAAGTGCATTAGAACCGGAGGAAGAATCACAACAAAGTACCAACTGAATAATGCTGAGGAAGAACAAATGTAGCCATGGCCCTTTAACAAGCATCCTTTTGTTTTTAACAATAACCATGTCTGGAAAAACCATCATTTATCAATGTCCTAACTTTTCTATAGCTGCTTAGTCTTTCTTGAACAAAAATCTTTAACTTCAAAAAATATTGTAAAACTTTGCTTTTAGCTTTAATTACCTACCCATGTCCCTCCATTGTGTGAGAATTGTGGAAGCTCCTTTTATTTCTTCCCTAAATCAGAAATAGCTGGTGAATTAAGGGTTGACCTGCGTACTGAGGTGTCTAGAAAACAACTTCAGGCAAAGGATGATTCTGATTGGATATCAAATGAACACGGACTATGTCTCCCTCCCTGGAAAGCATCCATTAAAATGGATGAAACAAGATAGAAGGAGCTAAGAATGTGAATAAAAACTATAATGAACTCCCAAAGAGAAAGCGTCGGTTAGCCCACAATCTGGAGGAAAAATGGCAGCTCAGAGTGAAGAGAGCAAGCACTGCCGATGGAGGATGCTGTCCCTTGTTTGCTGCTCTCTTCCTTCTTTTCTGCCAATGCAAATCAGAAAAACAGTAGCATAATCTCAGTCCCAGCTGAGACCACAAAGAAATGACATTACCATGTAGATGGGGTGGGAAACAAATAACAGGTGAGGGCAAACCCCCTCTGCATTCCTCTTGGCATCAAGGAGGAGATGATTAGATCACGGAAGAGTGGCAGTCAGGGCAGAGGTCCAGGCAGGTTCTTTGTAGGCTGTAACAGGTTAAAGTGTGTGCCCCCTAGTACCTCCGAATATGACCTTACCTGGAAACAGTGTCAGTGCAGATGTAACTAGTTAAGACGAAATGATACTGGAGTAGAGTGGCTCCTAATCCAGTAGGGCTGGGGTCCTTATAAAAAGGTGTCATTTTGGCACAGGCATACACAGAGGGAGAATGTCATGCGAAGATGAAGGCAGAGATGGACGTGATGCTTCTACAAGCCCAGAAATACCAAGGATTGCTAGCAAACCACCACAAGTTAGAGGAGAAGATAAAAAAGATCCTTCCTTGTAGGGCTCAGAGGGCATCAACCCTGCCGACATCTTGATCTTGGACTTCTAGCTTCCAGAACGGTGAGACAATAAATTCATTCAATTTAATCCACTTTATTTATTCAATTTAATACCGCAAATTTAATTTGTGGTAGTTTGTTAAGACAACCCTAGGAAACTAATATGGAGGTCAGTGTTGCCTGGTGAAGAAGGCAAATGTGGGAGATGGAGAACAAAGCACAAAACCAGAGGCTCACCATTCTGAGGCATGGTTCCCTCTCCTACTTATACTTACTAGGACGCAACTAGTGACTGGACTTTAGCCCCTCCTCCTGTTTCAAACCACCTAGAAGATAATGTAACAATCTTCATACCAACTCAAACAGAGTCACAAACTATTAGAACTAATGAGAGATGTCAGTAATATTAGCAGAGACCATTCCAGTTTTAGTATTCTTCTATATGAACAGTAAAAACCTAGAAAATATAATGGAAAATAACATGATCGTAATAAATCTATAGCACATCCAGGAATTTACTTAACAAAGAATCCATAATATCTGAATAGGGTGTAATTTAAAGCTTTATTAAAGGATATGGACTAATACCTGAATATATGGCTATCCCACTATGCCCACAGATGGGATGACTTAAAATTATAATGGAGTCATAGCTCCTAAAATTAATTTATAAATTAAATGCAATTCAAAAAAATTCCAGCATTGTTTTTTGATAAAGTTGACAGACTAATTCTCAAATTTGTGGCTAATGTGAAAAGCCCATGAATAGTCAAGTACATTTTTAAAAAGAAGAGCAAATGAGAGGGAGTTCCTTAGTAGATATGAAGACATACTACCAAGCCATGGCTGCAAAAATATCACTGGTGCAGGAATAACCAGCTACAGCAATGGGACAAAACAGGAAGTTTAGAAGCAGATCCACATATATCCAGGAACTTGATGGATGATAGAGATGGCAAGACACATCAATGAACAACAGGTAGGTTCTTAAGAAGTTGACATGGCAAAGTAGATTTATATTATAGAGAAAAATAAAGTGAGATCTCTGCCTCACACCATATACAAAAGGGACTACTTTTAGATAATTTAAGACTTAAATGTGAAACATAAACCTGTAAGGTAACGAAAAAAATAGAAGAACTTTTGAATGAATTAGTATCTACAATATAGAAAGTACTCCTGCAAATAAACAAGAAAAAGGCATGAATAGGAACACAATGGACAAAATTTTGAGCAGGCGAATCAGAATGGAAAACTAGGGTGGCTTACAAGTTTAGGAAGAGTTCAACCTTACTCATAGAAGTGCCCAATTTAAACAGCAATGAGGTACCACATTGCACCGATCAGGTGGACAAAACGCAGATGGTCAGAGAATATTAAGTCTGACGAGGATGGCAAGGATGGGGGGGAAACAGGAAGCTTCACATTTCAGCTGCTGGGAGTGTTAAATGGATTGACATTCGGGGGAGGGATTTGGCAAGTAATATGGCAGAATGCAGGAAGATATTTCTTCAGTTACTAGATAAACAGATTTTAATTAAAAATATGAACTTCTAAATAGATTTTTTGTAAATAAATCGTATTGGAGGACAATCAACACATTTTTATCAATAGTTGTGAGCATCTCAATGAATGCCAGAAGTCGGACTTCATTCTTCTCTGGGCAACGTGGTTTGGAGAAAAGGACATGTCCTTTGGAGTTAGCCCCTCCACCTTGAACTTCAGTGCTCTTTCTACTGCACGATGGACAACTTGCAGCTGCTGTTAAAACCATTACTGCCAAGAGACTGAAAACTGCCATAGCAAATTACTCTTGCTAACCATCAGCTCAGACAGAAGCCAGCCACAGAGGCCTACATAAAACAGTGCTTTAAAAAGTTACTTTCATAAATGTGATTCTATAATAATGCCTCCTGGGGGAGGCATCTCAATATTGATTAAGAAGTTTCAAAGATTGGACTTATTAGAGCAAAATGCTGGTTCACCTTTTATCTCGAGTACCTAGATCAGTTCCTAACATTTAGGGATTTCTTAATCATTTTTTAGTGAAAGAAGCGACAAACCACTTGTTTCCTAAATCATAGGAAGACAGTGACCTCAGCTCTTCTTCTTCCTCTGAGTGTCCTCTTATTCAAGAAACGTACTTTGACCCACACTGTGTGCTAGAAAATTTAAAAGTGTATTACATGCATCACCTTTTTGAATCCCATCAAGGACCCACAAGTGGGAGCTATCAGATCCCTGTGCACAAACGGAGAACCAAGGCTTGGAAACTTAACCACGCTCATGGTCATATAGTGAGGTGTAGAGTGAGAAACCAAGTCTCCCAACTCACAGATATTAAAAGAACAGCTAAAAGGTCAGGTGCTCCCTCAAATATGGAACCGACAAATATAAATAGGACAAGTTCTCTTTTCTCAAGAACCTACCATCTACTTGATCATTTATAAACTGTGGGAAGTCTTAAATATTTCATGTGAAGATTTTAAAAAATGCTCTAAGAGATAACAAAAAGGAAAATTTAATTTTCTCTGATTAGGGATTGGCTTCCCAGAGATGGCGGCCTGTGAGCTGGGCTTTGAATGGTGAACAGAACTTGAACGTGCCCAGAGGCATTTTATGAGAGGGGATCACATGACTAAAGGCTAAGCTATAAGAAGGGCAGGCTGTTTAAATCAGAAACTGCCAGTTGGAAATGGACTATATAGGGCAGTTGGAAATGGACTATATAGAAAGGGACATGGGAATCTGAGACGTATCTTCATAGATGTGATGGTTACAAGTCTGGGATTCCATAACCTCACTGAAGGTAATACTGTAATGCAAATGTTCTAGATGTGGGGTCAGGAGCTTTGTGAGCCCCCTAAAATTTTTGGCAGAAATGTGTGAGCATGTATGCATGTGTGCATGTGCAAGTGTTTGTATGAGACAGAGTATGTGTGTGGAGGAGATGGTCACAGTGTTCTATTCCGGAAAGAAGGACCGTGATTGTAGCAGACCAAGTTCTCTATGGGTGATGTAATCTATGAAAAGGCAAAGAACCACTGCACGTAGAATGCATCAGCAAAGATCAGAACTTAAGAACTACATAGGTTAAGTGGATTTGGTGAAGAAGGCTGGAGGGAAATTGTTAGAGAAAAGAATCATGAACATCTATCACAGAGGGCCAAGAGGGAAAAGTTGAAGCATGGGCTGCCTGGTCAACCATGCCTAGTGAGTTTGAGAGACCAACAAACATATGAGTTCTATCAGGTGTGATCATCTGTACTCTCTGGGGTTATCAGGATATCATTTGCAGGCTTCATTGGATGCCTTAGGTGATTAGAACAGTGAAGTTAATGCAATCAGAAGCGAAAACTAAGGCCTATTTAAGAATGGTCCACGAGATGGTGCTATGAGCCAATAAGAATATTCATTTAGTGGTCACAAGAGAAATACGTTTACCTTCCTCATTTTTCTTTATCCTTTGCTAATATTCTGCAGCCTGATCCCCTGCATAATCTGTCTCCTAAAATACTGGCATTTGGAAATAATATCCCTAGTTTTCATGATTTCTGCTTACTCTTTACATAATCCTCAGTAGACTTCGGAAAACCTTCATTTGAATCCCGGTTCTCATATAGGAAGTTGGATCTAATCCTTAATTTACTAAAAACCCCCACAAGGCGGTGTGTAGTCACCGCTGGCATTTATTGGTGCTCGGGGAGCTGAATATTGGGAAAGACAGGAAGGAAATAAGAGTCACAGGAGAGAAAGGGGCTCTAAGTTTGATCAGAAAAGCGGAGAACAGAAGCTTCAGCCACCATCGAACTGGCAAGGGAATGAATGAAGCCGTGGGCAACTTCGCGGAGGTGAAACATTGCTTTCAAGAAAAAGAAGCTCATTATCCTGGGTGCATCTTGGTGGGGACTTTCACTTAAATACCAGTTTTAAAAAAGACTGTGATGATGTAGAAAGAAGAACAATGGTTCAAATTAGGCACCAAGAAGAGTTAAAATGTACCCTTTGGCCAAAGGAAATCCTAATACAATTTTAATTTATATGGCACTGAACCAGTTTATGAAGTGCTTTCATACCTCCGTCATCTTGTTTGAGTCTCAAAAACCATCCAATGAGTGGGCAGTATAACCAATCCCACCTCACACCTCAGGCCACAGAGACTCAGAAAGGTTCAGAGCCTTGCTGGAGAACACACAGCCACTGACGAGGAGAGCTGGCCTCAAAATCTAGGCCCTCAATTTCCTTATCTGTGAAATGGGGCGAATGTTGCAGTTGTGTGAAACATACATAAGCACATAATAAAGGTGTAGACAGAGAGTCAGCATATGCTAGTTAGTTTCACAGTTTAGAAAGAAGAGGTTAAAGTGCCCCTTTCCAATGATACACACATTAAGGATCTTTGGTTGCAACAATATAAACCAATCTGCTAACTCACCTCTCATAGCCACTGGCCTCCCTCCCCAACTGTCTTATTGAAAGGACACAGAATAGCTACAGAATCAGAGGAAACACAGTTAAGCCTGGCTCTGAAAGGAGAGGATGCAGGACGAAACCACTTGGCCCACGTGTATACTCTGTGGGGGAGGGGGAAATTTCCCCTTTTCCCTCTTAGTTCTTCTGGTCTAATAATCAACTGGTGTGCCCCTGAAACAAATATAATATTGTATGTCAACTGTAATTGGAAAATAAGAAAATTATTAGGAAAATGACATAAGACAGATTAACAGGAGAAACCAACTGAATTTATTGCGTACATATGGGGCTTCTGCAAGAATGTGGGACCCATGGAAAAATCTGGCTGTTAAGTCTTATATACCATCTTGTGTTAAGAAGAAAGAGGGGGCTGTTCTTTGGGACTTCAAAGTGGAGGGAGGTAATTCATATGGAGATGAAAGCAAATGTTTGGTAAAGAAATGTTTACTCGGCCATCTTTAACAATGGGACACAGAGTGGACTTTGATCAAACAGGCCTTGCTATGTTCCTCCTGGTTTATCACACACTAGTTCCTATTAAATGGTAGTTATCTATGATGGATGCTCCTATCCTGGAACAGGTTCTCTATCTAATTTCTTTAGACAGCTAGGAGAAGGTCAGAGTTTCTCCTTGAATCTTTTGTCTCTTAAAAATAATCAATATCCCCAAGAGGCATATTTTGGGGTAACTCTGCTCACTTTCAACTCCATAGTTAGGGGAGACAAGAGTCTTTGGTTGACAACCCCTGGCAGGGGAGGATGAGTTATCTGAAGGGGAAATTGGGGTGCTATCACAGAAGATGAAAAAATATGTGCCAGGCAGAAAAAACAACAACAACATTAGATGTCACTGAAGCCGCATTTCTAAGGCCTCAAACATCACTTTATGGAGAGTTAATTATAATGGCCTATACTGGCTGAACACTTAAGTACCAGGCACTGTTACATTTATGAACTCATTTCGTCCTCTGATAACCCTATGAAGCAAATAGTATGATTAGTCCCATTTTACAGGAAAGGAAACCAGGCACTTTGGCCAAAGTGGCACATGTGCTCATTACACCAGAAAACAACAGTCTTCAGAGGATTGTTGTAAAAATCAAGAGTTAATATTAGATGGAAACATGAAAGTGCTGGTATTTAGCCATTTTGGGCTTAGAAGCACGTCGGTTTCAGATGGATACACCTAATATGTGTAGAGCACTCAGAACGAATGCAGTCAGTGCCCAGCCGTAGTTCTTGTTACTATTACATGATCCTGCCTACAAGCAAGTGGGCTTTAACAACTAAATTTGCACAGGCCCATTGTTATTTCAACTGGACTGGGCGGGGTCAAAGCCCAGGAAGGTGTCTTTTGATGAGTGCCACATTGAAGTTCCCCACAGAGCAAGCCAATCCTCTGTCATTTATGATCCCCGTGTGTCTGCATCATTTGCTTCCTTCCCATCTCTCTTCTCAGATTTCAGCCGATAGCATATTCTTTGGGACCAGGAGCTGAGCAAGAGACCTTCATTTTATGGCTATACAACAGCACATGCAGAATCCCTTGCTTCAAACTTTGGGGCTTGATCCCCTCTCCCTCCTCTCCCACCCCACCCTGCTTCCTGCCTCTGCGACTGCCCTGAAGATATCGACCCAGAGCTGCAAGTGTCATTGGTAGCCCCTTAGTTCAGCCTTTGAGTTGTTGCTTAACGAGGAGGTGGGGGCAGTAACCAAACTGCTCCAAAAGTGGGGAGATGGCCCATGCCTAGGAGGAAGTAGCTGCCCCCCAGCCCAGGAACCCCCGAGCCTCAGATCAGGGGGAACAATCAGTGACTCCATAACGTGCTGCAGGTCCCAGTACACAGCTCCACACACCACCTCTGAAAGAGGAAAATAAGTTCCACAGCACAATTCCATGCTTCTCCCTCCAACAGAAGGCTCACTTCCATCTGCCGGCAGAGGCAAGGCCACGTAAGAACCAAGGGTTACTTATTTTCTGGAAAGAGAAATGAGGATCTGTTTCCAATGGAACTGATTTCCAAGAAGCATGTGCCTTCTCGACTGCTGACCCACTTCCAGATTCAATCCTGGCTGCTGTGATTTCGAGAATATCATCAGTACCTTTCCCGCTGTGCAGTCCCTGTTGGACCTTACAGTGCCTTTAAAAGGCACAAATAGCTGCATTGCATAATGTAACCTGATGTTCTGACAACCCTACTTATACTCAGGCTAAATTTAAAGGTCACTATTGCGGGGAAATAGTGGCAAGAGAATCAAAGTGCTTTAAACATGAATTTCACAGATGTTTCCTCATTTTGAGTCTTACTCTATGAAATAGAGGCAAAATTGTCTGTGAGTTTAACAAAATATATAAGCATAGAATCTCTTTCTTGGGAACAAAGTAGCCCTAGGAAAAATTGTAAAATAGGTAGACACAAGTAAGAAATAGTCAAAAGTTGTCTTAGATGCTCTCTGTAATATCATTCATTCTTCCCCCCATATTTATCAAGCACCTACTATGTGCTAGGAACTGGGCAAAGCCCTGTGAATCAAATGGTGCAGAAGACAAACCTAATCCCTTTCTTCACAGAGCTCCATTTGTCAAAAAGAAAGATAACAGAAACACATAATTACAATTAAGGGAGCTGGGGATTAGGAAAGAGGAAATACATTTGGGAAGCACATAGCAGGGGGATCTGTAATCGTCTAAAGGTGTGGATAGCACCTTTGCCCAAGGAAGTAATGCTTTAGTACAGAGCAAAAGGATGAGTGGGAGAAAGCATTTTAGCAGAAGGAAAAGTGTAATACCGAGAGAGGGAACAGCGTATCCAGAAGCTAGGAGAGGAGAAAGAGCATGTCATAGCTAGCACTACAGTTAATTTAGAGCAGGATAAGCACATTATGGCCCATCGACCAAATTTGACCTGCTGACTATTTTTGTAAATAAAGTTTTATTGGAACACAGCCACATTCATTTTTTTCCTTATTGTGCATGGTAGCTGTTGCGTTACAATGAGTTGAGTAGTTGCGACAGAGACTGTATGGCAACTAGCTCATAGTAGGTACTTAATAAACAGTAGCTGTTGTTACAATATTTTTATTCTTCTGCGGATGAGCACATTGATATGAAATGGCTTAAAGGAGAATAGAAATTTCCTATCTTCCTAGGAAAGGCTCATTGTTCCCTGGCCAAAGCAACAAGTAACTGTCAGCCCTGGTGTGGAACCCATCCTAATTGATCAATAGCCACTTTGCATCAGCAGCCACTGCTGGAAGTGATCTAGTCAGAAAAAGTGTCACATAGGCACCTGCAGCTAAAGGTCAACCGATCTGTAAACACCCTCACTTCTGGAAAATCCATCAATCTCTGAATTCTACTCTCTCTCTCCATCACCAGCTCTCTGCCTTGCTCAGAAAGATTGGACCTTATAAGTTGTCATTTGTCTCTCTAGGGATGATGGCCTCTTTTTTGGACATGCCCAAAATGAGAAACGTGATTGAGCCTGGATTTGAATTCTGGTGGTTCTTACTCCAATCTCACATCCTCTTGTCCACCCGTGTATTTCTCAAGTTTGAAATGCACTCGTGTTAGCTGAGACAATGGTAGATGGTATGCACTCTTGCCATTAAATAAGATTATATCATCTAAGGAGGAAGTCATTCCTTTTCCGTCTTTAATTTGCTTACCAAGCAATGAAGAAAGCAGGCTCTGGAGCCAGACTGTTCTACTACTGTATTCGTTATCTACTGCTATATGGCAAATTAGTCTAAACCTTAAAGACTGGAAACACCAATAAAAATGTATTATTTATTACACAGATCATGTGGGTCAGGAATCTGGAAGTGGCTAAGTTAGGTAGTTCTGACTTGGGGTCTCTCATGAGGTTGTAGTCAAGATGTCAGCTAAGCTGCAGTCCTCCGAAGGCTTGGCTGGGGTTGAAGGGTCCTCTTTCTAGATTTCTCACACACACAAATGGCACGTGGGTGTTGGCGGTTGGTAGGAGGCGTCAGTTCCTTGCCACATGGACTTTTCCATAGGACTGCTTGAGTGTTCATGTGACATGGAGGCTGCGTCTCCCAGGGCAAGTGGTCCAAGAGAAAAGGTGGAAGCAACAGTATCTTTGATGACCTAGCCTTGGGTTTTAGTCAGTTTGGGCTGCTATGACAAAATTGCACAAAGTGGGTGGCTTTTAAACAACAGAAATTTATTTCTCATTGTTCTAGAGGCTGGACGTCCAAGGTCAAGGGGTCAGCATAGTTGGTGTCTGGTGAGGACCCTCTTTTCGGGGCAGACAGCCATCTTCTCATTATATCCTCACACGTGGAAAAAGGGCAAGGGAGCTCTCCAGACTGTCTTCTATAGGAACACTAACCCATTCATGAGGGTTCCACCTTCATGGAGCCTCCCAAGGGATCCACCCACCTCCTAATACCATCACAGTGAGGGATAGGATTTCATTATATGAATTTTGGGGGGACACAAATATCCAGTACATAACACCCTGAAAGTCACATACTATCATTTCTGTATTGTTTGGTCACATACTAATGTTGGTATAATACGTGAGCCAACTACACAAATGTGAATACCAAGAAACCAGGATCATAGGGGGCCACTTTGAAGGGCATGTTGGGGGCTACCACTGCCACTTATGAGCTGTGTAATGTTGGACATACTACTCAACTTCAGTATCCCTCATTTTCCTTATCTGTTAAATACTAATAGGATAGAATAATAATATCACCTATCTCATATACAAGATTTTTTGAGAATTAAATAAGATAATATGAGTCAAGCCCATAGAACATTGCTTAGAACAGAGCGCATACTAAGAAATGTTCAGTTAGTACTTTATACCTCTCTAATTCAATGTTACTCAAAGATCCAGTCTACCATGAGATAAGAGAGCTTCCTTCACTGAGGTAGCTGTGATACCAAAAAAGGTTGCCAACTAAAATAATAAAAACGTTTAATTACAAAAGAGTTACTTAAAATATTGCATGTAATGATGTAGTTGATTTACATTCGCCTGCAAGCTGTTAGCTGCAGACAGTAAAAGCCGTTCTCAGACCAATAGCCAGTCCACAAACACACTTGGAGTAGTACTTTTCTAATTCTTGATAATATCCATTTCTAACCATAAGAGCACAAGCAACAGTGTTTAATGGCATCGTTTTCTTTTCTTCTCTTTTTTTTTCTTAATTCCTCAAAATATAGAGGGAGGTATGTGAACTTTTATGAAACTGACAATGCGATACTGAAATGTAGAAGGATGGAGAGAAGAGGTTAAGAGGAGTACGTCATCGAAAGTCATGGAGTACAGTTATCATCTATTTAATGGAAAATAGTCGTTTTTCTCCATTTACAGCTATATTATATAATTTCTTTTAAAATAAATTATATCTTAGTTTGGTTCCCCCAAAACAGAGCCTGAGACAAAGACTTGCCTGTAGGTTGTTCATCTAGAAAGTAATTCCAGAGAGCAGAAATGAAAGAGTAGATAGAAAAGCAAATCTAAGAACAAACTGTTGAATTGGCCACTGCTGCAGGGGACTGGTGTTTTTATCTCACCAGGATCTCCTGAGAGCTTTTTGAAATTCTTGTTTTCCTGTGATATAAAAGGGAAAAGCATTTATCCATCAGCTTCTTTCCTCTATTAGCAGAAGGTGGTCTCCTGGTCTTAACTCTCCTTTACTTCCAGGTTGCATGTGGCATGTAAGGTTCCCACAGAGAGACAGACGCTGTGTCAGAAAAGCTCCAGGTTAGGAAACAAGAAGTGCATGGTGTAGCTGGAGGCCATGTGCTCTGTGGTTATTCCCTTTCCCAGCTACTCAAAGTCCTCCACTTGGAACTTTCACAGAAGTTACTATAACAAAATACAGACCCAAGAAGATTTCTGGGGATCACAACAAGTGTCCAATGGACTGCATTAAAATAAAGCAGTGTCGGGAAAAAAAAACACATTAAGCAGGGACTTTGAGATTCATCTTAAATATGTAAAGAGTTTAGAAGCCACATCACTCCGATTCTTTTAAGAAAAATCTGGATGAATTGAAAATCAATAACTTGTCCTGGACCTATCAGAAAAGTAAGATCGGATCCATGAGAGAAGTATAAACTCAGGGCAAATTCCCATCTCAGAGTATGGGGAGACAGAGATTTGCTTACCTAGAGAGAAGCTACTAAAGTCATGAACCCATGGAAACATTTAAATGGCAATTTTAGCAAATTACCAGGTATGGAGTATGGACAGTAAGAAACTGCTGGGGCTCATCAGTCTTAGGGATCCCCAAACTTTCATGGGCTTTTCCTTCAGAAATCCCATCGGGTTCTCATGGTGTGTGTGTGGGGGGGGGGAGGGGTCGAGAGAAATATACTTATAACTATAGCAGGCATTGTTAAGTAAGCCCAGAGCCTTCTTCATGACACAGGCCTATTCTCCTAGGAAAAGACATTGCTGTGGCTTTATTCCAGATGAAAGAAGGGAATTCTTCCCCACTATTGCCTTTTTGTCCCACCTAAGGGGAGAAAAACTCATTTTGATCAAGGAACAGAGCTTCAAGGCACTGGATTTGGAATACTGTAGCCAGGGATAGAAATAGGAAACGGGAACATAGTTGTTCCTCTGAAGAAACAATGTGAAAGTCACAGTCCCGAGACCCAGGCCCACTAAAAGGCTGAGCCTTAATCAGAAGATTATAGAATGCTCTCTCTCTCTCTCTCTCTGACATCATACTACCACACCAAAAGGGCTCCAAAGTAACAATGGATTACAGTTGTAAGAACTTGAACACAAACTCTCTCTCTGAGGAAGAGTACATACGAAAACCCAAAGTCAAGAGAGGACACTAAAAGAATGACACTAAAGGAATTTGAAGCCTCGGGAATCTACAGACACAACAGACATTAAATATAGCCCAAGTCCTAGCCAGACTAACATATATCATTATGCTAATGGCCTATTTCCCTCAGTCCCTATTACCTGATACAACATGTCCAGACTTCAACAAAAAGTTCCAAGGCATGCCAAAAGCCAGGGAAAAAAAAACACACACACACACTGAAGAGATAAGAAATTCACCAAAACCAGATTTACATATGACATGGATATTGTAATTATCCAACAGGAAATTTAAAATAATTATTATTAATATGTTAAGGAAAGAAGTAGATAACATAGAAGCACAGATGGGAAATATAAGCAGAGACATAGAATTTCTAAGAAAAACAATCCAAAGATGATTCTAGAAATTTTAAAAATAAAATAGTGATAAATGAAAAATACCTTTGATGGGCTCATTAGGAGATTAGACATGACCAAGGAAAGAATCAGTGAACTTGAAGTTAGATCAATAAAAACTCCTAAAAATAAACTGCATAAAGATAAAAGAATGAAAAACAAAAATGTAACATCAAAGAGCTATGGGAGCATCAAAAGGTGTAACATCTATGTAATGGACCTACCAGAAAGGGAAGAAAGATAAAATAGAGCAGAAGAAATATTTAAAGTATTAATGACCAAGAATTTTTCAAAAATAATGATAGACATCAAACCATAGATCAAGGAAGTTCGAAAAACATCAAAAAGATAAATACAAAAAAAAAATCAAAATTTAGGCATATCACATATGCAGAAAACCACAGACAGAGAAAATCTTGAAAGGAATTATGAAATAAAGCACTTTATCCATAGAAGGAGCAAGGATAAGAATTATATCAGATTTCTTATCAGAAACCATACAACGATGACTAGAGAGGAGTGAAATATTTAAATTGTTCCAAAAAATATCCACCAATCTAGAATTCTATATCCAGCAAAATTATCCTCCCAAAGTGAAGGTGGAGTAAAGACATTTTCAGACAAACAGAAACTGAGGAAACTCATTATCAGATCACCTATCTTGCAAGAGATATTTAAAGATGTTCTTCAGGAGAAGGAAATGATACAGTTCAGAAACTTGGACATACATGAGGAAAAGAAGTGTGACAGAGAAGGAATAAATGGAGGTAAAATTAAATCTTTTGTTTTTCTTAATCTTAATTAATCTAAAAGATAACTGGTTGAAGCAATCATAGGAACAATGTATTGGGTGATGATTGCATATGGATAAGTGAAATGAATGGCAGCAATGTCATAAAGAATGGGGGGAGGAATTGATAATATTCTGCTGTGAAATTCATGCACTACCTATGAAGTGGTACAATGTTATGTGAAAGTGGACTTAGAATTCTGGCAACCACTAAGACTAAATAAAATAAAATGATATACTCAAAATGAATCGTTGAGCTAAATGTGAAATGCAAACTATAAAACTATGAGAAGATAATCTAGGTGACCTTGGCTTTGGTGATGATATTTTAGATACAATACCAAAAGTACAATCCATGAAAAGAAATTGATAACTTGAACTTTATTAAAATTTAAATCTTCTGCTCTATGAAAGACACTCTTAAGAGAATAAAAGGATAGGTCATAGACTAGGTGAAAATCTTTACAAAACACATATTTAATAAAGGACTGGTAATCAAACTTCACAAAGAACTTCTAAAACTAAACAATAAGGAAAAAAACAACGCAGTTAAAATATCAGCAAAATACCTGAACAGATACCTCACTAAAGAAGGTATACAAATAAGCACATGAAAAGATGCTGAATTAATCTCATTTGTCATTAGGGAATTGCAAATTACATTGACAAAGAGATACTACATGCCTATTATTATAGAATGGTCCAAATCCAACATACCAGCAACACCACATGCAGAAGACATGGTGCAACAGGAACTCTCATGTGTTGCGTGTGGGGAAGGACACAGCCACTATGCAAGATGCTTTGGCAGTTCCTTGAAAAATTAAACACATTCTTACCATATGATTTAGCAGTCATGCTCCTTGGTATTTACCCAAATGAACTGAAAACTCCTGTCTACACAAAACTTGTACATGAATTTTTTTTTAGCAACTTTATTCATAATTGCCAAAACTTGGAAACAACTAAGATATCCTTCAATAGGTGAATGAATAAGAAAACTGTGGTACATCCATACAATGAAGTATTACACAGTGATGAAAAGAAATGAGCTATTAAGCCACAAAACTTAAGGAAATTTAAGGATATGAAGGAAACTTAAATGTATGTTGCTCAATGAACGAAAGCCATCTGAAAAGGCTATGTGCTATATGATTTTAAAATTTAACATTCTGAAAAAAGCAAAACTATGGAAACAGTGCAAAGCACAGTGGTTGCCAAGGGTTTGGGAGAAGGAATGGGAAGCATGAGTAAATGTGGCATGAGGAATTTTTAGGACAGTGACACTATTCTGTGTGACACTACAATGGTGGATGAGTATCATTGTAAATTTGTTAAAACAGAATACATAACAGAGTGAATCCTAATGTAAACTGTAGACCTTTGTTAATAGTAATGTATCTCTATTTGCTGATCAGCATAGCAAATAAACCACAGTTATGCAAGATCTTGAATGGTGGTGGGCAGTACATGGAACTCGGTCCTATCTCTGCCGACCAGAAGCCTGGGAGCTATCTTTGATTGTGTCCTCTCCTTTGTCGCCCATTTCCAATGACATTGATTTATTCTTCTTTGATGACTCTTGAATGAATCACGTTTTCTGCACTTCTTCCAAAATTACTTTGGTCTGGGCCACCATCCTCTCTCATCTGGCAATACTAGTTGGATTTTTGGTTCAGGTAGTGCAACTAAAAGTGACGTAAGTTCTTTATACTACGATATCCTCATCTTTAAAATGGGAATAATAATGCTACCTAACCTCATAGGGTTTGGGTGAGGATTAAATTAATTAATTTAAAAGTTTATGATAGTGCTTGGCACACGATACTATGCAAGTGTTAGCTATTATATTATTATTCCTTTTGTCTTCCATATTCAAACAAGAACTTTAAAAAAACCACAAACCTTTAAGACACTAAAGCTATATATGTAGCTATAGCTTTAGCGTCTTTGTATATATTTGCCTCGACCTCATTTCTTTCTGATTTCACAATACCCATGCAATTCAGCTGTGAAAAAGTACATTTATGCTGACATCAAATCTTGTATTCCTTCAGCTTTGGGTGCTGTGTGTGTATGTGGGGAGGTGTATTTAAAAATTATAATGACCCAAAGGCCTGTTATCAACCAAAAAGGATATCCTTGGGGTTGTTCGTGGTCTGGGTAGGGAGGAGAGGGGATATTGCAGTGACCAAAGTGACATCAGAAGAATCGTGATCTATCAGTCGAACAAGATCTGGCAGGGGAGGCAGACACAGCCGAGTGGCGGTCACACAGCTGGGTGTCAGCGAGCCCGCAGAACCCATTCTGAGGCAGAACAGTGTAGAGGTTAAGAACGTAGACTCTGGAGAATGACAGCCAGGGTTCCCTCCTCTGTCACCTGCTTGTTCGGTGACCTTGGGCAAATTTTCTAACCTCTGTGCCCTAGATTTCACCTCTAGAAAGTAGGATGATAAGAATACCTACTTCTTTGGGGTCACTGTGCAGTTAAATGAGTTCACAGAGCAGTGCTGGCACGTAGGGACAATTTCCTAAGGACGCAGACCCCAGAGAGGTGACCCATGCCTATAACCCCTTTTCCCAAAGCTGCTTCTGTGAGATACTGGCCCAGAGGCACAGAGAGAGCCAGAATCGGGGTTTGCTAGTGAAGGAGTCCCCACTATGTCAGTAATGATTACACTCCTTGGGCATCTTTTAGTGATTGCTGCTTTTTGGGTCTGGCTCATTCTAGCTTCAGACAGTCCTGATGATTAGAGAGGACCCCCCCCAACCCCCGCCATAGGAGTTGAAATCTTTCTCCTGTTTCTTTTAACCACTGACTATCGTTTTGCCCACTGGTTAGAATGGACATAATCCTTCCACCTGACACTTCATCCGAGCACCTGGAGTCAGCCATCAAGCCACTCTCAGTCTTTCCTTTCCAGCTGAACTCTAGAAAAATGCGAGAATGTCAGAGTGCCTTAGCAGGCTGACTTAGGATATCTGGAATAAACGCAGTGTGTTTTCCCATCAGAACCTGTGTGCATCTGCTGAAGTCCAGGGCTGGCCGACAAAGCAGAGCTGTGTGTGTTTGGAAAAAAGGGATGAATTTAGAGACATTTTGTTAGCAAGTGTGCGCCTAAGGCCTGCCCTGCACACTCCGATTTCCTCCAAACCCCTCGAGAGGCTCCACTTCCTGATGATCAGTGGGAAAATCCCCAGAACACGATTGGTTGTGTGAAATTTCAGATTTTATGCAAGTTCACAGCTAGAACCCGTGCACAATTACTGTTAAGAGTTTGATTTTGCCACTGTGAAAGCCCCATAGATGAGGACTTTTAGAAGAAAGGAAAAAGCCTCTTCTGAACTCTTAGCCTCCGCTGGATATCCCCGGATAGAATAGTCTTCATACTGCCAGAAAATTTACAATGTAAACGTTTTCTTTTCAAGGTCAGGGCTTAGAGCCCAAGGCCATTATTGAAACTGCAGGGGCAGAGCCCGAACAATTCTGCTGGCGTTCTAAAAATAAGAAGCTTTATTTTCAAACTGCAGGATGCAGTTTAAAAGACAGAGCCTCAACAATTTACTTTCTTGACTGCCACTCCTATCCCTTTTCTGTCAATCTGGCCTGCGAGAAGGAGGCTCTTCCCATACAAAAGGAACCCAGTTTCTGAGAATTGCACAAGATTGATTCGCATGGATCCTGGTTCGAATGTCTCCAACCTTCCCCTCCCTTTAGGGCCCAGGTAATGGACGGTGAGATTCATGACAGCTGAACCCTAAGCAGGATCAGGCCTCCATCAGACACTCCAGCAGGAGAAAATTCTGAAAGGAAACCGAAGCTGTAGCGATCGACAGAGCTAGACAAGCCAAGGCCTTAGGGAAAACTTCCTTTTGCCTTTCTGGAGGGTGAAGAGTGCATAGGAGGCAGGCTGGGCTTCTCAGACCTCGTCATTCCTTCCTCTGTTCCATTTCTCATCCTCAGTAGAAAGGAGAGAGTGCCCTTTAGCTTAATAATGCATCCAAGGTATTGAATAAGTGGGCACACTATTAGCACCCAGATTTACTCATCTTGTAGATGCTTTGCCCCAAACACTCTGGAAAACCCTAGTGCAAGCCATCTCTGCCCTCTCCAGATGGTGGGTTGGACCATACTAGTTCTAGGCAGAACGAAGCTGGACTCTCAGGAATGAGTGTCTTGGGGAAGGGAGACAGAGGGAGGTCAGAGAGTCTGGAAAAGAGTCCAGGGTGAAGGGCTCTGCCCCCTGAACGTCTGAATCCGGAGTGTGTCTGGGTTGAAGCCTGACCAACAAGAACAGCCAGCACATGCCAGTCTTCTTAGCTGGCCCATGGTCAGGAGTCAGGAAGCCATGTTCTTTCTGGGAATGGACAGCACCAATAAGCCCATCCTGTCTTTGCTGGGCACACAGCAGCCTTTCCCATATTTTTTCATAATACATATCTAAAGAATCATATACATATATTTTTTCCAGCACGTTATTCATAAGACCTCCCTTGAAATCTTCATTTTGACAAGATTGAAGTAACTATTTTAAAGCCATCTTAGCCATCATTCTCTTTTCCATCACTCTTTGGGGATTTTTGAATGACTTTTTTTTTTAAATCATTTAAAGTTGCTTTTATGGTGCTTGAGAGTCCTGACTGACTGTGGGTAGTTCTCTGAAGGGAAGACTTTAATACACATTTGCGTGCTTTTCTCACAGCCTTCAACCTCATAGCTAAATCATTTTATCTGCCTCTATGTTTGAGGCATGTTACAGATTTGGAATACCTATGGAAGTTTAATGGTAGACATGTAGGCGTATATAAAAGAGGCATCATAGTATAGGGAGAGCTAGCTGGCTAGGGTTCAGGAAGGTCACCTTAATGCACGTTGCCCAAGTTAGGTGGCCTTTAGAAAAATAATATTTCTGAACCTCTGCTTTCATGTCTGTATAATGGGAGAGTTGAGATGGATCGATGGTGGTTATTTTACACACACACACACACACACACACACACACACACACACACACACACACGGTCAGACAATTAAGTTCGCGAACTCATCCTAGAAAAAGTGCTCCATACCTCACTGCTGAATATCACTACAGTCACCTTCGAAGTTCTCCCCTTGGGAAGCTATGCACCAATGCCAGTGCCTAGTCCACCCTTCAAAGCAATTTTGGAACTCTTTCTCTCGAATGGCCATCAGAGCTGTCGTCGCATTACCCTTGATGTCCTGAATGTCATCAAACTGTCTTCCTTTCAATATTTCCTTTATCTTTAGGTAAAGAAAGAAGTCATTGGGAGCAGTTCAGGTGAGTAGGGAGGGTGTTCCAATACAGTTATTTGTTTACTGGCTAAAAACTCCCTCACAGACAGTGCCCTGTGAGCTGGTGCATTGTCGTGATGCAAGAGCCATGAACTGTTGGCAAAAAGTTCAGGTCGTTTTCGTCTAACTTTACCATGCAGCCTTTTCAGCACTTCCAAATAGTAAACTAGGTTAACTGTTTGTCCAGTTGGTAGAAATTCATAATGAATAATCCCTCTGATATCAAAAAACGTTAGCAACATCATTGCAACAAGTTTGCAAACTTAATTGTCAGACCTCCTGTGTGTGTGTGTGTGTGTGTGTGTGTGTGTGTGTGTGTACTATTTGAAACTCCCTCACCTCTTCTTCTTTGAATCTTTTTTTGAATTTCTTTCAGTACAGTGTTCCCCCTCATAGATCCCTGCTCCTCTATTGTTATTTTCTTAGCTCTTCCTATGTCTGGTTCATTTTCATTCTCTGAAGCTCCCAGCTCAAAACTTACCTCCTCAGAGAGACCTTCCTAGACTACTCTGTCTCAGTCACCCTGTCCCCTGTATGTCCCTGTTTGCTTACATGCTGGCACACATTTATTTTCTGTCTTCCCTATGAGGGCTGGGGGTCTTATGTGTCCTGTTCACTGCTGGGACTCCTGAGCTTGAAGAGTGTCTGGTACATAGAGAGTGCTCAATGTATGTATGATAATACATGACTAACTTGGACTTTTCACAGAATTAACATCCCTCCATGCATATTTAGCTATGACAGATAAGAGTTTAATGTCTTAATAGTGCCAACTTTAGAGACGTGAGAGGTAGGGAGAGTGTGATGTTTCATATTCTTGCCCATTTGGCATAAGGTCTCCTGGTCTAGGCCATCTGGGAGCCTTAGAATCTGGGAGCCAAGCCGGGTGTGTTGTGTGGATGGCCCATGAGCTGCCTTAGAGCTGCTATGAAGTACTGGGCAAGGAGTACTCAGTGACATCTCTGCTGAAGTTCACCAATTGAGAAGTATTTGCTGCTATCCCTATGTCAAATGAGCCTGTAAGTAATTCTCATCAGTTAAGGGCAAAGAAAGATGTGAGGCTTTTCCATGTCCAAGTCTCATACTAAAAAATGAAGGTGCTTTGCTTCCTCAGATAAATTTCTGCATTCTTAGAAACTGTACTATGCGTAGCAAAGTGTATCAATCAATCAGCAAATGTTTCTTTCACACTTACTTGCCACGTGACATGCTGTGATGATGGAAAAATCTCTGGTCACAACCACCCTGAACTTCAAGCACCCAGGAATGCCCTTCATGGGTAGATTTTAGAATGATTAAATACGATCCTAAGCCAGGGTTTAGTATAAGTGCTGGATTTATCTAAACCATCTATGGGTCTTAAATGGTATCACAAAGTTGTCACTTTTTACCTTTCATTTTTCAAACTAACTTCCGAAGGAGTTTGTTCACTTTTCATAAAATTGGCTCCTGAATGTAATCCTCTGGTGGAAGCTTTGTAGTCACATGGTTCAAGTATTACAGTAAAAATCATAGCCAGTCTAGTCTGAGAGAAGAGATTCGCATCTTCCTCTAAGCTTTTTTAAAAATCCAAATGAGTTCTCTTTAGTAAAAGAGAAACGTATGTGCAAACCTTATAAAGTTTATACTTCAGAGCAAATCACTTTTTAAAAGCAAATTTTTATTTTTTAAGGAAAAATAAAACTGCATCATACAACTGGGTACCTTTTCTTTTTACTACTTGGTGTGTATTATTAGTAGTAATTGCTGTCATTTTTCTAGCAAGATCGCTAGCTCTAATCAGCATAAGCCAGAGGTTTACAGCTTTGGCAAGGGCTTCCAACTCCAGACCCATTCTACAGGGGGGAAAAAAATGCAGAGGAAAACACTATGCAACCTTAGAAACACACGACAGATTAGGAGAAACAACTGCAACTCATGTCCCAGACAAATGACTAATTAGGAAATGGTAAGAAAAAGACTCACTATTGAGAAAACCTTCACTTCTCCTGTGTGTCTCCCTTACTTTCACCCTACTAGCACACTCACAACACTTCTGACACCCGGTGTGTGTGTGTGTGTGTGTGTCTGTGTTTCCCCATACCAACCAGTTCTGTGACACCAGCTGGGTGTCCTAAAATTTAAGTCAATACTGACATTATCTACTGGAGAAAGCACCAGATCCCACAGGTGCAGGGCTCAGTCCCACAAGACTGCACCCCCTCTTCAGATGCCACTTCAGGTCCAGGTTGTCACCTGTGCTTCAGACTGATTTGCCATAAATCAGTGGTTCCTACAAGCCCCTCTTGGGTTTGATGAATTGTTGATGGTGGGTAGCAGAACTCAGGAAAACAGTTTACTTACTATTTACCGGTTTATTATAAAAGGATGTGATAAGAATACAGCTGACTATCCAGATGGAAGAGGTGTGTAGGGCAAGGTGTGTGGGAAGGGGTGGAACATCCAGGCCTTCTCCGGGTGCCACTCTCCCAGCGCCTCCACGTGTTCACCAACTGGGAAGCTCTCCAAGCCCCACACCACTTGGATTTTTATAACAAGTAAGGCTTCATCATGCAGGCATGATCACTTATGAAGTCCGTTTCCAGCCCCTCTCCCGCTCTCTGGAGAATGGATGGGTGGGGCTGAAAACTCTGTTTCTAATCATGGCCTAGCATTTCTGGTGACCAGACCTGACCCAGGCACCCACCCAGAGTCACTTCATTACAAAAGTGCCTGGGTGACACTCCCATCACCCCAAAAATTCCAGGGATTTAGGAACTCAGGGTGTAGAAGCAGAGCCAAAATCTAACTAGGAGAACAAAAGACGCTCCTGTTGTTTTTACCACTTAGGAAATTACAAGGGTTTTAGGAGCTCTGTGCCAGGAATCAGAGGCAGAGACCAATATATATATTTTCTATTATTTCACTCTCGTCATCAAAAGACAAATGGGCAAAGGATGTGGACAGATAGAAAATAAAAAAGATATAAATGGAAATATAAAACATATGAAAAGATGTTCAACTTACTCATAAAAAGAGAAATGAAAAATTTAAAGTACCCAGGAAATGTCATTATTCACCTACTAGATTGGCAAAAGTCCAAAATTTGGAAATTGTTGGAGTCACAGGATAGCAAGCACTTTTATATGTACCTGACAGCTGTGCAAAATCTGCACAACTCTACAAAAGGACAATTTGCAGCTGCTGTGAAAGTTACAAATGCATGCATTCTTTGACCTGTCACTTCTAGTTCTAGAAATTTATCTAGCATTTATGATCTCATGCAGGAGAACTGATGCATGTGCCAGGTGATTCTTTGCATCATTGTTTGTAATTGCAGAAGAGCAGAAACAATCTAAATACATTTTTATTCACCTACACAAGGAAGAAGTTATCCATGTATATTTATGGGAAGATTGATAAATGTATTAAGTGAAAAAAAGTAAGATTCAGAAAGCATATCGTATGCTGCCATCTGTGTAAAGAAAGGATTAGAAAATTATATGTATGTATGTATTGTATGTAGCTAGCTAAGTATTTGCTTGCAGATGGGCGAAATTGGTGAAGGTGGTCAAAGCTACGTAATTCTAGTAATAAAACAGATAAGCCATGGGGCTGTAATATACAGCATGATGACTATAGTTAATACTGTGTGACATATTTGAAAGTTGCTAAGAGAGTAAATCTTAAAAGTTTTCATCGCAAGAAAAACATTTGTAACTATTTGTGGTGATGTATTAACCAGACATATTGTGGTGATCATTTCACAATATATACAAATATGGAAACATGCTGTATATCTGAAACTAATATAATGTTTCAATTATATCTGAATGAAAAAATAAAAAATCCACTCCTATGAATTTGGTGCATTATTCGTCTTATGTATAGATGAGAACACTGAAACTCAGAGAGGTGAAGCTACTTGCCCAAGGTCACACAGTGGCAGAGATGGAATGTGAGCTCACATCTGTCAGAGAACAAAACCCATGTTCTTAACTATTTATACTGTTTTGAGTCATGTTACTCCTCTGAGACTCAGTTTATTCAATTCACTCAACTGTTAAGTAAGGATATGGATCCATCTTACGAAATTGCTATGACTAAGTGAGGATGGGTTTGTGAGAGCGAAGCTTGGCGCTTGGTAAATAATAGTTGCTCAATAAGTACTTCTTTCTTCCATTACTAAGGTCTTAGAATCCAGAGGCTTCCTGAGTTGAGGAGCTCCTTGTCTCTGAACACTAGCTGAGATGGTTTGGAATATGCTGGGCCATTTTTGAAAAATAAACCAGCTTCTTAAAAAATGTAAAAAGTAACATATGCTCATAATAAGCTCAGGATAATATAAAGCCTGGGAAAATGGAAAGGGGAAATACCAGCTTTGGTGCCAAAGAGAGCTTTCCCTGTCTCATCCTATTTGCCATTCCCTATCTTCGTGACTTTCAGCCAATTACTATTCTTGCAGTACCTGTTTTCTCTTCTACAAAATGAAGGCCATAATCTTATTTTGCATGGCCGCCCTGCGAATCACATGGGTCATGTATGTATAGCATATTCACAATACCTGACCCCACATAGGCACTCAACTACAGTACCTCCCGCTGCAGGTGATATTATTCTCCTTCTCCCTGCCGGCATTTCCATTTCCTCCATCGAAGGGATCTGTTTCTGTGCTTTGTTCCTTTGCCTTTTCCTTTTGTCATAGAGGATCTCCTTCTGTCATTTCTGCATCTCCTATGCTTAGCACAGTGTGTACCTCCTGTTAGGCACCTGGGAGATATTTATTGCAAGCAACTAACTGACTAGAAAACATGTAAACTATTTCACACAATATATAATACCCAAACATGGTCATAATACTGGCGGTTATAGCAACGTACATTTGCACAGCTTTTCAGTTTAACCAGACATTTTGGCCCACTTTTCAGCTCAACGCTTTGCTTCCTTTTTCGTTATCGAAGTGCATCACTGTTTACCAATGAGCCCACTTAAACAAAGAATGTGTTACTTACCGCATCAGTTTAAATGTTCATAGGAAATGTACCTGTGTGCTATCTCTTTGATGAATTTGACCTATAATTTGATTATATAGGAAAACATCTCTGCAGGGGCTCCTGCAGAGAAACAGGAAAGAACACAGGAGATGAGGAACAGAAAGGGCTGATGGCGGGAACTCAGCAGGGCACAGGGAGGGGGTGGTGGTGTTAATAAAAAAAGAAGGAAGAAGATTTTCACCTAAAATGAGAAAAGAGAAGAGAGAAAAAACAGCTGTATTTACACAAGATGCTATATGATTTGCTTCCATTTATGGGCATAATGGGGAAAAAATAACTTGGACATTGGGGTTAAAATTAGGTTGAATTGAAAAGAAATCCAGCTGAATAAAATGGCAGATCTGAACTGGCATTAGAAATGGTATCCTTGAAATGGCATTAGAAATGTGAGGCAAACGGTCATACTTTAAGATGGGTGATTGCTCTGTAACCCAGAGGAGTCTGGGGTATATATTCATTTAAACCTCTCTGGTTTCCAGCCTATTATACTTCATAGAGAACTCGGTTTCACCTATCTCACTCTGTGCAAAGTAAGTAGAAGGCTGAACTGGCCTTCTGTGGCAATAGAAGAAAGACAAAGCCTGCGCTTCTGTACTAGCACTTCTCAGTCCCAGGTATGCCATGGATCAGTATAAAATGAAGTCCCAATCTACTTTCACCTACACGTGGTCGCCCAACCTGTCATAACCTGCTCAGCAAATGGTACCACAATTCTTCATCAACCCAAGACAGAAACCAAGGCATCATCCCTCGTTCCTCCTTTTGGCTCAACTTCCTTATCCAGTCCATCAGTAAGTGCTGTCAATTTTACCTGCTAAATACATATGTCTCTGATCTTAATACTTCTCTCTTTCTCTCCTCCCAGCTCCCAAGCCTCCATCTTTTTCATCCATCCCAGCTGGTCTCTCTACTTCCCCTTATGATCTTGTCATACCCAGTTTCCTAACAGCAACAGGAACTCTTAAAAAGGAAGTCAGATCTTCAGTGACCTGAAGCCAAGCCTCATTCTTTGGCCTCACTAAGCTTACATTACGTAGCTCGTGTCTTTCATGCCAACCCCTCTTTGACTATTCTCTCTCTCATTGAACATACTCTACTCACTGGCCTTTGTTCAGGGTTTTCATTTGGTCATGAACGGTCTATTCATCTGTGGCCATTTAGGTTCCCACGACTTCCTCACCCAACCTCACTTGAGCCTGTGTTTACCCCACAGAACCCAAGAAAATCTGGGGGCTCGGAAACTCCATGAACTGCTGAAGGCTGATGTGAGGATCCAAACAGAAAACACAGATTGAAAATCTGACACAGAGAGTAGACCTCATACCCCCCACACCTGGATCTGCCTCTGCTGGATCAGAGGGCTAGTCTCAGGATACCAGATGAGAGTGGAGGCATGAGGCATCACGTTGAAATCAGAGGTGTTGAGTGAAAGTCTGTAGACTCATTGATGAGACACTGCACCTGCCTCCAGTCCCAGCTCCCCAACGTGCTTCTCGGTGTTCATCAGCCAGGGGGGTTTCATCCTTGTCCCACCACCACCAGCACACACAGAGATCACGAGATTCTTCTTTGGGGAAATGGAATTGCTCAAGAGAGAACTGCTACAGACTCAACCCCCTGACGATGGGGCGGTCTCCCAACGTAAATCTCAGTTTGCTTCCAGGACGTCAGTGAGGCTCACTGTCATATTTCAGTGTCTCCTCAGATATGAAGTATCATTCAATACTTGAAACATTTCAGAAAGATGCCCACATGAGAGACAGAGATAGAAACAGAGAAAAAGAAACTCAGATGAAATAAAGACAACTGAGAGACAAAAAGAACATTTAAAAATTTTATTATTAACGTCTTCAAGGATATGAAGCAAGATATTGAATCCATGAAAAAGAACAGGGTGACACAGCCTAGGACCATTAAGAAATAACTCTTTGATTTTAAAAATATAATAACTGAAATGAAAAATTAAATAGGAATATTGGTAGAAATGTCAAGAAAATCTTTCAAAAAGTAGAGCTAAAATCAAAAATGTGAACATTAGGATAGAAGAGATAAGAAAAAATAGAGAACCAATCTAGAGCTTCTAATATTCAGCTAATAGGAATTCCAGAAAGAATAAACAGAACAAAAATTGAGAAGAAATTATCAAATAAAAAGTACAGATAAATTTCTCAGAATAAAAAGACATCACTCTCTGGATTGAGCAACCCCCCACACACCCCAAATCCCCATCAGTGAATAAAAAGAGACCCACAGCAAGACACATCATCAAGAAATTTTAGACTACCAGTGAACATGAGAAACATTAAAGTTTTTAGATGAAAAAAGCAAGTCAGTACAAAGAAATTAGATTCAGAATGGCATTAGAAAATACAACAGTGACACAATATGCTAGAGGACAGAACAATGTCCTCAAAATTCTAAAAGAAAATTATTTTCAACAAATAATTCTCTATTAAGTCATCTATCAATCAAGCCTGAGTGTAAACTAAAGCCATTTTCAGACAGAAAAGGATTTAAAATTTTTATCTTCCATACTCTCATTCTTTGGAAGATAATGGGAGATGTATTTCAGCAAAAAAGGGGTATAAACCAAGAAATAGGATAACATAGGATCTGGGGAGCAGGGAATCCGACAGAGAGGCAGTAAAAGAAATTTCCAGATCACAGCTATAGTGCAGTCCTACAGAGGCGTCCCATCTATGTTAAAATTTCCAGCCTGGCTTCCCATAGTCATCAATGCATGCATTTGAAGCCAACATTCAAGACCAGGGAAAGAGCCACCAAAAGGATAAGAGAGAACAGTGTTCAGAGCTTATATAGAGATGGGAATGGTGCCTGTTCCCAACAGCCAAGGCGGAAAACCTTGTAATTCTCACAAGGCATTCGTTAATAAGAGTTTGCATCAAAAGTGGGGAGAAACTTATCCTATTTGTCACCCAATCAAAAATTATCAGGTACACAAAGAAGCAGGGAAATATGACCCATGATTAGGAGAAATATCAATCAATTGAAAGGATTCCAGAAATAACACAGATGATAGAATGAGCAAACAGAACATTAAAAGTTATATCCATATTCCATATGTTTAAGAAGCTAGAGAAAAGATTGAACATGTGAAATAGAGACATAGGAGAGATTTTAAATAGACCCAAATCAAAATTCTAAATATAAAAGTTATAATGTCTGAGATGAAAAACACACTAAATAGGATTGACAACAGATCAGACATTGAATAAAACTTTTTCAAAGATTGCCTTGAATATGTACAACATATTTTTAAAATCTGGGAGGCAGCAATTCTCCTATCTTAATTCTCATTTATAATCAACACTGGACTTTCCTATTGAGAGTACCTGTGAGTTAATTAGGAAATAATTTGGCATTGATGGTAGGAAACCTGGCACATTCTTCATCAAAATGGACTCTTTTCAGGCCATAGGGATAAATGCTGCTTGTTTAATGATACTAGCTGGTTAGCTCATTCGGTTGTCATGAATAAATCTCCTTTTTCAAATAAATGCGTGCCATGTTTTTAACTCTCTATGCTACAGACAAGAGAGTCTATAGATAAGAAAGACTCAGAATTTGGAGGTCCAGTTTTCAATAATATTGACTAGATATTTATTGAATGTGTTCTGTGTTCCAGACATGGTGTGAGGTGCTGGGGACCCACTGGTGAACAAGACACAATACCAGTGTCTCACGATGCTCAAAATCTACTGGCAGGAGACAGAGAAAGAAACTTGCTATTACAACACAGAGTGGTAATGCTATGATGGAAAAGTGTCAATGGGAGCATAATAGGAAGGCGGCTATTCAGATTTGGAAGCTGGAGAGGACTTGCTGGAAGAAATGAGGTATCCTATAGGACTTGAGAGAGAAACAAGGGTTTACCCCTTCAAGAACTGGAGGAAGATGATTTCTGAAAGAGGGGCATAGTCTCGGAGTCAAGAAAAGGCCAGGCATCTTTGGGAGACCACGGGAAACTCACTCAGTGTGGTTAGAAAGTTTGATGACTACTTGGTGAGAGTGAAGCCCCAGGAGTTTTTGTATAGATATTGTCGTGAGGGAAAGAAAAGGAATTGAATGGGTTTAGAACGTGATCATTTTACTTTTTAAAAATGTCGATTCAGGATATAGTGTCAGAATTGAAGAGAGGCTGTCACAATAATCCAGGTGAGATGTCATGTTAACCTGAACTCGGGCCAAGACTGCAAGTATAGACACTTACAAGAGAAATTTAGGAAATGGACTCAGCAGAATATGGTGATTGGTGATTACTGGAGGCCAAGAGAGGGAGGTGTCTTAGGTCATTCTTCTTGAGCAACTGTAACCCCCATGCCTGGGTCAATCTAACCAGCTTTCTTCCCCGAGTGCCCACCTGGCTCCTGCCCACGACTGCATCAAGTCTCCCAACGTCAATGTGAACTATGGTGTGTTTGAGTTACTGTTCTTTGAGCTCACCTGAGTCTTCATTGTTGCCTGGCAACACTTGTACATTTCTCAAGTCAGCTCTTTTTCTAATTCTCTGCAGTGTTTCAAACCTCTTCACTCCCTTTAAAGCTCCCACCCAATCATCATTCCCTTTTGAATTCACAGACTTGCCTTCTCTTTTGCTAAAAACAATCAAGGCTAACTGAGTTGATTGTGCCTTACTGTGTTGCTCCTATATGCTAATTTATTCCCATAGCTTTGCCTTTGGGAAAATTTCCCATGCTCCATTGCAAGGATAAGCCATTTGCCTAGACTGTCTCCTCCTTTCTCACCTACTCAGTCACCCTGGGTGCCCTAGGGCACCTTTAATTATCTCCTCCCTCCTCAGTTTCCCTTCTCTTATCTCCTTGTTGCCTTCTTCTCTTGTCTCCTTCCCATCAGTACCTAAATATTCTCAAGCCTCTGCCATCTTGGAAAACCACCCCTTGATTCTTTCTGGCTGCCATAGCTCTCTCTTTGCATTAGAATTTGCCTTAAGACTTGGCCAGCCTCTCCCTCATCACTTCTGACTTCCCCATTGACTCCTCATCCTTCCGAGGCCACCTATGCCCTTTGTGGGCTAAACCCAGTGGTTTACACATAGGCTTGGGTTGGGGTCCTAGAGCTACCATTTAGTGGCTTGGTGACTTGGGCATTCCTGCCTTTGTCAATTGCAAAAGGAAGACAACATTAACTTGTCACTAAGCTGTTGAGATTAGATGAAAGGATGTAACTGGATTCCTTGGCACAGAATGTAGTGCCTAGTACCTGCTGGCAGCCATTGTTACCAGAACCCAGATCTCCTCATTTCCAGTCCCAGACGTGTGTTCCACTGTACTGTTTGGCCAGCCAAACCGAGGTAAACGTGAGACAGGATAGTAGACAGAAAGGACTTGATGTAACCCAGCTTCTGGTGTGGACTTCCCTGCTGTTACACTGGCGATAAGGAGCTCTTGCAGTTGGTTCTCAGCCTTCGTTTCCACAGTTTCATTTGACATTTGTGATTCCTCTCTTCTTTCATCCTATCTTTACAGTTGTTTTCGTGATTCTTAAATTCTTTAGTCAAACCCACTCTCACAGAAGACAGAAAAGGAGGGGAAAAATATGGTTCAAGGGAGCTTGACACTTCTTCCCCTGTACCTTCTTTCCTAATTCCAGGTCTCTTCCTGGAAAGGTTCTTCCTAAGGTGGGGTGTTCCATGAAACAGACATCCTGTTTCGTGAAGCCTTCCACAAGCACTCACTTTCAAGGATAGAGTTTGTGGATCGGCAGTCTTAACTCAGGAAATCTCTTGATATAGCAAACATTTCCTGAAGTCTTATTCCCTTCCCAAGTATTTTGGAGCTTATAAACTCAGATATAATGAATGGAGCCATTAGAGTGAACAGTCACTCAACAGCATAAGTTATTTTAATAGGCCCATCACTTGAAACTAAACTTTCACCATCTGTTCTACCCTTTAACTGCAAATGCAAAAAGAACACCATTCTCAATGGCACCATAAAAAGCTAGATATAAGTGATTTAAATGCATGTTTTGGTTCTGTATTCAGTGCAATATAGAGCTGAAGGAAGGCTCAGATTGGATTTATTTGTTATGGCAAAATCAAAATTCAGAGTAGGAGAGTTTCTCTGTTTACAAGAGTGGCTTTTTGGTTGGCATGGAATATGTTCTACTGTGTGATTCAGTCAGTCAGTCAGTTTTTCCTTCCACAAATATTTATGGAACGCCACCATGTTCCTGGCACTGTACTAGAAATGGGGCATATACAAGTTAACAGTGATAACTGGCAAGACCCCTGGCACTTCCAAAGGAAAATGAAAGAGCATTTCTTATAAATAAACGTATAAGCCAGATAAAAACCCAAAAATAAATTTTGTGTTCTGCTTCAGAATGTTAATATGTTGGATGGGCAGAAGTTTGCAATTAGTGTGCTTTTGGTTTTAAATTCCCAATTCTCCTACTAAGTGACCTCTCTGAGTCGACTTTCTTATCACATTTATTTAGATATCTGACTCTTTGCTCATCTGGAAAATGGGAACAACAATATCTCCCTCACAGGTCTGCTGCATTGAATAAGTTATACTGTGTTTCCCCGAAAATAAGACCTAATTGGAAAATAAGCACTAGTATGATTTTTTCAGGATGACATCCCCTGAACATAAGTCCTAATATGTCTTTTGGAGCAAAAATTAATATAAGACCCGGTCTTATTTTCGGGGAAGCACAGTATATGCAAAGCTGTTAGCCTAGGGTCTGGCTCATAGTTGGCACTCTATGTTCTGTGCTCTAACTTGCATTTTTTATAGGTTTTGAGAAATTACTTTTCAGACATCCAATGATAGATTCATAGAATGCCAGCATAGGGGAAGGTCTAAGAAATATTCAGCTTTACTTCCATGTTCCTTATTTTATAGACAATCAAATTTAATCCCAGAGAGAATTAGTAACTAGCTTCAAGTCTTGCACTTTGCAGTCAGTGGTTTCTAAAATATTCTGATTGGGCATGTATCAATAAAATTCACTCTCAATATAGGAATAATTGAATTCATGTATAGATATACTACAATATTAACATATGTGTGCATTATAAAAATATATAATAGAAATTAAAAAAAGAGCTGATGGATGAACTGAAGAATAGCTGTCGTGTCACTAGTTTTAATGGCTTCATACCATGCTTAAGGCATCCAACCTAGTCTCATGGGACACATTATATACTTAGGTGACATTCATTATTATTTCCTTTCTTTCCAAAATGCCCTGCATTCATTCCAACAGCATTCCTTGTTAACTCCACCTCCAAGTTTTATCCTCTCTACCTCTTTTACTAACAATTATGGTCATGTTTGTCCAGGCCACCAGCCTTCCTCTCTCGCACTTCTGCCATCGCCTTCTAACTGGCCTCTCTGCTTATATTCTCACCTTCTCTCTCTGCTTTAGTCCATTCTGGCTGCTTTAACAAAAATACCACAGACTAGGTGGCTGATAAAAAATAGAAACTTATTTCTCACAGTTCTGGAGGCTCAGAAGTTCAAGATCAAGGCGCTGGTAGATTCAGTGTCTGGTAAAAGCCCATTTTTTGGTGTTAAGCTAAAAATGAAAAGTCAAAGCAAGAGGTAATGACCACCTACTTTTGATCACAGAATTATAATTCTGAGGCACAGATTGAGGCAAGAAACCCAAATTGTGTCCCGATTTCAGGGTGAAGGCAAGGGTTTTTTATGAGAAAAGGAAGGGAAATAATTATGTGAATAGAAGAAAGGCATTTCTAATGGTGTTAACAAACTGAGTTACTCTTTAGCTACACATGGCTTGTTACTGATTCTGTCTTCAGAAGGACTGTCCATTATCCCCAGCCCTCGTGGGCAAGATGTCTGCTTTCCTGTTAGCTTTACAAACAATTATAAGACTTGCTTTGGCCCAGTCCAAAGGTTATTTTGCCCAATTCAAACATTTCATGGGTTCAAGGAGCAAGATGTACAACCAGTTCCTCTGGAACGACTGCTCTGACTCTATTTTAAAATGGCTCCACTTATGTCAACATTTCACAGAGGAAATAATAAATAAATAAATGAGAATACAGAGAAATGATGGCACCCTATATAAATATACCTCTTTGATGATACCTATGTATGAATATATTTAAAAACACACACACACAAAACCAGGGTTCTGATTTTGAATACGCTTGAAATTTCTTGCCTAGACCCAGATTAATAAAGATGCAGGACAATTTTTTCATATTTAATGTATCACTGTGACACAGAGCTTTCTTATAATTTGGAGAAATTTAGGGCCAAACTGTTAAGAGTGCAAGCATTAACCCAATTCTTTTGAAGGGGGGAAATGGAGTAAAATAATTAAGTACCCTTTGCCTTCTAATGAACCAGCATGCGACTATATCCAATTTATTCTCTACTTTTCCTTTGATCTCTTCAAGCTTTCCCTTGGTCAAATCTCTTCTGTTCCAATTGCACTAATTTGTAACTCAGAATCTTTCATCTCGGATACAGATTTGTACCAGCCCCATTCCACCCTGGGCTAAATTCGCCCAACACCTGGATGAACATACTGGTTTCAGCATATTTATCCAAATGGTTACTAAAACATCAGAAACAGTTGGTTCCTGTGACTCAAATCGCAAGCAGAGTCCCTGTCCCTTACACTAATACAATTCACCAAAAGAAGCGCTGCATTTCCATTCATATCAATGGCAGGTCCTGAAACCCCAGATTTGGCATTTAAAGCATCCACGGAGAGGGGGAAAAATTGGTGAGGCAGTTCAGCTGGTTCCAGCTTCCTGCTTTATACATAATCTGCGGAGAAGTTTTTGACTCTTTTTTTCATCTCGTTTTAACTTTCCCAAGTACTCTGACTCGTGCTGTGTCCAGAGCTATTGACAATCTCATTTCCTGAGAGGTCTTTTTAAATCCAATCTTTTTACCTCCCTCTGTTTGGTTGAAGGATTAGAGCTTCTCAGCCTTAAAGCCAGTTTTGGAATGCAGGTTGAGGGTTCAACAGTGAAGAAAGTGTTTCCGCCTTCCGTCTTTGTCTTGAAGTATCCTTTTTGATTTACATGTCTGGAAACCCACAAAAGCCTTTCTACTGCTGTTGCAGCTGGAAAATGGCCCAGTTCCAGCCCAATCCTTTGCAAGAATGGTTCCTTCACTCTGTTCTTGCCTTTTGCTGTAGAATTCATTATTGTAATGCCTCGTTTACTTACATTTCTTTCAGGTGAGAATGAGCTTTTCAGCCTTTAGGTTTTAAGGTCCCTTGACACCAAGGGAAGGCCAAGAAAAATAAAGGAAAAGATGGGAAGAGTGGAGGTCTTGCCAGGGGACTAGTTTCTCTTATCATTAACCTTTGGGTCCTCCCCGTCTGTTCTATGGCTGGGGGGAGGCTCACCCCACGACCCCCAATCAGGAACAGAGTACAGCTCTTGCCCCACCCCACACTTCCCATGCGTCAAGCAACCTTAGGAGGTCAAATCTCACGTTGGAATACAGACACAATTTTCCAAGGAATGGATTGAAACGGTGTCTGTGTTGCTGTGGTTTCAAGTCAGAATCTGTGTGTTCTCTATGTCATTATTAGCCAGAGAGGTAACTTTTCGTAATATCCATCAATTTATTCACCCACGTACTCCCTATTGATTTTTTTCGTGGATTCATTTACCAATTCTAGTGCTAAGTGCCTACTGTTCTCCAGGCTATGTGCTAGTTCCTCCAGGCTGTGTGCCAGTTTATCACAAAATAGTGACCAGGAGGATCGATAAAAAAGCTGAAAAGAGTCTGGAGGCTGCCTCACCACATTTCATAACTGGGAGATGTTAGTCACAATCCTGACGGGGGTGGCGAAAGGGGAAACGGGTACGGAAGATCGCAGAATTCAATAAAGTAAATGGGCAACAAAATATTTAGTTGAAAGAAGTAGGGATGAGGTTGGCAGTCTACACAAATCAGTGATGAGAGTTGAAAGACGGTATCTTAAGAGAGGAATGAGTTACAACAAAGATAGATAACCAGTTGAAAGACTTGGCCTTGGAGCCTCTTTGATATAGCAAGCAGAACTTAAGAGGGATGCAGTGTGTGTCAAGGACTGCATATGGAGACCCTTTTGGCTCCCTATAATCCGAACCCACTTTCTGTAGTTGGGGAAGCCTGTCACTAGGACTCTTGATGACAATGGGCAGGGCCTGCCAGCCATGGCAGGAGCTAGAAGTCAGATTCTCACTTTTCTCTGCTTCCCCCACAGCCAGGGTTTTGGCTGGTGCCTTAGACTCAGCTAATCAGATACAAATGCCTACGACTGCATGGTGAGCGCTTGATACAAGGAACAGAGACAGTGGAAAATCCATTCTGGTGGCCAGTGGAACCACGATGACAGGGGCATCCAGCTTATGGAGGACCAATGGCCAATGTGCTAATGGAATCGTCAGGGCCCAGTGCCTGCAGTAACATGGAGCCATGGTGGCAGTGTTGTCCTCTTTGGAAGGAAATATGATTTTAGGTGAATAAATCACTAAATAAACCACCAAATCAATCCATCAAACAATCAATCAATAAATGAAAGGAAACCAAGCATGACAATTCAGAGTGATGAGTTACAGTTTTAGTTAACACAGATTACCTGGGTCCCTCTTGTGCGCCGTGCGTTTTTTTTCCTACAGACTTCAATATATCAATGGATAAAACTGTCGAAAACCCCGGTGTCTTAGGCAAAATTCTCTAGAAACAGAGACTGAAAGGGGTATTCTTGCTCAAGTGATTTTTCCTGGGAGTACTGATAGAAGGGTAGTGAAGGAGGCAGGATAGGGAGACAAGCAAGAACTTGATTTCAACTGGACACTAGCCTTAGTTCAATCCCATGGGGAAACTCAGAAGCACAAATAATGTAACATAGTCCCAACTTGAGACGACAGGGCCTAGCTTTTTGTACCCCCATTTCAATCAGTCACTGATGGAGGTCTTTCCCCAAGAAGGGTATTGGATAGAGTCCCATGGGACTAAAGTTATTGTACTTGCCCATTTATAAGACATGGAACCACCAAGAGCCACTCTGGAGGGTCACTTCCATACCAAACTTATTTTCCCCAGTCCTATTATGTTGCAGAAGTCTTACATCCTCACGAGGATTAGGATCTCCTGTCCCTGCTGGTATAGCAGTTGCTTTCTGTGACTGCTGGTCTACTTTCATGACCATCCCCAAATGACCAAGTAGCACTCTTCTGCATCCCTTGGTGAAAGCTTCCCCTTTTCTGAAGGCCAGGACCTCAATTCCTACAGATTCTCAAGTTGCAGGCAAAAACCCCACAAATTTCCTAAGCGGCTCATCCTGCTTTCATCCCTAGTTCTCTCACCCATGTGTTCTACCTATTGGACACACATCAGCATATAATAGCCATTAGTTTAAAGTATATACCACCTCACACACAATAGCACTCTGTCTTCAAAGAATAGCACCCATCTTCAATCTGACTCCTCAGCTATACCCTCAAAAGGTTATTCCATCACTTTATCAGGCCAACAACTGCCTCTAAATGGATTGCCATATGATAGGACAAACACATTCCACAGTTATGTGTTCATTATCATCTTCAAGATGGCCAGATGGTCAAACTCCTTGTGGATTATATGATGATAGAGAATGGGAAAATTAACAGAGCCCTGCAACAACAGTGAACGTGTACTATTATTTGTCCCATGGGAATACAAACTGCTTCTGATCTTCCTGTCTTATGGGTATGGAAAAGAACACATTCATTTGATCAATAGCCACATATCTCAGACCTTGTTAATCTCCCCCAGTAAAGGCACTACATCTGGCACAGAAGCTACAAAAAAAGACTACACTTGGTTAAGTTTGTGATAGTCCACAGGCATCTATCATAATCCATCTGGTTTTTGTACTAGTGAAGTAAATGGGATATGACAGTCCATTAAGGATTTGAGGGTGACACTGATATCTGCCATGTACTCAGGGATGAGATATTGTTTTCAATTTACTATCTTAGAAAGAGGAGAAAGAGGAGCAATTTCAGGGTCTTCCACTTGGCCTTTCTTATTACTATAGCTTTTACTCCGCAGGTCAGTGTGAGAGTTCTACCAAATTGCTAAGTATGGCCATTTTGATTACATCTTCAAGAATCAGGGAAAAAGCAATGTGAGTCTATGGAGCCAAAGGCTCCATTGTGAGGTGGACCTGGGCCAGGACTCCATTTATTATCTGACCTCCAGAGTCTCTACTGCAACAGGGACACGAATGGCACTTTGGGTTCCTGGGTGTTAGTGTGTACTCACACCCTGTATTCTATAGCCCTTGAAAGATCTGTTATTTGTCACCAGTATACAATTACCTAAGTAAATGGCCATAATTCTTTTTATTTATTTATTTATTTATTTATTTATTTATTTATTTATTTATTGCTATTGTTTTCTAATTTGGGGAAAGGAGTGGTAACCACTATTGTGTGCAGTTGCTGTGTTGTTGCAGATTTTTTTTTCCCCCTTATGGAGATCTTGTCTTCCCTTCAGTCAATGGGCTCTGGATCTGAGAACTCCTCTGGTCTGTACATCTGGGAAATCATGACTTTCTACTAGGGCAGCTGACCTGAGCCTTCTGATCACCCATTCTCAGAACTTTTCTGATTATGTATTTTAAGCAATAGACTTGTTGGTTGTCCCTCTATATTGTAAGGTCCTTAAGAATGGCATGTTTTATGAGCCATTTCCAAGATCCATATCAGTCATGGACCCCTGGCTGCCGTTCCAATCTTGGTGTCCATTAGGGCAAATAGGTTCACTCTGTTTCTGATTGTTAAGTGCAGCCACTTGGCCTCTTCCATTTCAGGCTCCTGTCGTCCTCATTGCTATTAGGGAACCCAATTCTGAAGCAGCATCAGCTATCATCAGTCCTCACCTACTGCGGAAAATCACTCCTCAGTTTTTCGCTGCTGTGGTTCTCTCACTGGAGCATTCTTTATCATTTTGGTAAAAAAAAATTGTCCTTTGATCCATCCCAAGGAATGTGTTTAATTCACACATTTTCTGGTCTCATACAATAGACAATATTCCACTATCCCCACTTCTCTAAGTCTCATGATTCCTTCCTCCATGGGTTTCCATGATTTTTCTGGCATCCCTCCTTCTTATAAGTTGGGTCATTACTTTTCTCAAGCTCCTAAGAGTTACTCCAGCAACGTGTTTGACCCATCACATGGGGCCCTTGTCAGGATAGTAGATGTTGTGTGACAAAGAAGTGTCCCATACTTATAAGCACTCCACTGTCTTTATTCTTCTCTGCCTTGGCCCAGCATGCTCAGGATCTACTCCCAGTCACACTGTCTGGTCCTGGCAATCCATGTTAGATTGATCCTACAGCTCCTTTGGTACATAGTCTCGTTCCTTGCTTAGCAGGATTGGTGCTTTTCTAGTCATATCCAGCTGAGATGTACCTCTAATTACATGTCTGGTGGCTAACAGTAAAGGTGAAAAGAAATTCTGATGAATGCACGTGTTATATTGTAAGTCACCTGCTTCATTTTAGACCTCTGCATAGTTTTCAAACAAGGGGGATCTCTAACTTCCAAAACAGGAGCGCTGGGCCACTTCTGTAGACCCAGAAGGCTCAGAGGTGTCTGGGGTCAGTGTTCTCATGTACATTTGTCCAGATACCCCCATTTCAAGACTCACAGTGCCACTAGTTTTGTATCCAATCATGTTTTCATTGGATATTTGCCTAGGCTGATCGTTCAGATTTCTCTGAAGTTCTATCATTCTTAAAATTAAGTCTTGTGCCTGAGTTTAAGCAATGTCTGCCGTATAGCTCCAAAGGTCTTTAAATACTGTCAAAAATACCCAATGGCTCTCACACTTTGCTTTAAATTGTTGACTAATAAACATGACCCTGTCATTTTCCCATTTTAGTAAATCAATGTTGCTTAGAATCAACCACTTGATTCCCCAGTTCTTATAACTGTTATTTCTTCTACTTCTCTAGAGTGCCAAAGACAATGTACCAGCTAAGTGCACCTCTTTCCAACTGTTCATCACAGGTAAAAGTCTCAGCCATTACAGTGTTTGACTATGTCAGGAGTGATCTAGAATTCACTTAACACCAGTGATAAGGTCTTCATTGCCATTCAGCCAGCAAGAGATCCAATTTGAGAATCCCATCCTAAGAGCTTCCTAGGACCACCCACTTCTGGCACTGATTTTCTTAGGCTTGGTTCCTAGAAGCAGAGTCTTCCCTAGATGCAAAGTACCCAATCAATGATAAGTATTCTTATTCCAGTGATTTATTGGGGAAAGACTTTTCAGAGAAGGTGAAGTGAGGAAAGCAGTATAGGGAAGGGGAAAAAACTAAGCAGAAATATAGTTTCAGCTGACAACTAGCTTCAGTCTGATCTCATAGCAAAGCTGTGGAAAACAATTTGCACCACAAAGTTCTTCCCATCTCAAGGCAATGGGCCAGCTTTTTTGCACCTCATGCCACTTAATTATTGGCTATGGTCAGCCTCCTCAGAGGAAAGTTGATGTTTGTTGGCTGAGGAAAATTCCATGAAGGACGCAGCACAAATGTGACAGAGATTAAGTGGGGGAGTAGATGGAAGGGAGGTGAGGTTAACAGAGTTTTTAAAAAAGCTAGATGAAATAACAGCATGTTTGCTGTTGGGAAGGACCAAGGAGAAAATGAAAATGTGAAAATAAGTGAAAGAGAATTGCTGTAGCTGAGTAGATAAGTGGGGATAGGATCCAGTTTAAGAATGAATGGGTTCATCTAAGCTAGAAGTATGGTGTCTCATCCACAATAACAATAGGGAAGAAGTAATGTCTGCAGAGACTTCAGTGAGGTGTGTTCAGCTCCCCAGGTACATGTCCCATGAGGTTATGAAACAGATGCATTGACCGTGAGTGGTACTTGTCAGAATGGAAAGGAGTCTTCCTGACAAAAGCCACATTTGGTCTGCATATTAGAGATGAATAAGAGACATTGATTAGATAGAAAAGCAATCAGGAAAACGTTTCTGTTTTTGTACTTCTCTCTCCTGAGGAATTTGCTGCTTTCCAAATTAAAGCAGCTCCTCTGGAAAGTATTCCACAAATACCCTCCTGGATCAAAGGAAAAAAAGAAACCAACTTTTGTTCAAGACCTACTATGTACCAGCATAGCAAGTCGAACCCACACCATTGGGTGCAAAATGCAGAATTTTCTACTGGAAATCATAAGAAACAAAAGACACAGCCCTGCTTCGTGATATGAAAAGCTTTCATCAAGATGTCTACTTGGGGGGAAAAAGTTCTTTACAATTCTCTTAACTCAAATATCACAAGTCCTTCTTCCCAATACACTCTCACCAAGAGGATTTGTCCCGTGTGCCTCATGTATTACTTGTGCATATATATCTTCATTTTGTTCAGCTAATTGTGTCTTCTTTATTCTTCCTTTCAATGCCTGTCATAGTGAGTGTGTGCCATATTGGTGACCAACACACTATTGGCTGTAATCTTGGATTTTGCAACATTCCCTCTGGTCACACATGACATACTCAGAACCAAAGTAATTGGGATAAAAATGTTGTTGATGATGATGCTGGTAAGACAGGTTCGTCATGTGTGCTTTGTGTGTTTGTGTGTGTGTGTGTGTGTGTGTGTGTGTGTGTCCCAGGCTTCCTTATTTAAGATCACAGCGAAGAGAGACGTGGGGATTAAATTCAAGAGTGTCACAGAACTTCATCTTCTCCCCATCCAGTTCCCCCAAACTCCCTGCCCTCACACCCTTTGTAGTCTCAATTCCTTAGTGAATGCAGAAACTAACCACAAAGCTGTGGTACAACCCTCAGGGTTCTCTCCCGAGCTCTCCCCTTTCCAGCAAAGGGCAGGCACCTCAGTTTGAATGCATGGGAGAGCCCAGAGTGCTGACAGACACAGAGGGAAAGGCTTCACCCTCAAAGAAAGGGACCGAGGAGTACAACATAGTGAAGTGAGGGCCCTACAATGGTGGTCACACATAGTAGGCCTTCAATTTGATTAGCTGGATAGATGGAGGCAGAATGTGTGAATTAATAGGTGACATAAAAATAGATTCCTCAGACACAGCAAGTCCTTAAATAACGTAGTTTCATAACATTATTTCGTTATAACGTTGATGCAATGCTGTAGGAACTTAACTCTTGTTTACATCAATTAGCCTGCGGTGTAATTGGTTTCGTTATACACTATTTTCCTTAAAGTGGCAGAGCCTGTCAACATTAAGGGAGGGATCACTATACTGTTACCTCTCACTTGGATATGTTCTTTTAAATTGTGAAGAACCAAAAATCTGGTTTTCAGCTATTAGCAGAAATTTGTTATAGATAATTATGCTGCCAAGGGCTGAGTTTACTGTTTCCTGTTAGCAGAGGAATTGTGATATAGTGAAAAGAATATGGATTTAGAATTTGAAGATTAGCATTAAAACATGATTCAGTTACTTCCTAGCAGTGTTACTGTGGGCCGGTCACTTAACCCCTCTCAGTCTTTCTCCACATCTACAAAAAGCAGCATGATAACACACTCTATTGTACAGGACGTTGGTAGGATGACAGGAGACAATGCGTTGGAAAGTGGTGTGTGTGCCAAAAGCAGCACAGAGATTTGAGCTGCCATTCTTCCCTTTGATTCAGGCAATGCTAACCATCCTTTCTTTGCGAATTCATGGGAGCTTAGCTTTTCAGATATATTACCTTTTCATTTCTGCCTAGAAAACATAAAGATTATGTGAATGCTGGGAGGCTGTAGGCAAATAAGTACTGTGTTTCCCTGAAAATAAGACCTAACCGGAAAATAAGCTATAGCATGATTTTTCAGGAGGCCGTCCCCTGAACATAAGCCCTAAGGCGTCTTTTGGAGCAAAACTTAATATAAGACCTGGTCTTATTTTCAGGGAAACACGATAGAATAATGACAACCTTCCCCTCTGTGGAACTGACCAGCTTACACGGTGCATTCCCCGCTCTCATTCAGTCCTCACAACAGGCCCAGGCAGTGATGTTCAAGTGCCCTCATGTGGGGACAGAGCCCCAGAGAGCAGTTTCCAGGCTCTCGGCCTCACGTGGAGGGGTGCTGGCTCAGGTAGTAGATGGCCATCAGCTGTGGGTAGTTGGCCGTCAGCTGTAACCAGTGAGCCATTGGCTACTAATACAACTGCCGTGGCTACGCTAGCAGAAAAGGGGGCTAGCAAGAAGGTGGTGGCTGGCGAGCACAGATTGCAGTGAGGACGGCAGGTTGTGGACAGTGTGGCTCCTGCTTCCTGTGTCTCCAACCCAGCCGCCAGAGTGGTATAGTGGTATGACTCGCCTATCTATGGCTCCGTGGGTGTTCCTGTTTGGCCTCACTGTGTCCTGTGTTCTTATGTGGAGAGCGGGAGCAGAGACCTTGCAGGCAGCCCCGCACAACACCTCATCATTGCAGTGGGGCTGTACCCCTAAAAGCATTCACCGTCAGAGCAGAGAAGGCCTTGCAGCTGAGTTCCCAGTGCAGACAGTGGAACAGAGGCTGAGAGCCCAGGTGCGAGGCCTGCAGATATACTGTCTGGACCACTGTTGACACCAACTGTGATGGTTAATACGCTGTGTCAACTTGACTGGGGCATAGATGCCAGACATTTGGTCCGACATTGTCCTGGGGGGGGGGGTCTGTGAAGGTGTTTCTGGATGAGATTAACATTTGATTTGGTAGACTGAGTAAAACAGATTGAACTCCTTAATGTGGCTTAGCTCTCAACTAATCAACTGAAAACCCGAGTAAAATAAAAAGGCTGAGGAAGAGGAGTTAGAATTTCACCCACCTGAGTGTTTTTGGGCTGGGACTTGGACCATTCGCTTTCCTGATTCTCAGGCCTCCAAATTTTGGAGTTAGCCATTTCTCCAAGGAGCTCTTGTTCCGTTTATTGAAGAATGTATCAAAAATGACAATGTGGGTACTAGGTGTGCTCATTGCTGCTGGAGTGTTGTTACTTTTAGGCCCTTTTTCCCAACAAAACTATACCATGAGTTCTATTAAATCTCCAGCTTGCCAATTGTAAATGTCAGGACTTCTCAGCCTCCATAATTGTGTGAGCCAGTTCCTTATAATAAATTATATCTATATTTGTATCTATGCCTGTATCTATCTGTATCTATATCTCTGTATCTCCATCCTATTGGTTCTGTTTTCCTGGAGCACGCTGACTAATATACCAATTAAGGGGCACATCACACATGGTGAGGAAAGTTCTCAGTAGAGAATATCCATTTGTGGACATACAGAAAATCAGATGTTGAGTAAAACTCCTGCTGTGATAACACACCTCAAAATGCTAGATAAAGCACTTTAAAGTATTTTATTAATAAATGTTAAGCTAAAGCTTAACAGTTTTAGATTTACAGAAAATTGCAAAGATAGTACAGAAAGTTTGCATATACCCCTTCGCCTACATCTTACATTAGTACAGTATATTTGTTATAATTACATTAGTACAGTATATTTGTTATAATTAAGTAACCAATATTGATACATTATTACTAACTGAAGTTCATCATTTATTCTGACTTCCTTAATTTTTACCTAATGTTCTTTTTTGTTCCAGGATTCCATCCAGGATACTACATTACATTTAGATGTCATGTTTTCTGAGGTTCTCTTGGATGCCATAGTTTCTCAGACTTTCCTTGTTTTTGATGACTTTGATGCTTTTGAGAATTATTTGTCAGATATTTTGTATAAATGCCCCTGAATTGGTATTTGCATTTTTTCCACAATTAGACTAGAGTCAGAGGTTTTAGAAGAAAGATTACAAAAGTAAAATATTATTTTCATCACAATATATCAAAGGTACAACTAATAACAGGACTTATCGTCATTATCGATGTTGACCTTGATTACCTAGAGGGGATAATATTTGTCAGATATCTCCAACGTAAAGTTGCTCTTCATCCCTCCTGTCCATACTGGACCATTGGAAGGAAGTCACTATGCAAAGCTCACATTTAAAGAGTGGGAGTTATGCTCCATCTCCTTGAGGGAAGAGTATCACATACTATTTGGAAATTTTCCGCATGAAACTTCTGTCTTTTTTATCACACTTACTTGTTCAATCAATTATTTATATCATTGCAGCTCATGGATATTTATTGTATACCTTGGGTTATAATCCAATACTGCTTCAATAATTTTTTGCTCAATTATTTCCAGCTTTGACCATCTGGAACTCTGTCAGATAGCTTCTTATTCTCTTTCACCTACCCCCATCATTTTGTGTATGTGTTTGTGTGTTTCAATACTTTCTTACTTTCTGGCACTGTAATATGCTCCAGGATAATCTCATATTTTCTCTGCCCCAGTGCTAGAGAAAGCCATTTCTCTAAGTAGTTTGGTTCCTTTTATTAAAGACTGGTATTAGAAGTCAAGCTCTGCATGCTAGGTATGCTCAATGTTATTGGAATGTTGGTATTTTTAGGACTTCTTAGCTGACAAAACAAGGGCACATATAAAGTCTGACAATTGAGTTCGCAAACTTGTTGTGACAATGTTGCTAACCTTTTTTTGATATGAGAGGGATTATTCATTATGAATTTGTACCAACTGGACAAACAGTTAACCAAGTTTACTATTTGGAAATGCTGAAAAGGTTGCACGAGAAAGTTAGATGAAAATGACCTGAACGTAAAGTTAGATGAAAATGACGTGAACTTTGGGCCAACAATTCATGGCTCTGGCATCACGACAATGCACCAGTTCACAGGCACTACTTGTGAGGGAGATTTTAGCCAATAAACAACTGTATTGCAACACCCTCCCTTCTCAAATGATCTGGCCCCCAATGACATCTTTCTTTACCTGAAGATAAAGGAAATATTGAAAGGAAAACATTTTGATGACATTCAAGACACCAAGGGTAATTAAATGACAGCTCAATGGCCATTCCCGAAAAAGTTCCAAAATTGCTTTGAAGCATGGACTAGGCGCTGGTGTTTGTGCATAGCTTCCCAAGTGGAGTACTTTGAAGGTAACCATAGTGCTGTTTGAAGGTAACCAAGTGCTATTATGTAGCACTTTTTCTAGGATGAGTTCATGAACTTAATTGTCTGACCTTCATATGTGTGTATTAATTTATGTATATACTATAGATATATGTATGTATAGATATATGTATGTATATATAGATATATATAGATATATGTATGTATATATAGATATAGATTATGTATAGATATATAGATATCTATATATATATATCTATATTACGCCAAACATGAGTTCATACTGATATCTCCAAGCCCATTGTCATAGGAATAATTCTATCTTTTTCCCTGTAACCACCATTTGCCATCCGTTTACTTAATTGTTCAACTCCAGTATATATGTGTAGCAGTTTCAGAATTGTTAGCCTGTACTTGGGGGAAACAACTTTACCAACTAGAATATAGTGCTACCTAGCTCAATGTGAAGCTTGGGTGAATGATTGCCCTTAGAGAAGTCCCACTTGAGAAAGATACGGTGAGCCCTTTTTCAACCACCATTGTTCTCAGTCAGCAGCTGGGGCCTGTCTTTCGAGTGCATGGCCTTAGGCTTAGAGCTGAAGCAGACTCTGAAGTCACCTCCAGCTGGAGACTGTCAGCTGACTGCACTTCTCAGGGCAGGTTCTCCCTTAGAAGGGACATCTAAGTAGTGTGCTTCTATAGTTGCCACAAAGGGCAAAGTGTAAAAAATCAGTCAAGACACTCTTGATGAAGTAGTATCCCCTGGTTGGATACTTGCCCTTCTAGATATCAAGACATTATAATAAAGCTATGGCAGTTAAGAGCTTGTGATTTTATACAGGGATAGTTAGGCAGATCAATGGAAAAAAACAGGGAGAAAAAGCATCAGATCTACACATCTTTGGAAACCTGTTAGGTGACCAAGCTGGTCCTACAGATTGGTAGAGAAAGGATGGAAAATTCTACAAAAGGTGCTAAGACAATTCTTCATCTAGATGGTAAGAAATGAAAATGGATCCTCACTCTATCTCAGACACAAAAATCAATTTCAGATGGATTGAGTACTTAATGTAAATGGTAAAACTTTAAAACTTTTAGAAAAAACAGGGAATGCCTTTATGATCTTGAAATGGGAAGAATTTTTTAAAATACAAAAACAAACCATAAGGGAAAATATGATAAATTAAACTACATTAAAATTAGCAACTTTTCGGCGTGCGCAGGCGTCGCGCTGAGGGACGAAGCAGAGCCGCGGACTCGCCGCCAGGTCCGGTCCCGGTCCACGCCGCCCATCGCGCCGCCCGCCCGCCCCGCGTCCGCCGCCGCCGCCGCCGCCATGGGAGTGCAGGTGGAGACCATCTCCCCCGGAGACGGGCGCACCTTCCCGAAGCGCGGCCAGACCTGCGTGGTGCACTACACGGGGATGCTTGAAGATGGAAAGAAATTTGATTCCTCCCGGGACAGAAACAAGCCCTTTAAGTTTATGCTAGGCAAGCAGGAAGTGATCCGAGGCTGGGAAGAAGGGGTTGCCCAGATGAGTGTGGGTCAGAGAGCCAAACTGACTATCTCCCCGGACTATGCCTATGGCGCCACTGGGCACCCAGGCATCATCCCACCAAATGCCACTCTCGTCTTTGACGTGGAGCTTCTAAAACTGGAATGACAGGAATGGCCTGGCCTCCTCCCTGAGCTCCCTGTTCTTGGATGTGCCATGGAGGGATCTGGCGCCCCCAGACGCGCACACGCAAATCTGTACGGAGCTTTTCCTGATGTTCCACTACACTCTTTGTATAAACATCTACCCCGACTGAATGTGTTCTGTCCTCCAGCTTGGCTCTTCCCCTTTTCTCCTCGTATGTGTGTTGACCTAAACTATATGCCATAAACCTCAAGTTACTCATTTTATTTTGTTTTCGTTTTGGGGTGAAGATTCAGTTTCAGTCTTTTGGATCTAGGTTTCCAATTAAGTATTAGTCAAGTATTAACAGCACAAGTAATGGGTTAACTTTAGACTAGGAATTGGTGTGGGGGGGATGCAAGAATCTTTATTTTATTTTATTTTTTTGGATTAAATTTTTATCTATTATATATTAAACATTCTTGCTGCTGCGCTGCAAAGCCATAGCAGATTTGAGGCGCTGTCAAGGGCCGAATTATTCTCCAAGTTGAGAACTGTCCTTGGGTTGAATTAAGAGCCCTACCCAAAACAGAAGTGGGGCGGGGGACAGCCCTCGCCTCCACTGCCCCATCTCACTCTCCCCTGAAACCCTCTGCCTTTTAAAAGCAAATCGTTTTCACTGAGTCGCTGGACACTACAGCTCTCTGTCCCGGGCCAGCAGGGACCGCTGCCGCCTTCGTGGCCTGGCTCACCCCACCCCATCCTGTGGTTTTTCTAATGGATAGTCAGGACTTTTATAATCTCATAGCTATCCAGGCTCCACTTCCTAAATTTTAAGAACTTGAATTGAAAGTTTAAATTGCAGGTGCTGTTTGTAGACACTTAACACCCAATGAAAGCCCAGCCATCATGACAAATCCTTGAGTGTTGTCTTAAGAAAACGATGCTGGTCATCACAGCTTCAGCATCTCCTGCTTTTTGATGCTCAGCTCCCCCTGCTCATCTCAAAGTTTCCTGGCTTTTCCTTCGCCCCTCTCACTCCTATGCTGTCCTGTGTAGTGATTTGGTGAGAGGAATTATTGCTGCCTACCGCCACCCCACCCTCCGCACTACATATGAGTTTCAAGTTTTATTATTGCAATAAAAGTGCTTTACGCTGGCTTTTCTCAAAAGAAAAAAAAAAAAAATTAGCAACTTTTCTTCATCAAAATACATTATAGAGTAAAATGGCAATCCACAAGGAGAAGATATTTTTAATACATACAATTAACAGAATACTGTTACATACAAATGTTTAAAATAAAACTTCAGAATTGACAAGAAAAAAGCCAATGATACCAACGAATAAATGGACTAAAGACACAAATAGGAATTTCATGAAAGGAGAAACATAAATGGCCAATAAACATGAAACAAAAAAACCGCCAAAAACACTTGCTCTCCTCCATAATAATAAAAAAAAAGCTAATTAAAATAGGAGCTATGGAGAGATCCAAGATAGTGGAGTAGATGAACACCATGCCTGTGTTCTTCAATGAACTCATTAGAATTACAACTAAATTACAGAACAATCAACCTGGAGAACCATCTGAAGTCTAACCAAACAGAAGTCCTATAACTGAAAATATAACTAAGAAGCCATGTTAAGACTGGTAGGAGGGACAGAGATGTGGAATGGGCCTCACACCTGTGTGTGGCAGTTGAGAATCAGGAGGGATAGTTTAGTCACCTTTTTTACCCCCCAGAGGAGCGAGGGACCCCAGCCTGCCACACCAGGCTCCACAGCTGGGAGTACTGGTGCCGAAAAGACGAGCCTCTACAACATCTGGCTGTGAAAAACAGTGGGGATTCTGACCATTTGGGTGGCCAGGGAGACTGTAGGAAACCCAGACATCCTCTTAAACAGCCCGTGCACAGACTCACTCGCTCTCAGACACTCACCTTGGGCTCTAGCGGAGGGACAGTGACTTGGGTGGCCTCAGAAACATAGAGGTGCAGACTGAGGTGTGTGCCTGCAGGGGGAGGACTGGAGGATAGTTCGCATTTTCCCGGTGAGGGATCCACATTCATGCAGCCAGCCAGTGGGCGCCATCCTTCCTGTGTTGAACCCTCCCCCACCGGCCAAATCTGAATCTGATTGGCTTGGTGCGCTCTGCTGCTCTGCTTTGCTGACTCACTGGGAACTCACCCCATCCCACTCTTGCACTGCCAGAGGCACTTTCTCTGTGAGCAGCCAGCCCCGCCTGCATTACACTCTTTCTTGGAAAACTATCAGAGTCCAGTAGGCCCCAGATGGGTAGCGACTGACCCTGGTGTGCTCCGAGACTTCTGCTAAGTCACTCCAGGCTCAGCAATAGCACCAAATCAGAATTTACATTAACCTGGTGACCACAATTCTTCCTAGTCTAATGACTCCCTGAGACTCCACCTCACTCAACTCACGTACCACATGAAGAGTTATCAGTGGCTGAACCTTAAGGGAGCCAGCAGGTGGCAGCAGGCGTTGGGGTGTTCTGGCTTTTTACAGAGTTACCCCAGGCCCAGTACTGGTAGCAGCCATCCTCAGGTCACAGCATGGTCTCTCCCACATTCCTCCAGGTCCAGCACAGGCAGTGAACAACTGCAGATTGTTTTGTAGCTCCTACCATGTAGCCCAATCAGCCCCACAAGCAGCACACACAAAGGGCAATCTCAACAGGCACGAAAACCTGCTGGGTGAATCCCACTCAGTGGGGTAAGCCCCCCTCACAGCAGCCTGTAAGCTATGGAAGTAGCCAAATTCCACAGCCAATCAGCCAGAGGGTCAATCCCATTCAGCAATGTGTCAATAGCAATCAAGGCTCAACTGTAACGGGAGGGTACATACAACCCATACAAGGGACACTCCTGGACCACCCATAGCAGGTAACTAGGTAGACTGTGCCAGGGTCCCGTAGGGCACCAGTACTTACGAGCACCCAACCAATACTGGAAGACATAGCAGATCTACCTAATACTTAGAAACAATCACAGAGAGGCAGGCAAAATGAGAAAACAAAGAAATGTATCCCAAATGAAAGAACAGGAGAGAACTAAATGAAATTCAGGCAAGTTACCAGAGACAGAGTTCAAAACACTAGTTATAAAGATGCTCAAGGAACTTAGTGAGAACAAAGAGATAGCAAGCATAAAAAAGGACATAGAAACTATAAAAAGAACTCGTCAGAAGTGAAGAATATAATAACTGAAATGAAGAATGCACTAGAAAGAATCACCAGTAGACTAACTGAAGCAGAGGATCAAATCGGCAATTTCGAAGCCAAAGAAGGAAACACCCAATCAGAACAGCAAAAAGAAAAAAGAATCCAAAACATTGAGAATAGTTTAAGAGACTTTTGGGACAACATCAAGCATTGCAATAGTCACATAATAGGAGTACCAAAAGGAAAAGAGAGAAAACAAGGGATTGAGAACGTGTTTGAAGAAATAATAACTGAAAACTTTCCTAATGTGGTGAAGGAAATATAAAGACAAGTCCAGGAAGCACAGAGAATCCATACAACCCATACAAAGGACACTCCTGGACAAGATGAAACCAAACAGGGATTGGCATGAAATATTCAAAATAAGCATTGAACAAAAAGAATGAACAAAAATAAAATTTGCTTGTTTGAAAAGACTAATAAAATTAACAAATCTTTGGCAAGATTGATCAAGAGAAAAGAGCTGTCCCAACTAAACAATATGAAGAATGAAAAGGGGGATATAATTGCTAGCATCAAGGGGATAATAAAAGGATAGTATGAGCAACTTCATGCTAGTTAATTTGAAAATTTATATGAAATGGACAAATTCCTATAAAAATGTAACTTATTCAAGAAGATGTACCTTATTCAAAACTGATTCAAGAAGAACTAGGACACATGAAAAGTCATCTAACCATTAACAAATGTGACAGTGAGTTAAAAATCTCAGAGAAAATTACAGACCTTAGGTAGTTTTACCATGGAGTCCAATCAAACATTCAAGGAACAAATACTTTCTATTTTACAGAAACTATCCCAAAGGCCAGTAAAAGAGGAAATATTTTCCACCTAATTTTATGAGGCCAGTGTATCCCTGACACCACAAACCTAATGAGGACAGCATAAAAAAGGAAAATTGCAGGTGAATCTCATTTAGGAGCATAGATACAAAAACCTTAAAATATTAGCAACACCAATCCAGCAATGTCTAAAAAATAATACAACATACCTAAGTTCTGTCTATCCTAGAACTTGCAAGGTTTAAAAAAAAAATAAAAAAAATCAATGTTATTCTCCACATTGACAGATCAAAGGAAAAAATATTGTGTCAACAGATGCTGAAAAATAGTTTGGTAGAACTCAACATCCACTCATGAAAAAAACTCTTAGCACACTAAAAACAAAAAAGGAAGTTTGTTAACCTGATAAAGGGCAACTACAAAAAGCCTACAGCAGATATCAAACTTAATGGTCAAACACGGAAAGCTTTCTCTTCAATATTAGGAATAAGTCAAGCGTGCCTATTTTTACAGTGCTATTCAGTGTTGTAATGAGGGCTCTCACTAGCACAGGAACTAAAGTTCAAAAAAATTAAAAAGCATTAGGATTGAAAAGTAATAAGGAAAACATCAGTATGATTCTTTGCATGGAGAATAAAAAACTACAGGTAAAATATTAGAATTAATAAAAGCTTAGCAAGTTTGCCATGCATACATTTAATTGCATTAATTAACAAAAATAAATAAAAAAGATATCATAAATAAAAAGAGAATGTGGACTGATGGGAACTCTTGTGCAGTGCAGGTGGAAGTGTGCATTGGTGTAACCACTTTGGAAAAAAGTTTGTTATTATCTAATAAAGTCAAAGATATATACATTCTATGACCTTCAAATCTACTCCTAAGTATATGTTCTTTGGATTTCAAACTGGGGTCCATGTATTTCTTGGATCTCACAAAGATTTTGCAGGGTGTTTTATGCAAGCACAGATAATATGAAGTGAATCAATTTTTGAAACTTCAATATCTATATGTACTCTTTTTTAAAATTGTTCTGTCTGACAGCAGGATTTTTTGGGTAAAAACATGTGGTTGGTTCTCCTTTTACCAACTCCCCTTTCACAATCTCTTTGTCCTATTGTTACAAAAGAAAATCTCAGCAACATTTGATGAAAGTAAACAGTATTTTCTTTCCTAACCCTTTCCAGGTATATCAGATTAAGCACAGTGACTCTTAAGTGAAAAAAATTACAGATAAAAATAAACAGTTATTTGATAAACCTTTCTGGAATAGATATAGAACTGAACAAAATGAATATGTCAAAGTTTTTACAAGTAAAATAATTTATGATTCTTTACTTTCAACCAAATTTAAAAAGGTTCTAATCAAGTTGTCAGCTGATGGATCATTAAAAATAATTTTTAAAGATGCTAGATTACTAAATGAGTTTGTGCATAGAACCTAGAAAGGATTCAAAGAATTGAACAACTTTGTTTCTCCTATTCCCACCTTTACTATCCACGGGATATTTCTGTGTCTCAAAACTTTCTGGAACATCCAGAGAAGTGGTAGCAATGCTAGGAGTCTCTGCTAGTTGAAGTCCATTTGACAGCCTGATCTAGGGACCCTGTGCCAGCAGGTGTTTGGAGACACAGGAATACACCTCCCATTTTATGTACCCTGTACAGGATTGACTGCTGTTTCCTCACCCAGCTTCATTCAATGACCTGAGCCATCCTCAATGGAAAGGAAAAGAGGGCTAGAATATGTTCTCCAGTGCTCCCCTGAGAGATTTTCACGGAGCATCATTCCTTCCAACATGCCATACAAATAGACACTGAACAGACAATCCTCCACTTGGAAAGTCATACAGCAGAATTATGTTTTAAAGGCTCTGAGAAGTATTGCAATAAAGATTGTATAACCCTGTGTTTGCGAAACGTAGCATACCATGGAAACTCTTCCTCTTTCCCTTCCCCTCTCCCTCTCTCCTTCTATTGCCCCTTCCTTTCTTTATTTCTCCTAATATCCCAAAGGACTAGACTTATTTAGAATACACTTTGTGTAATGTGGCTTTATCAACATGGCTCACTCTACAATAGCAAGTAAGAAGTGGGTCTCACGGCTGTTGCTCAAGGACCAGCCATTGGACCTTGACCCACTGGTGCACGTGGGGAGGCGCAAATCAACAGACTCTGTGACATTACTGAAGAAAGCTTGTTGGAAGGTCACCCTGACAGATGTTCCACATTACTCGTTGAGTTGGATGACCTCATTACCCCTAATGAGAAAGAATTTATGTCATTTTATTGACATAAATTTACCAGTAACAATGTAGATCTACATAATAGAATGGTCCCTTTGCGCCTAGTTCTAGAATCTTTCAACATGTTTCCGTGATAAATGACTGTACTTAATTGGCACCGTCTGTTAATCTGGTGACATTTTGCCTACTGATCACATGACAGGTTCTTGATTATCAATGCTCTACAACTGAATCACAAGGTAGACATTCCAGAACATTGTACGATGTCTAAATCATTTCTATGTAAGCTTGGAGCGTGTTCATTCCTTCTACAAACATTAGGAGCATAGTGAGTTCGTAGTTCTGTGTTAAGTCAGAGAAACAGAGGATGGAACAAGATCAACTTCACTTCCTTAACAGAAAGTTTGAGAAGTGTGAGCCTTCTGCATGCAAAGTCATGTAGTAGGCTTTCCCCAGTCCTTGGGTATTTATTCACTAGGCATTGTATCTGCATTTTGCAAATGTGAAATCTGGGACGTAGAGACATTAAACTTTCTTAGGGTTGTTTGTATTTAAGAAGAAAATACTACATGATATTTGAAACAGGCTGCATATTTAAGAGATTTTATACTACTTGAATCAGCATTTTTTAAAAATAATGGTGATGCCCAAATGGTGCGTTTAACTAAATAAGGGTAGCCCCAACCTCCCTGACAACCGATTGATAAATCCTTCATAATCCTCCCTCTCAGCAGTGCTGTCATTTAAGAATGTTATGGTTCTGGCCAAATCAAATATTCGTTGTGGCCAGATTTAGTCTTCTTTTGGCAGTCAAGAGCAGTGGTTTCCTATTTTTTTTTTTTTTTAAGAAAGCAGTACTTGAACCCATAGTGCACAGAGGCCGAATATATAAATAGCTTTAGGAGGGTCCTTTGAGCCTCTGCTCATTAGCCAGTCCTTGCACTTGACTGGTGCCTCCAGCGTGTCAATACAAAAGGAGAATGGGACATTAATCTGAATGTAAAGGGGGGCCAGGGACATGGTCTTAAACTGTAATTAAATAGCAAAGTTTTATTAGATGTCGGTTAGTTAGGGTTTTATTAGATACAGCTTATTATTATTATTACAGATTATTATGTCTTATTATATTATATATAATGTAACTATATATAATTCATATTATATTTCAGGTTATAGATTATTATTACGGCTTTTATTAAATATGGGTTATTATATAGGTTTTATCAGATGTAGGTTGATATAGAATTTTGTTAGACTATTGGGGTTTTTTGGGGATCTTTGAATCTGGGCTAACTAGTTAGCATGCGGGTGAATTAATGCTCCTTTCACCATGACACCCACTTGGTGCCACCTTTGTCCCTGAGCATCTCTGCAGACCCTCTGGCTGCGCTGGTCTAGGGTTAGAGCCTGCCCTTCAGTATTTGAAGAGTATCCTGTGACCTGGCAAACCTCTCCCTCCCCTGGGACACATTATCTGCAGGGACAAATGGATTCAGTGTTTTGCTGCCAGTCTGTCCAGTTCCCCAGGATTTTCTGAAGACTAATGAAATCAAGTCCTCAAAGCCTTGGGAAACAGGACAGTGGAGGGAAGAGAGGAGAAAAGTTATTGTTAAATGAAATTATCAGGCCTGGCCACGCTGGGACAACATTCCTGAATCCAGCCTGTGGGGTGTGAGCCTTCCATACACTTATTTACACAAGGACTCAGAGCCTCCCCTGCTTTCCTCTGCAGCAGGAAAGAACTGAAAGTGATTGACAGTTTTGGCTTTCTTCTGGCAGCTTGTATCCTCCCCCTACACTGAACCCAAATGGAGGTCTCTGTGGGACCAGAAGCAGGGAGGCAGAGGAGGTATGGTCATGTGACCAGCAGCTAAGCTCCCATCCTTGACACAGGCTTAGGTGGTGATCAGGCCTGAGACAGGGATTGAGGAGTTAGTGTAAAGAGAAAGCCTCTTCTAAATGCTCAGACTCCCTGGTTCTCACTGCAGGCTTTGGAAGGATTTGACTGTGAATATTTCTGGAATTCTCCCCTCCTTGTTCTTGATTAACCATTGAGATGACAATGTACATTTTAGCAAGAAGAGGCCCCCATTCTGCCTTAACCAGAGAAAGCTGAAAAAGATACTATGTGTGGTCCTAAAATATTGATGGAATGATTCGTTTATTTATGCACACGCATTGTGCAAAGCCACGGAGACACAGAGATTTAAAAAGAAAACTGCAACAAGGATTGCTTCCCTGGGCGTTAGAGGTCTGTGGACCCCCTGGTAGTGTAAGCGAACTGCATGCATTTCTGTGGAGAGAGGGTGCATACTTTTGATCAGATTCTCAAGGTGTAAGAGCTGCTCATTCATAGGAAGCATCCGTTTGTAAAGGCCTTTGTGATAAAGTGTAGAATATACGAATTTAATGTGAGTGTGTGCAATGGTGATGGGTTGTACATGTGAAACTATGAAATACTGAAGGCAGTCAAAAATGGCTCAAAATGACAGCAGCTGAACATGAGAAGCAATGATGATTTCTCCTGGGGTGTGTTTACCTGATACCTGATAATAGAAAGGTGAATGCAAATCTTTTGGGAGATGAGGACAAACCTATATAGAGAGAAATCTGCATGGAGTGTGTATGTTTTAAAGAACCTGAGAAATCTTCAGATATTCAGGGAGGACAAAGCCAGTATGCCCCTTCCACGCCCTCCTCACCCTCCATCACCCTTCATTAGCAGGGAGAATCATAGTATTTTGCAAATGTTGTACTTCATAAATCCTCGACTGCTAAGGATGAAAAGGTACCCAACCTGCAGATGTTTGTGGCACCTAACGTAGCACTGAGCAATTATTTCCTAGCCCATTTACTGTCTCCCCTACTTGAGGTCCTCGTGGACGGGAGCTGAGTCTTACTCACCACTATCTTCCCAGAACCTGGAACACTGCCCGGATGCCCTAGGCCTTTATAATGACCCCCAGGAAACCATGCACCCATTATTCCACCCCTTGGCACTCCCATACAGAGTGCTTGTCTCTGTCTTCACTCCCCGAATACGGGCTATGTGACTTGTTCTGACCAAGAGAATGTCGCGGAAGTGACATCATGCAAGTTTGAGAGCTTAGGACTTAAGAGGCCCTGTAGCTTCTGCCTTTTCCCTCTTGTAACCCTGAGACGCCGTGTTCAAGCTCTCCTGTTAGAGGGACCACATAGAGAAACAGAGTCTGGAGGATGAGAGAACAGGAGGTAAGAGGGAGGCCCAGCCAGACCATGGCCTTTCTGGTCATCTGAGCAGAGGTTCCAGATGTCAATGTGAAATGATCTTGTATGGTCAAGGTTTGGTTGAGCTGTCCCGGCAGACACCATATGGAACAGACGAAAGCTGCCCCAACCTGAGAATGAGAAGGTGATCAAACCAATGGTTGTCGATGTTTGAAGCTCTAAATGTTTAATTTTAATCCACTAAGTTTTGAAATGATTTGTTATGTAGCAACAGATAACTGATATGAGGTGGACAGATGATACTCAACAAATATGTATTGATGGATGAATGAATGAAAGAAAGAAAGCAAGAAAGAAAAGAAGGAAGGAAAGAAAGAAGGAAGGAAAGAAAGAAGGAAGGAAAGAAGGAAGGAAGGAAGGAAGGAAGGAAGAACATGGCCTCCCCTCTAAAAGTATGTAGATTGTCTGTCAGGCAGGCCAGGTCAATCAGTGTGTACTTGGTAATTGCCCATCTGAGTATGTGGGGCTAACATAAGCTCTTCAATTTGTATTGTGCCAATTATCTTTATATCAGTGCTCCCTGGTGTGTGTCTGGAAAATTCATTCTACTTGATAGACAGGACCAAGAAGTAAGTGCTATGAACAAAGATGCGCAGGGCTCCAGAGAGATGGGGTGAAAGGAGCACATGGATGCCTGGGATGGTTCTGAGGGGATGGCCTCTGAGATGAGGGGTTTCCTTCTGAATCTGGACCAGCAGAGAGAGCCTTGCAAGCAGCAGAGACAAAGTGTGCACAGGCACGTCAGGAGGAGAGGTTCTGTAGAATGGGTAGCACCATGAGTAGTTCTGGGACTGTTTTTATTCACCAGACCTTCCCGACCATTCTAGGATTTCACATGTATGCAAGGGGGAGAGTGGAGGAATGGCTGGATGGAGGTGAGGCTGGGGAGATGAGTAGGTACAGTGACATTGGGTCGCCTTTTTGGTGCATAGAAGTAGAACCTTCTCCTGAGGACACAGGCAGCCATTGAAGGATTTTAATTGAAGGTTTGACATGATCTGACAGCCCCCAGGTTTTGAGAATTAAGGACCAGTCCAGCTTTCTAGGTCTCTGACTCTGACCCATGTAAATAGCTCTGCTTTCTGTTTATACTGGCTGCCATGCAAAAAAGACATTCCTCTGAGGCGACCGCTTGTCCTTCATCCATTACTTTCCCACCATGCATAGAGATCTTCCAGGAGTTAGTGCTAAGATGAGGACAGCTGCTAATTCATGAACTTTTACTTCAGGCATTGCTATGGCTAACTGACTCCTGGAATAGCATATCCTCATGTGGTTAGAAAACAAATATATAGTGCCTTGAGTCTCTATAAATACCTGCTTACAGATAACGAAGACAGAAAATAGAGTCTCAAGATAAGGATGTATTTTCAGAAATAATTTGGAAATGTTTCTGAATTAGCAAGTTGTGATTTTCTGCAATAACTTTCTGAGGGCTTGGAACAAAGTATTAGGGGATTTCTACGAGTGGGGCTGATGCCATTCTGGAATGCATTAGACTTCAGAGGCCAGAGAGAGTTTGGTTGTCCCTCTGATCCTTGGGATTTATGACATTCTTAATCAGGAAGAAGGATCTGCAAGATTTCTTCCAATTTCAAATGAAAGCAAAATTTATGTGCGGTCGGGTGAATTGGTCATCTCTTTCTAGAAAAGGCCATTTCATTTCCAGCCTTTATTTAAAGTTGGGATTGATTTATCCCGTTGGTTAGAGGCCACACAGTCAGGCCAGGACCACGGTGTATGTGAGATGTTTATTAGACTGCAGCATGAGCCTGATGGGCTTCCCACACTGAACCACTGCCAGGCTACACAGAGGTGCACTCAAAGCAATGCCAGTCCCAAACCAACAATAAGTGCAAAGCAATTAAGCCTCTACCAAAGTCTCACCAAGAATTCCAGAGAGGATCTTAACCTCACTCCCAGTAAAATGGTTTGAAATCCATTTTCCCATCTTTGCCATACAGATTTTGCCGGCATATTCCACTCCAAACGCTGATTCCCTCTAAATTCCCCATAGAACTCTCTCTAAATGGGAGCACAAACGAGGCTCACTCTTTTTTTCTCTCCTCTTCCCTCTTTCAGCTTAGCTCTTTCTAAGTTCAATCAAAACTGTCCCCCATCCCTCATTACGTGGATTGAACCAGACGAAGCAGAACGAGGAAATGTCACCTTCCTCCTTCCACAAGAAGGTGTCGGGAAGGCCAGGTGTAGTTCTGAGTTCTGAGTCCAGGCCTCCTGTTGCTCCCATGTTCTCTCAGAACTCTCATCATCACAAGAGCAAGCCAAGAAGCCTGAGAGAGGATGAGCAGCTGGGAAGCACAGAGAAGTCACTTCCGCTGAGGCCATTTTTGACCAGTCAAGCCCCAGCCTCCACACCAGCTGCCCACAGACCGTAAGCAAGCTCGGGAAAGAAAAACTGAGCCTGGTTCAGGTCCACAGAACCACCAGCTGTCCTACAGAACTGTGAGATCAATACATGGTTACTGTTATAAGCCACTGAATTTTGGGGTGGACTTTTTTCTTTTTTTTTTTTTTATGCAGCAGTATTGCAGCAACAGATAGCCCATGACAGCTGTCTACTGTCTCAGCGGCATTGTGATTTAGGTCAAAGTCTAACTTCAATTTCACCTCATCCGAAGGAGACATTTTTGCCTACCTCAGCCTGCCATGATGTTCCTCTCAGCCAAATGTTTTTACCACATAATTAGGCATCTATCTTAGCTTTGTCTCACAACTTTTCCTATTTCTTTTCTTGTCCATAAGAAATTCATTATTGTCGGGGTGGAAAAAGTTTTCCTTTTTCCCTTCTAGGTTCTTTGGCCTACTAATTAAATTGACCTAATAATTAAATTGGTATAAGACAGATTAACAGGAGAAAAACAAATTTAATTTTGTTCATATCGGAGCCTTATAAAAATATGAGACTTAAAAAAGTGACCAAAGCAGAAGTTTTATACCTTTCAGACAGAAACAAACAAAGAAAACCCACAAAAAACCCAACAATATAGTAAATTTGTGAAGGATTATAAAGGCAGAGGGGTTTGAGCTTAGGGTAGTAAATTGGTGAAGTAGTAACAAGATTTGTTTATACCAATTTCTCAGGCCTGAATTCCCCATCTCTGATAATAAGGAAGCCTCCACCCTCCTGAAAGGAGGGTTCCTCTCACATGGGAGATTTATCTCCTACTTTCAGGGGGGACAAAGGAGAGTCAGAATATCCTACTTGCACCAGCTGTTCTCAAATAATTTTCATTCAAAATAGTCAACATGCCAAAGTGGCATATTTTGGAGTGGCACGTTCTGTACCCGTTCATTACATTATCTCACCACCCTGCTCCCACCAAAACGTGTCCCATTGCAACATTTCGTGATATAGCATCATCATGACCCACAGGGGGAAAAAAAATTTGAACTGTCTATCTAAAATTAATCATATCGATTGTTAAACATAACTCACGCGTTTTGTTTTGTGACAGTGTAAGACTGTCAACATTTCTGTCAACAGAAAAACGAAAAACAAAGAAAACAGTTGAGTGTTGCCCAAGAAGGGAAGTTGTTCACCAGGTTAGATGGCAGTAGTCCTTCCCCTCCCCCTCTGCGCCTTGGAAATGGGATTTCTCTAATAGATCACAAGCTTCCTGAGGTCAGCATCCTTGCTGTCTTTCTTTTGCATTCCTCTTAAGACCGCGTGAGGCACCAAGAACATAGGCAATCATAAAAGCCTGCTGATCGACTGCTTGATGGATACCTTAAATGGGGTAGAAACACCCCATTCTGCCCCCAGCCCATGGAATATTTTGCACTTCTTGTCTGCTTTGTCCTCTTCTCCTTTGTTTCTCCTTGATTACCATCGAGAGGATTTCTCCATCCCAACCCTAGGGAGTTTATATCATTTCCTAATTATTTTCCCTGCTGAGAATATTCTTGTCTTATTGTACCTAACCCAAATTGCCCCTTCTGTAGCCTCAGGCCATTGCTCCTTAGTCTAAATCCTCTGAAAGGAAGAATAACTCCCTTGATTAATTTTTATTATAATCTCACAGCTGTTTATACATCACAATTTCTGCCTCCCCTGGAGCCTCTTTTTGCTAGATTAGAGGAATAAAATCTCTCTCTCCATTTCTTCCCTGTACCTAAGTTTTGGTTTACACATCTCTGAGGTCTCTCGAGGTATTGTAGTGAGATATTTTTCTTTCCGGGCTGATGTATAATAATTGCTCTCACTTATTGAAAATTTATTCTATGTGCTAGGTAGTGGGCTAAGCATTTTCACACCCATTGTTTTGTTTGAATCTCAGAATGAGGCTAATGTTGCTATTAACCCCACTTAATCCATGAAGAAACTGAAGCCCAGAGAGGTTTAGTAATGTCCGAAAGATCACACAGCAGATTAGTGGCCAAGTTGGGGCTTAAACTCCAGACTTTTCACTCTAAGTGTGAACTCTTACTAATATCTTTAAATATGGCCATTGCACATGGTCTTCTCAATGTTTCTCATCAGGCCATCTAAATGACACCATGGTCTCATTTTCAATTATTTTGTGTTCACATGCTTACAGAAACGAGTGCTTTTAAAGAGTTAAATGACTGGGGGTAAGTATCAGTTTGAGGACACAATGACACTATAAACTTGGACAGGTTATTTGCTGATCCGTGAAATGGGAGAGTAACCATGCTTAGTGTGATGTCCAGAGGAGAAGTTTCAGTATGTGAAGTTTCAGTGTAAACTCTGAATCACTAAACCCAACAGAACAACTTGTTGTATTACTCTGAAAGGGTTTTTTTTTCTACCATTAAATGACCTATTTTTATTACTATTATCATTAATTTCTGAGAGTGAAAAATTGAAGAATAGGGAGCTTGATAAATCCAGAAGTGTAAAAGTAATCCACGGTTGTATGGTGCAACAGACTGATCCGGAGTTGGAATTTGGAATTCCATCCTTGACCTTGATCTCTGGCACTCAAAGGAGTCTGGCCAATCACTGATTGTTCTGTTCCACTGGTGCACTTCTTAGCATCACAGTCTAACCTCCCTACGGTCATGAAAGGGTCAACTCCATTTGCCAAGGAGGTTTCTCTGGTTTTTGAGATTCCCTATCTCTGGGGAGTGGTGACATGGTCCTGAGTGAATCTTCAAGAGAAAGGGCATCTCTCAGGATTGGTCCTTGTTTGGACACACAGCATGCAGGACTACCTCCAACCTTCATTCTCCACTGGGAGAATCAGGATATTTTTATTTGTTTCTTTGTTTATTTTAAGAGAGTCAGGGAGTTTCTTTAAAGTACTTCAGTTCTCTCATCTTCAAGGTAGTAATAAAGTTACCTATTCCTCAAGCAGAATAGTATATGTAATGAGAATGGTAATGAGCTTTGTATTTTAGCCCGAATGCTTAACCCTTCTGAGCCTGTTCCTCTTTTCTATAAAATGAGATTGTTGGACTAGATGAGAGGTTGGAAACTGAAATATCCACGGTGTCTAGAGAAGCATCATTGATGATTACAGCAGGTGGGTGTGAGCTGGAGCTTACCTGCCCCAGGTGAAGGGGAGGCACCATTCACCAGGCACCAATCAGTACCATGTGCAATGCACACACTCGGGGCTACCAAATTTTGGACTTTTCCAAAAAGATTAGGGATCTGATTTCTTTGTGACATCCCTCCGCCCCCTCCTCCTCCTCATCATCCTTTAGGCTCCACTTGGGTTCTCCTTCCCCAGAGAACACACCCTAACCTGTCCTTGTAACCCCAGTCCCCACGGGAACGTGTTGCCACCCACCTCGTATGTCCTTTAATACTCTCTGTATACATTTACCATTGCATTTGAAGTTTCTATTCATTTGTCTCCATTGATTAGAATGAGAGCAACTCAACGTGGCCTAAAGCATGAAGAAAACCCTAGCCTCTTGCCACTGGAAAGGAGGGGGATGATTGGGCTTCTGGGTTGACCTAATTTGGAGGCTTCTCCTCAATTTTTCTTAGATTCTTTTGGCTTTGCTGTACTCTAGGTTCTGGTTTCATCTTCAAGTTGATCACGTGGTGGCTGTAATGGTTTTACTACATCGTATGGCCAGAGAGAGACAGCAAATTTCCCTCTTTATCTCAATGACCACTTTGAGGTGAAGTGTCTGCTTCTGAATCTGTCTTGCTAATTGGGAAGGCCACGTGCTGACTGGCCCAGGCCTGGGTTCCTGCACTAATCACTCGCTAGCAACACTCAGGGGTTCCCTTAGAACCACCAGGTCCAGTCCTCAAGCCAGGAGTGGGGCGTGCTTGTCCTGGGCACCAGGGACAGCAGAGGACAGGTAACTGAACAAGAGTGGGAGTGTGTTAACGAGGAAGGAGCTACAGATACTGAGTAAACCACCTGCAATGTCTTGTGCTGGGCTTATATCCATCCTCAGATGGTGCCTCTTTTATCTTTATACCCCCAACATTGGGCACAGTGCCCAGTATATAGTAGGCATTCAGGGAAACTCTGTTGAATGACTGAAGGATAACAACATGAATATATAATTTAGGTAGAAGGAAGACAACCTTCAGAGAAAAGCCACACCTTGGCCAGAAGTAGAAAATGAGTGTATACTTCACAGCACTCTCACCCACGTAGCCCAGCTCGCCCTTCATTATTACAGATGATTTATGTCCTCTTAGTTACAGAAATGTCGTCATCAATGATTAAAAATGAAGTAGGTACCTCGAGGACAAAGGTTCAAAGGACAATGTGTGTCACTGAAAATGCAGACTGATGGATAGCTAATGAAAAGCTTATGGAGCCTCAGTCCCCACCTTCTGCTGGGTGCCGTTGATGGTAATCACTCAACTGAAACACCGAAAGCAGAAATTTACTGAGTACAGATAAAATCCAAATGTTCTGAAACTGTTGAGTGAATAATTCCTAGGAGCTTTAATCACTGTATTCGAAGTCCCTCAGGGGACAGAACAATTTAGACTTAATTAATATTACTTTCAGCAGTCTGCCTCACACCCGGGGCCTGCAGGATCGTGGTGGAAATCTGTGCTGATCTCTCGTAGTCAGTCAACCTTCTTGTGCGAACAAGCTTTAGTTACAAGGAGTGTGAACACAATTGGAACCAGCCTAAGATTTCTGAAGCTGCTCTCAGAGAGAAAAGAAGAGGGAAAACCCAGGTCTTGGGAAGGAAGAACAAATCTGGGCACCGCGGAGCTGGACAGAGTGATCTCAGCTCCACCAAGATTCACTCATTCTCCCTCTGTTTTTCCTGCTTTCTGTTTTTGGGCATTTTCCCCATTGTTTTCTATAGAAGTTGGGCATCATTTTTCCCATTGTTTTCTATACAAGGCTGGCATCACGGTATCCACAGCTCTTTGCTTTGCTTACTCTCAGACCAGCCTCCAGAGACAAAAACATGGTTGGTAGAGGAGTCTGACACACCCATTTCTATTTTCCCAGAGGGGTTGGCCTTGTGAGGGAGTCTCCTGGCTCCAAGGTCTGAATAATATTTTAAAAACATATATGGAAATGTGGCACTTCTGAGCTTATAAAATCATCAGTGGTTCCCACAGCTCTTAGAATAAAATTTGCACCCCTTATTAGGGTTTATAATTCTCCTGATCTACACTATCCAATATTGTGGCCTCTAACTACATGCCACTGTTTAATTTAATTAAAATTAAAATGACAAGTTGAGTTCCTCAGGTGCACTGACCTCATTTTAGGTGTTGATAGCCACATCTGTATTGAACAGTGCCAATACACAGCACTGCCATCCTCCCGGAAAGTTCTATTGGATAGATGGCAGTGCTCTGTATAGTTGAGCCCTGGCTACGTCACAACCTTACCATGAGACACCTTCTTATATTTCAGACCATGCTTTACTTTCTCCAATGCACTCAACTCTTTTCCACCATCATTCACACATCTCACATCTCTCCTCTTTGCCTCTTCAGCTCATCAGGTTTCAGGTTAAAGTCGCTTCTTCAGAGAGGTCTTCCATGATCCCCACCTCCAGTTGACACCAGGTCCCACTAGTAGTGACTCTTATAGCAGCTTTCCCTTTACTTTCGTAGTATGTAGATTTATGTTATCATTTAGGTATTTTCATGGGTAATGCTTAACTTCCCCTTTAAGCTGTAAGCTCATGAGGGCATGCGATAGGTAGTACTTTAACCACAATGCTTTCTAGGTGCTCAATAAACATTTTTTTTAATGAATGTATAATTAAATGAGTTCTCCCATGTGTCATTTTTACATGGAACATTCTTTTTAGTTTCCAAATGAGACAAAGACCTTAATTTTCTCTTCCATGTCCATTTTCTTCCTCCCCTTATTATGTAGAGGGTCACCTTCGGATTCCCTTGGGATTTGCTCTTCCAAGCCAGCCTGCTTGGGTCCCATTCTATGGTATTTCCACACCATAATCACTTTATTAGATGTCCAGTTTCCCTGGGCAGAGGGAAAGTAAGTTGGCAGAGTAAACTAAATTTTCTTGTCCACTGTCTATGGCTTGTTTATTTTTCATAAAATAATTGCCAGGGTAAAATATTTTAATTTCTTATATCTACGTAATTAATATGTCCACATTAGAAATCAATTATCCTTGATAATTACCACTGGTGCTATGGCTCATAAACTGAACACTAGTCTTGCTAACGAACTGAATGAGACATAATTTCTTGTTGTTCAAAGAGATGATCAACTCTAATCAGCAGTAAATTCAATCAAAACTTACTGACATCAATTGAAATCATATTAGAGTTTGTAAAAATAGGATAATTATGCTCATCCTGTAAGTTGCAGGTATTGTAACAACTCTAAAATGTGGGCCTATTTGAATAAACACTTACGTCTGCTGGCTCTACGCTAGCAGATGCAGAAACATATAATCTGCATAAATAAATCAGGAGTCTTTATTTCTTTTCATAGCTCTTTAGTTTGGTGAGATCCAATTAACTCAACTTTTTTTTTAATTTAACGAGCTCAGAAAAACAGGCTAAGCAGGTGCTAGTGTGTGGGGCACTGAGGCAGGACAGCCCATGGGGGACAATGGAACTATAGATACATTTCATTTAATAAAACACAGAGCAGCCTCGGGTTGAAAGGTTGTGAGAGCCTTTGGTAGGCCTGGAGAGATGTTGAAAAGACACAGGATCAAGTTAAATTCCCTGTAAGCTCTCATTACAACTTCAGTTTCTTCCCCCTTTCATAGTCCTGGAGAGTTAACATTGCTTTTCTACATGAGAAACTCTACAAGAAGAGGATTGTATTTCTCGGTGGCGTTTAAAGAATACTTGGGTCTAACTTTACCCTTGTTCTTATCTGCAAGCAACGATAGAGATTTTTGCAAGCAGACCAGGATGTCTTCTTAGACTGTAATATTAATCCATGAAAGTCCCAGCTTGCTTCATTCCTTCCCCCAACCACCAGAGTATGGGAGTTGGAGAAGGAGCCCTGAACCCCAAGAACTCATTGCTTGTGCTTGCTTAAGTAGAGAACCCCATTACAGAAGAGTCTGATTACAGAGAGTTGACTTTCCCTGAACACATCAGCCCTTCCTTAGAACACATCTCTAGAGAAAAAGTTTTTTAGGAAGAATGGGTTAAATGGGTATTCATTGGAAGGCAGATGAATGATCTCATGGGGACTCAGTTATCTCATCTTTTAAAAGGCCATAACATCATGGTCATGCCTGCCATTTTGTTTGAGCACCTGCTTTGAGCCAGAACGATGCTAGGCCAATGCCATTCGTTATCTTACTGAATCTTTATGGTACTCTGTGAAATAGTCAGTATCGTTCACATTTTACAGATAAAGAAATGGAAGCTTCGGGTGATTATGAGTTGTCTTATGTCACATGACTAGAAGTGGGAGTGTAAGGTTTCAAGCAAGGTCTCTCTACCTTCAGAGACAGATCGAACAAGGAGCAGGACCTGATACAAACCTACTCCCCTTCAAGTTCTAAAATCAACCCTGCTGATTCTATGAGGGAGGTGCAAAAGTAATTGCAGTTTTTGCAGTTATTTTTAACCTTTTAAAGCACAGTTACATTCGCACCAACCTAGTAATAGGATTTACAAAAGCAAACTTGATGAACCACCTTCCATTGACACAGTTTGTCCCATTATAGTCCTCCAAATGGGCATGTCTTGCTAAAACTAGGTAGAGAGAACCATGAGGGGCCAGAGAAGGCAGACTCTTTTGGGAAGACTCCTTCCCAAAAGGCTCTCTTGTCGGGAGCAAAGATCCAGGGAAATACTAAGCTCACTTTTTCAAATGGTACTCATGAGACAAGTGAGACACCCTGTGGGATCTACGTTCCCCATACAACACCTACAAAGAAAATTACTTTTCCATGCAGTAACCTAGCCCCATTTTATTTTACTGGTAATCTCATCCATCAAGAACCAACTCAAGTGTGCCTTCTTCTATGTCTTTTTTGTCTCTGTCTCATCCCTTTACCACCCTAGGGAGAATTCATCATTCCATTGCTAAGCTTCTATAGCCTGCTTTTAAACTGTGGACTGACCTTGGAGCCAGGACACATCCACAGAGCAATGTTTAGTTGTCAGTGAGCCTCTGCCCAAGAATTCAGAGCACATATGGAAGGTTCCCACCTCATATCAAATGTGAGGACCATTGACACTGGAAAAGCATAGAAATGAGTAACTTACTTTCTTCTTTCATCTCTCACTTCATTCCTTCTGCACTATAACATAGGATCTTGTATTTCTAAATGACCAGTTTTCTCTACATTCAGAAAATGCAAGGCACATTTTATTTTGCTAATGACCTGAAACTTATTTTCATGGATTCTATGAAGGGCACAAGTATTGATGTTGGGCTAAGAGAAGAGGCAAGTCTTTGAGATTAGGAGACTGAGGGGGTGCAAGCAGAAACCCAAGTGAGGAATGGGCAACCATCCCATTCACTCCCCTCCCCCACACTTTAGGAAGTTCTTCATGCCTGCAGAGTTGCTGGGATTTTGTATTGTAGAGATGGAACATGGCTAGAAAGAATGAAGTCTGAGAGTAGGGGGTGGATAAAGTGAAGAAAAGGGCGACAGGGCCTTGGATTTTGAAGGTATTTGAACAGAGTATTGGTATTGGGAATTTTAGATACAGATACAGGTGGGGTGGCATATGAGAGTGATGGAGAGGAGAGAAAAGAAGGAAACATAACTTTAACTTTAAGAAGCATGAAAATACACTGTGAATCTGATCATTTGAAAGTTCTTTAAGAGATGTATGATTGGAATTCCACCTAATTGCTTTTTGCTGCTGGAATGTGTTTATATGTGACACTGAGACTAAACTGGACTGCTTTGACTCAAAAGGTCTACAAAGGGCTATAGGAAGAAAAGGATGGTCTATGAGTATGAAGGAGAGAAACTGGTACAGTGAGCCTGAGGAGAAAGGCGCAATGAGAAGGTATGAATAATAAAGAAGCCAAGAGACGGAGCGGGCAGCATGCCCATCAGCTTTCTTTGTTGGCATGAAGCTTATATGGAGTGGGTCTTTTCATTAAAAGGCGTTTGTTTTTCCATGATGTAAACCTTTTCTCCGTCTCCCCCTGGCTCCCCTCCAAATAGTCAATAAAATGTACGGCCCATGTGCATTCACAGATATTTTGTGTGAGCTGTTGTGTTGTCATCTCTGCTTTTGCAGTTGAGGAAGAATTTGAATTTCATGTCCGGATTAAGATGTTGCAGAACACTGTTTCTGCAGAAACAAGATCTTAGAGGCACAGAAGGCCACAAGAGTGCAATTGTTTCCGCAAGGTTTTTTGAAATGCTGGCATAAAGCTTTGGGATTTGTATAGGTCATAAAATGAAGTTTCCAATCTTATCAAGATCTCAAGAGTTTAGGTGATATCAGCAGACATTTCTAGTTACATGATAGAATGAGTCTTTTTTCTTCCTTCCTTCCTTCCTTCCTTCTTTCCTTCCTTCCTTCCTTCCTTCCTTCCTTCATTCCCTTCTTCCTTCCCTCCCTCTCTCCATCCTCTCCTCTCCTCTCCTCTCCTCTCCTCTCCTCTCCTCTCCTCTCCTCTCCTCTCCTCTCCTCTCCTCTCTTCTCCTCTCCTGTCCTCTCCTCTCCTCTTTTCTCCTCTCCTCTCCTCTCTTCTCCTCTCTCTACTCTCCTCTCTCTTTTGTTGGGAGCAAAGGTCCAGGGAAATACTAAGCTCACTTTTTCAAATGGTACTCATGAGACAAGTGAGACACCCTGTGGGATCTGTGTTCCCCATACAACAACTTCAAAGAAAATTACCTTTCCATGCAGTAACCTAGCCCCATTTTATTTTACCTGGTAATCTCATCCATCAAGAACCAACTCAAGTGTGCCTTCTTCTATGTCTTTTTTGTCTCTGTCTCATCCCTTTACCACCCTAGGAAGAATTCATCATTCCATTGCTAAGCTTCTATAGCCTGCTTTTAAACTGTGGACTGACCTTGGAGCCAGGACACATCCACAGAGCAATGTTTAGTTGTCAGTGAGCCTCTGCCCAAGGATTCAGAGCACATATGGAAGGTTCCCACCTCATATCAAATGTGAGGACCATTGACACTGGAAAAGCATAGAAATGAGTAACTTACTTTCTTCTTTCATCTCTCACTTCATTCCTTCTGCACTATAACATAGGATCTTGTATTTCTAAATGACCAGTTTTCTCTACATTCTCTCTCTCTCCATCTCTGCTCTCTCCCTCCCTTGCTCTCTGCTTCTCTCTCTTGCTCTTTTTCTCCCTCTCTCATCTGCTAGCTCTCTCATCTTAAGCCTATATATAGGAATCTACATGTAAACCTATAAGTAGTTTGAAAAAAAAATTACAAAAATCCTTGTCAGGGAGTTTTGCCTGCCAATAGGATAAAGGGATGTGGAAAGGCACTAAGTAGGGAGCACTTAAATCCTCATTAAATCAGGAGGATTTAATGAAACAAATCCTCCTGAATTTTCTATTATGTACACAATTTTGGGTAGGAAGACTCTATACAAAATACAGCACTATGTAAATTAGTACATATATGAAATGTACCTATAAACTAGGTTGGGCAACTACATCCCCGAACTTACTCTAGAAAAAGTGCTCCATACCTCATTGCTGAATATCACTATGGTCACCTTCGAAGTTCTCCCCTTGGGAAGCTATACACCAATGTCAGCGCCTAGTCCACCCTTCAAAGCAATTCTGGAACTCTTTCTGGAATGGCCATCAGAGCTGTCATAATGTCACCCTTGATGTCCTGAATGTCATCAAAATATCTTCCTTTCAATATTTCCTTTATCTTCAGGTAGAGAAAGAAGTCATTGAGGGCCAGATCATGTGAGTAGGGATGGTGTTCCAATACAGTTACTTGTTTACTGGCTAAAAACTCCCTCACAGACAGTGCTGTGTGAGCTGGTGCATTGTCGTGATGCAAGAGCCATGAATTGTTGGCAAAAGGTTCAGCTCGTCTAACTTTTTCATGCAGCTTTTTCAGGATTTCCAAATAGTTTGTCCAGTTGGTACAAATTCATAATGAATCATCCCTCTCATATCAAAAAATGTTATCAACATCGTTGCAAAAAGTTTGCGAATGTAATTGTCAGACCTCATATTTTATCTTAATTTTACAAAAAGTTTATTTCACTTTTAAGTAGACCATAGCTAGGAAAGGAGTTGAATACTATAGCTTAGCTCAGGATGGGTCATATAACTCTTTTAACAAACCCATCTATCATATCGCGTGCCAGGGGTTATTCAATGTCTTTTACTGCTCAGATAAACTACCTTTATCAATATCTTTCTTCACATCCAACTCTGTTAACCCCAGGATGTCCATAGTACGTTGCTAGTCTTGGAAATGCACTGTTATCTTTATGGCCATGTTGGTATCTAATCTGGCCGTATATATTTCAGGCTTTTCTAGCTGTGCTTGAGTGATCTGGGTGACTACCATAAGCTCCCCGATAAAATACTGCCTTCTCTGCTATAGTAGACTTTTAGTTTACTTTAAAAATAACTCACTTGAAATTTAATAGGAGATTTTAAAGCCACGTCTCATTTAAACCATGTTAAATTCTAGCTTTTAAGAACACTCTTGGCATATCTACCTCAGGGTTTTCTGAGCTATTGAGAAGAAACACCAGCTTGCCATTGTGTTGTGTTTTGTTACTTTATTCATTACATATATCAAATTGAAACAAAACAAAACAAGAAAACTGGGTAGTCTGTTAATAAACTCGTCAACGCATGATAAACAACTGAAGAGCATCTAAGATTGGGAGCAAATCTTTAGTTTATGGGTAGCGTGTTGGGATGTTTTTCGTAGCAGGAAAGAAGAAAACACAAACCCTTTAAGATATTAGCTTATTATAGTCAGAAATTTTTAAACATGAAAGAAATCACTGGATCAATAATATCAATTTTCCAAGGTCTGATGTAAAAAACAACAACAGGTGGGGCTTTTGGTATCCTTTCTTTGTAAATCTAAGCTTCCTTGTGGAGGAAAGAAAAAGAGCTGCTAAGCGATCATTCAGCTGCACAGCTGAAATCCTGAGCATGAAGCCTTCACAGACGTTCTCTCTCTTGTGTCTCATGACAATCCTGCACAGAAGTGTTAGTATTCCCACTGTACAGATGCACAAACTGAGGCCCTGGAGGGGGAGGTGTCACATACCTATCTCTCTGGCTCCCGATCTCATCGTTTTGCTGCTCTGCACAGCTCCCCCTGGGCTTTCCTGGGACTTATGGTTCAGTTGTTTTAGGCTGCCCTGGATACCTCTTCAAAATTCAGGAAACCGTATAATACATCTTAAAGCAGTGCATCTACAGTCCTAAAATGCATCTCACAAATTTGCCTGTTATTGGATTAGAAAATGAAAAAAGAAAGTTTAAAACTAGCTCACTGCTCAGGTTCTTTACAGAACAGCATTCATTTTTGTACCTTGTTGATTTCAGAGCAGTCCCGTAAGGAATCCTGGCTGCTCATGTAATCCTTCCTGCTGTTCCCCTTCAGGATTCTACTTTGATTCCTTCTGTAGAGAAGTCTTGCTTTCAAGGATACAAAGAAAATCTCCCTATTCTAACATGGCCTTGATTTAAAACAAGAGGAAGGATTTGCAAGGCTCAAGCTAGTGAGCTGGCTCTCATGCTGTGCTGGTAAGTCTGCTCACCGATAAAACTATTTGCAAAAGAACTGTGAAGAACCTTTGAAATTTGCCATTAATTAGATTTCTAAGAAATCTACCTTAAACATAACACTCTCAAAGGTAAAAACGACTTCATGCACAAGGAAATTCACTATTGCGTTGTTTTTAGTGGTGGTGAAAAAATGGGCAGCAATTTAACTGTCTAACCACTGGATAATGGTTGTGTAAACATAATGCACCCACTCGTAAATATTGTGAAACCATTAAAAATGATATTTATGGAAGTTTCAACTTAATGTGACAAATCAAATACAAATATTTACATCATTTCTTCCCCAAATCTCATTCATGTAACAGTAAAGGGATTGAAAGAAAACCCTAAAAACCATAGAGTCCAAGAGAATAAGAGAGGAGACTAAAGCAGATGGGAGATATCGATACATTTTTAAAAGCTGAGAAGCAGATTTACTGTGGTAACCGGATTGTGGCTGAGAAAGCTGAACCTTAAGTGCCCACTGGGGTAAAGATAAGAAGGAAACAGATCCATGTTACAGAATCCTGGACCGGCTCTGGGACTCAAGGCATCGGGTAGCATTAAAGCCAGGGAATGCCAGGGGCTGAAAGCAAGAAGTGTGGTCGAAAGGTTTCATGGAAGCAGTAAGAGCCTAGATCTTTTCCCCAACTAGGCAACGATCCTGCCCCACCTGGTAGAAAACTGGAAGTTTACTCTCAGCAGAGGTTAGACCAGATAGGCTCTGGACTCTGGGACCTGAGACATAAGCTAGGAAAAGATGGGAGCACTATAATAACATTTAAAAATGAGTGGAGGGACATGTGAGAGTCTACATAGTGAACTATGAAATTCTCAGCCTCCTGTTTTCAACTGTGCTGAGAATGGTAGCAGGCAAGTTTATTTTAGCGCCTCAGGGAATTGGAGGATTCTGGGTCGAAACTAGCAAGCCTAAGGGAAAAAACATCTGCAGATACTGATAGCTGCAGGGAGAGGTAACACATCCTGGCCAGGTCCAAGTCATGTCAGTCTATGGTGAAGTATGTTACTTTACTGTATTTCCCTGAAAATAAGACCTAACCGGAAAATAAGACTTAACCGGAAAATAACCCCTAGCATGATTTTTTCAGGATTTTCGTAATATAAGCCCTACACCCAAAATAAGCCTCAGTTAAGATCGTAAGCCAGACAATGCATTTAGTATGTCCATTGCAACACACGGTAGACATACTGAATTATAAAATAATATTAACATATAATTAAATATAAATAAATGATGTTATTGACATTAATACTTAAAATACATGATAATATAAATTATAATTATGTATTTGTAAATACCCATGCGGGCACCTTTGGACGAGAGGTAAATACCTATGTAAACAGATGAACTCGAGACTTATTGCCGAATGACCAATCCGAGTACAGACACAACGCACAGATAATGTGTGCACTTGATAATGAACGGATGTGGTTGTGTCTAATACGAATCTTCATAATTCAATACGTCATGTGTTGTAATGGATGTACTGAATGCACTCGTGTGAAATAAAGAAACATTTTCTGAATTTTGGTGCCTGAAATTTTTCATCACTTTTGTGTGGATCATCATTCTTAACTGTCATCATTTTAGTTGCCACTCCTGTCTTGTAAGTCTTCAATTAACATTTGACTTAATGTTAGATTTAAAGGGAATAATACTTTGATCCCCAGACAAGATGAGTGCAAAAAGAAAGAGCTATTCCACCGAGTACAAGAAAGGAATCATGGAGGACTTCCGGGGCAAGAATCTTAAGGCTTTCTGCAAAGAGAAGTGGGATCTCCGAATGGTCTGAAAATGGCGAGCAGAGTACAATAACCTCAGTCAACAGGTGGACGAGGGAAATGCTAAGAAGCACAAGTGTGGATCAGGTCAGCAACCATTATCTTCCGAGTTGGAAGACATCATCTGTGAATGGATTGCTGACAGGAGAGCAAAGGCTTTGGCTGTGCACAGGGCTGATATTCAAGCATTTGCCCTTGCAATGGCACCACAGTTAGAAATATTCCCAGAAGAATTCAAAGCATCACAACACTGGCTGGATGGCTTCCTTTAGCGATATGAACTGTCTCTAAGATCGACAACACTGTTTAAGCTGGAAGATACTGAAGTTATTCAACGTGCACTTGCATTCAAGTCCTTTGTTGATGGCATTGACTTTTCTAAATACCAACTCTCCAACATGAATCACAAAAAAAGACCTTCATCAAGCCATATTAGAATGAAATTTCAGAACACTGAAGATGAAAAGAGGATCCTAAAATCTTTCAAAGGGAGAAACCAGTGCACTTACAGAGTTTTGGAAATCAGAATGACATCAGATTTCTCAATGGCAGCACAGGAAGCCAGGTGACCAAGGAACAACTTTAAATTCAGAGGAAATTACTTCCAGTCCAGGAATCTATATCCAACAAATAATTATTTGAATGTGGTATTTAATAAGGGACATTTTCAGCCTTTCAAGATCTCAAAACTTTCTTCCCAAACCTCCTTTCTCAGAAGGATGTGGTTTATGACAAAAATGGGGTAAGGTTAGAAGCTGGGAGTTACAGGATTCTGGAAAGAGTGAATTTAACAAAGCAGAGCAAGGAAGTCATTCACAGGCTGATGGGAAGAGACATCCAGGAGGCCTATCTTGCAGCAGCCTTAGAAAGCACCCGGTCCAGGAGAAGCTGAAGCACAGAGAGTTGTGGAAAAGGGTTTTCAACAAAAACACAAGTGGTGAGGGTGTTGAGAGGCCTTTTCAGATTCTGGAGGGTTGGAAAGGAATTTATGTTGGGTACACAGAAAATTTAGCAAATTGAATGTAAGGCAATTATTAAGTTGAGGGAAAATAAAAAGTTTCAGAAGGGAAACCTAATAAGCTACAAATAACATTTGCACAAATCAGTCTGATAAACACTGAATACTGAGATCAAATATTACTATATGAGTAACTACATTGGAGAGACGGAGGAAGAGGACGTTTTGTGTGTGTGTGTGTGTGCGTGTCTGTGTGTGTGTGTGTGCGCGCGTGTGCGCGCGTGCGCAGGGAGAATGAGAGCTCAATTCCTAAATGTCCAAAATGGGAAAATTAAGAAATAGCTGTTGAGCATTTCGGGAGACTGTGCTTTGTCCTCTAATATCAGTTTTCCTCTGCGAATTTATTAAATTTGCCTCTGCAGAGATGTGGGGCTCAAGGCTGGTGCAGCGCTTGCAAGGTCCTACCTCAGGAATCGTGAGGTCTTACAGATGATGCGCATATCACAGCCTGTGGATGAAAAGTCAGGAGGACCTCCTCGAATGTTCTAGACAGTTTAAGATCCGGGGATTGTGGGGGAGGCACCCACATCATGTCTGCAAATGACCCTCTCAACAATGGGTGTAGGGAAATCTGAGTTATATTTTTATTTGATATGCAAAAACCAAAAGACTTTTTTAGGAACCTCAGTATTCTGATGGAAATCAGAGCTACTAAAAAAAGTAATTGCAATGCCCAGTGGTGAGGGCTGTGGTACAATGAAGCAAGGAGCACTGTGGAGGCATGAAGGTAGAGCCCCCCCAGCCTGTAGGGGAAAATGCTGTATATACAATACTCTGAACCCCAGCTTGGAAAAGAGCAACCTTCAAAGACCTGAGAATCTCAGTGTTACTCCATGAAGTACCATGGGAGAAAATCAAATTAGCATCAAGCAGAGTTCAGATAAATGAACGGCTGGTAGATGAGCATTTTGAGAAGAAATTGAAGATGTTTAGAACATCTTTCCTTAGGAAAAATTCACCAAAGTGAACTCTCTGGGTGTGCTCCTGTATTTTAAAGCAGACAGCCAAAAGGAAACCAAGAGTTCCAATAAAGTAGCCATTGCTGCCACTGTCAGAGTTGGAAACACAGACTGTTACCCACTGTGGGCTCCAGAATCACAGACTTTGTGTCAGAAGAGACCTAAGAGTCTTCTTCCCGTTCTAACACGGCTCAAATGGGTAGCAGCTCCATGTAGAGCTTATTGTTTTATGTGTCTCTTATGTATGTAAACAATATATGTATAAAACTCTGTAATACCATCAGTCTTTCCCACTGTCACTCTTTGGGGCCAAGAGTGACTCTTTATCTGGACAATTAGCTCTAGATCATCAAGCAAGAATGTGAACTGTAAGAATAGGACTTGGATAGCTTCACTCCGACATTCTCTGCTCCTTTCTCTCCTAGCCCAGACTTGAGGAATCCAGGTATTTGTGACCTGTAGTGATGTCTTTGTAAAGATTCCTGTGTAGTGTCTGCTAAAGATTCCTGTTTAGGGCCGTCAAGAAGAGGACTGAATGAATCTGATCAAACTCCTCATTTTACCAATGAGACAAGTAAAGCCTAAGGTATAGAAAGATGAAGTGTTTGTTGATGGTCAGCCAGCACTTACAAGAACAAAGTCTCTTGTCTCCCTGTTCAATCCTCAAAATCGTGAAGATTCTTACATTTTGACATTAAGTAGATCATTTACCACGAAGGTCTGGTGCCTCTGAAACTGGAGTCTGAGAACATTCTTTGAGTCTAATCTATTCAATCATCGTCACTGTATTCAACCAACTCTTGCCACAGTTGAACTATAGTCTATTTGATTGTACATGAGTCATATCGAATATTAAGTCAGCCAATAAAACCAGATTATTTATGTATGAGTAGGATTCTTTTTATATGTATGAATGTAAACTCAATCTTGTGGCCAGGAACACGAAAAAAGAAAATTTTCCTTTTGGAGTGATAGTCTATTATCCTAGGTTATCCAATTACCCAGGACACCTCCAGAAAGCATATGCCAGTAGAAAATTATGACCCCTGGGCCAAATTCAGCCTGCCTTTATAGATAAAGTTTTACTGGAGCACAGCCACGCTCATTGTTTTACATGTTGTCTACGGCTACTTTCAACTCTTTCAGTGGCAAGAGTTGAGTAGTGTGACAGGGACTAAAATATTTATTCTGGCCCTTTCCAAAAGACGGGTGCCAATCCTTGCACTAGAGCATGCTTTCTTGTTACAGAATGTGGGTGCTCTGCTAATGCTAATTTTAAAATCAGCGTTTTCTATAGTCTTTTCCAGTTGCATCTCTCTGACTATAGAAACATCCAGAGTCAAAAAGCTACCATGAACAGATTTCCAAATGTGACTGGTTGGAATTACCTGGAGGAACATTTACAGTAAAAATATCTGGGCCTGTTCCCAGAAATTATGATGAGAGTCTGAGTAGGTCCTGGAAAACTTACTTTCATATAAATGATTCTGGTTCACAGGCCGGAGTAAGAAATCGCAGGAAAGGACATGAAAGCCGGAGATGGGATGGACAGGGTGTGAATGCTGACTCAGTCTTACTGTGTGATCTTGGGCAAATCACTGCACTGAGCCTTGGTTATCTCATCTGGAAAGTTTTGCAATGTCTAATGCTGTCCCAGCAAATAGTAGACACTGGGTTAAAGTTCATGTCCCCTCGGAAAGTGCACCAGGCAGATTTTCTTCATTTTTTCCTGTGTGTTACATTTCCACTCTGTTTATGTTAATTTTCCTCTTGTCAAACTATTCCCCAATCCACAAGTCCTTTTTTGTATGTATCAAAGCTAGAGCTGGTTTTTGCAAACTTGTTTCGGGAAGCACCCAGGGAGTCCAAGGGCCCCAAATGGCTTGTTAGCCACATGGCTGCCAATGGTCTTGATTAATTCTGCTAAAACATCATTAGGCACAAGCTTTTCTATAACCTTTTGATTTTCGTAAGAAACCTTGATATAAAATGACGGATTTTATAAGTTTAGAAGACTAACCACTGGACAAGTTGGGGTGATGTCTGAATAGAATCTCTTTCTGTAAAACAGAAAGCCTATGTTTATCTCTGCCTTGGCATTCTATGTGATGTCTGGCAAGCAGTCTGAGCACCAGGCACTGGGCTGTTTTGCCCACATAGCCTCTTGCCGCACCTGAGTTAATTAGCAGTCCCAGGACACTTGCCAGCACACTGACAACTTGCACCTTAAGGAATGGTAGCTCTCATCTTCTCTACCTGATGACTTTCTCCCAGTAGTCAGAAGCAACTTGAAAGTAAGAGAACCAGTAGGTCAAGACAGTGGGTACTTACTCCAGGTTCCCTGTTTCCAGTGAGACAATCCTGAGGGGTGTTCTATATTGTTCTTTAGAGGATCCCCCATGGGATTGACAGCCAACTGCCCAAAGTGGTTATCCACTCTCTAATGCACCCCTTGCTGACTTTTCTCCCTCCCCTGCCTCAGTTTCCCCACTTCCTCATTTGGGCTTCATGGGGTCATCTCCCAGATAAACTGCCTGTTCCTTAGTTTTTGTCTCTGGTTCTACTTTTGTTGAACTCAAAACTAAGATCAAAACTAACAGAGATTATGGCCTGGCTCTAAATGGGCCACTTGGAATTCATCTGTGTATTTCTAGCCTTAGTTCTTTTCTACGGGAAGAGCTCACAGCCGAGATCCAAGAAACAAGGAAAATGCCCTCCAAGCTCCAAGTCAAATCTATGCACCAAGTCTCTTACACTTTATTCACAGGTGAGCATCTTAGGCCTCCCTTGGAACCTGCTTCGTTTTTCTTTGCATTGATATAACAACCGTGGCTGACTCATTCCCAAATACACTTAGACTGAAAGCAGCCAATGACAGAGAAGCCAGAGGTTGCTCTAGGCACTGCTGGAAGACATAGTTGTTACTAGCCTACTGGTAAATAGAGATGTGAATTGTTCACAATCAAAAGCACAATAGCTCGTGACAATTAAATGTAGGGATGAATAACCCTATATAAAAGCTTTGAGGGCCTCGCTGTATTTTAACCTGGTACAATAACTGATTATGATAGTTAATTTTATGTGTCAACTTCATTGAGTCATGGTGTCCAGAGACATGGTCAAAAACTATTCTAGACATTTCTGTAAGGATCTTTTTGGATGACATACACATTTAAATTGGTGAGCTTTGAGTAAAGCAGATTGTTCTCCACACGAGTGGGCCTCATTCAATCAGGTAAAGGTCTGACTAGGACAAAGGAGAGATCTTTCCCAACAAAGGGAAATTCTATAGCAGACTGTCTTTGGACTATAGCTGCAAATTTACTTTCCCTGGGTCGCCAGCCTGCCAGCCTACCCTGCAGATTTTGGACTTGCCAGCCTCCATAATTACATGAGTCAGTTCCTTAAGAAAAAAAAAATTCTTCTCTTCTCTCCTCTCCTTTCCTCTCATCTCCTCTCCTCTCTTCTCCTCTTCTCTCTTTTTTTCATAAACACACACACACACACACACACACACCCTATTAATTCTGTTTCTCTGGATAACCCAGACTAATACACTGATCTTCATAATAATTCATCCATTTGTTCAACAACTATTTATCGGGTACCTATTATGTGCCAAGTTCCATTCTATGCATGTGGAAAGCAGCACTGAGCCCTACACATAAAAATACTGTCCTGGGCTTCATTCTAGTGGGGAAAGGCAGGTAGTAAACAATAAACATGAAGCATGAAATGCCGTAGAAGTGATAAGTGCTATGGGAAAATAAAGTAAGTTTGTGTAAATAGACTTTGGGTCATCAAGAAAGGTTAAAATATAATTAATACATTAAGAAAGCAGAGAAGTTGGACTAGAACTGTCATTGTCTAAAAGGTTGGCCTTTTCCGGGTACTTTGGGTGGAGGGAGCCGACTTTTGTTGGGGGCTCTTGTTTTACCTGTTTTTGTTGGCATTTATGGGTTGCTGGCTTCTTTAGCACATGCTGTGGGTTATACGAGACAGTGAAAACTCAGGGAATTCACTACCATGCCATTCCTTGAGATCTGTGTTCCCTAGCTGGTCTTCCTTTTACCTCTCCACTTTTCATAATCTTCTTATATCCATTTTATACATAAGATCCAGGATTTTCAGTTGTACTTAGTAGGAGAAATTGGGAAAAGCACATGTTTTGCATCTTCTATAGGCAAACCCTCTTGAGGCTTTTTTGTTATTGTTGTTGTTGTTTTTCTGTTGCTTAAAAGACTAAATTTACAGGTATCCAGAAAAGTTTGCCATGCAGAGTGAGTCATCAAGGACTTCTGTAAAAAAATTTTTTTCACCACCTTATTCTATGTTATTGGACCAGAGCATTTTCCCCAAAGTGAAATATTTACTTCACTTGGTACTCTGTAATAAATATCAGATATTTAAGGCTATTGAGTTATCTATTTTTAATAACCAGAGGGATTGCAACAAATAATGAGATATAAAATGTATTGAAGACAGTCTTCTAGCTGAGAGATGTATGGAACTATAGGTCTATAAAACTGAAGAGAAAATGGAAATCATTACATTCTAATAAACCAAGGGCTGCATATATGATTTGCAGGAACAGCAACCAGGATGGAGTAGTGATTGAAGCCATAGTCTTTGAGATCAAGTTGGCTGAATCCAAATTTCTACCTTCTCTTCACAAGCTATGTGACTTTAGGCAAGTTACTTGATCTTGTCATGCTTCAGTTTCTTTTGTTATGAAATGAGGATTATAATTCTAAGTACTTCAAGGAGTTTTGATGTGGATTAAATAAGTTAGTATACATGAAGCACTTACAGCAATTCCTGTGACATATAGTACCGTTCAATAAATATTACCTACCATTATTACTCATGTATTGTGATTAAGAGAGTGGGAAGACCCCTTTTCCACATTCTGTCCTACCTGTTTTTCACTGATGGCTGGGACTCAAACTCTGATTAATTGCTTGGGTGGAGGTATGGGCCCTATGAAATGCAAATGTCAAAAGGGCTAATGTATCATTCTGAAGGCATTTATACCTTGTATAGAGAGATATGGCTATTGCTTCAGCTGCTATGGCAGAGACCCAAAATGCAAGTGGCTTAAAGAAAGATGGAAGCTTAGTTTTCTCTCGTGTGAAGTTCAAGTGGTCGTGTGGCTCTGCTGCGCAGTTTTCACGGTCCAGACAGCTTCTGTCTTGTTGCTACGCCATCTCTAGGGCACTGCCCTTGACTTCACGGTCTCAGAGGCCTCCCCATGTAGCCATATCTGCCAAACAACAGGATGGAGGACAGACTAAGGGGGCAAACATATGCCTTCCTTTTAAGCACGTGTCCCAGAAAATGCTGATATCACTTTATATTCACGTCCATGCCAGATCTTAGTCACATGAGCACATCCAGCTGCAAGGGAGGCTGAACGTGGATGTCTTTATTGGAGTGAACTATGAAATCACCAAAAAATTCAATTACTCTGAAAGAATAGATTAGTGTATTTTTTACTACCTAACCTGACACCTGTGAGGAATCTTCCAGATTCAAGTTCTTTACCCTTACCTCATTCTGACTCGTAATATGATTTGGGTACAAAGAACACCCCTAAATGTGCTCTTATCAAAAGTCAGCATTACTGAGGCAACAGGCAAAAAGCCAACTGTCTCTGTCTTAGGGTAAATACATACTTTCTCTGGCACTCCTGGTTAATATCCAGCTGGGTTTTAAAACCCTACGTCATATTGGCTTTATGATGCTGAACTAGTAGCTGAATCCGTCTAAGCGAGTGGTTCTCAACTGGTGTAATTTTCCCCCGAAGGGACACTTGGTAATGTCTGGAGACATTTTTGATTGTCCAGACTGGGGGAGGGGTATTATTGACATCTAGTGGGTATAGGCCAGGCAGACTGTTAAATATCCTACAACGCACAGGACAGCATTACAGTATAAAGAAGTATCTGATCCCAAATGTCAGTAGTGCTGACATGGATAAGCCTTATTTAAGCTTTAGTTCTTTCCAGAAAAATGGGTGACCACTGTGTCTGCCTCATAGAGAGTGGTTGAGGATTCACTGGGCAGCACCTGTAAAGTATTTAGTAGAATACCTGGCCTAGGGTAGGTTCCAGACAACCTCTGTCCTCAGGAGTTCTTAATCTCCCCCAGGCTTTGCCTGACTTCTCTAGACTTGGCTTCTTGTTTTCTTTGATTCACAGAACATTACGTCTCTTGGGAAAAAGAAATGAGAGAAATTAAATTTTATTGAGGAACTGGTAGATGGCAGGATTTTCACACAAACCGTTTCCCAAACTGTCCAAAACGGTGAAGTTGGTATTACTGTCCCTAACTTGCACATGGGCTAATAAGGCTCAGGGGGGCTCTCCCAGCAACCTCCTGAATGCAGAGTTAATGAGTGGGTGACCGGGATTTTACTTAGGTTTCAAATTCAGCGCCTCCTGGTCCTACAACTTGAAATGAGGAGGAGATGAGAGAAAAAGCTGAGGAGCTTGTGTGCTCTGGGGGGCCTGAGGAGTGATTGACGTGGGGAACAAGACACAGATGTGGGAGGGCAGGTAGATGTCAATGCACAATCCCACTTTTACCTCAGCAAAGGCTGCAAAGGCAGCTGTTCAGAAATTTTGTCCATGTTATGTTGTTCCCACAAAATGATGGGCAACCTTATTCTTGTTTCTCCTTGTTGCATCCCAGGAATTGGGGCCCAGGAATTAATTTCCTAGGCCTACTGTAACAAATCACCACCAATTTGACTTAAAACAACAGTTTCTTCTCTCAGTTCTGGAGGCCAGGAGTCTGATCTCAAGGTGTCAGCAGGGCAACTGAAGGTGTCTGAAGTCTCCTTTTATTTTTTGGAGATGGATGCAACCTTGTCTCTTCTAGCTTCTGGTAGTTACCAGCAATCCTTGGTGTCCCTTGCAGAAGCTTAACTCTGATCTGTGCCTCTGTATCTTCACATGGCCTTCTTCGTGGGTTTCTGGTCACATGGCCTTCTCATGAGGACACCAGTCCCTGGATTATGGCTCATCATACTCTGTAGGACCCTGTCGTAACTTGATTACATCGGCAAACATCTGATTTCCAAGTAAGGTCACATGCACAGGTCCTGGGTGTTAGGACTTGAGCATGGATTTTGTGGGGGACACAATTCAACACATGACAGAGTTTATATAATATTTTTAATGGATACAGGCTAAACCATATTTCCTTAAAACCTCTTATAAACCAGTGGCAGCTTTGGACGTGCAAGAGAGCTCAAAGTAAACTCCCAGTATCCTGGCAATGCTAGTCCCTTCTCAAGAGAGGAGGTCTCCATCCCCCTCCCCACCCAGCCTTCTTGATACCTACAATATTTCAATACATGCAGAAACAACAAAAACTCACCCTAGAGTTTGGGAAGAATATTCAAGAAGAGCAGTATAAGTAGGTTTTTGATTCTACTTATGCTTTAGTAGCAACAAAAAAGAAAGAAAGAAAAATACAGATTAGGGTGAGAACACTTCAACTTTTGGAGGTGATTTGAGAAGAGAAGCCTGATCTGGCTTCTGGTCTTTATATGGTATATTTGAACAGAAAGTCCTAATCATGTGAATCAAAGTGACATCCTCTTACAATGAACTCTGTGTTACATCTTCCCTTCAAGACAAATGAAGGACATTTATGCAATTAAAAGAGGCTGATCAAAAAAAAAATCCTTGTCAGGCATATATTTGAATTTATATTGTCGGGCACAAATGACTGGGGGACATTAAAAAAGTGCAAAACTGAGCAAAAATCATCTTTTTTTTAGCATGTGTTTGGAGGAGTGAGGAGTCGGCTTTCCCAGGGCTCAGCAGCCATGCTCCCGTCCTCGTTAGTCCATAGCGGAGCCTCGGCTGCTCCCTCAGGCCCTAATCAACTTACTCAAATCAGCTGCAGAATCGATCTGACGGCCCATGAAAGGGAGTTTGGAGGAGGCAGGGAGGGAAGCACGCGGGAGAGCTAAGACTGCGGGAACTTGGAATTCTGTACATTCAAAGATATCACCACGTTTGCCTAATGTCAAGGACTGTGAAATTAGCAGGGGCTGCTGATCTTTGGGCTACAAAACAGTTGTGACGTGGACACTACAATGTGTGTGTGTGTGTGTGTGTGTGTGTGTTTTGGGTTGTGTCTTCTGAGTCCTTGGTTTGGAAACACTTATTCAAAATGGTGGGGAGAAAGTTCTCTCTGATTTAAGCTTGAATCCTTTTGACATGAAGAATAAAGGCAGTTAACACTTTGTCGATCCTGTACGAAATGTTCAGATTTTTCTTTTAATCACCACACTAACCCCTGAAGTTGGCATGATTACCCCCTCATACATATTAGGAAACAGGGGCTTGAGAGCAAAAGGAGATCCAGGCTATTTGACAACCAGAAGAGCACAGGCGTAGACCAGGTAGAAGCCTGCTGGCCACAGTTCTGGGGTTCCTCAGGAAAGGGTTAGATGCCTGGGGCAGTGGGGAGGTGCCCAAAGGAAGCTTGAGGCCACAACTACTTACAATAAGTACCAGAGTATTTCAATGACTACATGACTACAATGACTTCAGAGCTTCAGCAGGTAAAGTGGCTTCCCTGTAGGGGATGGGAGTGGGGTGGGTGGAGTGAGCTTTTCCTAAGATAAACAGCTCACAGGTCGGACAATTAAGTTCGAGAACTTGTTTGCAATGAGGTTGCTCACCTTTTTTGATGTGAGGATTATTCATTATGAATTTGTACCAACCAGACAAATAGTTAACCAAGTTTACTATTTGGAAGTGCTGAAAAGGCTGCGTAAAAAAGTTAGATGAAAACGACCTGAACTTTTTGCAAACAATTCATGGCTCTTGCATCACAACAATGCACCAGCTCACAGGGCACTGTCTGTGAGGGAGTTTCTAGCCAGTAAACAAATAACTGTATTGGAACACCCTCCCTACTCACCTGATCTGGCCCCCAATGACTTCTTTCTTTACCCAAAGATAAAGGAAATATTGAAAGGAAGACATTGTGATGACATTCAGGACATTAAGGGTAATACGATGACAGCTCTGATGGCCATTCCAGAAAAAGAGTTTCAAAATTGCTTTGAAGGGTGGACTAGGTGCTGGTGTTGGTGCATAGCTTCCCAAGGGGAGTACTTGGAAGGTGACCATAGTGATAGCCAGCAATGAGGTGTGTTGCACTTTTTCTAGGATGAATTCCTAGAAAATTGTCTGACCCCATATCACCTGGGATTATCAACTCAGCCTTCTTCTCTGCAAAGACAACTCTCTGTCCAATATGCCATCCTCTGGTCTGCTCGCTGCATCCTTTCTGCAAACCTGCAAACATGGGTGGGAGGAGGAGCCTTAGCACCCTACTACCTTTTAAGGGTAAGTGATATCCGAGTCTTTCCTGTGAATCTCTTTGCTGAGGAGATGAAGACATTTTCTAACAATCTTGAGCATGTGGGACATGAATCCTGAGCATTGCAGACAGTATCTCAAAAGGAGAAAAGGCCCTCAGAAGCACAGCTGGATCACTGAGAACACATATTGCCGATGTCTATTATTTTCCCCAGAGCTCAGGCTGCCTTTCTGGTGTGAAATGTATCCAGACCTATGACCTAGATGCTCTTCTGGGGAAAGGTAGGTGTTCTGACACACCCCACTGAGAAAATACCATTTATCACCGAAATGGGTACACCAAGTATATTTTGAAAACTTCAGTTAAGATTTTGGTTCTCTGACATACAAAAGGTGGAGTTTGGAATTTAGCCAACTGGTGGTATTTCATGGCTTTTTCTTTATGGGTTGATTCAGGTCACATTAAAACCTACGCCACTTGTACACATTCTGATATGTACATCAAAACACAGTCAATTCTTTCAACTGACAACCCCAAACTACAAATGAAAAGATGTTGATGAAACTTCAAGGAGAATGCCCTCTCTCTTCACTTGAAACAGAGGAGACATGTAAAAATCTTTTTTATTGTTTTTTTCAAGTGAGAGGAAAAACCAATATTCCTCTTCAAATACAAACAGAAATTTACTCCCTGGCTCTGAAAAACACAAGCCCAGAATGGACACATTTGCCTCTGCAGGGACCAGCTTAGCTCTTTTATTTCTATTCAAAAACCTTTGAACTTATGTTTCCTGCTGTTCTCTTGCATTTTTTAATTGCATCTCTCTGGCTGTGTTTTCCTCATTGAGCCTCTACCATGTCTCCCTTCCGTTTCACAACAGATTCAAACCTCTCCTGTGAGAAGCACGGAATTGTAGCCTCGGAAAGCAATTCCCAAAACATGGTCTGCACATCCTAGAAGGGAGCTACCTGATCATAGGTGGGAGAGGGACAATGACCTTTTCTTATTTCGACAGTCACGTTTTTATTTTAAAGAGTTAATATTAAAACAGAATTCGAACATCGAGCTGTGATTACATAGACGTTATTGCCTATACACTAGGCTAAGTTTCAAAAGTGAATCTATTTACAGTCAATTAAAATATGTTAAGAAAACAATGGTACAAGTAGTGTGTGAATACAGCAAAGAGCATAAACTATTTGGGAGAGAGTTCTATCAAGGCCTGAAATGGTATTCTCTAATAAGGACTATTCTCAGCAGATGGACAGCCAGTTTCCAGCCATGAGGAAAGGAGGTAACTGCAGGGGTGTAATGTGAGTAAGTGGAGAGTTTGGGCATTAGAAGAGCAAACATCTCCTCTCCTTCCGTTTGCTCAGCCTGATATGCTGTTCTCCAAATGAACTCAAGAGCTTGCTTCCTCTGCTTGCCCACATAAAACACACATTCGAGACTCAAATCGTATCACTCCAATTTGAGAAAGAGCTACTTCGACCTTGAAGAAAGAGGACATGCAAAAGCCCTGGTTCAAGCCAGCTGGGGGCCTGGGCCAGGTCTGTCTGCACTGGATGAGCCCAGGCAGGAAGAGAAGTCCTCAGGCAGGCTAGTGTTGTCTGCGTGGGAGAAGAGGGAGCAAAGGGTAGAAGAAAAAGAGAAAGTCCAGGTACCATAAATCAGCTGCTAGCTGTGGGACTGTGTTCTGTTAATGAATGTAAATTGGGTATGACTTTACCTCAACCATGCCTTTGAGGAAAGGGGAAGTATTTTTGCTAAGGAGTGAATTTATGCTGCATGTTGGGTATCCTCACTGGGGCCTTACTTAAGGCTGCATGATTTAGACCTCAGAAAATGTACAGTGGCCCATTGTGTGTTTTGGGCCTGACCATGGAGTCTGCCCCAGTGCTAGAGAAATAACAGAGAGGAATATGGAAGGCATTTGTTCAGGTGGCTACATTCTGGACCCAGCATATAGCTGATGTTAGAACATTTCCCTTCCCAAGGTCCCGCCTTTGAGGAATAGAGTTGGATAAACAAACTCTTAAACCCATCTCAACATCACCTCCTTCATGAGGTCTTTCCTAATCGTATCTTACTCTTCTCCTGTATCTCTCTATCTGGACAACTCTTTGTGTACGTACCCTGCTAATTACATTTTTGTCTAATCCATTCATGCTCATCTCCGCACTCTGCACAAAGTCCAGCTCAGTACTTTGTGTCGTATAGCAACCCAGAAAAATGGAAATGGAATTGAAGGGGAAAAGTTTTGGGATGGTACCAGACTCAGCAAGGGTCATGTGGCCAGAGAACTGCCCAGGAGACGAATATGCCCAGCTCGTTCTGAGACAACATTAGACGAGCTTGGCAGCTTATTACTGCTGTCTATGCAGGGAGGGAAATCCCAAAGTAAACTTGGCTGCTCCGGGATTAAGATTTACCTGACTGTTACATGGTGACGACTGAATGTGCTATTATTCTGGGCAAGTTAAATTGACTCCAAGGACACATCAAACTACACCCTACGTGCAGATGCTGACACGTCCTTAACCCTTGAATTAAGACCACGAATGACAACAGTTTTCACATCTCTGTGACTTTTGTAAAAATCTAGAGGGTTTGTTTACATGGTAATAAATGGCTAAAGGAAGCTGATGGAATAGCAGGAGCTCAGCTCTATGCGGGTGGGCACTCAGAAAAGCAGCAGATGACATATCCTCATATGTTATGGCCTGGGAGCTTGGGTGGGAGGACAATGTCTGGTGCCATGCTAAGCAATGTAATGGAGTAGGGGACCATAGTTGTTGCTGATGGGATTTAAATCCTGCTTTTGTCACATAATACCTGTCACCTTGGGCGACTTATTTCACCTTTTTCAGGTTCAGTGTTTTTTCCATTGGAAAATGGATTTTAAAACACCGGGCCCAGTGCTCAATAAATAGTAATGGCTTTAATTATTATCTTAATTCTGTATCTCATTTAATCCTACAACACTTTGTAAGTGTTGTATCAATATCCCCATTTTATAGATGAGGAAATCAAAGCCACGGAGGCTTGGAGGACATAAGTAAATTGCTCACAGCCACAAAGAGGTGGAAGTGGATTTGGAATGCATGTCCCAGGCCAATGACTGATTCCACTAACCTGCACGGGTAACTATGACTATTAGTAAATTATATTCTACAACCAATACAAACATGCTGGATGTGCTCATTTGAAAAGTTGTCAACTGCCATTTTCTTTGGAGATAGTGGAGAGACTCATAAATTGAATTTAAGATGTGTCTCTGCCCTCTTTAGTGGCATGCCACACTGGGTTAAAATCCAGTATGAACATTTATCTGGGAGCATACAAATCACTTTTTCTCTCCAGGCCTCAATGTCTTGCCTGATAAACAAGGGGATTGTACTCTGAAGATGACCTCTCGACTAACTTTCTGTAGAACACGCAGGCGGAGATGTTCCGTTGGAAAAGGGGAGGGGAAAATCTTGTTTGGTTCAATAAAAATAAGTGACAGGAAGAGGAAAACAACTAGATCTTGATAGATGAGAGACCCAAAATATAATGTGGGTAGGAAGGAAGAAGAAGACCGGGAGGGGTAGGAAAAATGTTTGGAGAGGTTATTAGAAGGTTCTCCACAATCCTCAGAAAGCTTGAATGGGTTTTAAATAAGGAAGAGTGAAATTATTTGACTCAGAAGAGTTGACAAGATTCTGTGTGTGTGTGTGTGTGTATGTGTGTGTGTGTGTGTGTGTGTGTGTGAGAGAGAGAGAGAGAGAGAGAGAGAGAGAGAGAGAGAGAAGATGGGCAAAAGTTATAAGCAGGAATGAGTCAGAAAGCAAGCCTCTAACCTCTTTGCTATAACTGTTACGAAGCACATGAGTCTGTGTTGGTTTTAGGATTCAAGAATATAAGTGGGATTTGGATGGAGATCAAGGGTGGGTGGGAGAACTGGTGGGAATATAATAGATGATTTGTGTTTATGGAATCTGATATTTAAGTTGTAAAAGCAAGATATGAGTCAGTCTCATTTTCTGTGATTCTTCCAGTTGCCCCCAGAGGGAAGTAGTGATGACTGGGTACATCCATTACAATGAATAAATAAACATGCACACACACATTTTGCAATGATTGCTTTCTGCCAATATTTAATATACCTCCCAAGTTGGAAAATGGCTTACATGCCCTCACCCTCTCTCCAGCTCCTCTCCTTCAAGACTGAGAGCTTTGTTAGACAGCTGAGACACTGCTTCCCACCTTATAATATGTACTTGCTCTCAAAATGACACCCTGTCCCTGGTTGTGCTATAGTAGAGCCTCCAAGGCTTCAGAGAGCGACAATTTTTTTTGTTTAAATATTGATGGCCTTACACATATTGCAGAATCAGTGGGGATGCTGAGCAGCGAGGGAGAGGAAACTTCCTTGCCAATATACAAAGAAAGAATCGGGTGAAACGCAGTGATGAGAACCCCTGAATTGCTAAAATTGTTCCATTGAGTGGAAGAGGAGGGTTATCCCTTGTAAACCACCCAAACACATTTCCATAAATGTATACCATTTGGACTAAAACAGAATCTTGGCTTCACTTTCCCTCCAAATGGCCAGGGAGAAGGGAACACACATGGGGTACAGAGGAGAGAAAACTGGACACACTGCCTAGAAGGAAGATTTTACGTTGGAGAGAAACGATTGAGAGAGGACATCCCACAAGAAGCTGTTGACCAATGAACCGTGGATCTGCTCAAAACGCTTTTCCAGCGGAGCCCACACCTCCCTTCCGGATTATCCTGGCCGGATCCTGCTCAGCGGGCTGACCTGCAGCCTTGTTTAGGACCGTTGCTAGATTTTCCTTTGAAGAGTTTCAGAGTAATTCTGCTAATGCAGGAGCTTCTCCTGTTTTATGGATCAGAAGTCATTTGAAATCTGCCCGTTAGTACAGTTAAGAGCATCAGAGAAAAAACAGGCACTGATAAAAGCTAACTGACTACATGCCAGACCCATTGTAGGTACTTTAAAAATATTAACTCATTTAATCCTTACAACAAACAGCCCTTTGAGGTATGTGCATTTATGATCCCCATTTTTACAGATGAGAAAAATGATAAGTAATTTGCCCAAGGTCACATAACCAATAAGCGATGGAGCCAGTATTTTATTCTAAGATGTCTGACTGCACAGAGTCCACACTCTTAAGTTAAGCACACTGCTATATGAGGAAGGATACCGATGTCCAAGGGTTGTTCTGAAGGCTAAATGGTAGAAATACTCAGAAAGGATAAGCTATACTAATCTAACACAGGAGAACTTCAAATATTTGAGTGGTGCTTCTGTATATGCTTCTGACTCAAAAATCACAATGCCAAGAACTGGTATTTTTTTCTTCCCTTCCTCCCTTCCTTCATTCCCTCCTTCCTTCCATCCTTCCACATTTCAAAAGGCTTTTCAGTGGGATTAATTACCAGCCACCAGTGACAGCCAATAGAGAATGGAAGGCAGGGAGGGGGAAGGAAGGAGAGAGGAAGGGAGATGGTTCTCTTTCCTCTCCTATTTCACTTCCCCTTCCCTCACTTCTTCCCCTTGAGCTCAGACTCTCAAACTTTTCACACATAACCAGTTGTTTCAGACTCTGCTTTCACTCTAGACTTTGCCTCCATCATTGTATGGCCTTCTCCTTGAGAAGTGTCTCTGTGTCTCTTCTCTTAAGGACACCAGTCATATCGGATTAGGTCCCTCTAATTCAGTATGGCTTATTGATCACATCTGCAAAGACCCTGTTTCCAAATAAGGTACCATTTGCAGGTGGTGGAGGTTAGAACAGGAACATACCTATTAGGGAGATAGAATTCAACCCATTGTACCATTCTTCTGAAGTTGAAGAATGGTTGTAATTTTTCTTTACTGTATGTGCCACAGCATTTAACATCTTTATTCACAGAGCATTTTCTACATCTGGAATTATTTACTTAGGATAGATTCCCAGAAGTGGAATTCCTGGGTAAAACTATGCAAATAAGCATTTTAAAGTTCTACAAATTGTCATGCTTTTCTCCAAAACTACCAATTTAAATTGCCATTGGTAATATATAAGGATGACTGTATCACTTCACTTTTGCCATTATTTGGCATTTTAATTTTTTTTTTAAAGATATATACGTACATAAAATGGCTACTCCGCAAAAAATAGTATGTCAAAGTGCATGGAGGTTGAACATTTTCTCCTAGTTTATTTGCTTTTGTCTTCTTGGTGAATTTTTTTCTTTCCTTTGCTGACTTGTCTCAGGAAGTCTTCATGCTTTTTTATTTTTTAATCTGTTTCTTACACTTGTTGAATTATTTTTCTTAGTCTGCTGGTTATCACTATGTTTTTCATTTTGCCCTGCACATGTTTAATTGACATGTAATCATCTACAAGTGATTTTCAAAACGTAAATAACTATAACGGAGGCATGGATCCATCAGGGTGGGTACCACTTGTGATCTGCGCCAGGGTCTGTCTGTCCATCTGTCTCTCTGGACTATTTTATCTTTCCTGAGAAGAGAAAACTTTCTCCCTCCAAAGCAAGGGAATTAAGCTGAGTCCTCTTCTAATCTGTATTTACATATGTTATATTCTCTAATTAATAAAAAAATGTCTTTTGGTATATGGTGTGAGGTAATTATTTAAATATATTGTGTTCTACATTGCTAGCTGATTGTCCCAATCTTATTTATGAAAAAACCCTAGCTTTTCTGGAAACTGACTTGCAATAAATTCTTTATCATATATTAAAATATGATATAAAATGGGATCCTTTCTCTGGGCTATAGTCCCTGATGTTATTTTTGTACCAGGGTCACATTATTTAAATTTTTGTAGCTTTATGAAATACAATGTATTTCCCCTTTAAATTGTTTTAAACATCCTATTTTACCTTTTGTCAAAGTCAGGTTGGGATTTTTATTCAAATTGTAGCAAGCCACACATTCATGTAAGAAAATTTTAAACCTTTGCAATACTTGGCATCATTGTGTGGTCTCTTTCTTATAAATGAGCCATCTTTTTCATCTCGCTTTAAAATCTTGTAGCTTTCTTTATAGAATTACAGAGTTTAGGTCAGAATTACTTATGATATGTAATTTTTGTTGCTACTAGAAATAGGATGTAAAAATTATTCTATACATTATTTTTGGTAATCTTTATTTGTTTATCTTGGATGCAAACTCTTAATTTTTACTAAATTTTGATATTGTCTACCACATTCCTCTGGATTTTATAGGTATGTAAGTACATGACCTATAAAAAAATATATTTTTTTCTCTTTTCAACATTTATCTTTGTTTTTATTTTATTTTTCCTTTGCTCAGAATTTCATGAGCAATGAAAAGTATGATAAGAAGCTTGCTTTTTTGGTTCTTGATTCTGATATTTTATATTTAAGTGACTGTCAACTGTTATTATGAAATACATTTTCTTTTCACGGTAAGCAGCTTTTCTTATATTCCTACCTGCATTTTTAAAATAGAAGTTGGTCACAAGTTTTATAAAGTAACTTTGCACCATTTATTTAAACGATATAATTTTGTATTGCCTTTGACCTATTGCTGTAATAAATGATAATAATAATTTTCTTATTTGCAAATCATTGTTGAATTCCTACATTATATCCTGCATAGCCCTGGTCCTGGTGGACGTTAAAAAAAAAACAAACAAGCAAAACTGAATTGCGCTTAATATTTCCCTTTTTTAATTATTAACAATGGATTTATTTATCATTAATTACTAATAGACCATCAGCAGCTATTTATTTTTGTCATATAGACCTTACCTCATATAAAAGAATTTCATGACCCAGAGAGTTGGTCTGGTAAAATAACCTGGGGCTGTTGCAAGATGAAGATACTCTTCATTTATTTATTCATCACTTCGGGTATTCAGTTATCCCTTGGATATATTCACAAATATTTTTTGAGCAGTTCCTAGGCTGGGCAGGAGTAGACATTTCAACCTCAATCTCTGCTGCCAGAAAGACTGGAGTTCATATCCTGGCTCTGTTATTTATTGACTATGTGAACTTAGGCAATTTACCTAACCTTGAAAAAGCTCTAGTTTCCTTACATGCAAAATAGCTGGAATAAATAGCACCTACTTGAGGCTGCACATGAAAATAGTGTCTGTAAGGCTCTTACCAGTGTCTGCACCTGCAATCCTCAATACATGTTGTTATATGACGTTATTATTACAACCCGGAG